>NC_067245.2:79857034-80482034 GCF_019359855.2 Lolium perenne | reverse complement strand
AGATGTGTGTGCTTTGTGGCACAAGAGACTTGAGCACATGAGTGAGAAGGGAATAACAGTTGTAGTGAAGAAAATTTTGTTGAGAGGTGTAAAAGGTGTTCACATCAAGAAATATTCAGGTTGTCTAGCAGGGAAGCAACACGGAGTTGCATTCAAGAGTCAGCCTCCTCACAGGAAGCCTGAGGTGTTGGACTTGGTAGACTCCGATGATTGCAAAATGTCGGTGAGGTCAATGGGTGGAGCATAATACTTTGTCACATTTATTGATGACTTCTCCAGGAAGGTTTTGGTCTATGTATTGCAGACCAAAGATCAAGTACTAAGTGTATTCAAGCAATTCCAAGTCTCAGTTGAGAGAGAAACTGAGAAGAAGACCAAGTTCCTTCCCACTGATAATGGGAGGAGTATATTGGCCCATTTGATTCCTATTGCAAGGAGCAGGGAATCAGGCACCAATTTACTCCTCCAAAGACACCACAACTGAATGGTCTTGCTGAGATGATGAACATGGAAATTGTGGAGAGAATTAGAGTGCAAAGCTCTCAAAACATTATGGGGTGAAGCTTTGTCGACTTCAATTTATCTTATCAATCTCTCACCAAGTTATCCATCGCAAGGAGATGTTCCAAGAAAGGTCTTGTATGAAAAGGAAGTCTCATATGAGCACCTGAAGGTTTTTGGGTGTAAGGCATTTGTTCATATTCCTTAAGATGAAAGGTCAAAGCTTGATTCAAAGACACGATAGTGCATATTTCTTGGCTACGAAGGTGACCAGTTCGGCTACAATTTGTATGATCCAATAGAAAGAAATATTGTAAGAAGTTGTGATGTTGTTTTTGTTGAAGACCAAAATATTGAGGATATTGTGAATACGAAGTATAAGGTTCCGGAGTCAATTTTGGGTGGGTGTTACTCCTCAAAGACAACAGCAAGACAAAAATGATGTTGGCCTCGCTCTTGCAGATTCAGATCACCAAGAAGGAGAAAAGGATGATGCAGATTGCAAGATGATTCACATAGTGGTGCAGGTGGTGAAGATGCTTCCCAAAAGCAAGAGTATGAAAATGTTGAAGAAAATAATCATGATTAGTAGGAAGCACCAACACCAGATAGTCCACCGGCAGATCCACTCGGATGGTCCAATAGAGGCCGTATTCCTTTCACTAGGTACACATCAGATCAATATGTGGTGTTATTGTCTGATGGTTCAGAACCTGAGTGTTTTCAGAGGCAATGAAAAAATGAGAACAAAAAAAGGTGGAGTAAGGCTATGTAAGAGGAGATTGATTCCTTGCATACAAATCATACTTATGACCTGGTGAAGTTGCCTAAGGACAAGAAAGTTCTGAAGAACTAGTGGGTCTACAGAATCAAGCAAGAAAAGCACAGATGACATCCAAGGTACAAGGCCAGGATAGTTTTGAAAGGATTCATCCAGATGTATTGAATTTGATGAAATATTTTCTCTGATGGTGAAGATGACATCTATTAGAATGATCCTTGGCATGGCAGCAAGTCTCAGCTTGGAGGTTGAGTAAATGATGTGAAGATAGCTTTCCTACGTGGAGAGTTGGAGGAAGGAATCTACATGGAGCAGCCTGAGGGGTTTCTTGTTAAAGGAAAGGAAGAATATGTGTTTGATGGCGCGTGACGGGGCTTGATGGAGTGTCTTGATTCGTCCCCGACAACGTCGCCAGAAAATACTCTTGATGATGGCTACTAGCAATGCCAAAAATATCTTGATACGTTGGGACTCCAAGTGCAGAGTGTTGTATCAGGAGATTATCTTCCCCACAAGGTTGACTCGAGGTTTTATATCGAACTCTCGGGGAACTGGACAAAGAGTATTCTCTTCTCTCTTCTTCTAACAATCCTACAAGTAAAATAAAAGCCTTGTGTCCCCAACCCCACCGTGTGGTTGTCAAGTACAAGGTTTCACGTAAGTAAATAAACACAAGTAAAAATAAAGCGAGTAAAACTAGATAAAATAAATTAACTAAGTAGAAATTGTAAAGGGGTTTATTGTTTTTGGTTTTTTGTATGCAAATAAGAAAAATAAATATTTTTGTATTTTCGGATTAAAATAGTTCAGCAAACAGAAAACAAGATAAAAGCTATTAAAAGTGTTTATTATGATAAAAAGTGGACCTGGGTTCACGTGTTCACTTGACTATTCTCTCTTTTAAAATGTTGTGGACAAATAGTAAATCATCAATGAGATATGAGGATGCAAAATAATAATATTAGTAACATAAGCATTCATATGGGCATAATTTCCTAACATAGAGATGATTCAACACATCTCTCTTATACTCCACAAGAAAGGGAAAACTACATGCAATCTTGTATAAGAATTAACAGAGCATAGAACTAAGTACTTTGACATGATGTTTGAATATCAAATATGCTACCTTGAACCAACAAGATTATCACTACTGTCACGTGACGAACATAGCACATGCATTATCTTTATCCCTGGTGAGGTAGAAAAAGAAAAGGCAAAGCCATAATAGATCATGAATTTATTGTAACTATTCAATCACTAAAACATGCTACTCCATCTAATACACACATCACCCCACACACGCTCTTGCATAGATATTGGATCAGGACAATTACTGAAGAACGGGGTACATAATATGCATCTATCAATACATCTTACACATAATACCATCAGATCTCCTGGCACATTATCATAGAATAAGGATCTACCACATAGGTATTACAAATATGGCCATAATCATGTGAGGCAGCTCATATGGCACTAAGAACTATGAAGAACACGAGAGAAATAGATCAAGCTACTACCACAAACCCGTAGTCCAGAGGTGGACTACTCTCCCTTGATCATGGTGATGATGAAGACGTTGGAGAAGGTGGAGATCCCTCCGGTGGTGATCGATGGAGTTTCCCCCTCCAATCTTCTCTGTTGCAGCCTTCGTTTTCGTGTTTCTGACTTTCTGCGGCACTCTCCTCCCGAGAACTCTTCGGGGCCATATATATAGTGATTTTTATGTCAGAATACGTCGGTGGGCGAAAAGATCCCACAATTTGACGATCGACGGCCGAAAGAGGCTGGGTGGCACGCCCTACCTTGCTGGGCGTGCCACCTATGCTCTTTTGGGCCTCAGGCCTCTCTAGGTGTGGTTCCAGGGCCTAGGGTGCTTCTCCCGATGAAAAAATGATGCTCCAAAAACCCCAGGCCAATTTGACTCCGTATAGGTCTCCGAAAGTTAAAATACACAAACAAGGTTTTCCTGTTTTACAGAGTTATAAACCAAATAAAGGGATCATTGGTAAAACCCCATAAATCAATGTAAAATATGGTATTATTATCATATATGTTGCAAATATGTGGGAATTCAATATGGTAAAGGACAAAGTTCATGTATGCATTCTACATGCATTAGTGTGCAAGTTGAAGAAAATTCTCTATGCCTAAAACAAGCACCAAGACAATGGTACATGAAGTTTGAATCTGTCATGGGGGAGCAAGGCTACACGAGGTGTAGCTCACACCATTGTGTATTTATGAAGAGGTTCTCGGGTGATGATTTTATCATGTTGTTGCTCTATGTTGATGATATCTTGATTGTTGGCAAGAATGTCTTAAGGATTGCCAGACTAAAGAAATATATGAGAATTTTTTTGCTATGAAAGACTTGGGTCCAACAAAGTGTATTCTCGGCATGAGAATTGAGACAGACAAAAAATCCAACAATTTGTACTTGTCTCAAGAGAAATACATGGAGAAAGTAATTCACAAGTTCAAGATGGACAAAGGCAAGGGAAGTAAGTTGTCCACTAGCAGCTCACTTTAAGTTGAGAAAAAAAAGCAATGTCACTCAGAAGATGGAAAAGGAAATGCTGAATGTTCCTTATGCATCAGTGGTTGGATTTTGATGTATGCTATGGTGTGCACACAACCAGACATTGCTCAAGCGGTCAGGTACTGTGAGAAGATTTATGTCCAATCCAGGAAGACCACATTGGGAAGCCATGAAGTGGATCTTGAGATATCTCTGGGACACTATAAATATGAAGATTTGTTTTGGTGCTAAAGAAATAGACTTTATTGCTTACTCAGATTCAGACTTTGCTAGAGATATTGATGGCAGAAAGTCTACTTCGGGTTATTTGGTTACCCATTCAGGGGAGCGGTGGCATGGAAAAGCAGGTTGCAAAAGTGTGCGGCCTTGAACACAACTGAAGCTGAGTTCATCGCAGTAACATAGGCGAGCAAGGATCTATTGTGGCTGAAATGATTGGCTTGTGAGCTTGGGTTTAAGCAAGACAAGTATGTGTTGTTTTGTGACAACCAAAGTGCTATCCACCTAAGCAATTATGCATGTTTTCATTCGAGGTTGAAGCATATTGAGGTACGCTACAATTGGGTTCGAGATGTGTTGAATTCAAAGAAAATGCAGATTGAGAAGGTGCACATAGATGACAATGGGGTTGATATGTTGACCAAGGTGGTGACAAGCGGAAAGCTCGAGGTATGCCATCGGCTCACCGGCATGTCTGTCGGTAGGTAGTGAGACCCTCCATGATGTCGGGATGGGGTTTTATTGGGCCATGTCCCTCCACATGGAGGCGTGTTGGCAGCCCAACATCAACGCAAGAAGTTCAACACGTATCAACCATTGATCGAGGTTCGCATCCAACGATTGTGCTACCTCCTTGAGAGATACATAAGGAGAAAACCCTAGCCACCCTTTATGGATGTAAGAGTGAGCAAGAGCAAGCCAGAACGTGGTTGCTGCTGTGAGAGAGTAAGAGAACACACTAGAACACTACAACCAAGTGAGAAGAGAGGAAGAACATGGAGAGGTTTTTTGTCAAGATTATTGAGATCTGAACAATCTGTCTTCAAGCTGGTGTTTGGAGTTTGAAACATTCTTGGATAGGCTCCAAACTCAGTGATCTAGTTCCTTACTTTGATATGGTTAGCTAGTTTAATTATTGGTTATGTGGAGAATTAAATTTGAGAGTTTTGAAGTCAGTTCCGATTGCTGCAGTTTCAGTACAGAGCAGTGTTAGGGGACGAACAGTTTGGGCACGCAAACGGTGTCCGATTGAGCTAATTTTGGTCAGTATATTGGGAACTCATATGTCTGCTTATCTACCAAGTTTTGTGTTGATTGGATCTGTAGTTTCAGAGCAGTTTGTTGTTGCTGTTGCTGGTGTTGTTGTTGCTGCTGCTATCGCTTTTGCTGTTGCTGTTGCTGTCTATGCTGCTGTTGTTGTTGTTGATGTTGCTGCTGATATTGTTGTTGTTGTTGTTCCGGTGCATCTGGTTCCGCACGAGGAACGTCAGTCGCAGTACGAGATCCGCCGCCGCCGATTCATCCTCGCGCTGGATCTACGTGATGATCCGGACTTGGCCCTCGACTCCTACAACTGGTCCACCTTCGGGACCTAGGAGTTCGACCGATGCTGTCGCACGGGTTGCCTAGGCTACATTGACTTCTTCAACCGGGAGCTTCACGCCTGCTGGAGGACGAGGTCATGGAGATGGCCATCGGCAATAGCGAGCTCGATAATCTTACTCAGTGGGATGGCCTTGTCGTCCAACTGTAGGCCTCCGTGCTGGCCCAAGGGAGGCCACCGACTCCTCCGCCGCCTCCTCCCGCACCGGCACTGCCTCTGGCCGTACCAGCATCACCTCCGGCGCTTTAGCAACCTTTGCATTAGCCGTGGCATTGGGCGCCTCTGGTCTATATCGACCTTGTGGACGACAACGACAAGTAAGCAGCCATGGCGGGCGCATTGTTAGCTAGTGCTATTTTCTTGCATTTTTTACTTAATTTTGGTACTATGTAAATGGTTATATTATAAATGAAAAAATTGGCAAAAATGTTCGGGCCGCTGGGGCTACCCAGCCCAAACAGACATGTCACCCAAGGAGGCCAATTTCGTAGCTGCGCCCGACACGAACAGACGGAGGCAGACACTTTTGGTGACCGGAATGTGCCGGGCAGCTGTAGATGCCCTAAGCGAATTGACTCTCTCCCTCCGTAGCGGGGTGGCTCGATCAAGAAGTGGCAGCATGGCGAAGTCGTTCTATGGATGGGCGGCTCCGGGTCGAGAGGAAACCCCTCGCATTAGCCATTAGGCTTCATCATTCCACGCTATCAGGGCATCTCCAACGGGGCAACGCAAACGGACGCTGAGCGATCGTTGCGTCCGCCCGGGCCGAAAATGCGTCTGGCACCACCTCCAGCGGGGCGACGCATAGTGATCGGGCCATCCGCGGTGACGCAAACGTGGCTCAAATATGCGCCAGGTTTGCGTCTCTGCGGACGCTGCACGGACGCAGCGGTCGTCCGCCCGGTCCTCGCATGGGCCCGCCTGGCAGGGGCACAACTACTTCGTCTTCTGCGGCATTACTTACGGGCGGCGCGCAGCAGCCTTTCCAGGGCCGCGTTAATGGCGTGCCTCGGCTTCCGCAAGCGTGCGCAGCTGGGTGGCGTCGAAGTGGCAGGACAATGAAGGCGAGATGACGTTCGAGCCTCTTAAAGGGACGTTGCCGGCGCCCATTTTCCCGACCACACCATTGCCAGAGCCCATACTATCCACCCGACCGACGCCATGGGGAAGAAATGATGGCCGTTCCGCAAGACCAAGAACGGCCACGAGGCTAGCGGATCGCGGTCCGGCAAGAAGCCACGGGTCGGCCGGTACGTCCGTGTCGAGCTCGCGCGCCAACTATCGTAGGAAAACCGGCCGGTACCATGGCCGGACGCGAACTTGCCTAGAGGGGGCTGGTACCTCAACTCAAGGCGTGTGCCAGTCTCCTCCCCCCCCCCCCCCCGCGTGCCGCGCGAGGGCCGAGAGCGGCGGGACGAGGTGCGCTGCCGCCGAGCGATTGATACGTCTCCAACGTATCTATAATTTCTTATGTTCCATGCAAGTTTTATGACAATACCTACATGTTTTGTTCACACTTTATATCGTTTTGATGCGTTTTCCGCAACTAACCTATTAACGAGATGCCGAAGTGCCAGTTCCTGTTTTCTGCTGTTTTTGGTTTCAGAAATCCTAGTAAAGAAATATTCTCGGAATCGGACGAAATCAATGCCCAGCATCCTATTTTTCCACGAAGCTTCCAGAACACCCGAGAGCCAGCAGAGGGGGGCCACAGGGCCACCACACGCCAGGGTGGCGCGGCCAGGGCCTGGGCCGCGCCCCCCTATTGTGTCACCGCCTCGTCAGCCCTGCGACTCCGCCTCTTCGCCTATTTAAGCCTCCTCGACCTAAAACCTCGATACGGAAAAGCCACGGTACGAGAAACCTTCCAGAGCCGCCGCCATCGCGAAGCCAAGATCTGGGGGACAGGAGTCTCTGTTCCGGCATGCCGCCGGGACGGGGAAGTGCCCCCGGAAGGCTTCTCCATCGACACCACCGCCATCTTCATCAACGCTGCTGTCTCCCATGAGGAGGGAGTAGTTCTCCATCGAGGCTAAGGGCTGTACCGGTAGCTATGTGGTTCATCTCTCTCTCCCATGTGATCTTTATGTGATCATGAGCTTTGTGATCTAGTTGAATATCATCTATGTGCTACTCTAGTGATGTTATTAAAGTAGTCTATTCCTCCTTCATGATGTAATGTGGACAGTGTGTGCATCATGTAGTACTTGGCGTAGGTTATGATTGTGATCTCTTGTAGATTGTGAAGTTAACTATTACTATGATGGTATTGATGTGATTTATTCCCCCTTTCATAGCTAATGTTGACAGGCGCATGCTACGTTAGTACTCGGTATAATTGCGTTGATCTATCATGCACTCTAAGGTTATTTAAATATGAACATCGAATGTTGTGGAGCTTGTTAACTCCTGCATTGAGGTGCTCTTGTAGCCCTACACAATGAATGGTGTTTGTCATCCAACAAGAGAGTGTAGAGAAAGTAGTATTTGTTTATTCAGTTATGTGATCAATGTTGACATTGTCCACTAGTGAAAGTATGATCCCTAGGCCTTGTTTCCAAACATCGAATCATCGCTTATTTACTATTTTACTGCATCTTTACTTCCTGCAATATTACTACCATCAACTGCACGCCAGCAAGCACTTTTCTGGCGCTGTTACTACTGCTCATATTCATTCATACCACTTGTATTTTACTATCTCTTCGCCGAACTAGTGCACCTATACATCTGACAAGTGTATTAGGTGTGTTGGGGACACAAGAGACTTCTTGTATCGTGATTGCAGGGTTGCTTGAGAGGGATATCTTTGACCTCTTCCTCCCTGAGTTCGATAAACCTTGGGTGATCCACTTAAGGGAAACTTGCTGCTGTTCTACAAACCTCTGCTCTTGGAGGCCCAACACTATCTACAAGAATAGAAGCACCCGTAGACATCAAGCACTTTTCTGGCGCCGTTGCCGGGGAGGAAAGGTAAAAGGCACTCATACTCCGGTCCCAGGTAACTAAGTACTTTTCTGTTGCCGTTGTGTGTGTGCTCGAAGCTATTTCCTTTAGATCCTGCAATTGCATCTTTTTGTTTCTTGTTAAACACTAGTAAGGCATTATGGAAAACATCTGTGAGCTTTTTAAACTATTTCCTGAGTCAAGACATGAATGGTTTAATGCGAAAATTAAAAAACCTATGGAACCTTATTTGCATGCTAGTAGCAATGATATTAGTATGAACGCTTTGAACACCATTGTTGCTAATGATATGGAAAATTCTAAGCTTGGGGAAGCTGGTTTTGATGAGCATGATATTTTTAGTCCCCCAAGCATTGAGGAGAAAATTTTCTTTGATGATACTTTGCCTCCCATATATGATGATTATAATGATAGTGGTCTTCTGGTGCCGCCTACTATGGAGGATAAGTTTAATTAGGATTACAATATGCCTCCTATATTTGATGATGAGAATAATAATGATAGCTACTTTGTTGAATTTGCTCCCACTACAACTAATAAAATTGATTATGCTTATGTGGAGAGTAATGATACTTTTATGCATGTGAATAAGAATGCTTTATGTGATAGTTATATTGTTGAGTTTGTTCATGATGCCTCTGAAAGTTATTATGAGATAGGAAAATATGGTTGTAGAAATTTTCATGTTACTAAAACACCTCTCTATATGCTGAAATTTTTGAAGTTACACTTGTTTTATCTTTCTATGATTGTTGCATTATGCTTCATGAAGTTGTTTATTTACAAGATTCCTATGAATAGGAAGCATGTTAGACTTAAATGTGTTTTGAATTTGCTTCTTGATGCTCTCTTTTGCTTCAACTCTTATTTCTTGCGAGTGCATCATTAAAATTATTGAGCCCATCTTAATGGCTATAAAGAAAGCACTTCTTGGGAGATAACACATGTCTTTATTTTGCTACTGTTTTGTTGTGTCTTGGAAGTTGTTACTACTGTAGCAACCTCTCCTTATCTTATTTTATTGCATTGTTGTGCCAAGTAAAGTCTTTGATAGTAGGGTTGATACTAGATTTGGATTACTGCGCAGAAACAGATTTCTGTCTGTCACGAATTTGGGCAGGGTTCTCTGTAGGTAACTCATAAAAATCTGCCAATTTACGTGCGTGATCCCCAGATATGTACGCAACTTTCATTCAATTTGAGCATTTTCATCTGAGCAAGTTAAGTGCCCCTGGAAAATTCGTCTTTACGGACTGTTCTGTTTTGACAGATTCTGCCTTTTATTTCGCATTGCCTCTTTTACTGTGTTGGATGGATTTCTTTGTTCCATTGACTTCCAGTAGCGTTGTGCAATGTACAGAAGTGTTAAGAATGATTGTGTCACCTCTGAACATGTGAAATTTTGATTATGCACTAACCCTCTAATGAGTTTGTTTTGAGTTTGGTGTGGAGGAAGTTTTCAAGGGTCAAGAGAGGAGGATGATATACTATGATCAAGAAGAGTGAAGAGTCTAAGCTTGGGGATGCCCCCGTGGTTCATCCCTGCATATTTTAAGAAGACTCAAACATCTAAGCTTTGGGATGCCCAAGGCATCCCCTTCTTCATCGACAATTTATCAGGTTTCTTCTCTTGAAACTATATTTTTATTCGGTCACATCTTATGTACTTTACTTGGAGCGTCTGTGTGCTTTTATTTTCGTTTTGTTATTTTCATTCTCTGAATAAATGCTTGTGTGGGAGAGAGACACGCTCCGCTGGTTCATATGAACACATGTGTTCTTAGCTTTACTTCTAATGTTCATGGCAAAGGTTGAAACTGCTTCGTTAATTGTTATATGTTTGGAAACAGAAAATGCTACATGTGGTAATTGGTATAATGTCTTGAATAATTTGATACTTGGCAATTGTTGTGCTCATATAGATCATGTTTAATCTCTTGCATCATGTACTTTGCACCTATTAATGAAGAACTACATAGAGCCTGTTAAAATTTGGTTTGCATGATTGGTCTCTCTAAGTCTAGATATTTTCTGGTTAAGGTGTTTGAACAACAAGGAAGACGATGTAAAGTCTTATAATGCTTACAATATGTTCATATGTGAGTCTTGCTGCACCGTTTTATACTTGAGTTTGCTTCAAACAACCTTGCTAGCCTAGCCTTGTATTGAGAGGAATTCTTCTCGTGCATCCAAATCCTTGAGCCAAAGACTATGCCATTTGTGTCCACCATACCTACCTACTACATGGTATTTCTCTGCCATTCCAAAGTAAATTACTTGAGTGCTACCTTTAAAATTCTATCCTTTGTCTTTGCAATATATAGCTCATGGGAAAATAGCCTTAAAAACTATTGTGGTATTGAATATGTTGCTATGTATCTTATTTCTTATAACTTGCTTGTTGAGCGGTAACCATGTTTCTGGGGACACCATCAACTATTACACCTTTGTTGAATATCATGTGAGTTGCTATGCATGTTCGTCTTGTCTGAAGTAAGGGCGATTTTCATGATCAAATGGTTTGAGTATGCATATTGTTAGAGAAGAACATTGGGCCGCTAACTAAAGCCATGATTCATGGTGGAAGTTTCAGTTTGGACACAAATCCTCAATCTCTTATGAGAATATTAACTGTTGTTGAATGCTTATGCATTAAAGAGGACTCCATTATCTGTTGTCTATGTTGTCCCGGTATGGATGTCTAAGTTGAGAATAATCAAAAGCGAGAAATCCAATGCGAAATTTCTCCTTAGACCTTTGTACAGGCGGCATAGAGGTACCCCTTTGTGACACTTGGTGGAAACATATGTTATGCAATGATAATCCGTGTTAATCCAAGCTAATTAGGACAAGGTGCGAGCACTATTAGTATAATATGCATGAGGCTTGCAACTTATAGGATATCTTATACATAACACATATGCTTTATTACTACCGTTGACAAAATTGTTTCTATGTTTTCAAAATGAAAAGCTCTAGCACAAAAATAGTAATCCATGCTTCTCTCTGCGAAGGGCCTATCTTCTACTTTATTGTTGAGTCAGTTTACCTATTCTTTCTATTTTAGAAGCAAACACTTGTGTAAACTGTGTGCATTGATTCTTACATGTTTACCTATTGCACCTGTTATATTGCTTTATGTTGACAACTATCCATGAGATATACATGTTACAAGTTGAAAGCAATTGCTGAAACTTAATCATCCTTTGTGTTGCTTCAATGCCTTCTACTAAGAATTTATTGCTTATGAGTTAACTCTTATGCAAGACTTATTGATGCTTGTCTTGAAAGTATTATTCATGAAAAGTCTTTGCTATATGATTCAGTTGTTTACTCATTGTCTTCATCATTGCTTTGAATCCCTGCATTCATCTCATATGCTGTACAATAATGTTGATCAAGATTATGTTGGTAGCATGTCACTTAAGAAATTATCATTGTTATCGTTTACCTACTCGAGGGCGAGTAGGAACTAAGCTTGGGGATGCTTGATACGTCTCCAACGTATCTATAATTTCTTATGTTCCATGCAAGTTTTATGACAATACCTACATGTTTTGTTCACACTTTATATCGTTTTGATGCGTTTTTCAGAACTAACCTATTAACGAGATGCCGAAGTGCCAGTTCCTGTTTTCTGCTATTTTTGGTTTCAGAAATCCTAGTAAAGAAATATTCTCGGAATCGGACGAAATCAATGTCCAGCATCCTATTTTTCCACGAAGCTTCCAGAACACCCGAGAGCCAGCAGAGGGGGGCCACAGGGCCACCACACGCCAGGGTGGCGCGGCCAGGGCCTGGGCCGCGCCCCCCTATTGTGTCACCGCCTCGTCAGCCCTCCGACTCCGCCTCTTCGCCTATTTAAGCCTCCTCGACCTAAAATCTCGATACGGAAAAGCCATGGTACGAGAAACCTTCCAGAGCCGCCGCCATCGCGAAGCCAAGATCTGGAGGACAGGAGTCTCTGTTCCGGCACGCCGCCAGGACGGGGAAGTGCCCCCGGAAGGCTTCTCCATCGACACCACCGCCATCTTCATCAACGCTGCTGTCTCCCATGAGGAGGGAGTAGTTCTCCATCAAGGCTAAGGGCTGTACCGGTAGCTATGTGGTTCATCTCTCTCTCCCATGTGATCTTTATGTGATCATGAGCTTTGTGATCTAATTGAATATCATCTATGTGCTACTCTAGTGATGTTATTAAAGTAGTCTATTCCTCCTTCATGATGTAATGTGGACAGTGTGTGCATCATGTAGTACTTGGCGTAGGTTATGATTGTGATCTCTTGTAGATTGTGAAGTTAACTATTACTATGATGGTATTGATGTGATTTATTCCCCCTTTCATAGCTAATGTTGACAGGCGCATGCTATGTTAGTACTCGGTATAATTGCGTTGATCTATCATGCACTCTAAGGTTATTTAAATATGAACATCGAATGTTGTGGAGCTTGTTAACTCCGGCATTGAGGTGCTCTTGTAGCCCTACACAATGAATGGTGTTTTTCATCCAACAAGAGAGTGTAGAGAAAGTAGTATTTGTTTATTCAGTTATGTGATCAATGTTGAGAGTGTCCACTAGTGAAAGTATGATCCCTAGGTCTTGTTTCCAAACATCGAATCATCGCTTATTTACTGTTTTACTGCATCTTTACTTCCTGCAATATTACTACCATCAACTGCACGCCAGCAAGCACTTTTCTGGCGCCGTTACTACTGCTCATATTCATTCATACCACCTGTATTTTATTATCTCTTCGCCGAACTAGTGCACCTATACATCTGACAAGTGTATTAGGTGTGTTGGGGACACAAGAGACTTCTTGTATCGTGATTGCAGGGTTGCTTGAGAGGGATATCTTTGACCTCTTCCTCCCTGAGTTCGATAAACCTTGGGTGATCCACTTAAGGGAAACTTGCTGCTGTTCTACAAACATCTGCTCTTGGAGGCCCAACACTGTCTACAAGAATAGAAGCACCCGTAGACATCAGCGATCTTGCCGCCGGATCTCCGGGAAGATCTGGCGTACGCGCTGAACTTCTACAACTGGATTTCTTTTGGGACGTGGGAGTTCGACGCGCGCCGCCGCGCTGGCTACCTCGGCGACGTCGACTACTTCGACCGCAAGATCGTCGCAGAAGAATAAGAGAACGACTAGGAGGACGCGGACGAGGACGCGGATGAGGACGTGGACATGGCAGGCTACGATCACGACGACGGCGGGCCGGCGTGGGATCCGGAGACCGAGTCGTCGGAAATTACCGAGGAGGAGGCCATTGCCATGGCACTGGCCAACAGCGAACAAGACGAGCTCAACGAGCTCGCTTTGTGGGACGGGCTCGCAATCCAGCTCCGCGAGTCCGCGCTCTTGCAGTGGAGGCCGGCGACTCCTTCGGCCATGCCGACGCGTTCCAACGACCGCGCTCCGGCTGCTGCTCCGGCATGTGATCCATGTCCACAACCTCCTGCGCAGGCGAAGGTACCGCCTCCACCACCGGCGTACGAGCTTCCATTGCCGACGCCGGAGTTCATCGACCTCGTCAGCGACGATGAGCAGTAGGCAACACTTACTTTTACCACGCCTTTATGGTTTTTTATGTTTTTATTAATGTAAATTATAACTTTATGAATGCAAAAAAAATACGTCATGCCGCTAGAGACACCGGACGCAAACGGACGCGCGGACGATTTCGACCATTTCAGCCGACGCAAACAAACGCCGACCGTCCGAAAACGTCGCCCTTTGGAGATGCCCTCGCCTACTCGTCCGTCCAAAATCCGATCAAAGGGTGTACTCCCGTCCCTTGTACACGTAAATGCGTGTTGTGGGAGTAAACAGGATCAAGACCCCTTGAATCGATCAGCACGGCCCTACCCACCACATGGCACATGTATCGTGAAAATGCAGTGCGTCGCATGCATGTCGAGCAGATTTTTAAAAGAAGGGCGTGGCATCAGGCATGGTGCATGTGGCTGCAGATGTTGCGGCCGGGTCCATTTGTCAGACAGCTGGTCCATCCTTCTGGGCCCCTGTGATGATGGGATCCAATCGATTGCTTGTTCAGATGAGTCCTACTGTGTACATCTTCCTCGTGCGCGTACGTATCGTTTTATATTTTGGCGACTCGGCACATTTCAATAGCAAGGAGAGTTGATAGTGGGGCTACGACGAGGGCGGTTGACCAAACGTGGCATGTCATGATGTGATATTGTATGATTAAGATGATACGGAGTTTTATTTATTCGGGGGTGATGACATGGATGGATCTGTTCGTGCGACACGAAAGAAATGCTACGAGAAAACCCACCGGCTAACACATGCAATTGCAAATAACATGTTACACTATTTTTTTTCCACTTTAACATACACCCCAGTTCCATAATATTTGCCACTAAAACAAGTCTATAGATTTATGTAGGGAAAAATTGTTTTAAACCCTGAACTTGTGGAGGTTGTGGATTGAATCCTGAACTACAAACCCCTCTTGTTTGTACCCAAACTTGTAAATTCTAGTCTAAATTAAATCCCGAATTTGTTTTCCACACGAGAAAATTATCTCAAATTGGTACTCTCACGGACAATAAGGACTCGCATGTCATATCCATCTATTTTTCCCAATCTCTCTCTCCCTCCCCGATCCTACCTATCGTTGCCCTTTGCTCATGCGCCACTACCGCCGCATCACGCATGCTGCTCCAAAATTTGCTATCGCTTCATCGTGTCGTCGGTGACATACATCGGCCGCGTCCAACGCACTCCTACCTCTTGTCCTCCACCAACCCCCATTGACTTCCTCTCGTTGAAGCCTGCTCGTGGCGCTATAGCACTGGATGCAACCCGCCTCCTCCAGCAGTGATATCGCCGCCATCGCTCTTGTCTAGACCGCACCGGAAACGGCACGAGTACTGTCACAACCTCTCCATGCCCAATGCCTGATGTAGTCTGCCCGCTACCTGCATCACCTACCATGCCCCCTGTGGACAACATCGACATCACCAGAGGATATCAGGAGGGAGGCGGCAAACATGAGAGAGAAGATAGGGAGAGGAGCAACTCTCATGAGGTGTACCTAGAATAGTGTGAGTCTGGTACGGCCTA
Source organism: Lolium perenne (assembly GCF_019359855.2). Taxonomy (NCBI): domain Eukaryota; kingdom Viridiplantae; phylum Streptophyta; class Magnoliopsida; order Poales; family Poaceae; genus Lolium; species Lolium perenne. The sequence goes on along the minus strand of NC_067245.2, from coordinate 80,466,536 downwards.
GCAGGTTGCCCCTGCACCGACGTGACAAGAGGCTATCGGCGTGCTCCTTCTAAGGTTGGGCTACTTGGGATTGGCTGAGAGTCAATAGAGGAAGAAATTGGGAAAGAAGATGAATATGACCTCACTGTTAGTGGGAGTAACATGTAATCCGGTCATGAGAGTTGCTTTCCTGGTGCATCAAATGTTTCCAGCGTTTGATTTAGACCCGGGTACAATTAACATGTATTTGGAGTTACCTCTGCAAGTTCAGAGTCTTAAATATAGACTTTTTTCCATTTCTGTACGATATCACGAAACTCTGTTCAGTCTGTTGCTACGGTACAATATACGGCGTAAGAAACAGAGAGTTTTTGGTAGCCACAAGTCGTGGACGCAGAGTTTAACAGATAGCCGCAGGGTTGCTGCCCACAGAAAATCCCTATGTATAACGTACGTATGCACCTCATTTTTCGGCGCGCCATACACTCGCATGCATATTGTTTGGCGCACCCATCTCCTTATTTATCCTCTACATTTCCGCATGAACAAGTTAATTGTATGATTCCTTTTGGCGTGCCTGATGGAGACAAGCAAACAAGAAAACTGACCAACGTTATTCAAAATTTCTTGGAAGGCAGGAGTACGTCAAGTTATCAGATGAGAGGATACCAGGATTAGTTAGACAGACACCATTAATTAAGACACAAGCATTGCACGGTAATCTAACTCTTTGAGACTGCGACCATCAGTTCAGTTTGCACGCTATATTTATACTTTAGTTTAATCTTTACATTCTTGCAATTATGGAGAAAAGAACTTTTTGGCCTTTTACTATATTAGAATTTCCCTTAAAATGATAAACTTCCTATAGAAACGTTTGAAGTAGATCCTGCCATAATGAAAATAATTTATGAAGATTGTTTCTCAGGCAAATCTAAAGAAAATCCCATGGCACATCTAAGAAAATTCAATGATAAATGATAGATACAAAAAAGTTGAAAATGAATTATGCCAACAACAATTTAATCAAAGTAAAAAAAAATCCCCGTTCACTAGCTAAAAAAACACTAGATTGGATATTAAATTGACCAGTTGAAACTCTAGTTCTTGGTTTCATTTAAAAGCTGACTTTGTAGGAAGGTTTGGTTCACCGGAAAAACTAAGTAACCTTACGGAAATAATATTTCATTTAAACTATTCAAAGGTAAATTACTTATAAAAGGTTGGGAAAGATTTAGAAGACTTGCATATGAAACAGAACATGACCTTAGAGATTGGATGTTAATGCACACATTTTACACAAGGTTAACCAGTAGTTCCATGGCATATTTAGACACCGAATCTAAATGCACCTTTATGAATTTGACTGCTAAAAATGCTTGTATTCTATTAGATGGTTTACTCTTAGAAGCAAAAAAAAATTAAAGAGAGTCCATAAAAAGCACAAGTTCCATAAGAAATATTTGATGATCGTTATGAGTTATTGATGAGCGCAGATTGCACACCGTTGTGGAACCCCAAGAGAAATGTATGATGCGCACAATAGCAAGTTTTCTCTCAGTAAGAAATCAAGGTTTAATCGACCAGTAGGAGAAAGGCGTGACTTCTGAAGGTGTTGCTAGCCGACTTGTGTTAGGACGCACAACCGGCGTCAGCAACAACGTGGAACCTGCACACAACACAATCAAAATACTTTGCCCCAACTTACAGTGATGTTGTCAATCTCAGCGGTTTTGCTGAAAGCAATCTCAGCGAGAAGGTCTTCGAATTGTCGAGGGTTGTCGAGCTTGGAGTGTCTATCCAGGCGTGAGGTTCGTCGTTCATCGTCGAGTTGCTCGCAGGATTGGCGTTCCCCATCTTCAGGTCGCATGTATCACTCACGTGATTGGGAGAATTATCAGATCCATTGGATCAAGGAGATGCATCGTGAAAGATCGGGCAAACAATCAACATCATTAAGTTACAATTTTCACATACAAAATTCATGGAACACTTCCCTAGGAAAAAGTAAATGACACCAAGATACAATTTACCACATAATTTCCACCCATCTTAAAAGTCAAATAATAAAAGCCTAGCTATATAGCTATAAATAAAGCGCTCTAAGGGAGGATACCCAGTTGTTTCTATGTTTATTTTGCTTTTAATGTTTTGGTGTTAGTTTTATTTGTTTTTTGAAGTCTTAATAAAGTACCAAGTTTAACCTATTTTGGATATATAAATGTTGTAGCAACATATGGAGATCCAGTTTTCTGCAGAACACTTTTCACCATAAAAATTATAGTTTTTGTTCTGTAGCTTCAATGTCACTCATTTTTTCTCCTACAGTTTCAAATTTTATCTCTGTAAGCACAGAACTTGGCTAAAATTCCTTACGTGATCTAAAAAATTACGTTTAGCTATTGTTGTTTTTCTTGTTAGATTCTGTCCCTTTTTTGTATCGTGCATACCTTTAAGTTCCAATTTAATTCTTTTTGAGTTGGCTGAGATTTAGGGAATCTAGATCACGAAATTTACTTTCTAGACACCTCATATAAAATTTGGTTTAAGGATTTCATGGCATCTTGCATCATATATTTCTACCTCTAATGTCACCACATAGAAAAGAAATGGGAGAAATTTTTGTGCTGAAATTTTTTGACAGGGAATAGAGGAACACCGCACTGTGAGCTATCTAAGAATGGTGAAAAACATAATATTGGGGATGCCAAAAGAACCCCACTGGACCTATTAAAATCTTAGTTTGCTTCTAAACTTATTTTTTTGAGCAACATAATATTATCATTTAAACTTGGACCGTCTTCATATAGATTTTCATTTGTTTTTGCACCAGCAATAATGAGACCACCACCTTGAATTTTTTAAATAATATTATGTAAGATCTACTGGAATGAAATAAGGTTAAATTTAGATGCTTGAAGAAAAAGAGAGGAAGGGAAATAAAATTGTGAAATAGTCATGCATAATATTCTTGTTTCATGTCCTTTGATGAATTTTAATTTACTAGTGCCATATTTAGTGCCATCTTTTATTGACCTACATAAATGGTTAACTATATATTAGTTTGTTTATTAAGAAATGTGGAGCACTATGGACACATACGTGCTTGTGATATAACACTTCCTCCTTAGAGACTTAAAATAAAATAAAAAGTGCAAGCCAAGTCTTGTGCATCCAAAATCTCTTTGCCAAAATTTCTCCTGCAAATCTCCACCATACCTACCTATGTAGCAAAATGCTATTCCAAGTATAGTATATGTGCCATGACTTTGAATTCAAAATTATACTTCTCTTTTTATGTAAATTAAATCTCATGGGAAAGTAGTACTAAAAAACTATTGTGATTTTCATTATGTCAGTTATGAGTTTGACAAATTATGAGTAGGTTTTTAAGTAGGAACCATGCTGACACGGGGAAAACTTTCAACATTTCACTTATTTAAGTTGTTTCATGTTTAAACTTTTGGTTATGGGTAACCATCTTATGCGAAATAAAGGGGGTTATCATGCTAAAAGACTGGAGTGTGCATATATGTTAGAGAAGAATATTGGGTCGCTAATGGAAGCCATGCAAAATAATCATGGTGGAAGTTTCAGCATGGACATCCTCAATCATCTTTCATCACAAAAATGCTATGCAATTACTATTGCAAAAGGAGTCCATTTGTCTGTTGTCATGTCTTCCCGGTATATAGGGCCCCCCAAATTAAAGAGATTCCCCAAATCTCAATGGGCACTTTGTATAGGAGGCATGGAGGTACCCCTTTTTTATACTTAGTTAAAACAATACTAGGAAGCTATGGCGCGGCGGCACGCCGCGCCCGTAGAATGGCTAATGGGCACAACATAAGGTATCCCTGTGTTGGCAAGTAGGATCGTTTAAAAGTTACTTGTATACATGAGGGAAAACGTCGTTTAACAATAGAAACATCTCTCCAAAGCCCATCAAGCCAGGTTGTTGGACATTGGACATGAAAGAAACCAAAACGGATTTACTAAATGAAAAATATGGACATACATGGGGTGATGGAAACTTAAAGAAGCTAATGCCAGGATAACCATCTTCGATACTTTGTGGCTTGGAGATATGAATGCTCGCGTCATCGTGATGCTTTGTGGCTTTGGAAATATGAATGCTCGCCATCATCGTCATCGTCCACGTTGGAGGAGTCGAGGACCATGATTTCTTTGCTCTCTTTGTTTGCTGAAGGCCCATCTTCATCATTGTCGCCAGGGAAGTCTGATTCAATATTGCACAAAAACAGAGAAATCATGAGATCATTTGGCTGACGTTTTCTTTCTCGTGCATCTTCAATACAATCACCTATAATTTTGTTCAGATGAAAATAGAAAAATCTGAAATGGAATGCAAGGATGGAATATAATAAAGTCCTGCACAACAAAGTACAAAGATATGCAAAGGCCAGTTAAACTGGAAATATGCATGATGTTATAATGCAACTATATAACAAATAAGTAAATATGTAGTCTGCGCAATGGAAATGTATGCACTAACATGAAGTTGCATAAAGCTGCAATATGCTACAGGTGACTTAAAAGGTCATGAACTAATGTAGCAGGTTTTCTTCTTTTTCATCCACGATAATTCTGTAGCTCGACTCCAAAACGGGAAGTTAAATATTTGTCCAACGGTCAAAACTTCACAAATATCCTCAAAATTTATTTCATAGTTGCAGCAGTCCACATAAAAAACCTGTGCTTGTCTACCATCGTCAACCATCATTAAATTTTAATCTGTACCTAAAGAAGTATGTTTCCCCAATTTCATGGCATGCAAATAACTTGAAATTTCCAAGGCAGTGTACTCTCGTGATTTAAAAATAAGAAACTTCACAGCTTGGACTGGACATAGAAGAGACATATGAGATCTCTAACAGGGGACCTCTGCTAATTTATCTTGCTAAATATATGGTAAGTGAGCACCTCTAAATGCACCATTAAACTGGTAATAATGACTATCAGCTTAGTATAAAATAAGCTCACCGTAGTGTTTCACACTGAATGTGCAAGAAAACCTGGAACGCAGACATCATATCGATGTAGAACACATTATTGGTGACAAAAGCAATGTGATATGCAGATAGATCTCTTCCTTCTGCAGAGCTGTGCTTCAGCTATAGAAGACCACCTACAGGCCATAATTCGGGCCAAAAATTCAGGCCATAATGCGGACACAGCTGGCTGGACCGTACTCCGGTGGCCACTGTATAAGTTTCAGTTGTCATTATGGATCCCCTGTTCAAAAAAAAAAAAGGAAAACATCTTATGCAGATGCATAAATGATAAATGAATAGTCCTGAACAATAAGTTGTAAAAAGGCACTGGCATTTAGCAGTTTAGCGCGAACACAAACATGCATATTTGCTTCAACGAATTTACACACATTCTGCATGTCTGCAAAATAAGTAGTTGGTTCAGGGTACAGTACCACAGATGAAGAATAATTTTGAATAGCCTCAACATCAAATATCTTGGATGGAATGTAACACTCCTCTGGTCATACAATACGTCTGTAGATACAGTAGAAGCAACAACAAATCTATGTCTTCTTGTAATTCAATAAAGATATTGGGCTTTTTCCAGAGATACATTGTATTTGTTTAGAAAAAAGTGTCAAGGCTGCTGCTTCAAGAGGAAGAGCCTTCTGATACACAATCATCAGGTACCTTGATAGCAACTCCATCTAGTATCCTTATGAGTTTTTTGGGAAAGAACAATGCATGCAAAACCAGATGGATAATCCATTGCCATTGTCTCCTGATCAATATGTTCCAATGCATAATATGGAGAGAACATTTCTTCAGCAATGATGGGTGTCCACATAAGTAAGGGCATATTTTTTTAGAGTGATGATCAGTCATAGCTCAACAATTATGCTCTTCAGATGAATTGGATTTTCTGCCACATAAAACCTGTAAGCAGGCACATCCATTGACCAAGGACCCCGTCATTTCCGCAGAGGTCCAAAGCTCATAGCGCCTCCCCTGGTAATAATAAGAAATAACTGTTTTTCATCAGTGCATTAGTGAATAGTCATAATCTTAAACATACGTAGCTTTCTTGTGAGATGTTCGATCACTGTATCAACTGGAACTATTTGGAAGTCAGAAGAGTGGTTCTACTACATTTGTATAGTGAAGGCATGCATAGGGACGCAAATTTTGCTGAGAATCATACCTAAAGATTTCCTTAATCTGCAGAAAGCGCCGACCCATCGCCCATCTTTAATCTACATATCTAGACAATGTCTTGTAGGAAAACAGAATTCAGCAACTAAGAACTCTCATATTTTACGGAAAAATTTAACATCAAATTAACTAAGTAAGCATCTGATTGTAGATGGCAAACTGATCATGTTTCAGTTTTTCATGAAGGATCTTAAAACATTTATGCCATACTGTTGCTTTTCAAAAATTGATCTATTTAATAGTTCTACAATACGAATGGACTCTGAATATTCAGTTTCTACACTTTTAGCCCAAAACTCATGAAGCGTGCTCACATATATTGACAAAGATTGAATGGTTGAATTCGTGATTCTTTCAAGCATTTTGTAGGAGGCTAAAAAAATACCCAGAGATCATTCCCTCATAAACAAAAAAAAAAGTTAACATCAAACGATGGCAAATTTGACGTGTTCTTGCAATGTGCAGTTAGAGATCACATAGTCATTAGCAGCATTGGATAGGGGGTAAGGGAACCAGTATTTTCCGTGGCGGTATCTTCTTCTTTAACCTTAGTTGTTGTTGCTCTGTTGGAGACTTCTGCTGTCACGAAGACTCTGCAAATTCCTACAGCAAACGACAACTGAAATCAGCCTGTCGTCGCATCCATGAAGTTCAACAGTAAAAGCTTTGACGGAAACAAAGCATCATCCCATCCATGAAGTCAGCCCTTTCAGTTGCTGCAGGGACAGGAACAAATCAAAATTTAATCTCACAAACAAAAACACGAAAAAGAGAGAGAGAGAGAGGAGGAACGCACCATGGCATCATCGTGGGCGATGTGCGCGTCTAAGCTGTCGAACTATGATCCCTTACTCCTCCTTAACCCTATTGTCACCGGCATGGACCGTCCCTGCTCCGCCCGCGTTCCGCCCCAGCGGCTCTGTCACAGGCATGCGCCTGCAGCATCCCTCGGTCGCCTCCATCGGCCCGCGGCAGCCTCGCGGTCGCCGCCGCCGGAAGGCTGCTTCCCCATCACGTGGTCGCCGCCACCGGCCCGCGGCAGCCCCGTTGTCGCCGCCGCCGACACGCGCTTGCCCCGCCCCTAAGGTCGCCGACCCGCAGCTGCCTCGCGGTCGCCGCCGACAGCACGCGAGTGCCCCACCCCCAACGTCGTCGTCCCCTGCCCGCTGCTGCTCCGCCCCGAGGTGGTCGCCACCGGCAGTCCGGCACGCTGGTCGACTACACTGTCCTTTATTTCATCGCGAGAAAATGCAGCAGTGTAGTGGGTAGCTGGATAGGAAGGAAAAGTCCAGACGTGAGAGGTGGAACGTGGAAGAGTGGGACACGCGGAAACTGATAAATGAAGACTGGGTAGCACTCACCGCTTTAACCCCACTGAGGCATCCCAACCGGTAACCGGTTGCCCCGCTCAGTCAAAAAGAAAATTGACGTAAATTAATCAGTCCATTCTAGTGACGTGTCAGGAATTGATTGGAGTAGGGGAAGGGAAAATAGCCATGAACAGTACCGAAATCAAGTACAAAGCGTGAATCTGATCAACTTTTATATAGGTATAGAATGCATGTGAAAAGGTATGTGATAATCTACAATTGAGTAGCATGAGGGTGGGTGCATGTGCCAAGGGCATGAGACATCCAACTTGTAAGAGGCCAAACGCATAAAACCGTATGTATTTCACAACCGTTGACATGAGTTGCATCCCTCAAATTTACTTTTACTCTTTATTGCTATAAAAGTTTTGGCATGTATACTCCCTGCTTACTTTGAATATCCACCTGTTCCGGTGAAAAAGAAAAGAAAGAAAAAGAAGAAAGAAATATTCGTTGACCACTTGAAATTACTTCATGTTTAATGTCGGTAGTGCTTTCATATGTTTTTTTTGCACATTTTGATTTATTGTTGAACACTTTTGGAGTGAACAAGAAATGTCACTTCATATCTCCTTTTCTTATTGATATTCATTAAATTTTGAATCATTAACCTTGTGTATTAATACTTGTTACATTGAACTAAGCAACAAACTTCAAAGTCCATTTAGGGTTTTTGTCACCTTCATACTCGAGGACGAGCATGGGTTAATCTTGGGGATGTTGATGCATCTAAAATGCATATATGGGCTTTGTAGTTTATTGCCACACATTCCTTCATATTTGCGTATCATATAGGGCTATGTCAATGTTTATGTTGTTTTTGGGGATTTTCCAATGATCCCCTTGATACGTGCATTTTACATCATCAATATAGTGACTTATATGATTATTTTTAAATGATATTTGCCATGATCCATCATTATTTATGCCTTTTTATTTGATTTATGGGACTTTCTAAAAAGTCCCTTTCATTGGTATTTAATTTCTGGAAGGCAGAAAACCTTTTTTTTGTATTTCGCTATTTCAAGGACCTTCTGGACGACTAAAAATCAAAGGAAAAATACTTGATCAGTTTTTCATCAAGAGAAGGATCGTGGGCCAAAGAAGCACGATAGGGGTCAGGCCCATTTTAGCCTCGAGCGTCATCTCAGCTCCCTGATGTCTACGGGTGCTTCTATTCTTGTAGACAGTGTTGGGCCTCCAAGAGCAGAGGTTTGTAGAACAGCAGCAAGTTTCCTTAAGTGGATCACCCAAGGTTTATCGAACTCAGGGAGGAAGAGGTCAAAGATATCCCTCTCAAGCAACCCTGCAATCATGATACAAGAAGTCTCTTGTGTCCGCAACACACCTAATACACTTGTCAGATGTATAGGTGCACTAGTTCGGTGAAGAGATAGTGAAATACAAGTAGTATGGATGTATATGAGTGGTAATAGCAATCTGAATAAAATATGGCAGCGAGTAAACATGCAACAGAACAGTAAATAAACGGAGATTCGATGTTTGGAAACAAGGCCTAGGGATCATACTTTCACTAGTGGACACTCTCAACATTGATCACATAATAAAACCACTCTACACTCTCTTGTTGGATGACAAACACCATTAATTGTGTAGGGCTACAAGAGCACCTCAATGTCGGAGTTAACAAGCTCCACAACATTCGATGTTCATATTTAAATAACCTTAGAGTGCATAATAGATCATTGCAATTATACCAAGTACTAACATAGCATGCACACTGTCACCATCACACTATGAAGGAGGAATAGATCGCATCAATACTATCATAGTAATAGTTAACTCCATAATCTACAAGAGATTACAATCATAACCTACGCCAAGAACTACATGATGCACACACTGTCACCATTACATCATGAAGGAGGAATAGAGTACTTTAATAACAACACCAGAGTAACACATAGATGAATAGTGATACAAAGCTCATATGAATCTCAATCATGTAAGGCAGCTCATGAGATCATTGTATTGAAGTACATAGGAGAGAGATTAACCACATAGCTACCGGTACAGCCCTTAGCCTCGATGGAGAACTACTCCCTCCTCATGGGAGACAGCAGCGGTGATGAAGATGGCGGTGGTGTCGATGGAGAAGCCTTCCGGGGGCACTTCCCCGTCCCGGCAGCGTACCGGAACAGAGACTCCTGTCCCCCAGATCTTGGCTTCGCGATGGCGGCGGCTCTGGAAGGTTTCTCGTACCGTGGCTTTTCCGTATCGTGGCTCTCGGTACAGAGGGTTTCGCGAAGAAGGCTTTAAGTAGGCGGAAGGGCGGAGTCGGAGGATTCACGGGGGCCCCACACGCTAGGGCCGCGCGGGCCCCCCTTAGGCCGCGCCGCCCTAGTGTGGCGGCGCCCCGTGGCCCCACTTCATTTCTCCCTCGGTCTTCTGGAAGCTTCGTGGAAAAATAAGCCCCTGGGCGTTGATTTCGTCCAATTCCGAGAATATTTCCTTTGTAGGATTTCTGAAACCAAAAACAGCAGAAAACAACAACTGGCTCTTCGACATCTCGTCAATAGGTTAGTGCCGGAAAATGCATAATAATGACATATAATGTGTATAAAACATGTGAGTATCATCATAAAAGTAGAATGGAACATAAGAAATTATAGATACGTTTGAGACGTATCAAGCATCCCCAAGCTTAGTTCCTACTCGCCCTCGAGTAGATAAACGATAACAAGGATAATTTCTGAAGTGACATGCTATCATAATCTTGATCAATACTATTGTAAGGCACATGAGATGAATGCAGCGATTCGAAGCAATGATGAAGATAATGAGTAAACAAATGAATCATATAGCAAGACTTTTCATGAATAATACTTTCAAGACAAGCATCAATAAGACTTGCATAACAGTTAACTCATAAGCAATAAGTTCTTAGAAGAAAGCTTTGAAACAACACAAAGGAAGATATAAGTTTCAGCGGTTGCTTTCAACTTGAACATGTATATCTCATGGATAATTGTCAACATAAAGTAATATAACAAGTGCAATAGGTAAACATGTAAGAATCAATGCACACAGTTTACACAAGTGTTTGCTTCTAAGATAGAAAGAAGTAGGTAAACTGACTCAACAATAAAGTAGAAGAATGGCCCTTCGCAGAGGGAAGCATGGATTACTATTTTTGTGCTAGAGCTTTTCATTTTGAAAACATAGAAACAATTTTGTCAACGGTAGTAATAAATCATATGTGTTATGTATAAGACATCCTATAAGTTGCAAGCCTCATGCATAGTATACCAATAGTGCTCGCACCTTGTCCTAATTAGCTTGGATTAACACGGATTATCATTGCATAGCATATGTTTCAACCAAGTGTCACAAAGGGGTACCTCTATGCCGCTTTGTCTGAGAGGTCTAAGGAGAAAGTTCGCATTGGATTTCTCGCTTTTGATTATTCTCAACTTAGACATCCATACCGGGACAACATAGACAACAGATAATGGACTCCTCTTTAATGCATAAGCATTTAACAACAGATAATATTCTCATAAGAGATTGAGGATTTGTGTCCAAACTGAAACTTCCACCATGATTCATGGCTTTAGTTAGCGGCCCAATGTTCTTCTCTAACAATGTGCATACTCAAACCATTTGATCATGAAAATCGCCCTTACTTCAGACAAGACGAACATGCATAGAAACTCACATGATATTCAACAAAGGTAAGAGTTGATGGCGTTCCCAGAAACATGGTTACCGCTCAACAAGCAACTTATTAAGAAATAAGACACATAAGTACATATTCTTCACCACAATAGTTTTTAAGGCTATTTTCCCATGAGCTATGTATTGTAAAGGCAAAGAATAGAAGTTTAAAGGTAGCACTCAAGTAATGTACTTTGGAATGGCAGAGAAATACCATGTGGTAGGTAGGTATGGTGGACACAAATGGCATAGTTTTTGGCTCAAGGATTTGGATGCACGAGAAGAATTCCTCTCAATACAAGGCTAGGCTAGCAAGGTTGTTTGAAGCAAACTCAAGTATAATACGGTGCAGCAAGACTCACATATGAACATATTGTAAGCATTATAAGACTTTACATTGTCTCCTTGTTGTTCAAACACCTTAACCAGAAAATATCTAGACTCTTGATGTCTACGGGTGCTTCTATTCTTGTAGACAGTGTTGGGCCTCCAAGAGCAGAGGTTTGTAGAACAGCAACAAGTTTCCCTTAAGTGGATCACCCAAGGTTTATCGAACTCAGGGAGGAAGAGGTCAAAGATATCCCTCTCAAGCAACACTGCAACCACAAAGTAAGAAGTCTCTTGTGTCCCCAACACACCTAATAGGTGCACTAGTTCGGCGAAGAGATAGTGAAATACAGGTGGTATGAATAAGTATGAGCAGTAGTAACGGCGCCAGAAAAGTGCTTGCTGGCGTGCAGTTGATGGTAGTAATATTGCAGGAAGTAAACATGTAACAGAACAGTAAACAAGCAGCGATAGCAGTATTTAGGAACAAGGCCTAGGGATCATACTTTCACTAGTGGACACTCTCAACATTGATCACATAACAGAATAAATAAATAGATGCTAGACTCTACACCCTCTTGTTGGATGATGAACACCACTAACTGTGTAGGATTACAAGAACCCTCAATGCCGGAGTTAACAAGCTCCACAATATTCAATGTTCATATTTAAATAACCTTAGAGTGCATAACAGATCAACATAACCAAACCAAGTACTAACATAGCATGCACACTGTCACCTTCACACTACGAAAGGAGGAATAGATCACATCAATACTATCATAGCAATAGTTAACTTCATAATCTACAAGAGATCACAATCATAGCCTACGCCAAGTACTACACGATGCACACACTGTCACCATTACACCGTGCAGGAGGAATAAACTACTTTAATAACATCACTAGAGTAGCACACAGATAAATTGTGATACAAAACACATTGCAATCATAAAGGGATATAAATAAGCACTTCACTATGCCATTCATAACAGCGAATAAGTATTCTGTGAAATATAGCCTAAGAGACCCACACGGTGCACACACTGTCACCTTTACACACGTGGGACAAGGAGTCTCCGGAGATCACATAAGTAAAACCCACTTGACTAGCATAATGACATCTAGATTACAAGCATCATCATATGAATCTCAATCATGTAAGGCAGCTCATGAGATTATTGTATTGAAGCACATAGGAGAGAGATTAACCACATAGCTACCGGTACAGCCCCGAGCCTCGATGGAGAACTACTCCCTCCTCATGGGAGACAGCAGCGTTGATGAAGATGGCGGTGGTGTTGATGGAGAAGCGGGCACTTCCCCGTCCCGGCGGCGTGTCGGAACAGAGACTCCTGTCCCCCAGATCTTGGCTTCGCGATGGCGGTGGCTCTGGAAGGTTTTCTCTGGTTTCGTCGAACGTGGTAGGGTTTTCGCGACGGAGACTTTAAGTAGGCGGAAGGGCAAGGTCGGTGGAGTCCTGGTGGGGCCACACACTAGGCCGGCGCGGCCAGGGCTTGGGCCGCGCCGCCCTACTGTGTCCCCACCTCGTGGCCCCACTTCGTTTCCCCTTCGGACTTCTGGAAGCTTCGTGGAAAAATAGGACCCTGGGCGTTGATTTCGTCTGATTCCGAGAATATTTCCTTACTAGGATTTCTGAAACCAAAAACAGCAGAAAACAGCAACTGGCCCTTCGGCATCTCGTCAATAGGTTAGTTCCGGAAAACGCATAATAATGACATAAAGTATGCATAAAACATGTAGATATCATCAATAATGTGGCATGGAACATAAGAAATTATCGATACGTCGGAGACGTATCAGCATCCCCAAGCTTAGTTTCTGCTCGTCCCAAGCAGGTAAACGATAACAAAGATAATTTCTGGAGTGACATGCCATCATAACCTTGATCATACTATTGTAAGCATATGTAATGAATGCAGCGATCAAAACAATGGTAATGACATGAGTAAACAAATGAATCATAAAGCAAAGACTTTTCATGAATAGTACTTTCAAGACAAGCATCAATAAGTCTTGCATAAGAGTTAACTCATAAAGCAATAAATTCTTAGTAAAAGGCATTGAAGCAACACAAAGGATGATTAAGTTTCAGCAATTGCTTTCAACTTGTAACATGTATATCTCATGGATAGTTGTCAACATAAAGCAATATAATAAGTGCAATAGGTAAACATGTAAGAATCAATGCACACAGTTGACACAAGTGTTTGCTTCTAAGATAGAAAGAAGTGGGTAAACTGACTCAACATAAAGTAAAAGAATGGCCCTTCGCAGAGGGAAGCAGGGATTAAATCATGTGCTAGAGCTTTTTAAGTTTTGAAATCATATAGAGAGTATAAAAGTAAAGTTTTGAGAGGGGTTTGTTGTTGTCAACGAATGGTAGTGGGCACTCTAACTACCTCATCAACCAGACTTTCAAGAGCGGCTCCCATGAAGGACGTTATCTCTACCAGCAAGGTAGATCATCCCTCTTCTCTTTTGTTTACACATGTATTTTAGTTTAGTTTTTATTTTTTTATTTATTTTTAGATGACACTCCTCCCAACCTTTGCTTTCTCAAGCCATGGCTAACCGAATCCTCGGGTGCCTTCCAACAATCTCATACCATGGAGGAGTGTCTATTTGCAAAATTAAGTTGCTTACTGATGAATCAGAGCAAAACATGTGAAGAGAATTATTAATGCAAGTTAATTAATTGGGGTTGGGAACCCCATTGCCAGCTCTTTTTGCAAAATTATTGGATAAGCGGATATGCCACTAGTCCATTGGTGAAAGTCTGTCCGAAGTAAATGACAATATCGAAAGATAAACACCACATACTTCCTCATGAGCTATAAAACATTGACACAAATAAGAGATAATAGCTTTTGAATTGTTTAAAGGTAGCACATGAAGTATTTGCTTGGAATGGCAGAGAAATACCATGTAGTAGGTAGGTATGGTGGACACAAATGGCATAGTTTTTGGCTCAAGGATTTGGATGCACGAGAAGAATTCCTCTCAATACAAGGCTAGGCTAGCAAGGTTGTTTGAAGCAAACACAAGTATAAAACGGTGCAGCAAGACTCACATATGAACATATTGTAAGCATTATAAGACTTTACATCGTCTTTCTTGTTGTTCAAACACCTTAACCAGAAAATATCTAGACTCTAGAGAAACCAATCATGCAAACCAAATTTTAACAAGCTCTATGTAGTTCTTCATTAATAGGTACAAAGTACATGATGCAAGAGCTTAAACATGATCTATATGAGCACAACAATTGCCAATTAAGTATCAAATTATTCAAGACATTATACCAATTACCACATGAAGCATTTTCTGTTTCCAACCATATAGCAATTAACGAAGCAGTTTTCAACCCCGCCATGAACATTAAAGATAGAACTAAGAACATCAGTGTTCATATGAAAAAGCGGAGCGTGTCTCTCTCCCACACAAGCATGAATTTATTCAGAGAATGAAAATAACAAAACGAAAATAAAAGCACATAGACGCTCCAAGTAAAGTACATAAGATGTGACCGAATAAAAATATAGTTTCAAGAGAAGAAACCTGATAAGTTGTCGATGAAGAAGGGGATGCCTTGGGCATCCCCAAGCTTAGACGCTTGAGTCTTCTTGAAATATGCAGGGATGAACCACGGGGGCATCCCCAAGCTTAAACTTTTCACTCTTCTTGATCATAGTATATCATCCTCCTCTCTTGACCCTTGAAAACTTCCTCCACACCAAACTCGAAACAAACTCATTACAGGGTTAGTGCATAATCAAAAAACTCACATGTTCAGAGGTGACACAATCATTCTTAACACTTCTGGACATTGCTCAAAGCTACTGGAAGTTAATGGAACAAAGAAATCCATCCCACATAGCAAAAGAGGCAATGCGAAATAAAAGGCAGAATCTGTCAAAACAGAACAGTCCGTAAAGACAAATTTTAAAGTGGCACCAGACTTGCTCAGATGAAAATGCCCAAATTGAATGAAAGTTGCGTACATATCTGAGGATCACGCACGTAAATTGGCAGATTTTTCTGAGTTACCTACAGAGAACCCTTCCCAAATTTGTGACAGACAGAAATCTGTTTCTGCGCAGTAATCCAAATCTAGTATGAACCTTGCTATCAAAGACTTTACTTGGCACAACAATGCAATAAAATAAGATAAGGAGAGGTTGCTACAGTAGTAACAACTTCCAAGACTCAAATATAAAACAAAAGTACTGTAACAAAATAAACACATGGGTTATCTCCCAAGAAGTTCTTTCTTTATAGCCATTAAGATGGGCTCAGCAGTTTTAATGATGCACTCGCAAGAAATAGTAGTTGAAGCAAAAGAGAGCATCAAGAGGCAAATTCAAAACAAATTTAAGTCTAACATGCTTCCTATGCATAGGAATCTTGTAAATAAACAAGTTCATGAAGAGCAAAGTAACAAGCATAGGAAGATAAAACAAGAGTAACTTCAAAAATTTCAGCATATAGAGAGGTGTTTTAGTAACATGAAAATTTCTACAACCATATTTTCCTCTCTCATAATAATTTTCAGAGGCATCATGAACAAACTCAACAATATAAGTATCACACAAAGCATTCTTATTCACATGCATAAAAGTATCATTACTCTCCACATAAGCATAATCAATTTTATTAGTTGTAGTGGGAGCAAATTCAACAAAGTAGCTATCATTATTATTCTCATCATCAAATATAGGAGGCATATTGTAATCATAATTAAACTTATCCTCCATAGTAGGCGGCACCAAAAGACCACTATCATTATAATCATCATATATGGGAGGCATATCATAATCAACATAAACTTTCTCCTCAATACCCGGAGGGCTAAAGAGATCATTTTCATCAAAACCGACCTCCCCAAGCTTAAATTCGTCCATAGCATTAGCAACAATAGTGTTCAAAGCATTCATACTGATAACATTCCCATTAGCATGCATATAAAGTTCCATGGGTTTTTTTATTTTCTCTTCAAACACATCATGTCCTAATTCAAGATAAAGTTCATAAAGATCTCTCATTTTGTTGTTGTCTTCCATTAAGCCTTACTAGTGTAAAACAAGAGACAAAAAGATGCAATTGCAGGATCTAAAGGAAATAGCTTCGAGCACACACACAACGGCAACAGAAAAGTACTTAGTTACCTGGGACCGGAGTATGAGTGTCTTTTACCTTTCCTCCCCGGCAATGGCGCCAGAAAATAGCTTCGTTGCCGGGATCCGGTGTGTGAGTGCCGTTTACCTTTCCTCCCCGGCAACGGCGCCAGAAAATAGCTTGATGTCTACGGGTGCTTGATGTCTACGCCCCCTCCTTTTCCTGTAGACAGTGTTGGGCCTCCAAGAGCAGAGGTTTGTAGAACAGCAGCAAGTTTTCCCTTAAGTGGATCACCCAAGGTTTATCGAACTCAGGGAGGAAGAGGTCAAAGATATCCCTCTCAAGCAACCCTGCAACCACAAAGCAAGAAGTCTCTTGTGTCCCCAACACACCTAATACAATAGGTGCACTAGTTCGGCGAAGAGATAGTGAGATACAGGTGGTATGAATATATATGAGCAGTGGCAACGGCACCAGAAAAGTGCTTTGCCCAGGACAGTAAACAAGCAGTAATAACGCAGCAGTAGTAACGCAGTAAAATAGTAAACAAGCAGCGATAGCAGTATTTAGGAACAAGGCCTAGGGATTAGACTTTCACTAGTGGACACTCTCAACATTGATCACATAACAGAATAGATAAATGCATACTCTACACTCTTGTTGGATGATGAACACATTGCGTAGGATTACACGAATCCTCAATGCCGGAGTTAACAAGCTCCACAATTCAATGTTCATATTTAAATAACCTTAGAGTGCATGAAAGATCAATAAGACTAAACCAAGTACTAACATAGTATGCACACTGTCACCTTCACACTATGTAGGAGGAATAGATCACATTAATACCATCATAGCAATAGTTAACTTCATAATCTACAAGAGATCATAATCATAGCCTACGCCAAGTACTAACACGGATGCACACACTGTCACCATTACACCGTGCAGGAGGAATAAAACTACTTTAATAACATCACTAGAGTAGCACATAGATAAATTGTGATACAAAACACATTGCAATCATAAAGAGATATAAATAAGCACTTCACTATGCCATTCATAACAGTGAATAAGTATTCTGTGAAATATAGCCTAAGAGACCCACACGGTGCACACACTGTCACCTTTACACACGTGGGACAAGGAGTCTCCGGAAATCACATAAGTAAAATTCACTTGACTAGCATAACGACATCTAGATTACAAGCATCATCATATGAATCTCAATCATGTAAGGCAGCTCATGAGATTATTGTATTGAAGTACATAGGAGAGAGATGAACCACATAGCTACCGGTACAGCCCCGAGCCTCGATGGAGAACTACTCCCTCCTCATGGGAGCAGCAGCGGTGATGAAGATGGCGGTGGAGATGGTAGCGGTGTCGATGGAGAAGCCTTCCGGGGGCACTTCCCCGTCCTGGCGGCGTGCCGGAACAGAGACTCTTGTCCCCCAGATCTTGGCTTCGCGATGGCGGCGGCTCTGGAAGGCTTTCTCTGGTTTTTGTCGAACGTATCAGGGTTTTCGCGACGGAGGCTTTAAATAGGCGAAGAGGCGGCGCAGGAGGGCTGACAGGGTGGCCACACTATAGGGGGGCGCCCCCCCCCCTTGGCCACGCCGGCCTAGGGTTTGGTGGCCCTGTGCCCCCTCTCTGGCGGTTCTCGTGTGTTATGGATGCTTCCGGGCAAAATAGGAACCTGGGCGTTGATTTCGTCCGATTCCGAGAATATTTCTTTACTAGGATTTCTGAAACCAAAAACAGCAGAAACAAAGAATCGGCACTTCGGCATCTTGTTAATAGGTTAGTTCCAGAAAATGCACGAATATGACATAAAGTGTGCATAAAACATGTAGATATCACCAATAATGTGGCATGGAACACAAGAAATTATCGATACGTCGGAGACGTATCAGCATCCCCAAGCTTAGTTCTGCTCGTCCCGAGCAGGTAAAACGATAACAAAGATAATTTCTGGAGTGACATGCCATCATAACCTTGATCATACTATTTGTAAAGCATATGTAGTGAATGCAGCGATCAAAACAATGTATATGACATGAGTAAACAAGTGAATCATATAGCAAAGACTTTTCATGAATAGCACTTCAAGACAAGCATCAATAAGTCTTGCATAAGAGTTAACTCGTAGAGCAATAATTCAAAGTAAAAGCATTGAAGCAACACAAAGGAAGATTAAGTTTCAGCGGTTGCTTTCAACTTGTAACATGTATATCTCATGAATATTGTCAACATAGAGTAATATAATAAGTGCAATATGCAAGTATGTAGGAATCAATGCACAGTTCACACAAGTGTTTGCTTCTTGAGGTGGAGAGAAATAGGTGAACTGACTCAACAATAAAAGTAAAAGAATGGTCCTCCATAGAGGAAAAGCATCGATTGCTATATTTGTGCTAGAGCTTTGATTTTGAAAACTTGAAACAATTTTGTCAACGGTAGTAATAAAGCATATGTATCATGTAAATTATATCTTACAAGTTGCAAGCCTCATGCATAGTATACTAATAGTGCCCGCACCTTGTCCTAATTAGCTTGGACTACCGGATCATCGCAATGCACATGTTTTGACCAAGTGTCACAAAGGGGTACCTCTATGCCGCCTGTACAAAGGTCTAAGGAGAAAGCTCGCATTGGATTTCTCGCTATTGATTATTCTCAACTTAGACATCCATACCGGGACAACATAGACAACAGATAATGGACTCCTCTTTTATGCATAAGCATGTGGCAACAATTAATAATTTTCTCATATGAGATTGAGGATATATGTCCAAAACTGAAACTTCCACCATGGATCATGGCTTTAGTTAGCAGCCCAATGTTCTTCTCTAACAATATGCATGCTTAACCATAAGGTGGTAGATCTCTCTTACTTCAGACAAGACGAACATGCATAGCAACTCACATGAAATTCAACAAAGAGTAGTTGATGGCGTCCCCAGTGAACATGGTTATCGCACAACAAGCAACTTAATAAGAGATAAAGTGCATAAGTACATATTCAATACCACAATAGTTTTTAAGCTATTTGTCCCATGAGCTATATATTGCAAAGGTGAATGATGGAATTTTAAAGGTAGCACTCAAGCAATTTACTTTGGAATGGCAGAGAAATACCATGTAGTAGGCAGGTATGGTGGACACAAATGGCATAGTGGTTGGCTCAAGGATTTTGGATGCATGAGAAGTATTCCCTCTCGATACAAGGTTTAGGCTAGCAAGGTTATTTGAAACAAACACAAGGATGAACCGGTGCAGCAAGACTCACATAAAAGACATATTGTAAACATTATAAGACTCTACACCGTCTTCCTTGTTGTTCAAACTCAATACTAGAAATTATCTAGACCTCAGAGAGACCAAATATGCAAACCAAATTTTAGCATGCTCTATGTATTTCTTCATTAATGGGTGCAAAGTATATGATGCAAGAGCTTAAACATGAGCACAACAATTGCCAAGTATCACATTATCCAAGACATTTTAGCAAATTACTACATGTATCATTTTCCAATTCCAACCATATAACAATTTAACGAAGAAGAAACTTCGCCATGAATACTATGAGTAGAGCCTAAGGACATACTTGTCCATATGCTACAGCGGAGCGTGTCTCTCTCCCACAAAGTAAATGCTAGGATCCATTTTATTCAAACAAAACAAAAACAAAAACAAACCGACGCTCCAAGAAAAGCACATAAGATGTGATGGAATAAAAATATAGTTTCAGGGGAGGAACCTGATAATGTTGTCGATGAAGAAGGGGATGCCTTGGGCATCCCCAAGCTTAGACGCTTGAGTCTTTTTGAAATATGTAGGGGTGAACCACCGGGGCATCCCCAAGCTTAGACTTTTCACTCTTCTTGATCATAGTATATCATCCTCCTCTCTTGACCCTTGAAAACTTCCTTCACACCAAACTTCTCATAAACTTCATTAGAGGGGTTAGTACATAATCAAAAACTCACATGTTCAGAGGTGACACAATCATTCTTAACACTTCTGGACATTGCTCAAAGCTACTGGAAGGTAATGGAACAAAGAAATCCACCCAACACAGCGAAAGAAGCAATGCAAAATAAAAGGCAGAATCTGTCAAAACAGAACAGTCCGTAAAGACGAATTTTTAATAAATACTTCCGTTGCTCAGATCAGAAAACTCAAAACTAATGAAAGTTGCGTACATATCTGAGGAACACGCACGTAAATTGGCATATTTTTCTGAGTTACCTACAGAGAAAACAGCCCAGATTCGTGACAGATAGAAATCTGTTTCTGCGCAGAAATCCAAATCTAGTATCAACCTTCGATTAGAGGCTTCACTTGGCACAACAAAACACAAAACTAAGATAAGGAGAGGTTGCTACAGTAGTAAAAAACTTCCAAGACACAAATATAAAACATAGTACTGTAGCAAAATAACACATGGGTTATCTCCCAAGAAGTTCTTTCTTTATAGCCATTAAGATGGGCTCAGCAGTTTTAATGATGCACTCGCAAGAAATAATATTTGAAGCAAAAGAGAGCATCAAGAGGCAAATTCAAAACACATTTAAGTCTAACATGCTTCCTATGAAAAGAAATCTTGTAAATAAACAAGTTCATGAAGAGCAAAGTAACAAGCATAGGAAGATAAAACAAGTGTAGCTTCAAAAATTTAAGCACATAGAGAGGCATTTTAGTAACATGAAAATTTCTACCACCATATTTTCCTCTCTCATAATAGCTTTCAGTAGTGTCATGAGCAAACTCAACAATATAAGTATCACATAAAGCATTCTTATCATGAGTCTCATACATAAAATTATTACTACTCCCAACATAAGCATAATCAATTTTATTAGTAATAGCGGGAGCAAATTCAACAAAGTAGCTATCAAATATAGGAGGCATATTGTAATCATAATCAAATTTACTCTCCATATTAGGTAGCACCAAAAGGCTACTATCATTATAATCATCATAAATAGGAGGCAAAGTATCATCAAAGTAAATTTCCTCCTCAATGCTTGGGGGACTAAAAAGATCATGCTCATCAAAACCAGCTTCCCCAAGCTTAGAATTTTCCATAGCATTAGCAACAATAGTGTTCAAAGCATTCATATTAATAACATTCCCATTAGCATGCATATAAAGTTCCATGGGTTTTTTGAATTCTCTCTTCAAACACATCATGTCCTAATTCAAGATAAAGTTCATAAAGATCTCTCATATTTTTGTTGTTTTCCATTATGCCTAACTAGTGTAAACAAGAAACAAAAAGTTGCCATTGCAGGATCTAAAGGAAATAGCTTCGAGTACTTACAACGGCGGAAAATAGCTTAGTAGCCGAGATCTGGAGTGTGAGTACCTTTTACCTTTCCTCCCCGGCAACGGCGCCAGAAAATAGCTTGATGTCTACGCCCCCTCCTTTTCCTGTAGACAGTGTTGGGCCTCCAAGAGCAGAGGTTTGTAGAACAGCAGCAAGTTTTCCCTTAAGTGGATCACCCAAGGTTTATCGAACTCAGGGAGGAAGAGGTCAAAGATATCCCTCTCAAGCAACCCTGCAACCACAAAGCAAGAAGTCTCTTGTGTCCCCAACACACCTAATACAATAGGTGCACTAGTTCGGCGAAGAGATAGTGAGATACAGGTGGTATGAATATATATGAGCAGTGGCAACGGCACCAGAAAAGTGCTTTGCCCAGGATAGTAAACAAGCAGTAATAACGCAGCAGTAGTAACGCAGTAAAACAGTAAACAAGCAGCGATAGCAGTATTTAGGAACAAGGCCTAGGGATTAGACTTTCACTAGTGGACACTCTCAACATTGATCACATAACAGAATAGATAAATGCATACTCTACACTCTTGTTGGATGATGAACACATTGCGTAGGATTACACGAATCCTCAATGCTGGAGTTAACAAGCTCCACAATTCAATGTTCATATTTAAATAACCTTAGAGTGCATGAAAGATCAATAAGACTAAACCAAGTACTAACATAGTATGCACACTGTCACCTTCACACTATGTAGGAGGAATAGATCACATTAATACCATCATAGCAATAGTTAACTTCATAATCTACAAGAGATCATAATCATAGCCTACGCCAAGTACTAACACGGATGCACACACTGTCACCATTACACCGTGCAGGAGGAATAAAACTACTTTAATAACATCACTAGAGTAGCACATAGATAAATTGTGATACAAAATACATTGCAATCATAAAGAGATATAAATAAGCACTTCACTATGCCATTCATAACAGTGAATAAGTATTCTGTGAAATATAGCCTAAGAGACCCACACGGTGCACACACTGTCACCTTTACACACGTGGGACAAGGAGTCTCCGGAGATCACATAAGTAAAATTCACTTGACTAGCATAACGACATCTAGATTACAAGCATCATCATATGAATCTCAATCATGTAAGGTAGCTCATGAGATTATTGTATTGAAGTACATAGGAGAGAGATGAACCACATAGCTACCGGTACAGCCCCGAGCCTCGATGGAGAACTACTCCCTCCTCATGGGAGCAGCAGCGGTGATGAAGATGGCGGTGGAGATGACAGCGGTGTCGATGGAGAAGCCTTCCGGGGGCACTTCCCCGTCCCGGCGGCGTGCCGGAACAGAGACTCCTGTCCCCCAGATCTTGGCTTCGCGATGGCGGCGGCTCTGGAAGGCTTTCTCTGGTTTTTGTCGAACGTATCAGGGTTTTCGCGACGGAGGTGATGGCGTGTATTTCACACGTTCGTTGGGCAACCCCAAGAGGAAGGTATGATGCGCACAGCAGCAAGTTTTCCCTCAGAAAGAAACCAAGGTTTATCGAACCAGGAGGAGCCAAGAAGCACGTTGAAGGTTGATGGCGGCGAGATGTAGTGCGGCGCAACACCAGTGATTCCGGCGCCAACGTGGAACCTGCACAACACAACCAAAGTACTTTGCCCCAACGAAATAGTGAGGTTGTCAATCTCACCGGCTTGCTGTAACAAAGAGTTAACCGTATTGTGTGGAAGATGATTGTTTGCAGAAAACAGTAGAACAAGTATTGCAGTAGATTGTATTTCAGTAAAGAGAATTGGACCGGGGTCCACAGTTCACTAGAGGTGTCTCTCCCATAAGACGAACAGCATGTTGGGTGAACAAATTACAGTTGGGCAATTGACAAATAAAGAGAGCATGACAATGCACATACATATCATGATGAGTATAGTGAGATTTAATTGGGCATTACGACAAAGTACATAGACCGCCATCCAACTGCATCTATGCCTAAAAAGTCCACCTTCAGGTTATCATCCGAACCCCTTCCAGTATTAAGTTGCAAAGCAACAGACAATTGCATTAAGTATGGTGCGTAATGTAATCAACAACTACATCCTTAGACATAGCATCAATGTTTTATCCCTAGTGGCAACAGCACAACACAACCTTAGAACTTTACATCCTTGTCCCGGTGTCAATGCGGCATGAACCCACTATCGAGCATAAGTACTCCCTCTTGGAGTTACAAGCATCTACTTGGCAGAGCATCTACTAGTAACGGAGAGCATGCAAGATCATAAACAACACATAAGCATAACTTTGATAATCAACATAACAAGTATTCTCTATTCATCGGATCCCAACAAACGCAACATATAGAATTACAGATAGATGATCTTGATCATGTTAGGCAGCTCACAAGATCCGACAATGATAGCACAATGGGGAGAAGACAACCATCTAGCTACTGCTATGGACCCATAGTCCAGGGGTAGACTACTCACACATCACACCGGAGGCGACCATGGCGGCGTAGAGTCCTCCGGGAGATGATTCCCCTCTCCGGCAGGGTGCCGGAGGCGATCTCTGGATCCCCGAGATGGGATCGGCGGCGGCGGCGTCTCGGAAGGTTTTCCGTATCGTGGTTCTCGGTGCGGGGTTTCGTCACGGAGGCTATTTGTAGGCGGAAGGGCAGAGTCGGGGGCCGGCAGGGGGCCACACCATAGGCGGCGCGGGCCCCCGGGCCGCGCCGCCACGTGGTGTCGCCACCTCGTGGCCCCACTTCGTGTGTTCTTCGGTCTTCTGGAAGCTCCGTGGAAAAATAGGCCCCTGGGCTTTGATTTCGTCCAATTCCGAGAATATTTCCTTACTAGGATTTCTGAAACCAAAAACAGCAGAAAACAAAGAATCGGCACTTCGGCATCTTGTTAATAGGTTAGTTCCAGAAAATGCACGAATATGACATAAAGTGTGCATAAAACATGTAGATAACATCAATAATGTGGCATGGAACATAAGAAATTATCGATACGTCGGAGACGTATCAGCATCCCCAAGCTTAGTTCTGCTCGTCCCGAGCAGGTAAAACGATAACACGAGATAATTTCGGAGTGACATGCCATCATAATCTTGATCATACTATTTGTAAAGCATATGTAGTGAATGCAGCGATCAAAACAATGTGTATGACATGAGTAAACAAGTGAATCATATAGCAAAGACTTTTCATGAATAGCACTTCAAGACAAGCATCAATAAGTCTTGCATAAGAGTTAACTCATAAAGCAATAATTCAAAGTAAAGGCATTGAAGCAACACAAAAGAAGATTAAGTTTCAGCGGTTGCTTTCAACTTGTAACATGTATATCTCATGGATATTGTCAACATAGAGTAATATAATAAGTGCAATAAGCAAGTATGTAGGAATCAATGCACAGTTCACACAAGTGTTTGCTTCTTGAGGTGGAGAGAAATAGGTGAACTGACTCAACATTGAAAGTAAAAGAATGGTCCTCATAGAGGAAAAGCATCGATTGCTATATTTGTGCTAGAGCTTTGATTTTGAAAACATGAAACAATTTTGTCAACGGTAGTAATAAAGCATATGCATCATGTAAATTATATCTTATAAGTTGCAAGCCTCATGCATAGTGTACTAATAGTGCCCGCACCTTGTCCTAATTAGCTTGGACTACCTGGATTATCACCGCAATACATATGCTTTAACCAAGTATCACAAAGGGGTACCTCTATGCCGCTTTGTACAAAGGTCTAAGGAGAAAGCTCGCATTTGGATTTCTCGCTTTTGATTATTCTCAACTTAGACATCCATACCGGGACAACATAGACAACAGATAATGGACTCCTCTTTTAATGCTTTAAGCATTCAACAACAATTAATTCTTTTCTCATTAGAGATTTGAGGATGTTTGTCCAAAACTGAAACTTCCACCATGGAACATGGCTTTAGTTAAGCGGCCCAATGTTCTTCTCTCACAATATGCATGCTCAAACCATTCAACTCAGAGTAGATCGCCCTTACTTCAGACAAGACGAACATGCATAGCAACTCACATGAAATTCAACAATGAGTTGATGGCGTTCCCCGATAAACATGGTTATCGCACAACAAGCAACTTAATAAGAGATAAAGTGCATAATTACATATTCAATACCACAATAGTTTTTAAGCTATTTGTCCCATGAGCTATATATTGCAAAGGTGAATGATGGAATTTTAAAGGTAGCACTCAAGCAATTTACTTTGGAATGGCTGGAAAATACCATGTAGTAGGTAGGTATGGTGGACACAAATGGCATAGTGGTTGGCTCAAGTATTTTGGATGCATGAGAAGTATTCCCTCTCGATACAAGGTTTAGGCTAGCAAGGCTTATTTGAAACAAACACAAGGATGAACCGGTGCAGCAAAACTCACATAAAAGACATATTGAAAACATTATAAGACTCCACACCATCTTCCTTGTTGTTCAAACTCAATACTAGAAATTATCTAGACCTTAGAGAAACCAAATATGCAAACCAAATTTTAGCATGCTCTATGTATTTCTTCATTAATGGGTGCAAAGCATATGATGCAAGAGCTTAATCATGAGCACAACAATTGCCAAGTATCACATTACCCAAGACATTTATAGCAATTACTACATGTATCATTTTCCAATTCCAACCATATAACAATTTAACGAAGGAGAAACTTCGCCATGAATACTATGAGTAGAAACCAAGGACATACTTGTCCATATGCTACAGCGGAGCGTGTCTCTCTCCATTAAAGTGAATGCTAGGATCCATTTTATTCAAACAAAACAAAAACAAAAACAAACCGACGCTCCAAGAAAAAGCACATAAGATGTGATGGAATAAAAATGTAGTTTCAGGGGAGGAACCTGATAATGTTGTCGATGAAGAAGGGGATGCCTTGGGCATCCCCAAGCTTAGACGCTTGAGTCTTCTTGATATATGCAGGGGTGAACCACCGGGTGCATCCCCAAGCTTAGAGCTTTCACTCTCCTTGATCATGTTGCATCATACTCCTCTCTTGATCCTTGAAAACTTCCTCCACACCAAACTCGAAACAACTCATTAGAGGGTTAGTGCACATTATAAATTGACATATTCAGAGGTGACACAATCATTCTTAACACTTCTGGACATTGCATAATGCTACTGGACATTAGTGGATCAAAGAAATTCATCCAACATAGCGAAAGAGGCAATGCGAAATAAAAGGCAGAATCTGTCAAAACAGAACAGTTCGTATTGACGAATTTTAAAATGGCACCAGACTTGCTCAAATGAAAATGCTCAAATTGAATGAAAGTTGCATACATATCTGAGGATCATGCACGTAAATTGGCTTAATTTTCTGAGTTACCTACAGGGAGGTGGACCCAGATTCGTGACAGCAAAGAAATCTGGAACTGTGCAGTAATCCAAATCTAGTACTTACTTTTCTATCAACGGCTTAACTTGGCACAACAAAACACAAAACTAAGATAAGGAGAGGTTGCTACAGTAGTAAACAACTTCCAAGACACAAAATAAAAACAAAGTACTGTAGGTAAAAACATGGGTTGTCTCCCATAAGCGCTTTTCTTTAACGCCTTTCAGCTAGGCGCAGAAAGTGTGCGTCAAGTATTATCAAGAGATGAAGTGTCAACATCATAATTTGTTCTCATAATAGAATCAAAAGGTACCTTCATTCTCTTTCTTGGGAAGTGTTCCATACCTTTCTTGAGAGGAAATTGATATTTTATATTACCTTCCTTCATATCAATGGTAGCACCAACAGTTCGAAGAAAAGGTCTTCCCAATATAATGGGACAAGATGCATTGCATTCAATATCCAAGACAACAAAATCAACGGGAACAAGGTTATTGTTAACGGTAATGCGAACATTATCAACTTTACCCAAAGGTTTCTTTGTAGAATGATCAGCAAGATTAACATCCAAATAACAATTTTTCAGTGGTGGCAAGTCAAGCATATCATAAATTTTCTTAGGCATAACAGAAATACTTGCACCAAGATCACATAAAGCATTACAATCAAAATCTTTAAATTTCATCTTAATGATGGGCTCCCAACCATCCTCTAGCTTTTTAGGAATAGAGGCTTCACGCTCTAGTTTCTCTTCTCTAGCTTTTATGAGAGCATTTGTAATATGATGCGTGAAAGCCAAATTTATAGCACTAGCATTAGGACTTTTAGCAAGTTTTTGCAAGAACTTTATAACTTCAGAGATGTGGCAATCATCAAAATTCAAACCATTATAATCTAAAGCAATGGGATCATCATCCCCAATGTTGGAAAAAATTTCAGCAGCTTTATCACGAGCGATTTCAAAGTTTTAGCGATTTCGAGGCAGTTTTTCGCGCTTTGCATTAGAAGTGGAAACATTGCTAACACCAATTCTTTTATTAGTATGAGTAGAAGGTGCAGCAACATGTGTAGCATTAGCATTACTAGTGGTGGTAATAGTCCAAACTTTAGCTATATTCTTCTCTTTAGCTAGTTTTTCATTTTCTTCTCTATCCCACCTAGCACGCAGTTCAGCCATTAATCTTATATTCTCATTAATTCTAACTTGAATGGCATTTGCTGTAGTAATAATTTTATTATGATGATTCTCATTAGGCAAAACTTTTGATTTCAAAAGATCAACATCAGCAACAAGACTATCGACTTTAGAAGCAAGTATATCAATTTTCCCAAGCTTTTCTTCAACAGATTTGTTAAAAGCAGTTTGTGTACTAATAAATTCTTTAAGCATGGCTTCAAGTCCAGGGGTGAACTCCTATTATTGTTGTAAGAATTTCCATAAGAATTACCATAGCCGTTGCCATTATTATAAGGATATGGCCTATAGTTGTTACTAGAATTGTTCCGGTAAGCATTGTTGTTGAAATTATTATTTTTAATGAAGTTTACATCAACATGTTCTTCTTGTGCAACCAATGAAGCTAATGGAACATTATTAGGATCAATATTAGTCCTATCATTCACAAGCATAGACATAATAGCATCAATCTTATCACTCAAGGAAGAGGTTTCTTCGACAGAATTTACCTTCTTACCTTGTGGAGCTCTCTCCGTGTGCCATTCAGAGTAGTTGATCATCATATTATCAAGAAGCTTTGTTGCTTCACCAAGAGTGATGGACATAAAGGTACCTCCAGCAGCTGAATCCAATAAATTCCGTGAAGAAAAATTTAGTCCTGCATAGAAGGTTTGGATGATCATCCAAGTAGTCAGTCCATGGGTTGGGCAATTTTTAACCAGAGATTTCATTCTTTCCCAAGCTTGAGCAACATGTTCAGTATCTAATTGTTTAAAATTCATTATGCTACTCCTCAAAGATATAATTTTAGCAGGGGGATAGTATCTACCAATAAAAGCATCCTTGCATTTAGTCCATGAATCAATACTATTCTTAGGCAGAGATAGCAACCAATCTTTAGCTCTTCCTCTTAATGAGAAAGGGAACAATTTTAGTTTAATAATATCACCATCTACATCTTTATATTTTTGCATTTCACATAGTTCAACAAAATTATTGAGATGGGCAGCAGCATCATCGAACTAACACCGAGAAAATTGATTGTTCATAACAAGATTAAGTAAAGCAGGTTTAATTTCAAAGAATTCTGCTGTAGTAGCAGGTGGAGCAATAGGTGTGCATAAGAAATCATTATTATTTGTGGTTGTGAAGTCACACAACTTAGTATTTTCAGCGTTGGCCATTTTAGCAACAGTAAATAAAGCAAACTAGATAAAGTAAATGCAAGTAAACTAATTTTTTTGTGTTTTCAATATAGCAAACAAGATAGCAAGTAAAGTAAAACTAGCAACTAATTTTTTTGTATTTTGATTTAGTGCAGCAAACAAAGTAGTAAATAAAACTAAGCAAGACAAAAACAAAGTAAAGAGATTGGGAAGTGGAGACTCCCCTTGCAGCGTGTCTTGATCTCCCGAGCAACGGCGCCGAGAAAAAGAGCTTGATGGCGTGTATTTCACACGTTCGTTGGGCAACCCCAAGAGGAAGGTATGATGCGCACAGCAGCAAGTTTTCCCTCAGAAAGAAACCAAGGTTTATCGAACCAGGAGGAGCCAAGAAGCACGTTGAAGGTTGATGGCGGCGAGATGTAGTGCGGCGCAACACCAGTGATTCCGGCGCCAACGTGGAACCTGCACAACACAACCAAAGTACTTTGCCCCAACGAAACAGTGAGGTTGTCAATCTCACCGGCTTGCTGTAACAAAGAGTTAACCGTATTGTGTGGAAGATGATTGTTTGCAGAAAACAGTAGAACAAGTATTGCAGTAGATTGTATTTCGGTAAAGAGAATTGGACCGGGGTCCACAGTTCACTAGAGGTGTCTCTCCCATAAGACGAACAGACATGTTGGGTGAACAAATTACAGTTGGGCAATTGACAAATAAAGAGAGCATGACAATGCACATACATATCATGATGAGTATAGTGAGATTTAATTGGGCATTACGACAAAGTACATAGACCGCCATCCAACCGCATCTATGCCTAAAAAGTCCACCTTCGAGGTTATCATCCGAACCCCTTCCGGTATTAAGTTGCAAAGCAACAGACAATTGCATTAAGTATGGTGCGTAATGTAATCAACAACTACATCCTTAGACATAGCATCAATGTTTTATCCCTAGTGGCAACAGCACAACACAACCTTAGAACTTTACATGCACTTGTCCCCGGTGTCAATGCAGGGCATGAACCCACTATCGAGCATAAGTACTCCCTCTTGGAGTTACAAGCATCTACTTGGCCAGAGCATCTACTAGTAACGGAGAGCATGCAAGATCATAAACAACACATAAGCATAACTTTGATAATCAACATAACAAGTATTCTCTATTCATCGGATCCCAACAAACGCAACATATAGAATTACAGATAGATGATCTTGATCATGTTAGGCAGCTCACAAGATCCGACAATGATAGCACAATGGGGAGAAGACAACCATCTAGCTACTGCTATGGACCCATAGTCCAGGGGTAGACTACTCACACATCACACCGGAGGCGACCATGGCGGCGTAGAGTCCTCCGGGAGATGATTCCCCTCTCCGGCAGGGTGCCGGAGGCGATCTCTGGATCCCCGAGATGGGATCGGCGGCGGCGGCGTCTCTGGAAGGTTTTCCGTATCGTGGTTCTCAGATGCGGGGTTTTCGTCACGGAGGCTATTTGTAGGCGGAAGGGCAGAGTCGGGGGCCAGACGAGGGGGCCACACCATAGGGCGGCGCGGGCCCCCCCTGGGCCGCGCCGCCACGTGGTGTCGCCACCTCGTGGCCCCACTTCGTGTGTTCTTCGGTCTTCTGGAAGCTCCGTGGAAAAATAGGCCCCTGGGCTTTGATTTCGTCCAATTCCGAGAATATTTCCTTACTAGGATTTCTGAAACCAAAAACAGCAGAAACAAAGAATCGGCACTTCGGCATCTTGTTAATAGGTTAGTTCCAGAAAATGCACGAATATGACATAAAGTGTGCATAAAACATGTAGATAACATCAATAATGTGGCATGGAACATAAGAAATTATCGATACGTCGGAGACGTATCAGGAGGCTTTAAATAGGCGAAGAGGCGGCGCAGGAGGGCTGACAGGGTGGCCACACTATAGGGGGGCGCGGCCCCCCCTTGGCCGCGCCGGCCTAGGGTTTGGTGGCCCTGTGCCCCCTCTCTGGCGGTTCTCGTGTGTTCTGGATGCTTCCGGGCAAAATAGGAACCTGGGCGTTGATTTCGTCCGATTCCGAGAATATTTCTTTACTAGGATTTCTGAAACCAAAAACAGCAGCAAACAGCAACTGGCACTTCGGAATCTTGTTAATAGGTTAGTTCCAGAAAATGCACGAATATGACATAAAGTGTGCATAAAACATGTAGATATCATCAATAATGTGGCATGGAACAAAAGAAATTATCGATACGTCGGAGACGTATCAGTGCTTCTATTCTTGTAGACAGTGTTGGGCCTCCAAGAGCAGAGGTTTGTAGAATAGCAGCAAGTTTCCCTTAAGTGGATCACCCAAGGTTTATCGAACTCAGGGAGGAAGAGGTCAAAGATATCCCTCTCAAGCAACCCTGCAACCACAAAGCAAGAAGTCTCTTGTGTCCCCAACACACCTAATAGGTGCACTAGTTCGGCGAAGAGATAGTGAAATACAGGTGGTATGAATAAGTATGAGCAGTAGTAACGGCGCCAGAAAAGTGCTTGCTGGCGTGCAGTTGATGGTAGTAATATTGCAGGAAGTAAACATGTAACAGAACAGTAAACAAGCAGTGATAGCAGTATTTAGGAACAAGGCCTAGGGATCATACTTTCACTAGTGGACACTCTCAACATTGATCACATAACAGAATAAATAAATAGATGCTAGACTCTACACCCTCTTGTTGGATGATGAACACCACTAACTGTGTAGGATTACACGAACCCTCAATGCCAGAGTTAACAAGCTCCACAATATTCAATGTTCATATTTAAATAACCTTAGAGTGCATAACAGATCAACATAACCAAACCAAGTACTAACATAGCATGCACACTGTCACCTTCACACTACGAAAGGAGGAATAGATCACATCAATACTATCATAGCAATAGTTAACTTCATAATCTACAAGAGATCACAATCATAGCCTACGCCAAGTACTACACGATGCACACACTGTCACCATTACACCGTGCAGGAGGAATAAACTACTTTAATAACATCACTTGAGTAGCACACAGATAAATTGTGATACAAAACACATTGCAATCATAAATGGATATAAATAAGCACTTCACTATGCCATTCATAACAGCGAATAAGTATTCTGTGAAATATAGCCTAAGAGACCCACACGGTGCACACACTGTCACCTTTACACACGTGGGACAAGGAGTCTCCGGAGATCACATAAGTAAAACCCACTTGACTAGCATAATGACATCTAGATTACAAGCATCATCATATGAATCTCAATCATGTAAGGCAGCTCATGAGATTATTGTATTGAAGCACATAGGAGAGAGATTAACCACATAGCTACCGGTACAGCCCCGAGACTCGATGGAGAACTACTCCCTCCTCATGGGAGACAGCAGCGTTGATGAAGATGGAGGTGGTGTTGATGGAGAAGCCTTCCGGGGGCACTTCCCCGTCCCGGCGGCGTGCCGGAACAGAGACTCCTGTCCCCCAGATCTTGGCTTCGCGATGGCGGCGGCTCTGGAAGGTTTTCTCTGGTTTCGTCGAACGTGGTAGGGTTTTCGCGACGGAGACTTTAAGTAGGCGGAAGGGCAAGGTCGGTGGAGTCCTGGTGGGGCCACACACTAGGCCGGCGCGGCCAGGGCTTGGGCCGCGCCGCCCTACTGTGTCCCCACCTCGTGGCCCCACTTCGTTTCCCCTTCGGATTTCTGGAAGCTTCGTGGAAAAATAGGACCCTGGGCGTTGATTTCGTCTGATTCCGAGAATATTTCCTTACTAGGATTTCTGAAACCAAAAACAGCAGAAAACAGCAACTGGCCCTTCGGCATCTCGTCAATAGGTTAGTTCCGGAAAACGCATAATAATGACATAAAGTATGCATAAAACATGTAGATATCATCAATAATGTGGCATGGAACATAAGAAATTATCGATACGTCGGAGACGTATCAACTCTAGAGACCAATCATGCAAACCAAATTTTAACAAGCTATATGTAGTTCTTCATTAATAGGTGCAAAGTACATGATGCAAGAGCTTAAACATGATCTATATGAGCACAACAATTGCCAAGTATCAAATTATTCAAGACATTATACCAATTACCACATGAAGCATTTCCTATTTCCAACCATATAACAATGAACGAAGCAGTTTCAACCTTCGCCATGAACATTAAAAATAAAGCTAAGAACACATGTGTTCATACGCAACAGCGGAGCGTGTCTTTCTCCCACACAAGCATGAATTTATTCAAACAAAACAAAAACAAACAGACGCTCCAAGTAAAGTACATAAGATGTGACCGAATAAAAATATAGTTTCAAGAGAAGAAACCTGATAAATTGTTGATGAAGAAGGGGATGCCTTGGGCATCACCAAGCTTAGACGCTTGAGTCTTCTTGAAATATGCAGGGATGAACCACGGGGGCATCCCCAAGCTTAGACTTTTCACTCTTCTTGATCATATATCATCCTCCTCTCTTGACCCTTGAAAACTTCCTCCACACCAAACTCGAAACAACTCATTAGAGGGTTAGTGCATAATCAAAATTTTACATGTTCAGAGGTGACACAATCATTCTTAACACTTCTGGACATTGCACAAAGCTACTGGAAGTTAATGGAACAAAGAAATCCATCCAACACAGCAAAAGAGGCAATGCGAAATAAAAGGCAGAATCTGTCAAAACAGAACAGTCCGTAAAGACGAATTTTTTAGAGGCACTGGACTTGCTCAGATGAATATGCTCAAATTGAATGAAAGTTGCGTACATATCTGAGGATCACGCACGTAAATTGGCAGATTTTTCTGAGTTACCCACAGAGAGCCCTGCCCAAATTCGTGACAGATAGAAATCTGTTTCTGCGCAGTAATCCAAATCTAGTATGAACCTTGCTATCAAAGACTTTACTTGGCACAACAATGCAATAAAATAAAGAGAAGGAGAGGTTGCTACAGTAGTAACAACTTCCAAGACACAACAAAACAGTAGCAAAATAAAACATGGGTTATCTCCCAAGAAGTGCTTTCTTTATAGCCATTAAGATGGGCTCAGCAATTTTAATGATGCTCGCGCAAGAAATAAGAGTTGAAGCAAACGAGAGCATCAAAAGCAAATTAGAAACACTTTTAAGTCTAACCCACTTCCTATGAAAAGGAATCTTGTAAATAAACAAGTTCATGAAGCATAATGCAACAAGCATAGAAAGATAAAACAAGTGTAACTTCAAAAATTTCAGCATATAGAGAGGTGTTTTAGTATAATGAAAATTTCTACAACCATATTTTCCTCTCTCATAAAGATTTTCAGTAGCATCATGAACAAACTCAACAATATAACTATCACATGAAACATTCTTATCATGAGCTATATGCATAAAATTATTACTCTCCACATAAGCATAATCAATTTTATTAGTTGTAGTGGGAGCAAATTCAACAAAGTAGCTATCATTATTATTCTCATCAAGTGTAGGAGGCATAGTATAATCATAATAAAATTTACTCTCCATAGTAGGCGGCACCAAAAGACCACTATCATTATAATCATTATAAATAGGAGGCAAAGTATCATCAAAGAAAACTTTCTCCTCAATGCTTGGGGGACTAAAAATGTCATGCTCATCAAAACCAGCTTCCCCAAGCTTAGAATTTTCCATATCATTAGCAACAATGGTGTTCAAAGCGTTCATACTAATATCATTGCTACTAGCATGCAAATAAGATTCCATAGGTTTTTAATTTTCGCAGCAAACAATCCATGTCTTACTCAGGAAATAGAATAAGAAGCTCATTGTTATTTTCCATTATGCCTAACTAGTGTAAACAAGAAACCAAAAGATGCAATTGCAGGATCTAAAGGAAATAGCTTCGAGCACTCACAACGGCAGCAGAAAATAACTTAGTTACCTGGGACCGGAGTATGAGTGCCTTTTACCTTTCCTCCCCGGCAACGGCGCCAGAAAAAAGTGCTTGATGTCTACAGGTGCTTCTATTCTTGTAGACAGTGTTGGGCCTCCAAGAGCAGAGGTTTGTAGAACAGCAGTGATACGTCTCCGACGTATCGATAATTTCTTATGTTCCATGCCACATTATTGATGATATCTACATGTTTTATGCATACTTTATGTCATTATTATGCGTTTTCCGGAACTAACCTATTGACGAGATGCCGAAGGGCCAGTTGCTGTTTTCTGCTGCTTTTGGTTTCAGAAATCCTAGTAAGGAAATATTCTCGGAATCGGACGAAATCAACACCCAGGGTCCTATTTTTCCACGAAGCTTCCAGAAGTCCGAAGGGGAAACGAAGTGGGGCCACGAGGTGGGGACACAGTAGGGCGGCGCAGCCCAAGCCCTGGCCACGCCGGCCTAGTGTGTGGCCCCACCAGGACTCCACCGACCTTGCCCTTCCGCCTACTTAAAGTCTCCGTCGCGAAAACCCTACCACGTTCGACGAAACCAGAGAAAACCTTCCAGAGCCGTCGCCATCGCGAAGCCAAGATCTGGGGGACAGGAGTCTCTGTTCCGGCACGCCGCCGGGACGGGGAAGTGCC
Organism: Lolium perenne; assembly: GCF_019359855.2. Classification (NCBI taxonomy): domain Eukaryota; kingdom Viridiplantae; phylum Streptophyta; class Magnoliopsida; order Poales; family Poaceae; genus Lolium; species Lolium perenne. The sequence goes on along the minus strand of NC_067245.2, from coordinate 80,430,237 downwards.
CCCGGAAGGCTTCTCCATCAACACCACCGGGTATTGAGGAGAAAGTTTATGTTGATTATGATATGCCTCCTATTTATGATGATTATAATGATAGTGGTCTTTTGGTGCCGCCTACTATGGAGGATAAGTTTAATTATGATTACAATATGCCTCCTATATTTGATGATGAGAATAATAATGATAGCTACTTTGTTGAATTTGCTCCCACTACAACTAATAAAATTGATTATGCTTATGTGGAGAGTAATGATACTTTTATGCATGTGAATAAGAATGCTTTATGTGATACTTATATTGTTGAGTTTGTTCATGATGCCTCTGAAAATTATTATGAGAGAGGAAAATATGGTTGTAGAAATTTTCATGTTACTAAAACACCTCTCTATATGCTGAAATTTTTGAAGTTACTCTTGTTTTATCTTCCTATGCTTGTTACTTTGTTCTTCATGAATTCATTTGTGTACAAGATTCCTATGCATAGGAAGCATGTTAGACTTAAATTTGTTTTGAATTTGCCTCTTGATGCTCTCTTTTGCTTCAACTACTATTTCTTGCGAGTGCATCATTAAAACTGCTGAGCCCATCTTAATGGCTATAAAGAAAGAACTTCTTGGGAGATAACCCATGTGTTTATTTTACTACAGCACTTTTGTTTTATATTTGAGTCTTGGAAGTTGTTTACTACTGTAGCAACCTCTCCTTATCTTATTTTATTGCATTGTTGTGCCAAGTAAAGTCTTTGATAGTAGAGTTGATACTAGATTTGGATTACTGCGCAGAAACAATTTCTTTGCTGTCACGAATCTAGGCCTAAGTCTCTGTAGGTAACTCAGAAAAATCTGCCAATTTACGTGCGTGATTCTCAGATATGTACGCAACTTTCATTCAATTTGAGCTTTTTCATCTGAGCAAGTCTGGTGCCACTTTAAAATTCGTCTTTACGGACTGTTCTGTTTTGACAGATTCTGCCTTTTATTTCGCATTGCCTCTTTTGCTATGTTGGATGGATTCCTCTATTCCATTAACTTCCAGTAGCTTTGGGCAATGTCCAGAAGTGTTAAGAATGATTGTGTCACCTCTGAACATGTGAATTTTTGATTATGCACTAACCCTCTAATGAGTTTGTTTCGAGATTGGTGTGGAGGAAGTTTACAAGGGTCAAGAGAGGAGGATGATATACTATGATCAAGAAGAGTGAAGAGTCTAAGCTTGGGGATGCCCCCGTGGTTCATCCCTGCATATTTTAAGAAGACCCAAGCATCTAAGCTTGGGGATGCCCAAGGCATCCCCTTCTTCATCGACAACTTATCAGGTTTCTTCTCTTGAAACTATATTTTTATTCGGTCACATCTTATGTACTTTACTTGGAGCGTCTGGTTGTTTTTGTTTCTGTTTTTGTTTGAATAAATGCTTGTGTGGGAGTGATACGTCTCTGACGTATCGATAATTTCTTATGTTCCATGCCACATTATTGATGATATCTACATGTTTTATGCATACTTTATGTCATATCTATGCATTTTCCGACACTAACCTATTAACGAGATGCCAAAGAGCCAGTTGCTGTTTTCTGCTGTTTTTGGTTTCAGAAATCCTACAAAGGAAATATTCTCGGAATTGGACGAAATCAACGCCCAGGGTCCTATTTTTGCACGAAGCTTCCAGAAGTCCGAAGGAGAGACGAAGTGGGGCCACGAGGTGGCCAGACACTAGGGCGGCGCGGCCTGGGCCTTGGCCGCGCCGGCCTGTTGTGTGGGGCCCCCGTGACGCCCTTTGACCTGCCCTTCCGCCTACTTAAAGCCTCCATCGCGAAACCCCCAGTACCGAGAGCCACGATACGGAAAACCTTACTGAGACACCGCCGCCGCCAATCCCATCTTGGGGGATTCAGGAGATCGCCTCCGGCACCGTGCCGGAGAGGGGAATCATCTCCCGGAGGACTCTTCACCGCCATGGTCTCCTCCGGAGTGATGAGTGAGTAGTTCACTGATGACGCATAAAGCACACGCTCGTTGGGAACCCCAAGTGGAAGGTGTGATGCGTACAGCAGCAAGTTTCACTCAGTAAGAAACCAAGGTTTGTCGAACCAGTAGGAGTCAAGAAGCACGTCGAAGATTGATGGCGGCGGGATGTAGTGCGGCGCAACACCAGGGATTCCGGCGCCAACGTGGAACCTGCACAACACAACCAAAGTACTTTGCCCCAACGAAACAGTGAGGTTGTCAATCTCACCGGCTTGCTGTAACAAAGGATTAGATGTATAGTGTGGATGATGATTGTTTGCAGAAAATAGTAAAGAACAAATATTGCAGTAGATTGTATTCGATGTAAAAGAATGGACCGGGGTCCACAGTTCACTAGAGGTGTCTCTCCCATAAGATAAATAGCATGTTGGGTGAACAAATTACAGTCGGGCAATTGACAAATAGAGAGGGCATGACAATGCACATACATGATATGATAAGTATAGTGAGATTTAATTGGGCATTACGACAAAGTACATAGACCGCTATCCAGCATGCATCTATGCCTAAAAAGTCCACCTTCAGGTTATCATCCGAACCCCTTCCAGTATTAAGTTGCAAACAACAGACAATTGCATTAAGTATGGTGCGTAATGTAATCAATAACTACATCCTCGGACATAGCATCAATGTTTTATCCCTAGTGGCAACAGCACATCCACAACCTTAGAACTTTCACATCCGTCCTGCATTTAATGGAGGCATGAACCCACTATCGAGCATAAATACTCCCTCTTGGAGTTAAGAGCAAAAACTTGGCCAGAGCCTCTACTAATAACGGAGAGCATGCAAGATCATAAACAACACATAGGTAATAGATTGATAATTAACATAACATAGTATTCTCTATCCATCGGATCCCGACAAACACAAGATATAGCATTACAGATAGATGATCTTGATCATGTTAGGCAGCTCACAAGATCCAACAATGAAGCACATAAGGAGAAGACGACCATCTAGCTACTGCTATGGACCCATAGTCCAGGGGTGAACTACTCACTCATCACTCCGGAGGTGATCATGGCGGTGAAGAGTCCTCCGGGAGATGATTCCCCTCTCCGGCAGGGTGCCGGAGGCGATCTCCTGAATCCCCCGAGATGGGATTGGCGGCGGCGGCGTCTCAGTAAGGTTTTCCGTATCGTGGCTCTCGGTACTGGGGGTTTCGCGACGGAGGCTTTAAGTAGGCGGAAGGGCAGGTCAGAGGGCGTCACGGGGGCCCCACACGCTAGGGCCGCGTGGGCCCCCTCTAGGCCACGCCGCCCTAGTGTGGCGGCACCCCGTGGCCCCACTTCGTCTCCTCTTCGGTCTTCTGGAAGCTTCGTGGCAAAATAGGACCCTGGGCGTTGATTTCGTCCAATTCCGAGAATATTTCCTTTGTAGGATTTCTGAAACCAAAAACAACAGAAAACAGCAACTGGCTCTTCGGCATCTCGTTAATAGGTTAGTGCCGGAAAATGCATAGATATGACATAAAGTATGCATAAAACATGCAGATATCATCAATAATGTGGCATGGAACATAAGAAATTATCGATATGTCGGAGACGTATCAGCATCCCCAAGCTTAGTTCCTGCTCGTCCCGAGCAGGTAAACGATAACAAAGATAATTTCTGGAGTGACATGCCATCATAACCTTGATCATACTATTGTAAGCATATGTAATGAATGCAGCAATCAAAACAATGGTAATGACATGAGTAAACAAATGAATCATAAAGCAAAGACTTTTCATGAATAGTACTTCAAGACAAGCATCAATAAGTCTTGCATAAGAGTTAACTCATAAAGCAATAAATCAAAGTAAAGGTATTGAAGCAACACAAAGGAAGATTAAGTTTCAGCGGTTGCTTTCAACTTATAACATGTATATCTCATCGATAGTGTCAATGTAAAGTAATATAACAAGTGCAATATGCAAGTATGTAGGCATCAATGCACAGTTCACACAAGTGTTTGCTTCTTGAGGTGGAGAGAAATAGGTGAACTGACTCAACATAAAAGTAAAAGAAAGGTCCTTCAAAGAGGAAAGCATCGATTGTTATATTTGTGCTAGAGCTTTTATTTTGAAAACATGAAACAATTTTGTCAACGGTAGTAATAAAGCATATGTATCATGTAAATTATATCTTACAAGTTGCAAGCCTCATGCATAGTATACTAGTAGTGCCCGCACCTTGTCCTAATTAGCTTGGGTTAACACGGATTATCATTGCATAACATATGTTTCAACCAAGTGTCACAAAGGGGTACCTCTATGCCGCCTGTACAAGGGTCTAAGGAGAAAGTTCGCATTTGGATTTCTCGCTTTTGATCATTCTTCAACTTAGACACCCATACCGGGACAACATAGACAACAGATAATGGACTCCTCTTTTAATGCTTAAGCATTCAACAACAGATAATATTCTCATAAGAGATTGAGGTTTTATGTCCAAACTGAAACTTCCACCATGATTCATGGCTTTAGTTAGCGGCCCAATGTTCTTCTCTAACAGTATGCATACTCAAACCATTTGATTGTGAAAACCGCCCTTACTTCAGACAAGACAAACATGCATAGCAACTCACATGATATTCAACAAAGTGTTGATGGCATCCCCAGGAGCATGGTTATCGCACAACAAGCAACTTAATAAGAGATAAAGTGCATAAGTACATATTCAATACCACAATAGTTTTTAAGGCTATTTTGTCCCATGAGCTATATATTGCAAAGGCGAATGATGGAAATTTAAAGGTAGCACTCAAGCAATTTACTTTGGAATGGCGGAGAAATACCATGTAGTAGGTAGGTATGGTGGACACAAATGGCATAGTGGTTGGCTCAAGGATTTTGGATGCATGAGAAGTATTCCCTCTCGATACAAGGTTTAGGCTAGCAAGGTTATTTGAAACAAACACAAGGATGAACCGGTGCAGCAAAACTCACATAAAAGACATATTGTAAACATTATAAGACTCTACACCGTCTTCCTTGTTGTTCAAAACTCAATACTAGAAATTATCAAGACTTTAGAGAGACCAAATATGCAAACCAAATTTTAGCAAGCTCTATGTATTTCTTCATTAATGGGTGCAAAGTATATGATGCAAGAGCTTAAACATGAGCACAACAATTTCCAAGTATCAAATTATCCAAGACATTTTATCAATTACTACATGTAGCATTTCCCGTTTCCAACCATATAACAATTAACGAAGCAGTTTCAACCTTCGCCATGAATACTATGAGTAAAGCCTAAGGACATATTGTCCATATGCAACAGCGGAGCATGTCTCTCTCCCACACAATGAATGTTAGGATCCATTTTATTCAAACAAAAACAAAAACAAAAACAAACCGACGCTCCAAGCAAAGCACATAAGATGTGATGGAATAAAAATATAGTTTCAGGGGAGGAACCTGATAATGTTGTCGATGAAGAAGGGGATGCCCAAGGCATCCCCAAGCTTAGACGCTTGAGTCTTCTTAAAATATGCAGGGGTGAACCACCGGGGCATCCCCAAGCTTAGAGCTTTTCACTCTCCTTGATCATATTGCATCATTTCCCTCTCTTGATCCTTGAAAACTTCCTCCACACCAAATTCAAAACAACTCATTAGAGGGTTAGTGCACAATAAAAATTTACATGTTCAGAGGTGACATGATCATTCTTAACACTTCTGGACATTGCACAAAGCTACTGGACATTAATGGATCAAAGAAATTCATCCAACATAGCAAAAGAGGCAATGCGAAATAAAAGGCAGAATCTGTCAAAACAGAACAGTTCGTAAAGAAGAATTTTAAAGTTGCACCAGACTTGCTCATATGAAAATGCCCAAATTTAATGAAAGTTGCGTACATATCTGAGGATCACTCACGTAAATTGGCATAATTTTCTGAGTTACCTACAGAGAATTAGGCCCAGATTCGTGACAGCAAACAAATCTGTTTCTGCGCAGTAATCCAAATCTAGTATGAACCTTACTATCAACGACTTTACTTGGCACAACAATGCACAAAAATAAGATAAGGAGAGGTTGCTACAGTAGTAAACAACTTCCAAGACTCAAATATAAAATAAAAGTACTGTAGTAAAAACATGAGTTGTCTCCCATAAGCGCTTTTCTTTAACGCCTTTCAGCTAGGCGCAGAAAGTGTATTCAAGTGTTATCAAGAGATGAAGCATCAACATCATAACTTGTTCTAATAATAGAATCATAAGGTAACTTCATTCTCTTTCTAGGGAAGTGTTCCATACCTTTCTTGAGAGGAAATTGATATTTAATATTACCTTCCTTCATATCAATGATAGCTCCAACAGTTCGAAGAAAAGGTCTTCCCAATATAATAGGACAAGATGCATTGCATTCAATATCCAAGACAACAAAATCAACGGGGACAAGGTTATTGTTAACGGTAATGCGAACATTATCAACTCTCCCCAAAGGTTTCTTTTTCGCATTATCAGTGAGATTAACATCCAAATAACAATTTTTCAATGGTGGCAAGTCAAGCATATCATAAATTTTCTTAGGAATAACAGAAATACTTGCACCAAGATCACATAAAGCATTACATTCAAAGTCATTGACCTTCATATTAATGATGGGCTCCCAACCATCTTCTAACTTCCTAGGAATATAAGTTTCAAGTTTTAGTTTATCCTCTCTAGCTTTTATGAGAGCATTTGTAATATGTTTTGTAAAGGCCAAATTTATAGCACTAGCATTAGGACTTCTAGCAAGTTTTTGTAAGAACTTTATAACTTCAGAGATGTGGCAATTATCAAAGTCTAAACCATTATGATCTACAACAATGGGATCATCATCCCCAATGTTGGAAAAAATTTCAGTAGTTTTATCACAGGCAGTTTCAGCAGTTTTAGCAGTTTCCGGCAGTTTTGCAGGCTTTGCATTAGAAGTAGAAACATTGCCAACACCAATCCTTTTATCATTATTAGTAGGAGGTGCAGCAACATGTGGAGCATTAGCATTGCTAGTGGTGGTAATAGTCCAAACTTTAGCTACATTATTCTCTTTAGCAAGTTTTTCATTTTCTTCTCTTTCCCACCTAGCATGCAATTCAGCCATTAATCTTATATTCTCATTAATTCTAACTTGGATGGAATTTGCTGTAGTAACAATCTTATTTTCAATATCCTCAGGTTTAGCAGCCATTTTATTAATTAAGGAGGATTGTGATGCAGACAGGTATGAGATTCGGTTTTCAGCATTTGAAATCTTAGTTTGCAAATCCGAAATCCCCATATTCAAGTTTTCAAGTTGATTTCCTATATTTTTCAACAAGGTAGATTGTTCATTCATAGTTTTAGTAAACAATTGATTTTGCTCATATTGTGATTGCATAAAGCTCTTAGTGGATCTTCCAATTTCTAGCATCTTTTCCTCATATCTACCATAAGAATTACCATGATCATTACCACTAGCAGGATATGGCCTATAGTTGTTACTAGAATTGTTCCGATAAGCATTGTTGTTGAAATTATTATTTTTAATGAAGTTTACATCAACATGTTCTTCTTGAGCAACCAATGAAGCTAACGGAACATTATTAGGATCAACATTAGTCCTATCATTCACAAGCCATAGACATAATAGCATCAATCTTATCACTCAAGGAAGAGGTTTCTTCGACAGAATTTACCTTCTTACCTTGTGGAGCTCTTTCCGTGTGCCATTCAGAGTAATTAATCATCATATTATCAAGAAGCTTTGTTGCTTCACCAAGAGTGATGGACATAAAGGTACCTCCAACAGCTGAATCCAATAGGTTCCGCGAAGAAAAGTTCAGTCCTGCATAAAAGGTTTGGATGGTCATCCAAGTAGTCAGTCCATGGGTTGGGCAATTCTTTACCAAAGATTTCATTCTCTCCCATGCTTGAGCAACATGTTCATTATCTAATTTTTTAAAATTCATTATGCTACTCCTCAAAGATATAATTTTAGCGGGAGGATAATATCTACCAATAAAAGCATCCTTACATTTAGTCCATGAATCAATACTATTTCTAGGCAGAGATAGCAACCAATCTTTAGCTCTTCCTCTTAATGAGAAAGGAAACAATTTCAATTTTATAATGTCACCATCTACATCCTTATACTTTTGCATTTCACATAATTCAACAAAGTTATTGAGATGGGCAGCAGCATCATCAGAACTAACACCAGAAAATTGCTCTCTCATAACAAGATTCAGTAAAGCAGGTTTAATTTCAAAGAATTCTGCTGTAGTAGCAGGTGGAGCAATGGGTGTGCATAAGAAATCATTATTATTTGTGGTTGTGAAGTCACACAACTTAGTGTTTTCAGGGGTATTCATTTTAACAGTAGTAAATAAAGCAAACTAGATAAAGTAAATGCAAGTAACTAATTTTTTTTGTGTTTTTGATATGGAGAACAAGACAGTAAATAAAGTAAAACTAGCAACTAATTTTTTTTTGTGTTTTGATATAATGCAGCAAACAAAGTAGTAAATAAAATAAAGCAAGACAAAAACAAAGTAAAGAGATTGGATTGTGGAGACTCCCCTTGCAGCGTGTCTTGATCTCCCCGCCAACGGCGCCAGAAATTTACTGCTGGCGTGCAGTTGACGTGGGAGATAGAAATCTTTGTGGTGTAACTTTTCTTTAGGTCCCCGGCAACGGCGCCCGAAATTTAGCTTGATGATGCGTAAAGCACACGCTCGTTGGGAACCCCAAGTGGAAGGTGTGATGCGTACAGCAGCAAGTTTCCCTCAGTAAGAAACCAAGGTTTATCGAACCAGTAGGAGTCAAGAAGCACGTCGAAGGTTGATGGCGGCGGGATGCAGTGCGGCGCAACACCAGGGATTCCGGCGCCAACGTGGAACCTGCACAACACAACCAAAGTACTTTGCCCCAACGAAACAGTGAGGTTGTCAATCTCACCGGCTTGCTGTAACAAAGGATTAGATGTATAGTGTGGATGATGATTGTTTGCAGAAAATAGTAAAGAACAAATATTGCAGTAGATTGTATTCGATGTAAAAGAATGGACCGGGGTCCACAGTTCACTAGAGGTGTCTCTCCCATAAGATAAATAGCATGTTGGGTGAACAAATTACAGTCGAGCAATTGACAAATAGAGAGGGCATGACAATGCACATACATGATATGATAAGTATAGTGAGATTTAATTGGGCATTACGACAAAGTACATAGACCGCTATCCAGCATGCATCTATGCCTAAAAAGTCCACCTTCAGGTTATCATCCGAACCCCTTCCAGTATTAAGTTGCAAACAACAGACAATTGCATTAAGTATGGTGCGTAATGTAATCAATAACTACATCCTCGGACATAGCATCAATGTTTTATCCCTAGTGGCAACAGCACATCCACAACCTTAGAACTTTCTGTCACCGTCCTGCATTTAATGGAGGCATGAACCCACTATCGAGCATAAATACTCCCTCTTGGAGTTAAGAGCAAAAACTTGGCCAGAGCCTCTACTAATAACGGAGAGCATGCAAGATCATAAACAACACATAGGTAATAGATTGATAATTAACATAACATAGTATTCTCTATCCATCGGATCCCGACAAACACAACATATAGCATTACAAATAGATGATCTTGATCATGTTAGGTAGCTCACAAGATCCAACAATGAAGCACATAAGGAGAAGACGACCATCTAGCTACTGCTATGGACCCATAGTCCAGGGGTGAACTACTCACTCATCACTCCGGAGGCGACCATGGCGGTGAAGAGTCCTCCGGGAGATGATTCCCCTCTCCGGCAGGGTGCCGGAGGCGATGTCCTGAATCCCCCGAGATGGGATTGGCGGCGGCGGCGTCTCAGTAAGGTTTTCCGTATCGTGGCTCTCGGTACTGGGGGTTTCGCGATGGAGGCTTTAAGTAGGCAGAAGGGCAGGTCAGAGGGCGTCACGGGGGCCCCACACGCTAGGGCCGCGCGGGCCCCCTCTAGGTCGCGCCGCCCTAGTGTGGCGGCGCCCCGTGGCCCCACTTCGTCTCCTCTTCGGTCTTCTGGAAGCTTCGTGGCAAAATAGGACCCTGGGCGTTGATTTCGTCCAATTCCGAGAATATTTCCTTTGTAGGATTTCTGAAACCAAAAACAGCAGAAAACAGCAACTGGCTCTTCGGCATCTCGTTAATAGGTTAGTGCCGGAAAATGCATAGATATGACATAAAGTATGCATAAAACATGTAGATATCATCAATAATGTGGCATGGAACATAAGAAATTATCGATACGTCGGAGACGTATCATTCACCCCTGGACTATGGGTCCATAGCAGTAGCTAGATGGTCGTCTTCTCCTTATGTGCTTCATTGTTGGATCTTGTGAGCTGCCTAACATGATCAAGATCATCTATCTGTAATGCTATATGTTGTGTTTGTCGGGATCCGATGGATAGAGAATACTATGTTATGTTGATTATCAATCTATTACCTATGTGTTGTTTATGATCTTGCATGCTCTCCGTTATTAGTAGAGGCTCTGGCCAAGTTTTTTCTCTTAACTCCAAGAGGGAGTATTTATGCTCGATAGTGGGTTCATGCCTCCATTAAATCTGGGATAGTGACAGAAAGTTCTAAGGTTGTGGATGTGCTGTTGCCACTAGGGATAAAACATTGATGCTATGTCCGAGGATGTAGTTATTGATTACATTACGCACCATACTTAATGCAATTGTCTGTTGTTTGCAACTTAATACTGGAAGGGGTTCGGATGATAACCTGAAGGTGGACTTTTTAGGCATAGATGCATGCTGGATAGCGGTCTATGTACTTTGTCGTAATTCCCAATTAAATCTCACTATACTTATCATATCATGTATGTGCATTGTCATGCTCTCTCTATTTGTCAATTGCCCGACTGTAATTTGTTCACCCAACATGCTATTTATCTTATGGGAGAGACACCTCTAGTGAACTGTGGACCCCGGTCCATTCTTTTACATTAAATACAATCTACTGCAATACTTGTTCTACTGTTTTCTGCAAACAATCATCATCCACACTATACATCTAATCCTTTGTTACAGCAAGCCGGTGAGATTGACAACCTCACTGTTTCGTTGGGGCAAAGTACTTTGGTTGTGTTGTGCAGGTTCCACGTTGGCGCCGGAATCCCTGGTGTTGCGCCGCACTACATCCCACCGCCATCAACCTTCGACGTGCTTCTTGACTCCTACTGGTTCGATAAACCTTGGTTTCTTACTGAGGGAAACTTGCTGCTGTACGCATCACACCTTCCACTTGGGGTTCCCAACGAGCGTGTGCTTTACGCGTCATCAAGCTAAATTTCTGGCGCCGTTGCCGGGGACTTGAAGAAAAGTTACACCACAAAGATTTCTATCTCCCACGTCAACTGCACGCCAGCAGTAAATTTCTGGCGCCGTTGCCGGGGAGATCAAGACACGCTGCAAGGGGAGTCTCCACAATCCAATCTCTTTACTTTGTTTTTTTCTTGCTTTACTTTATTTACTACTTTGTTTGCTGCATTATATCAAAACACAAAAAAAAATTAGTTGCTAGTTTTACTTTATTTATTGCCTTGTTCTCCATATCAAAAACACAAAAAAATAAGTTACTTGCATTTACTTTATCTAGTTTGCTTTATTTATCACTGCTAAAATGGGTACTCCTGAAAATACTAAGTTGTGTGACTTCACAACCACAAATAATAATGATTTCTTATGCACACCTATTGCTCCACCTGCTACTACAGCAGAATTCTTTGAAATTAAACCTGCTTTACTGAATCTTGTTATGAGAGAGCAATTTTCTGGTGTTAGTTCTGATGATGCTGCTGCCCATCTCAATAACTTTGTTGAATTATGTGAAATGCAAAAGTATAAGGATGTAGATGGTGACATTATAAAATTAAAATTGTTTCCTTTCTCATTAAGAGGAAGAGCTAAAGATTGGTTGCTATCTCTGCCTAGAAATAGTATTGATTCATGGACTAAATGTAAGGATGCTTTTATTGGTAGATATTATCCTCCCGCTAAAATTATATCTTTGAGGAGTAGCATAATGAATTTTAAACAATTAGATAATGAACATGTTGCTCAAGCATGGGAGAGAATGAAATCTTTAGTAAAGAATTGCCCAACCCATGGACTGACTACTTGGATGATCATCCAAACCTTTTATGCAGGATTGAACTTTTCTTCGCGGAACCTATTGGATTCAGCTGCTGGAGGTACCTTTATGTCCATCACTCTTGGTGAAGCAACAAAGCTTCTTGATAATATGATGATTAATTACTCTGAATGGCACACGGAAAGAGCTCCACAAGGTAAGAAGGTAAAGTCTGTCGAAGAAACCTCTTTCTTGAGTGATAAGATTGATGCTATTATGTCTATGCTTGTGAATGATAGGACTAATGTTGATCCTAATAATGTTCCGTTAGCTTCATTGGTTGCTCAAGAAGAACATGTTGATGTAAACTTCATTAAAAATAATAATTTCAACAACAATGCTTATCGGAACAATTCTAGTAATAACTATAGGCCATATCCTTATAATAATGGTAACGGTTATGGTAATTCTTATGGGAATTCTTACAACAATAATAGGAACACACCCCCTGGTCTTGAAGCTATGCTTAAAGAATTTATTAGTACACAAACTGCTTTTAACAAATCTGTTGAGGAAAAGCTCAATAAAATTGATATTCTTGCTTCTAAGGTTGATAGTCTTGCCTCTGATGTTGATCTTTTGAAATTGAAAGTTAAGCCTAATAAGGATATTGAAAATAAATTTTTTACTACAGCAAATGCCATCCAAGTTAGAATTAATGAGAATATAAGATTAATGGCTGAATTGCATGCTAGGTGCGAAAGAGAAGAAAATGAAAAACTAGCTAAAGAGAATAATGTAGCTAAAGTTTGGACTATTACCACCACTAGTAATGTTAATGCTCCACATGTTGCTGCACCTCCTACTAATAATGGTGAAAGAATTGGTGTTGGCAATGTTTCTACTTCTAATGCAAAGCCTGCAAAACTGCCGGAAACTGCTAAAACTGCTGAAACTGCCTGTGATAAAACTTCTGAATTTTTTTCCAATATTGGGGATGATGATCCCATTGCTGTAGATCATAATGGTTTAGACTTTGATGATTGTCACATCTCTGAAGTTATAAAGTTCTTACAAAAACTTGCTAGAAGTCCTAATGCTAGTGCTACAAATTTGGCCTTTACAAAACATATTACAAATGCTCTCATAAAAGCTAGAGAGGATAAACTAAAACTTGAAACTTCTATTCCTAGGAAGTTAGAAGATGGTAGGGAGCCCATCATTAATATGAAGGTCAATGACTTTGATTGTAACGCTTTATGTGATCTTGGTGCAAGTATTTCTGTTATGCCTAAGAAAATTTATGATATGCTTGACTTGCCACCATTGAAAAATTGTTATTTGGATGTTAATCTCACTGATAATGCTAAAAAGAAACCTTTGGGGAGAGTTGATAATGTTCGCATTACCGTTAACAATAACCTTGTCCCCGTTGATTTTGTTGTCTTGGATATTGAATGCAATGCATCTTGTCCCATTATATTGGGAAGACCTTTTCTTCGAACTGTTGGAGCTATCATTGATATGAAGGAAGGTAATATTAAATATCAATTTCCTCTCAAGAAAGGTATGGAACACTTAACTAGAAAGAGAATGAAGCTACCTTATGATTCTATTATTAGAACAAGTTATGATGTTGATGCTTCATCTCTTGATAACACTTGATACACACTTTCTGCACCTAGCTGAAAGGCGTTAAAGAAAAGCGCTTATGGGAGACAACCCATGTTTTTACTACAGTACCTTTATTTTATATTTGAGTCTTGGAAGTTGTTTACTACTGTAGCAACCTCTCCTTATCTTAGTTTTGTGCATTGTTGTGCCAAGTAAAATCGTTGATAGTAAGGTTCATACTAGATTTGGATTACTGCGCAGAAACAGATTTCTTTGCTGTCACAAATCTGGGCCTAATTCTCTGTAGGTAACTCAGAAAATTATGCCAATTTACGTGAGTGATCCTCAGATATGTACGCAACTTTCATTCAATTTGGTCATTTTCATCTGAGCAAGTCTGGTGCCACTTTAAAATTCGTCTTTACGGACTGTTCTATTTTGACAGATTCTGCCTTTTATTTCGCATTGCCTCTTTTGCTGTGTTGGGTGGATTTCTTTGTTCCATTACCTTTCAGTAGCTTTGGGCAATATCCAGAAGTGTTAAGAATGATTATGTCACCTCTGAACATGTAAATTTTTATTGTGCACTAACCCTCTAATGAGTTGTTTCGAGTTTGGTGTGGAGGAAGTTTTCAAGGATCAAGAGAGGGAAATGATGCAATATGATCAAGGAGAGTGAAAGCTCTAAGCTTGGGGATGCCCCGGTGGTTCACCCGTGCATATTTTAAGAAGACTCAAGCGTTTAAGCTTGGGGATGCCCAAGGCATCCCCTTCTTCATCGACAACATTATCAGGTTCCTCCCCTGAAACTATATTTTTATTCCATCACATCTTATGTGCTTTGCTTGGAGCGTCGGTTTGTTTTTGTTTTTGTTTGAATAAAATGGATCCTAAGCATTCATTGTATGGGAGAGAGACACGCTCCGCTGTTGCATATGGACAAAAATGTCCTTAGGCTTTACTCATAGTATTCATGGCGAAGGTTGAATCTTTTTCGTTAAATTGTTATATGGTTGGAATCGAGAAATGCTACATGTAGTAATTTTAAAATGTCTTGAATAATTTGATACTTGGCAATTGTTGTGCTCATGTTTAAGCTCTTGCATCATATACTTTGCACCCATTAATGAAGAAATACATAGAGCTTGCTAAAATTTGGTTTGCATATTTGGTCTCTCTAAAGTCTAGATAATTTCTAGTATTGAGTTTGAACAACAAGGAAGACGGTGTAGAGTCTTATAATGTTTACAATATGTCTTTTATGTGAGTTTTGCTGCACCGGTTCATTCTTGTGTTTGTTTCAAATAACCTTGCTAGCCTAAACCTTGTATCGAGAGGGAATACTTCTCATGCATCCAAAATCCTTGAGCCA
The DNA here is from genome assembly GCF_019359855.2 of Lolium perenne. Lineage (NCBI taxonomy): Eukaryota > Viridiplantae > Streptophyta > Magnoliopsida > Poales > Poaceae > Lolium > Lolium perenne. The sequence continues at coordinate 80,415,143 of NC_067245.2, read as the reverse complement.
ACCACTATGCCATTTGTGTCCACCATACCTACCTACTACATGGTATTTCTCCGCCATTCCACTTGAGTGCTACCTTTAAATTTCCATCATTCGCCTTTGCAATATATAGCTCATGGGACAAAATAGCCTTAAAAACTATTGTGGTATTGAATATGTACTTATGCACTTTATCTCTTATTAAGTTGCTTGTTGTGCGATAACCATGCTCCTGGGGACGCCATCAACTTTTTTTACCTTTGTTGAATATCATGTGAGTTGCTACGCATGTTCGTCTTGTCTGAAGTAAGGGCGGTTTTCACAATCAAATGGTTTGAGTATGCATACTGTTAGAGAAGAACATTGGGCCGCTAACTAAAGCCATGAATCATGGTGGAAGTTTCAGTTTGGACATAAAACCTCAATCTCTTATGAGAATATTAACTGTTGAATGCTTAAGCATTAAAAGAGGAGTCCATTATCTGTTGTCTATGTTGTCCCGGTATGGGTGTCTAAGTTGAAGAATGATCAAAAGCGAGAAATCCAATGCGAACTTTCTCCTTAGACCCTTGTACAGGCGGCATAGAGGTACCCCTTTGTGACACTTGGTTGAAACATATGTCATGCAATGATAATTCGTGTTAATCCAAGCTAATTAGGACAAGGTGCGGGCACTACTAGTATACTATGCATGAGGCTTGCAACTTGTAAGATATAATTTACATAATACATATGCTTTATTACTACCGTTGACAAAATTATTTCATGTTTTCAAAATAAAAGCTCTAGCACAAATATAGCAATCGATGCTTTTCTCTTTGAAGGACCTTTCTTTTACTTTTATGTTGAGTCAGTTCACCTATCTCTTTCCACCTCAAGAAGCAAACACTTGTGTGAACTGTGCATTGATTCCTACATACTTGCATATTGCATTTGTTATATTACTTTACATTGACACTATCCATGAGATATACATGTTATAAGTTGAAAGCAACCGCTGAAACTTAATCTTCCTTTGTGTTGCTTCAATACCTTTACTTTGATTTATTGCTTTATGAGTTAACTCTTATGCAAGACTTATTGATGCTTGTCTTGAAGTACTATTCATGAAAAGTCTTTGCTTTATGATTCATTTGTTTACTCATGTCATTACCATTGTTTTGATCGCTGCATTCATTACATATGCTTACAATAGTATGATCAAGGTTATGATGGCATGTCACTCCAGAAATTATCTTTGTTATCATTTACCTGCTCGGGACAAGCAGGAACTAAGCTTGGGGATGCTGATACGTCTCCGACGTATCGATAATTTCTTATGTTCCATGCCACATTATTGATGATATCTACATGTTTTATGCATACTTTATGTCATATCTATGCATTTTCCGGCACTAACCTATTAACGAGATGCCGAAGAGCCAGTTGCTGTTTTCTGCTATTTTTGGTTTCAGAAATCCTACAAAGGAAATATTCTCGGAATTGGACGAAATCAACGCCCAGGGTCCTATTTTTGCACGAAGCTTCCAGAAGTCCGAAGGAGAGACGAAGTGGGGCCACGAGGTGGCCAGACACTAGGGCGGCGCGGCCTGGGCCTTGGCCGCGCCGGCCTATTGTGTGGGGCCCCCGTGACGCCCTTTGACCTGCCCTTCCGCCTACTTAAAGCCTCCGTCGCGAAACCCCCAGTACCGAGAGCCACGATACGGAAAACCTTACTGAGACGCCGCTGCCGCCAATCCCATCTCGGGGGATTCAGGAGATCGCCTTCGGCACCCTGCCGGAGAGGGGAATCATCTCCCGGAGGACTCTTCACCGCCATGGTCGCCTCCGGAGTGATGAGTGAGTAGTTCACCCCTGGACTATGGGTCCATAGCAGTAGCTAGATGGTCGTCTTCTCCTTATGTGCTTCATTGTTGGATCTTGTGAGCTGCCTAACATGATCAAGATCATCTATCTGTAATGCTATATGTTGTGTTTGTCGGGATCCAATGGATAGAGAATACTATGTTATGTTGATTATCAATCTATTACCTATGTGTTGTTTATGATCTTGCATGCTCTCCGTTATTAGTAGAGGCTCTGGCCAAGTTTTTGCTCTTAACTCCAAGAGGGAGTATTTATGCTCGATAGTGGGTTCATGCCTCCATTAAATCTGGGACAGTGACAAAAAGTTCTAAGGTTGTGGATGTGCTGTTGCCACTAGGGATAAAACATTGATGCTATGTCCGAGGATGTAGTTATTGATTACATTACGCACCATACTTAATGCAATTGTCTGTTGTTTGCAACTTAATACTGGAAGGGGTTCGGATGATAACCTGAAGGTGGACTTTTTAGGCATAGGTGCATGCTGGATAGCGGTCTATGTACTTTGTCGTAATGCCCAATTAAATCTCACTATACTTATCATATCATGTATGTGCATTGTCATGCTCTCTCTATTTGTCAATTGCCCGACTGTAATTTGTTCACCCAACATGCTATTTATCTTAAGGGAGAGACACCTCTAGTGAACTGTGGACCCCGGTCCATTCTTTTACATTAAATACAATCTACTGCAATACTTGTTCTACTGTTTTCTGCAAACAATCATCATCCACACTATACATCTAATCCTTTGTTACAGCAAGCCGGTGAGATTGACAACCTCACTGTTTCGTTGGGGCAAAGTACTTTGGTTGTGTTGTGCAGGTTCCACGTTGGCGCCGGAATCCCTGGTGTTGCGCCGCACTACATCCCGCCGCCATCAACCTTCGACGTGCTTCTTGACTCCTACTGGTTCGATAAACCTTGGTTTCTTACTGAGGGAAACTTGCTGCTGTACGCATCACACCTTCCACTTGGGGTTCCCAACGAGCGTGTGCTTTACGCGTCATCAGGGAGAGAGACACGCTCCGCTGGTTCATATGAACACATGTGTTCTTAGCTTTTAATTTTCATGGCGAAGGTTGAAACTGCTTCGTTCATTGTTATATGGTTGGAAACGGAAAATGCTACATGTAGTAATTGGTAAAATGTCTTGGATAATGTGATACTTGGCAATTGTTGTGCTCATGTTTAAGCTCTTGCATCATATACTTTGCACCCATTAATGAAGAAATATATAGAGCTTGCTAAAATTTGGTTTGCATATTTGGTCTCTCTAAAGTCTAGATAATTTCTAGAATTGAGTTTTGAACAACAAGGAAGATGGTGTAGAGTCTTATAATGTTTACAATATGTCTTTTATGTGAGTTTTGCTGCACCGGTACATCCTTGTGTTTGTTTCAAATAACCTTGCTAGCCTAAACCTTGTATCGAGAGGGAATACTTCTCATGCATCCAAAATCCTTGAGCCAACCACTATGCCATTTGTGTCCACCATACCTACCTACTACATGGTATTTCTCCGCCATTCCAAAGTAAATTTCTTGAGTGCTACCTTTAAAATTTCCATTCTTTACCTTTGCGATATATAGCTCATGGGACAAATAGCTTAAAAACTATTGTGGTATTGAATATGTACTTATGCACTTTATCTCTTATTAAGTTGTTTGTTGTGCGATAACCATGTTCCTGGGGACGCCATCAACTACTCTTTGTTGAATATCATGTGAGTTGCTATGCATGTCCGTCTTGTCTGAAGTAAGGGAGATTTACCACTCATTTAATGGTTAGAGCATGCATACTATTAGAGAAGAACATTGGGCTGCTAACTAAAGCCATGAATCATGGTGGAAGTTTCAGTTTTGGACATATATCCTCAATCTCATATGAGAACATTAATTGTTGCTACATGCTTATGCATTAAAGAGGAGTCCATTATCTGTTGTCTATGTTGTCCCGGTATGGATGTCTAAGTTGAGAATAATCAAAAGCGAGAATCCAAATGCGAGCTTTCTCCTTAGACCTTTGTACAGGCGGCATAGAGGTACCCCTTTGTGACACTTGGTTAAAACATGTGTATTGCGATGATAATCCTGGTAATCCGAGCTAATTAGGACAAGGTGCGGGCACTATTAGTACACTATGCATGAGGCTTGCAACTTGTAAGATATAATTTACATAACACATATGCTTTATTACTACCGTTGACAAAATTGTTTCTTGTTTTCAAAACCAAAGCTCTAGCACAAATATAGCAATCAGTGTTTCCCTCTGCGAAGGGCCTTTCTTTTACTTTTACGTTGAGTCAGTTCACCTATCTCTTTCCACCTCAAGAAGCAAACACTTGTGTGAACTGTGCATTGATTCCTACATACTTGCATATTGCACTTGTTATATTACTTTGCATTGACAATTATCCATGAGATATACATGTTATAAGTTGAAAGCAACCGCTGAAACTTAATCTTCTTTTGTGTTGCTTCAACACCTTTACTTTGATTTATTGCTTTATGAGTTAACTCTTATGCAAGACTTATTGATGCTTGTCTTGAAAGTACTATTCATGAAAAGTCTTTGCTTTATGATTCAGTTGTTTACTCATATCATTACCATTGTTTTGATCGCTGCATTCATTACATATGCTTACAATAGTATGATCAAGGTTATGATGGCATGTCACTCCAGAAATTATCTTTGTTATCGTTTACCTGCTCGGGACGAGCAGGAACTAAGCTTGGGGATGCTGATACGTCTCCGACGTATCGATAATTTCTTATGTTCCATGCCACATTATTGATGATATCTACATGTTTTATGCATACTTTATGTCATTATTATGCGTTTTCCGGAACTAACCTATTGACGAGATGCCGAAGGGCCAGTTGTTGTTTTCTTCTGTTTTTGGTTTCAGAAATCCTAGTAAGGAAATATTCTCGGAATCGGACGAAATCAACGCCCAGGGTCCTATTTTTCCACGAAGCTTCCAGAAGTCCGAAGGGGAAACGAAGTGGGGCCACGAGGTGGGGACACAGTAGGGCGGCGCGGCCCAAGCCCTGGCCGCGCCGGCCTAGTGTGTGGCCCCACCAGGACTCCACCGACCTTGCCCTTCCGCCTACTTAAAGTTTCCGTCGCGAAAACCCTACCATGTTCGACGAAACCAGAGAAAACCTTCCAGAGCCGCCGCCATCGCGAAGCCAAGATCTGGGGGACAGGAGTCTCTGTTCCGGCACGCCACCGGGACGGGGAAGTGCCCCCGGAAGGCTTCTCCATCAACACCACCACCATCTTCATCAACGCTGCTGTCTCCCATGAGGAGGGAGTAGTTCTCCATCGAGGCTCGGGGCTGTACCGGTAGCTATGTGGTTCATCTCTCTCCTATGTACTTCAATACAATAATCTCATGAGCTGCCTTACATGATTGAGATTCATATGATGATGCTTGTAATCTAGATGTCATTATGCTAGTCAAGTGGATTTTACTTATGTGATCTCCGGAGACTCCTTGTCCCACGTGTGTAAAGGTGACAGTGTGTGCACCGTGTGGGTCTCTTAGGCTATATTTCACAGAATACTTATTCACTGTTATGAATGGCATAGTGAAGTGCTTATTTATATCCCTTTATGATTGCAATGTGTTTTGTATCACAATTTATCTGTGTGCTACTCTAGTGATGTTATTAAAGTAGTTTATTCCTCCTGTACGGTGTAATGGTGACAGTGTGTGCATCGTGTAGTACTTGGCGTAGGCTATGATTGTGATCTCTTGTAGATTATGAAGTTAACTATTGCTATGATAGTATTGATGTGATCTATTCCTCCTTTCGTAGTGTGAAGGTGACAGTGTGCATGCTATGTTAGTACTTGGTTTGGTTATGTTGATCTGTTATGCACTCTAAGGTTATTTAAATATGAACATTGAATATTGTGGAGCTTGTTAACTCCGGCATTGAGGGTTCGTGTAATCCTACGATTAGTGGTGTTCATCATCCAACAAGAGGGTGTAGAGTCTAGCATCTATCTATTTATTCTGTTATGTGATCAATGTTGAGAGTGTCCACTAGTGAAAGTATGATCCCTAGGCCTTGTTCCTAAATATTGCTATCGCTGCTTGTTTACTGTTTTACTGCATCTTTACTTCCTGCAATATTACTACCATCAATCGCACGCGACAAGCACTTTTCTGCGCCGTTATTACTGCTCATATTCATTCATACCACTTGTATTTCACTATCTCTTCGCCAAACTAGTGCACCTATTAGGTGTGTTGGGGACACAAGAGACTTCTTACTTTGTGGTTGCAGGGTTGCATGAGAGGGATATCTTTGACCTCTTCCTCCCTGAGTTCGATAAACCTTGGGTGATCCACTTAAGGGAAACTTGCTGCTGTTCTACAAACCTCTGCTCTTGGAGGCCCAACACTGTCTACAAGAATAGAAGCACCCGTAGACATCAAGCAGCAAGTTTCCCTTAAGTGGATCACCCAAGGTTTATCGAACTCAGGGAGGAAGAGGTCAAAGATATCCCTCTCAAGCAACCCTGCAATCACGATACAAGAAGTCTCTTGTGTCCCCAACACACCTAATACACTTGTCAGATGTATAGGTGCACTAGTTCGGTGAAGAGATAGCGAAATACAAGTAGTATGGATGTATATGAGTGGTAATAGCAATCTGAATAAAATATGGCAGCGAGTAAACATGCAAATGTAAGAAATAAACGGAGATTCGATGTTTGGAAACAAGGCCTAGGGATCATACTTTCACTAGTGGACACTCTCAACATTGATCACATAATAAAACCACTCTACAATCTCTTGTTGGATGACAAACACCATTAATTGTGTAGGGCTACAAGAGCACCTCAATGCCGGAGTTAACAAGCTCCACAACATTCAATGTTCATATTTAAATAACCTTAGAGTGCATAATAGATCATTGCAATTATACCAAGTACTAACATAGCATGCACACTGTCACCATCACACTATGAAGGAGGAATAGATCGCATCAATACTATCATAGTAATAGTTAACTCCATAATCTACAAGAGATTACAATCATAACCTACGCCAAGAACTACATGATGCACACACTGTCACCATTACATCATTCAGGACGAATAGAGTACTTTAATAACATCACCAGAGTAACACATAGATGAATAGTGATACAAAGCTCATATGAATCTCAATCATGTAAGGCAGCTCATGAGATCATTGTATTGAAGTACATAGGAGAGAGATTAACCACATAGCTACCGGTATAACCCTTAGCCTCGATGGAGAACTACTCCCTCCTCATGGGAGACAGCAGCGGTGATGAAGATGGCGGTGGTGTCGATGGAGAAGCCTTCCAGGGGCACTTCCCCGTCCCGGCGGCGTGCCGGAACAGAGACTCCTGTCCTCCAGATCTTGGCTTCGCGATGGAGGCGGCTCTAGAAGGTTTCTCGTACCGTGGCTTTTCCGCATCGTGGCTCTCGGTACAGAGGGTTTCGCGACGAAGGCTTTAAGTAGGCGGAAGGGCGGAGTCGGAGGAGTCACGGGGGCCCCACACGCTAGGGCCACGCGGGCCCCCCCTTAGGCCGCGCCGCCCTAGTGTGGCGGCGCCCCGTGGCCTGAAGGAGATATGCCCTAGAGGCAATAATAAAGTGGTTATTATTTATATCTTTATGATTATGATAAATGTTTATATATCATGCTATAATTGTATTAACCGAAACATTAGTACATGTGTGATATGTAGACAAACAAAGAAGTCCCTAGTATGCCTCTTAACTAGCTTGTTGATTAATGGATGATTAGTTTCATAATCATGAACATTGGATGTTATTAATAACAAGGTTATGTCATTGTATGAATGATATAATGGACACACCCAATTAAGCGTAGCATAAGATCTCGTCATTAAGTTATTTGCTATAAGCTTTTCGATACATAGTTACCTAGTCCTTATGACCATGAGATCATGTAAATCACTTATACCGGAAAGGTACTTTGATTACACCAAACGCCACTGCGTAAATGGGTGGTTATAAAGGTGGGATTAAGTATCCGGAAAGTATGAGTTGAAGCATATGGATCAACAGTGGGATTTGTCCATCCCGATGACGGATAGATATACTCTGGGCCCTCTCGGTGGAATGTCGTCTAATGTCTTGCAAGCATATGAATAAGTTCATAAGAGACCACATACCACGGTACGAGCAAAGAGTACTTATCAGGAGACGAGGTTGAACAAGGTATAGAGTGATACCGAAGATCAAACCTCAGACAAGTACAATATCGCGAGACAAAGGGAATTGGTATTGTATGTGAATGGTTCATTCGATCACTAAAGTCATCGTTGAATATGTGGGAGCCATTATGGATCTCCAGATCCCGCTATTGGTTATTGGTCGGAGTGAGTACTCAACCATGTCCGCATAGTTCACGAACCGTAGGGTGACACACTTAAAGTTGGATGTTGAAATGGTAGTACTTGAATATGGAATGGAGTTCGAATATTTGTTCGGAGTCCCGGATTAGATCCCGGACATCACGAGGAGTTCCGGAATGGCCCGGAGAATAAGATTCATATATAGGATGTCATTTTATGTGAATTAAATTGACGCGGAAGGTTCTATGGAAGGTTCTAGAAGGTTCTAGAAAAGTCCGGAAGAAACCACCAAGGAAGGTGAAGTCCACATGAGACTCCACCTCCATGGCCGGCCAACCCTAGTGGGGGAGGAGTCCCAAGTGGACTCCCCCTTAGGGGGCCGGCCACCCCCCCATATGGGAGGTGGAACTCCCACCTCTAGTGGGAGTCCTAGCTTGGCTAGGTTTCCCCTCCATATGGAAGGTTTTTGGTTCGGGTCTTATTCGAAGACTTGGAGACCAACTCTTGGGGTTCCACCTATATAATGAGGGCCAAGGGGAGGGGGCCGGCCACCCTAAGCACCACAAGGTGGCCGCACCACTAGATGGCCGGCGCCCCCCTCCCAAACCCTAGCCACCCCCTCTCTCCTCTATAGTTCCCGCACGCTTAGCGAAGCTCCGCCGGACTTCTCCACCATCACCGACACCACGCCGTCGTGCTGTCGGATTCAAGAGGAGCTACTACTTCCGCTGCCCGCTGGAACGGGGAGGTGGACGTCGTCTTCATCAACAACCGAACGTGTGACCGAGTACGGAGGTGCTGCCCGTTCGCGGCGCCGGAAGCGATCGTGATCAAGATCTTCTACGCGCTTTTGCAAGCGGCAAGTGAACGTCTACCGCAGCAACAAGAGCCTCATCTTGTAGGCTTTGGAATCTCTTCAAGGGTGAGACTCGATACCCCCTCGTTGCTACCGTCTTCTAGATTGCATCTTGGCTTGGATTGCGTGTTCGCGGTAGGAATTTTTTTGTTTTCTATGCAACGTTATCCTACAGTGGTATCAGAGCCGTGTCTATGCATAGATGGTTGCACGAGTAGAACACAATGGTTTTGTGGGCGTTGATGCTCTTGTTATCTTTAGTTTGAGTACTTTGCATCTTTGTGGCATAGTGGGATGAAGCGGCTCGGACTAACTTTACATGACCGCGTTCATGAGACTTGTTCCTCGTTCGACATGCAACTTGTATTGCATAAGAGGCTTTGCGGGTGTCTGTCTCTCCTACTATAGTGAAGATTCAATTTACTCTTCTATTGACAACACTAGTATCACCGTTGTGGTTCATGTTCGTAGGTAGATTAGATCTTACTCGAAAACCCTAAACCACGTAAAATATGCAAACCAAATTAGAGACGTCTAACTTCTTTTTGCAGGGTTTGGTGATGTGATATGGCCATGATGTGATGATGAATATGTATGAGATGATCATTATTGTATTGTGGCAACCAGCAGGAGCCTTATGGTTGTCTTTATATTTCATGTTGAGAGGTATTTCAAATTAGTTGTAATAGTTGCTACATGAGGTGAACAACCATGAAGACGGCGCCATGGACCTTGACGCTACGCCGACGATGATGGAGATCATGCCCGAAGATGATGGAGATCATGTCCGTGCTTTGGAGATGAAGATCAAAGGCGCAAAGACAAAAGGGCCATATCATATCACATATGAACTGCATGTGATGTTAATCCTTTATGCATCTTATTTTGCTTATATCGCGACGGTAGCATTATAAGATGATCCCTCACATTAATATCAAGATAATAAAGTGTTCTCCCCTCGTATGCACCGTTACACAGTTCGTCGTTTCGAAGCATCTCGTGATGATCGGATGTGATAGACTCAACGTTCACATACAACGGGTGTAAGCCATGTTGCACACGCGGAATACTTGGGTTTGCTTGACGAGCCTAGCCTGTACAGACATGGCCTCGGGACAACGGAAACCGAAAGGTTGAACACGAGTCATATGGATGATATGATCAACATGTTGATGTTCACCATTGAAGCTACATCATCTCACGTGATGATCGGTTTTGGTGTAGTGGATTTGGATCGTGTACCACTTAACAACTATGAGGGATGTTGTATTAAGTGGGAGTTCATTAGTAATTAGATTAAAACATGAACTAATTATCATAAACATAGTCTGAGTAGTATTTTGAATTAATTTTGTAGTGTTGGCATCCGTTTTCTACCATGCGTTAGTCTTGTTATTGAGATAGAAATACTGTTAAAATCTGACAAGAAACTTTACGGATTGGTACCGTATTGTTAAAGAATCAAGAATTGATTAAGTCCTATTGGAAATTTTTAGTAAACCTCACATTGTTGATTCAAAGAACTATGGTTTCAATTAGTACCTAAAGTTATCTTGTCTCCGTGAAACTTGAAGTTCAAATTTGTTTGAAAAGTAAGGAGCTGAAAATTTAGTTTTCAGAAATAATCAAGGTATGAGATATATGTGATATCTAAGACCTTATTGCAAGATGATAGAATATAAATTTGGTGAGACTACATAAACTCATAAGTTTTATGGGAATGTATGAAGGTTGAAGACGCCAGGCGTCACAATCCTCCAACTATTGGGGCACTAATAATATTCGCATATCCATGAAGTTATCATCCTTAGTATGCACCGTTGCTAAGACTCGTCGTTTCGAAGCATCACGTGATGATCGGGTGTGATAGATTCTACGTGTGCATACAACGGGTGCAAGCCAGATTTGCACATGCGAATACCAAGGTTAAAACTTTACGAGCCTAGCATGTCTGAGACATGGTCTCGGAAAGTCGTCATGATATAATGGATAAAATTATGAGTGAAATTGCTCATCATATTACAATATTACTAATAGTGAAATCTGAAACACTTGTCATATGATGATCAACTTAAAGTAAGAACCTCAAGGTTATTGGTATTTGACCAACAAACCTAGAAGTTATTGATGTTGAAGTGTTTTTCTGAATAATGAGGAAAGCTAAAAGAGAAACTGCAAAAGATATTTTGGCAGAAAGAAAGAAAAGACTAGAAAGTCTAGCTCAGGTGTATATAAATGATATACATGTTATGGTTGTATTCCTAGTTAGGTCACACTATGAAATTCTTGGGTATTAGTACTATATTGGTTGGTATGAAGTGTCATACAAAACAACACAATACAAGAATACAATGGCCTAAGTGACTGACAAGGAATATGATAGGAATACACGTCTGGAACAAAATAAAGTGTTATTATGTTCGTCGTTGGCATTCTATCTAGCCCTTAGAATTTATAATAAAGAACTTAATAATTGTTATTTTGCTCCGGTCAAATGAAAACAATGAGTTGTTCAAATTATGACATTACTCCATGTATGATGGATAAGTTATTATAAATCTTAATGGTGAAACACACATACATAACACTGACGCTAAAATGCCATAAGGCAAATGATTTGAATTCCACTTATTTGTGGAACCGCTATTTAGGTCATGTTAGAAAGGAACGCATGAAGGAACTCCATGTAAATGGATTTTTGGAGTCATTTGATTTTTGAATCATTTGGCGCTTGCAAATCTTTTCTAAAGAGAATGATTAAAATACCGTTCATAGGCCAAGAGTTGAACGGGCAACTAACTTAGTGGAAAAATACATGATGATGTATGTGGTTCACTAGACATAGTTGTGTGCGGGAGATTCTTATACTTCATGAAAACTTTCAACAATGAATTGAGTATATATGCGGATATATTCAATAAGGAAGAAGTTTGAAACATTTGAATGGATTCAAATAAATTTCAGCATGAAGTGGAAATCATCGTAATAGAAAAGTCAAATATCTGTGATTGGATCATGGTGAAAATATTTGAATTACGAATTTTAGCGAACATCTAAGAAACATTAGTACATGTGTGATATGTAGACAAACAAAGAAGTCCCTAGTATGCCTCTTAACTAGCTTGTTGATTAATGGATGATTAGTTCCATAATCATGAACATTGGATGTTATTAATAACAAGGTTATGTCATTGTATGAATGATATAATGGACACACCCAATTAAGCGTAGCATAAGATCTCGTCATTAAGTTATTTGCTATAAGCTTTTCGATACATAGTTACCTAGTCCTTATGACCATGAGATCATGTAAATCACTTATACCGGAAAGGTACTTTGATTACACCAAACGCCACTGCGTAAATGGGTGGTTATAAAGGTGGGATTAAGTATCCGGAAAGTATGAGTTGAAGCATATGGATCAACAGTGGGATTTGTCCATCCCGATGACGGATAGATATACTTTGGGCCCTCTCGGTGGAATGTCGTCTAATGTCTTGCAAGCATATGAATAAGTTCATAAGAGACCACATACCACGGTACGAGTAAAGAGTACTTGTCAGGAGACGAGGTTGAACAAGGTATAGAGTGATACCGAAGATCAAACCTCGGACAAGTAAAATATCGCGAGACAAAGGGAATTGGTATTGTATGCGAATGGTTCATTCGATCACTAAAGTCATCGTTGAATATGTGGGAGCCATTATGGATCTCCAGATCCCGCTATTGGTTATTGGTCGGAGTGAGTACTCAACCATGTCCGCATAGTTCACGAACCGTAGGGTGACACACTTAAAGTTGGATGTTGAAATGGTAGTACTTGAATATGGAATGGAGTTCGAATATTTGTTCGGAGTCCCGGATGAGATCCCGGACATCACGAGGAGTTCCGGAATGGTCCGGAGAATAAGATTCATATATAGGATGTCATTTTATGTGAATTAAATTGACGCGGAAGGTTCTATGGAAGGTTCTAGAAGGTTCTAGAAAAGTCCGGAAGAAACCACCAAGGAAGGTGGAGTCCACATGGGACTCTGATACGTCTCCGACGTATCGATAATTTCTTATGTTCCATGCCACATTATTGATGTTATCTACATGTTTTATGCACACTTTATGTCATATTTGTGCATTTTCTGGAACTAACCTATTAACAAGATGCCGAAGTGCCGATTCTTGTTTTACGCTGTTTTTGGTTTCAGAAATCCTAGTAAGGAAATATTCTCGGAATTGGACGAAATCAAAGCCCAGGGGCCTATTTTTCCACGAAGCTTCCAGAAGTCCGAAGGAGAGACGAAGAGGGGCCACGGAGGGGCCACACTATAGGGCGGCGCGGCCCCCCCTTGGCCGCGCGGCCCTGTGGTGTGGGGCCCCCGTGCCGCCTCTTGACCTGCCCTTTCGCCTATAAAAAGTCTCCGTGACGAAACCCCCAGTACCGAGAACCACGATACGGAAAACCTTCCAGAGACGCCGCCGCCGCCGATCCCATCTCGGGGGATCCAGGAGATCGCCTCCGGCACCCTGCCGGAGAGGGGAATCATCTCCCGGAGGACTCTACGCCGCCATGGTCGCCTCCGGTGTGATGTGTGAGTAGTCTACCCCTGGACTATGGGTCCATAGCAGTAGCTAGATGGTTGTCTTCTCCCCATTGTGCTATCATTGTCGGATCTTGTGAGCTGCCTAACATGATCAAGATCGTCTATCTGTAATTCTATATGTTGCGTTTGTTGGGATCCGATGAATAGAGAATACTTGTTATGTTGATTATCAAAGTTATGCTTATGTGTTGTTTATGATCTTGCATGCTCTCCGTTATTAGTAGATGCTCTGGCCAAGTTGATGCTAGTAACTCCAAGAGGGAGTATTTATGCTCGATAGTGGGTTCATGTCTCCGTGAATCTGGAGGGGTGACAAGAACCTCTAAGGTTATGGATGTGCTGTTGCCACTAGGGATAAAACATTAGTACTATGTTCAAGGATGTAGTCACTAGTTACATTACGCGCAATACTTAATGCAATTGTCTGTTGTTAGCCACGGAATACTGGAGGGGGTTCGGATGATAACTTTGAAGGTGGACTTTTTAGGCATAGATGCGGTTGGATGACGGTCTATGTACTTTGTCGTAATGCCCAATTAAATCTCACTATACTCATCATGATATGTATGTGCATGGTCATGCTCTCTTTATTTGTCAATTGCCCAACTGTAATTTGTTCACCCAACATGCTTGTTCGTCTTATGGGAGAGACACCTCTAGTGAACTGTGGACCCCGGTCCAATTCTCTTTCTTGAAATACAATCTACTGCAATCTTGTTCTCTTGTTTTTCTGCAAACAATCATCTTCCACACAATACGGTTAACTCTTTGTTACAGCAAGCCGGTGAGATTGACAACCTCACTGTTTCGTTGGGGCAAAGTATCTTGGTTGTGTTGTGCAGGTTCCACGTTGGCGCCGGAATCACTGGTGTTGCGCCGCACTACATCTCGCCGCCATCAACCTTCAACGTGCTTCTTGACTCCTACTGGTCCGATTAAACCTTGGTTTCTTACTGAGGGAAACTTGCCGCTGTGCGCATCACACCTTCCTCTTGGGGTTCCCAACGGACGTGCCAACCACACGCATCAAGCAAATTTCTGCGCCGTTGCCGGGGAGATCAAGACACGCTGCAAGGGGAGTCTCCACTTCTCAATCTCTTTACTTTGTTTTTGTCTTGCTTAGTTTTATTTACTACTTTGTTTGCTGCACTAAATCAAAATACAAAAAAATTAGTTGCTAGTTTTACTTTATTTGCTATCTTGTTTGCTATATCAAAAACACAAAAAAATTAGTTACTTGTTTTACTTTACTTAATATCATGCATGTTTTTATTTCACTAGTTAAGCATAATGGAAAACAACAAAAATATGAGAGATCTTTATGAACTTTATCTTGAATTAGGACATGATGTGTTTGAAGAGAGAATTAAAAAACCCATGGAACTTTATATGCATGCTAATGGGAATGTTATTACTATGGATGCTTTGAACACCATTGTTGCTAATGCTATGGAAAATTCTAAGCTTGGGGAAGCTGGCTCTGATGAGCATGATCTTTTTAGTCCCCCAAGCATTGAGGAGAAAATTTTCTTTTATGATTACAATATGCCTCCTATATATGATGATAGCCACTTTGTTGAATTTGCTCCCACTACAACTAATAAAATTGATTATGCCTATGTGGAGAGTAATAATTTTATGCATGAGACTCATGATAAGAATGCTTTATGTGATAGTTATATTGTTGAGTTTGCTCATGTTGCTACTGAAAGTTATTATGAGAGAGGAAAATATGGTTGTAGAAATTTTCATGTTACTAAAACACCTCTCTATGTGCTGAAATTTTTGAAGCTACACTTGTTTTATCTCTCTATGCTTGTTGCATTATGCTTCTTGAACTTGTTTACTTACAAGATTCCTTTTCATAGGAAGCATGTTAGACTTAAATGTGTTTCTAATTTGCTTTTTGATGCTCTCTTTTGCTTCAAATACTATTTCTTGCGAGTGCATCATTAAAACTGCTGAGCCCATCTTAATGGCTATAAAGAAAGAACTTCTTGGGAGATAACCCATGTGTTATTTTGCTACAGTACTTGATTTTTATTTTGTGTCTTGGAAGTTGTTTACTACTGTAGCAACCTCTCCTTATCTTAGTTTTGTGTTTTGTTGTGCCAAGTTAAGCCGTTGATAGAAAAGTAAGTACTAGATTTGGATTACTGCACAGTTCCAGATTTCTTTGCTGTCACGAATCTGGGTCCACCTCCCTGTAGGTAACTCAGAAAATTATGCCAATTTACGTGTGTGATCCTCAGATATGTACGCAACTTTAATTCAATTTGAGCATTTTCATTTGAGCAAGTCTGGTGCCATTTTAAAATTCGTCAATACGAACTGTTCTGTTTTGACAGATTCTGCCTTTTATTTCGCATTGCCTCTTTCGCTATGTTGGATGAATTTCTTTGATCCACTAATGTCCAGTAGCATTATGCAATGTCCATAAGTGTTAAGAATGATTGTGTCACCTCTGAATATGTCAATTTATATTGTGCACTAACCCTCTAATGAGTTGTTTCGAGTTTGGTGTGGAGGAAGTTTTCAAGGATCAAGAGAGGAGTATGATGCAACATGATCAAGGAGAGTGAAAGCTCTAAGCTTGGGGATGCACCCGGTGGTTCACCCCTGCATATATCAAGAAGACTCAAGCGTCTAAGCTTGGGGATGCCCAAGGCATCCCCTTCTTCATCGACAACATTATCAGGTTCCTCCCCTGAAACTATATTTTTATTCCATCACATCTTATGTGCTTTTTCTTGGAGCATCGGTTTGTTTTTGTTTTTGTTTTGTTTGAATAAAATGGATCCTAGCATTCACTTTATGGGAGAGAGACACGCTCCGCTGTAGCATATGGACAAATATGTCCTTGGTTTCTACTCATAGTATTCATGGCGAAGTTTCTCCTTCGTTAAATTGTTATATGGTTGGAATTGGAAAATGATACATGTAGTAATTGCTATAAATGTCTTGGGTAATGTGATACTTGGCAATTGTTGTGCTCATGATTAAGCTCTTGCATCATATGCTTTGCACCCATTAATGAAGAAATACATAGAGCATGCTAAAATTTGGTTTGCATATTTGGTTTCTCTAAGGTCTAGATAATTTCTAGTATTGAGTTTGAACAACAAGGAAGACGGTGTAGAGTCTTATAATGTTTTCAATATGTCTTTTATGTGAGTTTTGCTGCACCGGTTCATCCTTGTGTTTGTTTCAAATAAGCCTTGCTAGCCTAAACCTTGTATCGAGAGGGAATACTTCTCATGCATCCAAAATACTTGAGCCAACCACTATGCCATTTGTGTCCACCATACCTACCTATACTACATGGTATTTTCCGCCATTCCAAAGTAAATTGCTTGAGTGCTACCTTTAAAATTCCATCATTCACCTATGCAATATATAGCTCATGGGACAAATAGCTTAAAAACTATTGTGGTATTGAATATGTCATTATGCACTTTATCTCTTATTAAGTTGCTTGTTGTGCGATAACCATGTTTATCGGGGACGCCATCAACTATTCATTGGTTGAATTTCATGTGAGTTGCTATGCATGTTCGTCTTGTCTGAAGCAAGAGAGATCTACCACCATATGGTCAAGCATGCATATGTTAGAGAAGAACATTGGGCCGCTAACCGAAGCCATGCTCCATGGTGGAAGTTTCAGTTTTGGACAATAATCCTCAAATCTCATATGAGAAAATTATTAATTGTTGTTATATGCTTATGCATAAAAGAGGAGTCCATTATCTGTTGTCTATGTTGTCCCGGTATGGATGTCTAAGTCGAAGAATAATCAATAGCGAGAAATCCAATGCGAGCTTTCTCCTTAGACCTTTGTACAGGCGGCATAGAGGTACCCCTTTGTGACACTTGGTAAAAACAATGCATTGTGATGATCCGGTAGTCCAAGCTAATTAGGACAAGGTGCGGGCACTATTAGTACGCTATGCATGAGGCTTGCAACTTATAAGATATAATTTACATGATGCATATGCTTTATTACTACCGTTGACAAAATTGTTTCATGTTTTCAAAATCAAAGCTCTAGCACAAATATAGCAATCGATGCTTTTCCTCTATGGAGGACCATTCTTTTACTTTCAATGTTGAGTCAGTTCACCTATTTCTCTCCACCTCAAGAAGCAAACAATTGTGTGAACTGTGCATTGATTCCTACATACTTGCTTATTGCACTTATTATATTACTCTATGTTGACAATATCCATGAGATATACATGTTACAAGTTGAAAGCAACCGCTGAAACTTAATCTTCTTTTGTGTTGCTTCAATATCTCTACTTTGAATTATTGCTTTATGAGTTAACTCTTATGCAAGACTTATTGATGCTTGTCTTGGAGTGCTATTCATGAAAAGTCTTTGCTATATGATTCACTTGTTTACTCATGTCATATACATTGTTTCGATCGCTGCATTCACTACATATGCTTTACAAATAGTATGATCAAGATTATGATGGCATGTCACTCCAGAAATTATCTGTGTTATCGTTTTACCTGCTCGGGACGAGCAGAACTAAGCTTGGGGATGCTGATACGTCTCCGACGTATCGATAATTTCTTATGTTCCATGCCACATTATTGATGTTATCTACATGTTTTATGCACACTTTATGTCATATTTGTGCATTTTCTGAACTAACCTATTAACAAGATGCCGAAGTGCCGATTCTTTGTTCTGCTGTTTTTGGTTTCAGAAATCCTAGTAAGGAAATATTCTCGGAATTGGACGAAATCAAAGCCCAGGGGCCTATTTTTCCACGAAGCTTCCAGAAGTCCGAAGGAGAGACGAAGAGGGGCCACGGAGGGGCCACACTATAGGGCGGCGCGCCCCCCCCCTTGGCCGCGCGGCCCTGTGGTGTGGGGCCCCCGTGCCGCCTCTTGACCTGCCCTTTCGCCTATAAAAAGTCTCCGTGACGAAACCCCCACTACCGAGAACCACGATACGGAAAACCTTCCGAGACGCCGCCGCCGCCGATCCCATCTCGGGGGATCCAGGAGATCGCCTCCGCACCCTGCCGAGAGGGGAATCATCTCCCGGAGGACTCTACGCCGCCATGGTCGCCTCCGGTGTGATGTGTGAGTAGTCTACCCCTGGACTATGGGTCCATAGCAGTAGCTAGATGGTTGTCTTCTCCCCATTGTGCTATCATTGTCGGATCTTGTGAGCTGCCTAACATGATCAAGATCGTCTATCTGTAATTTTATATGTTGCGTTTGTTGGGATCCGATGAATAGAGAATACTTGTTATGTTGATTATCAAAGTTATGCTTATGTGTTGTTTATGATCTTGCATGCTCTCCGTTATTAGTAGATGCTCTGGCCAAGTTGATGCTAGTAACTCCAAGAGGGAGTATTTATGCTCGATAGTGGGTTCATGTCTCCGTGAATCTGGAGGGGTGACAAGAACCTCTAAGGTTATGGATGTCTTTGTTGCCACTAGGGATAAAACATTAGTACTATGTTCAAGGATGTAGTCACTAGTTACATTACGCGCAATACTTAATGCAATTGTCTGTTGTTAGCAACTTAATACTGGAGGGGGTTCGGATGATAACCTGAAGGTGGACTTTTTAGGCATAGATGCAGTTGGATGACGGTCTATGTACTTTGTCGTAATGCCCAATTAAATCTCACTATACTCATCATGATATGTATGTGCATGGTCATGCTCTCTTTATTTGTCAATTGCCCAACTGTAATTTGTTCACCCAACATGCTGTTCGTCTTATGGGAGAGACACCTCTAGTGAACTGTGGACCCCGGTCCAATTCTCTTTACTGAAATACAATCTACTGCAATACTGTTCTACTGTTTTTCTGCAAACAATCATCTTCCACACACTACGGTTAACTCTTTGTTACTGACAAGCCGGTGAGATTGACAACCTCACTGTTTCGTTGGGGCAAAGTATCTTGGTTGTGTTGTGCAGGTTCCACGTTGGCGCCGGAATCACTGGTGTTGCGCCGCACTACATCTCGCCGCCATCAACCTTCAACGTGCTTCTTGACTCCTACTGGTCCGATTAAACCTTGGTTTCTTACTGAGGGAAACTTGTCGCTGTGCGCATCACACCTTCCTCTTGGGGTTCCCAACGGACGTGCCAACCACACGCATCAGACTCCACCTCCATGGCCGGCCAACCCTAGTGGGGGAGGAGTCCCAAGTGGACTCCCCCTTAGGGGGCCGGCCACTCCCCCATATGGGAGGTGGAACTCCCACCTCTAGTGGGAGTCCTAGCTTGGCTAGGTTTCCCCTCCATATGGAAGGTTTTTGGTTCGGGTCTTATTCGAAGACTTGGAGACCAACTCTTGGGGTTCCACCTATATAATGAGGGCCAAGGGGAGGGGGCCGGCCACCCTAAGCACCACAAGGTGGCCGCACCACTAGATGGCCGGCGCCCCCTCCCAAACCCTAGCCGCCCCCTCTCTCCTCTATAGTTCCCGCACGCTTAGCGAAGCTCCACCGGACTTCTCCACCATCACCGACACCACGCCGTCGTGCTGTCGGATTCAAGAGGAGCTACTACTTCCGCTGCCCGCTGGAACGGGGAGGTGGACGTCGTCTTCATCAACAACCGAACGTGTGACCGAGTATGGAGGTGCTGCCCGTTCGCGGCACCGGAAGCGATCATGATCAAGATCTTCTACGCGCTTTTGCAAGCGGCAAGTGAACGTCTACCGCAGCAACAAGAGCCTCATCTTGTAGGCTTTGGAATCTCTTCAAGGGTGAGACTCGATACCCCCTCGTTGCTACCGTCTTCTAGATTGCATCTTGGCTTGGATTGCGTGTTCGCGGTAGGAAATTTTTTGTTTTCTATGCAACGTTATCCTACATGGCCCCACTTCGTTTCTCCCTCGGTCTTCTGGAAGCTTCATGGAAAAATAAGCCCCTGGGCGTTGATTTCGTCCAATTCCGAGAATATTTCCTTTGTAGGATTTCTGAAACCAAAAACAGCAGAAAACAACAACTGGCTCTTCGGCATCTCGTCAATAGGTTAGTGCCGGAAAATGCATAATAATGACATATAATGTGTATAAAACATGTGAGTATCATCATAAAAGTAGCATGAAATATAAGAAATTATAGATACGTTTGAGACGTATCACTCCCCTTTTTTATAGATGCCTCTGATTCACCAGAAAACCTATGCCATATTTTCCCAAGATTTAGAGGCGGAGGTGAAACTCCTCTCCTACCCGGGGAGATGGCAGATCTTGCAGCATCGGAGCCTCCGGTGAAGGGGAAATCAACTCCATTGTCATCACCACTCCTCCTTAGCATAGGGGAGGCCTCTCCATCAAAATCTCCATCAGCACCCATCATCATCACCATCTCCATCTCCAAGATCCGCCATTGTTTTTATTTGGTGGAGATATTGTATTTTCATATTGTGTTGTAATCCATATGCCTCTGGTCCACATCATGTTTGTCACTCATGAGTAGATCCCCATGTTCCTGAGGGCATATAATGAATTGGCTATGATTTCCATATAACATGCAATGAGTATTTGGTCAATTTTTATGTTTTACGTGGTTCTATGATGGTTTTATGAGAACGTCGACTGCATATTACTTCACCTATATGGGCTCATAGGTCTGCACTTTGATGTAATGATAAGGGTTGGAAGGGACGGAATGATAGAAACTGTCTTCCAGTACTTTGAGTTGCATTAGAGAGATTTATGTCGGGGACCAATGAACTAAACACTATATATGGTAGGACATTTATGTCTTAATGTCTTAATGATTCCTATGCTTGCTCTTGAAAATGGCTCTAGTACCCATCATAAGGGGTGTATTTGCTCATATCTATGGCTGCACCTAATCTAGGCTCCTCCCTATAGGAATGAAACTTGACAAGATATTCACCATGTTGTGTAGAAATCTAAATGCTAAGTAAATCCATGCTACCCTAGGGAACGCTTGTCACATATAAGTTCACACACACACACACACACACACACACACACACACACACACACACACACACACACACACACACACACTTGAGCTTGTCCTCTTGGTGCACAGAGGATAGGGATTTCTCTCGTTGAGAGCATTTACTTATTTCTATTTACTTTTAGTACTTCATTTTATTGCAAACTACAAACCGAAAACACCAAACACGTTGCACCCTTTTATTGTTTTGTTTGTCAAAATTACTAACCAATACCTTCAGCTCCTCGTGGGTTCGACAACCTTTCATATTGAAAAGTACAACAATTGATCCCCTCCACTTAGGATCCACCACCCCTTTTATTTTGGTTATAACTCTGCGGAAGAGGAATCTCCCGTTTTGTGTATTTTTACTTTCACATACGTATACGGCAAATGGACCTAGGTTTTTCTCGAGGATCAACGGAGACTGGTGATATGAAGCTTTGAAATCACACAAACGGAGCCAGTAGGCCCAAAAGCCTACAAGTGGCACGACCCCCCTAGGCCGCACCACTTGTAGGATTCAGCGCCTCGAGCATCCTCATCCGTCCATCAAGATCCCCCAGATGATGGTCTTGACTTAAAAACCCTATATAAAGGACCCACTCCACGTATCGGAAAGGAGGCGGAGTGTAGATCATAAACACCAAAATAGAGTCAGCACCAATGATGATTAGAGGGGGATGCCGGAGCCTCCGCCGGAGAGATCTCCTACCCCTCTAAGATCTACATCAACACCACCATGATGAGAAGGGAGTAGTCCACCTCCGGACTATGGGTTTGTGTCAATAGCTTGTTCTATCTCTCTCCTTTTCTATCACTGTATTAGCAGTATATGAGCTGACCAGCATGAGTATGGTCATCTATCTAACCCTTTTGTGGCGGATCTCTTTTCTTTGAGTTGATATTTGAGATTGAAATCCTCTTTTGTGTGGGATGTACAAGTACATGCATATTATGTACCCCTTCTTAAGTACTTATTTTGATCCAATTTGTATGAGAGAATATTTGAGGGGAGCGTATGTTTTAGATGAAGTAACATGAAGGTAGTGATTTAATAGTGAAACAAAATTCAAGACCTACTTTTGTTTTTACCTTTCTTTTGTTGCCTCACTAGGGATTAAGTGGATACATATGCTATAGTTTCATGTAGTGACATTCTAGGTGGACTTGGTAAATCAAGGTTGTATATTTGAGATCCAAGCGTTATGTAAAAGTTCTTCAAGCTATACTCTGCTAATTTTTAAATACTGGATTGTTTGGAGTTTTCCCTTTCTAGAGGAGCGTCATCTCTATGTTAGGACGTAATGCACATACAAATACTTATTTCACAATATGAGATTCCACCAACATAATATAACTTATGAATTATTTAAGTCCATTACACCTTTATGAGAGAGTAGACAAATGAAACCATGAACTCCGGTCTAATTTTAATCATAAGAAACACCAAACCAATATTTTTATCAACCTCTACAATTTCAACACTTATTAATATCAAAAATCCAAAAATACTTTTACCTTTAGCAAATCCAATCCAAACCCAGAAATACATTTACTTTATTGTTTTACTTTTATTGCCCAGTATAGATTGCTTTACTTTTATTTATTTACTATACTCGTCACATTACTTACGGTTTATATCGAACTCTTTTGTTTATTTTTTTACCTTGTGCTTGGCAATCGCACGGTGGAGTTGGGGACACAAGGAAATTCATTTTGTTTTATATATTGCCTTGAGAGGAGAAGGGGGTAATTCTTTGCTAATTCCTTGAGAGTTCGATATAAACTTTCGAGTCACCCTTGTGGGGAAAATACGCTTGCTACAACACTCTGCACTTGGTTTCTCAACGAGTTGGTACACACGAAGTTATTTCCATCAGCGAGTGAATTATTTCTAACATAATGTTGTTTTGTTTTACTTGCAATAGTTGATTCCACTAGAAGATGCATATATCAACCATGCGAAGATTATAATTATTGTTCCATATTGCTCGCGACAGTAACACCACGTGAAGATGAGGATCCTAGTTCTATGATGTTATTTTCCAGACCTTAATGAGCTGGAAATATATGAAAAAGTGATAGTTTGCAACTTACAGAGATAATGACTATATTATGATTTTGTATGCTTGCTAGCCACCAATTGTAATCATGAACATGTGCATTTATATATATGCCATCGTGGATTTTATTAATATGGATATTATTATTTTTATTCATACACGTATGAGAGCGTGAATTTTATTAATATGGGTTTTCTTTCTTTTTATTCATGAAAACTGAACTAGCAACGGGCCAAAAAGCTAAACTGTCACTGCTATTAACAAATGAACGCGTCACTTTAAACTACTAATGACATCTAAAAACAAAGGCAAACGTCAGTTCTAAGTTACTCATGACGCTCGCCGGAAAAACAAGGCATGTCACTGACAGTCAACGTGTGACAAGAAATCTAGAGGTGATCATCAGTGAGAGTTCAATAATGAAATCGTCCATAGGAAGATGCACGTCACCCATGAATACATAATAAATTGTTAGTGATATCGTACCAGTAACATACTTATTTAGTGAATTCTCGTGGGATCTTATATTCCGGTGATGCTCACAAAATTGTTCGTGCGTCCCCGCAATGTCGCCGTAAAAGCCCGGTCGCTATATGACGTTACAATGATGGATTTTATTGTCAGTACCGAGCAGAACCCTCGTAGGACAATTTTGTGCAAACAAAGTCAGAGAGTGGTGATTTCGTTTATCTATGGCCACAAAGTGGCGGTTTTTTGCAATCTACACCAAAATTAACAAAGACGATCTAAAATATTATTGTCATAACTAAATTGTATTTTTTCGAAAATTTGTGTAGCAAACCACCCACCTTAGTTACAAAGTGCACCTTTGTTCACATCATTTCATTCTTGAAAATAAATCACATGTTTTGTGTTACATGTAGGCTTGGAGGTTTAAATTCCATTATTTTTTTCCTTTAGAGAGAGTAGATCCCATTGTTGGTATGAGTAAATGTAACAAATTGGTTAGCATGGAATTAGACTAGCCACATTTATGCCAAATATGGTTATGCATAAGACAACTTGTTCATCCATGTGTTTTTTTCTCCATGTTCGGTCTTGTAGGTATCTCTAAAGAGCTGTAAGCTCGCAGGTCCTGAGCGCCTGGGAGCGTTCCAAGGGTCGCCGTCGAGGTGTTGTCCCATCAGTCATAGTGAAGTCAACTTGCAATATGTCCAGAAGACGCATTCATACATCCGTCAGAGTTCTTAAGTTTAAATAATAGCTAAAATAGCTAAAAATTATACTCCACAATTTGAGACATATTTTTGTTGTAAATCAATTCTTGGCAAATTTGGACAGCAGCATGATCCACACTCCTTCCGAATATTTCATGGGAGTGATTGGTTTCTCCCATTAGTTAGGCACACACCATTTAGAAAAAAATGGCACTCTCAAGTAACGGCCGCTATAAATAAGTATATCTATATGTATCAGATACGTATCTTCTATATGACGTTAAATGCAATGCATATCTCTAGCAAAAATACATAGTCGCTCTGTCGTGAATTATGCGTGGCAAAATTTTATAGATACACATTTATGTATCTAGACGTGTTTTACCGTGTAGATACATGCAAATTTTAGATAAATGCATGACACCTAATTTAGAAATAAGTGAGTAAACAATTATAAATTTGTTGCCGACGATTTTGGCCATAGATCTCCCCACTGCTTCACTCACACACCCAAACAATTATTTTTCTAGCTAGATCACCACTCTGGACCATTTGCTATTTGTGTGCAACCTGATTTAACCTCACAATCCATGTTCACGCAACACCAACGGAAGAAAAGCCTTATGATGAGACAACCGGTGCGGATATTTCTTCGACGCATGCATGCTCATCACACATCTCGAGGACGTACGTACCTCCTACGCACACTATTCGCCCACTTGGTGCCAAAGCCTAACCACCCTGTTCGCACGACAAGGACGCGCGGCACGAGGAGACGCAACCACGTACTAGTACGTTGCACGGCACACCGGGCAGCGGCAGCACGCAGCGCGTACGTATACGTACGTACGTCCCGGGTTTGCATGCGGCATGCGTGGAAACGGCGTCACCGATCTTAAAGCGCGCGCGGCCGTGCCGGTCGTCGTCGTCCGTCCGGTACGGGTTGGACCGCAGGACGGAAAGGCCCCTTATCTTTTTCCACCCCTCGTAAGCAGCTGGCGGGTGGGCCCGGGCCGCGCTGCCTCGACCGGCGCGCCGCGACGAATCCCGCACGGCTTTGTCCGGTTGCTCGCGTCGGAATACGTACAGTACGTAGGCGGTAGGAAATGATTAAATTTCCTCCGTTGGTGGTGGTGGCTTGCATTGCATGGGCTCGCGAGCTCCGCTCACCGGGCGCCGCCGGGCAGCGTGAGGATACCGCCGCCGGCCGCCCACTCTGCCCCCGTCGAGCTCACGAACCTACGCTCAGGGCACCTAGAGGTCCTGGTGAGCGCACCGACGCGGCGCGTCCATTTCCCGTCCCCGCGGCGGTTCTCCTGCCGCCGTCTCGCTCTCGCCGCGGCGCCCCTCTCATCTATCTTCTCCCCTACGCGTACCAACGTGTACGCACCCAGCTTATTATTAACCACGGAGAGCGTACGTACCTAGCCCCAGCTCACGTATACCGGTGCGTACGTGAGTACGTGGTGCCGTGGCCACGGCCCGCCATTTCTTTAATCATTAGCTGGAAGAGATCGATCGACGGATTAGACAATCGTAAAACACCAGGGAGTCGTTTTCGTCGTGCTATATTTCTTTTTTACCGGAGCTCACGCGGTCATGCTGGAAAACAAGATTGGATCAGGGGCAGGGAGGAGCGAACGAGCCGGCGGCCCGACGTGCATGCATGGAGCTACCACGTGTTGCTCCGTTTGACCTCCACTCCAGTCCAGGCAGATCCTCCATTAAAAATGCATCATGGACTCTGTATCACACTAGACTACTTTTCCAACCCACGATGTGTGTATATATGGATGGATCAGTTTTACCAGGCTGCGTCCATTTCTTCTTCCACCTAACACCGCGAAGCTGAAGCCGGATTTTTTTTTTACGTGAACATAAAAGCTCTGGATCCTAACGTAAGCACCATTCGAGATATTTTACACAAAAAAGGTAACTCCCCAACCCCACATATTTCTTTCTCTCCTCCCTCCACCCCTTGAGAGTCTCTCCGCTAGCTAGACACAGCGGGGGAGTGGAGCCCGGGTTGTACAGAGTAGTAGTAGGTTGTCTAGGGTTAGGGTTTGGTCCAGGGGCGTAGGTTGTCTAGGGTTAGGGTTTGGTCCAGGGGCAGACCCGGTCTGTCAATCTGACGGTGGAGATATGGCGACTGGGGGTGGTCAAGGGCGGCGCGTTGTGGAGGCCATACTAGGCCTAGGCCCGGGCCTCTTTCTCACCTTTTTTACGGATTTGATAAAAAAGTTGGCCCACTATTATTAATTGGCCCAGTCTTTACATGCGTTGGCCCATTCTTCGCATCGCCTCACCAAAAACCACTGGGGCGGCGGCGCTCCAGCGGACATGGCCGGAGGTGAGAAGCGCCGCCCTTCCCCTCCACAAAGAATAGGGGCGTTGCCCGGGGCAGAAAGATCTGGAGGACTCCGTCCATGTTCTTGCCATCTCAGCAGCGGGAAGAGCAGTTGGTGATGGGATCCATCTAGATCCGCCTAGATCTGGAGCCGACAAGATGAAATTTGTGTGCCGCGTCGACCTCCTCAACAGGGAAACCTACTTGCGGCGGCGCAACTCTTAATTAGGAATGCATCCTCGGCGGTGTTCTCGCCTCCCTCCATTGGCTTTGGCGTCGGATAACCAACACAATGTCTTCATCAACTTCCAATTGCGGAGGACCTTCAGCTCTACCGTGATTGGCTCCCGCTACGGCCACCCAAGTGCTCATGTCGCCGGCGTCGCCGTGGTTATTCATGGTTCGGTGTGGTGCCTAGATCTGATCGCGTTTTCCGTTTCAGATCTGCGGCGCCCAGCGCAAATCTGGAGGACTCATTTGTAATTTTTGATCACCTTAGGGGTCTTTCTATATGTTGTAACTCCACCGCTCTAAGCTAATGAAAGTTTCTCGGTCCTTCGGGACGATACGAAAAGATATTTTAAACGTGTAAAGAAAGAGATATTCTAGATATATATAAAGGGGGTATGAATGAAGATAAGCATACTGCTGGAGGAAAATATATGTAGGAAATTCCTCAAAAAAATATATGTAGGAAATTGTATACTAGCAGGGTGAGAGAGAGATTTTTGGGTGGTGAGTCCGAGGCGTTTCGCGTACACGTAGCCGGAGCAGCCGCTGATAATACTTTTCTGCGCCTCGCTTTAAAAGGGAGCCTTCTCCTCCTCGCCTCGCGTCTTCTCCCTCTCCGCTCCTCATATATTTCCTTGCGCCCCCACGATTCCCACGCCTCCCCAAAACCCCCTCCCACCTCGCCGGCCTAGGGTTCCGACCATGTCCTCGTCGGCGCCGCCGCCGACGCCGCCGCCCTCCGCGCCCCCGCCCACAGCTCCCCTCACCGGTACCCCCATCTCCGTGCACCCGCCGCCTCCCCAACCAAAGCCGCCCCCGCCTAAGCACCCGGCTGGTTCCGGCCCGCCACCGCAGCAGCAGCACCACCACCACCAACCGCAGCCGCCGCATCAACAGCAACAGCAACACCATCAGCATCAGCAGCCGCAGGCCCCTTCACCCGCCTCGCATCAGCAGCGGCCCAGGATCTGCTTCAACTCGCACTGCAAGGACCCCAAATCCGAGGGCCAGCGCCGCCGCGGCTGGCGCCTACGCTCCGGCGACTACGCCGAGCTCTGCGACCGATGCTAGTACGTCCCGCTAACCCCTTAATCGACCCTCTCCCCTGCCCCCCTTCCTTCCGCCCAATCGTCGATTCGTGCGGAGCCCCCCTCCCTCCGTCCCTTCCTCGGTAGACGGATTCGCCCATGGCGCCCGCCGGATCTACGTGGAGTGATCGCTACGTCGTTTGCGATTTCGCCGGATGCCCGGGGGTTTCGTGTAAAGTTGGCGGTTCCTTTCCGGGTGTGTGGTTTGACTCGCGTGCGACTTGCTCCCTGCTAGTGCCTGATGCATGCATGCATGTGTGTTTTCTGTTTTTCTGTGCGCAGCGGCTCGTTCGAGCAGGGGAGCTTCTGCGAGACGTTCCATTCCGAGGTGGCTGGATGGAGGAACTGCGAAGCGTGCGGGAAGGTGTGTATCCTACGCCTACATGCTGCTAGCCTCTGTGGCCGTGATCATTGGTTTCTGATTGCTGATTGATCCGTTTCTGTATTTTGGGTTCCTGCTGGGCAGAGGCTACATTGTGGATGCATTGTCTCGGTCCATGCCTATGCGCTGCTCGATGCTGGAGGGGTTGACTGTATCCTCTGCGCTCGCAAGGCATTTGCTGCAATGGTATGTTGTCAACGTTTCTGCTCTTGTGTTAGGATGGACAGATTTTATTGTCTATGCAATCTCTCTTGGGCGTTTAAAGTGGGTCAACTTTATTCAATTTGAATGCGTTAGTCTGCAGAGATTTTGCAGAAATGTAGTTTTGCTGCTTTGCTTAATATATTTTTACTTGCACTCCAGTTATGTTGAACATCTATCATTCATGTTGTTCCAGTCATGCTGTTGTGTTGGTAGCATTAATTCGTTATGTGGCTCATGTCCTGTTTCTACATTTCTCATGTCATTTACTCAAGCTGGCAATTTATTCTTGTGAAAGATGTATTTATTATAGTATTATTATGCATTGAAGTTGCAGGTTCTGTTCTTTGGAGTTCATATTTTAGCCCATCTTTGCTACTAATTGTTCCTTATGCTTGTTAGGCACCAAACCCAATATGGTCAACAGCTCCTACTGTGCATATGCCTCAGAATGTAGCTGACAGAAAAGACAATTATGCCAAGAGTTGGAGACCACCTCCCGCAGGACAAGTTTCAAGTCAGTGGCGGCATAATACGTGGAGTATTTCCAGTGTACAGTCGGACTTGCAGCAACGCCTAGCTTATGAGTTTGATAGGCCTAGTGGCAGTGAAAAATTACCTCCGGGGCGCACTTTTATTCATGCCCAGGAAAAGAAATCCGATGACAGGCCAACAACACCTGCCGGCATGAACCAGATAGTAAGGGACAGATATGTCAATGGGCACAATCAGCAAACAAGCCTGGATCCACCACACCCTTCTACTCTCTATCAAAGAGAAGCACCAAATCCAAATGCCCTTCATGATCCTAGTCAGCATGGAGGAGAAAGCGACCCTTTGTCTTCAAGGAAAGGGATAATTTCAGATGGTGCTTCCACTGTATCTACTGGCTTTAAGGTTGATTCACATCATCTACCCATTATAAAGGACAATGTGTCAAACACCCTGCCTACATCGGGGGGCTATACTATCACCAATTATCCACCAGTAGCTGGACGAAGCGACCATGTCAGAATTATACCTCATGAGAAATCACAAATGCCCACCACAGTGCCCATCTCAGTAGTGCAGAAACAGTTCTATTCCCATAGTGTGATTGAACCTGACTACCAAGCGCAATTCCGCACCGGAAAGCCCAGAATTGATCCAAAGGCGAGATCTCAATTACTTCCCCGCTATTGGCCTAGAATAACAGACAAAGAGCTACAGAACTTATCGGGAGAGTATCCAAAAAGCTCTACGTATCTTCACGAGCAATTGCCTCTAGACACCATATTTTTCTCTATACTAGTAATCAATTATAGCATCTTGAATTATATCAAGCATATTTGTTTTAATTCTTGTCTTATCGCAAGTGTCTCCTTAACTTTCCTACAGTTCAAATTCTGTTATTACTCCTTTGTTTGAGAAAATGTTGAGTGCCAGTGATGCTGGCCGAATTGGTCGTTTGGTGTTGCCAAAGAAATGCGCTGAGGTAAGTTGATGATTCAGTTGTTATTCTTTAGCATATTTCTGTTGTTAATTTGTAGATTCTCCATAATTAGATTATGGTAGGGCTACGTATATGTCAAATTTCTTTCGTTGCTTCTTACTTGTTCCCTTTGTATGGTGGCACAATCCTTTATTTTCTCTTTAATTAACTGAGTTGGCTAATTATCTTAAGCCATACTAGGATTTTTCAATAAGCCCATGAGCTAAATTAACCTGATGTAAGGCTAAATTCTGTTGAATGGTGGTTACTAGAACTATAAGCTTTTCTATTTTAATTAAAAGTAAGGCTTGCTGTAGAAAACCTGTAAAAACTTTGAAGCCCTATCATAGTAGGTTATGTATTTTTTTATGTAATAGTTGTTTCTTAATTATTCTTATTTTGTGCATTTACTCTTAGAGAACGACTCTAACTGTAAATCATTTTTCTTAGGCATACTTCCCTCCAATTTCTCAGCCAGAAGGACTTCCCTTAAAAGTTCAGGATGCCAGTGGTAAAGAATGGGTGTTCCAGTTCCGTTTCTGGCCCAACAATAACAGCAGGATGTATGTATTGGAGGGTGTCACACCTTGCATTCAGTCGATGCACTTACAAGCAGGCGATACAGGTAGATATCCTTTCCTAAAAACATGGGTTGCCGTAGATTATTAATTTATTATGAAACCTATGAGTAACTCACTTAGCATGGCTATAGCGAATAACACCCATTAGGATTTTTCTTCACTTCCTGATGTTATGTAGGACACATCTTGAACATAGGGAAATATCATGTTACGGCGATCTTGCTCACCTGTTCTTTGCAACTATAATTCATTATTTTATCATGTTTATTTATTATTATTATTATTATTATTATTATTATTATGCTGCTACATTACTTAATAATATTACCTGTCCCAATCCTGTATTTGAATCATTGGTGTCTTATATATGCATCTTTCTGGGTATGTGCCCGTTTTTCAACCTTCAGTTATTTGCCAAGTCTGTTATTTAGTCTCAAATTCTAATAGCGTCTACCCCTGAGCATTTAAAACCTCCCACCTCTTCGGTCCATCCCAAGTGGTTTGTGCCAAGTTGCCTACTTGAATGTCACGTGTGTACATCAGGTATCAGCTAAGACTAGTCACAATGGGTAGTATCATATACTAGTATTATATAGTACTATCTCTACAATGCATGATATCATATAGTAGTATCAAATTCTCGGATACCGTATCTGTCATGGATACGGCTCGGATACCGTATCCCTATGGTTTTTGACGTATCGCTAAATTAACGAATTAAAAATAATTGGTGATAAATCGGATACCTATTCTGATACGGTTTGGACACATGTTCGATACGGCCCAGCCCAGATAAAAATTCCTAACCTCTTCTGTAACCCTCCCCTCACTAGTTCCCACCCTCCCCCGAGACACCGACACAGCCGTCTCCTCCCTCTTGTGGCAGCACCACTAGATCTGCACCCAGCAGCAGGTGGCGACCTAGCCAGCAGAGACCTGACAAATTTTCCACCTCAACACAGAAGCCAAGAAGTAGCAGGTAACCACCTCGCCGGTGGGAAGCAGGAAGCAGCAGTTCGCCGCCCTACCAGCGGTAAGCAGACAAGCGGCAGCTTGACTGGCGACTGCAGCAAGCAGCCGTTGACAGGCAGCAACCTGCAAGCCAGGAGCAAGCTACAAATCCTAAGGTTCTACTGTGTAGTCATGTTACTATTTTAGAGAAATCAGGGGTTGTGGGGCAATACCAAATGCCGTTGTATCAATGTATTGGTATAAATTTATTTCTAATTTAGAAAGCTAGTAAAACGTATCCTTGTATCCGCTCTTTTTCAAAATGTCGTATTTCCGTATCCGTATTGACCCGATACGGATACACGTACCCATATCGGTGCTGCGTACTCATATTAGTTTCTCCCCCATCTTCCTCTTTCGCCGGTCTTCTTTGCTATGATTCTGTCCACATCTTTTCCCAGACCCACAACATTATAATATTACCTGCCCCACTGCCATGTTATGCTCATGCCAGAGTTGCCCTGCACCCAGAACAGTCCTATACAGCACCTTTCTTCCCAGAACCAGGGAGATTGTTTTTGTTGGCGCCTGATGATGTGGGTTCCTACAACAACTCAGACAAGGCAATGAGCTGAGGTTGAGACAGTGTAGGTCGCACAAGCATTGTGTGGCAATGTGAATCACGGCCCTGCCCGGAGCGGCAGCTTCCATGCAGGCTTTGATGGGAGGGCCACCATGTCAGTGAAGACTTCCACGGTAAATGACAACCACTATGGAATGGACAGAAGGGGGTAAAGTCAATGATCTTAAGAGTATGCGCTTACTATTGAGACAGTTTTAGGTTGAAAACGATTTTGGCAATAGCTGAAGGTTGTGATGGTCTTTTTCCCTCTCTGCATCTCTGATTCAGTCTTTCTGTTTTAAATTTCTGAATTTTCTGGAAGTGGTATTTTTTTTCCTGCTGTTATAACTCATGTCATGTGTTATATTGATCAGTAAGCTTCAGCCGAATAGATCCAGAAGGGAAGCTGGTCATGGGATTCAGAAGGACGAAGACTCAAGAACAGGTAGCACAATGGTACTTTAGTATGTTGTGTTGTAGCTCTCGTACTGGAAAGCTTTATAAATTCAAGACACTCTTGCTTGAGCGGATGGTTGAGAAATGAGTTACTCCCTCTGATCCATATTACTTGTCGCTGAAACAAGTGAATAGAGTCATAGACACTCGAAAATCTGTCTGGATATATACGGATCGGCAACAAGTGTTTGGGGCCAAAGGGAGTATTTGTTTTCTGTCTGAATGTCTAATGAAGTATTTTTATGATATCAGTATATGCAATGTGTTCAGGCTTGACAATTTAGATGTTCTGCTGCATCCTGCTGTATACTTCTATTGTCAAGTCTTCCACTCTGCTTTTGATATGTTCGATATTTTATCAACAAAAAACATATAATCATCCCACTTCCTATGCTGGGTGTCAAATAAGGAATTGTTGAAATAGTTCATGTAACTAACCGTGGTGTTACTGTATGTGGTCAGATATTCCGTCAGGAAGAACCAACAAAGCCTGGGACTGCTGCCCCGAATCTTCCAGATGCTAATGTTAACGCCACAGCTCCAGATTCTAGTCCGAATGCTGCATTAGCCCGACCAAATAAAGTCAACACAGAGAATAAAGACTCTAGCCCTGTAGAACAAGCAGCTGTCAGTAAAATGGACAATGATGGAGTAGCACAGAAGGAAGGGCCAGGAACTGTTCGTTCTTCCCCTGGACCTGTGAAGAGAAAAGCAACTTCCGTTGGTCCAAAGGTTAAACGGTTCCGGATTGATAACGAGGAGTCCATGGAATTGAAGATAACATGGGAAGAGGCACAAGAATTGCTTCGCCCTCCTCTGAAGGCCCCTTCGATTGTTATTGTTGATGGCCATGAGTTTGAGGAATATGAGGTATGCCATGCTTGTGTTCTTTTGTCCATGTGACAGGAAAAAAATTGCGATCTTGTGATAAAAGTTCTTACTCCCTGTCCCAAAATAACTTGCTTAACTTTGTCTAGATACGGAAGTATATAGACGCATTTTAGTTTTAGATACATCTATATCTAGAAAAAGTTGAGCAAGTTAGTTTGGGACGGACCGACGGAGGGAGTATTTTGTTGTGCCAGAATTATTCTGTGATTCTATTTTTTACGGCACATTACTAGCTTACGTATAAGCTTATTTTATTTATGACATCCTGTGCTTCTCAGGAGCCACCTGTACTTGGGAGGAGGACATATTTTGTGACTGACCAATCAGGGTAATGTTTTCAGACTGAAATAATTGTTATATGCATTTAGTATGTGTGTACAGAATGACACAAATGAAGCTCTTTTTCATATATTGGAAGTAATGCTTATTCCAAACAGTTTGCTCGACATATTTATTTAGTTACCTATCTCTGTCATCGTGTTCCTTTTTCAGTTTGCTCGACATGTTTAGGTTTTCGTTGCACCAACGCACAATAATTTACATCTTGGTATCTACAGGTTTTCGTTGCACCAAAGCCCTAGGCTGCCATATCAATTTAATTTCTACTAATATCAATCTGTAGGATCCCCAGCATTGTTTACTTTTTACCAGTGTACCTCTTCTCCAACTTCTAATAATTCAATTTTGAATCAGTGAGAATCATCAATGGGCTCAGTGTGAGGATTGTTCCAAATGGCGGAAACTGCCAGTAGGCGCCCTTTTGCCCTCTAAGTGGACCTGTTCTGATAATAAATGGGACCCTGAAAGGTGAACACTGTTCTGTGTTTGCTGATTATTTCTCCATCGTCATACATTTTCATTTAGTTTTTGTCATGTTGTTTATTTATGGACTCTAACTGTACAATGTACAATGATGAACCATCTTTACAAAGTATAGTTATCTAATCCTTCGAAGATAGCAATTCATGTTTAAAACTTAGCCTTTCAAGTGGATATATTCTTATTAGAATAGGCATGTTTTTTGTTGATGACTAATTTTTTTATTTTCCAAATATATTTTCGTGGTTGTAGTAATAATTTACCTGATCTACATGCTACCAAAATATGGAGGAAAAAACTTCATACTGGGCCACTGATGTTCTTGACAAGGTGCTTAAGAGTTAAGATTAAATTCACAAGGAAATATAATTATCCCTGGAACTAATCCTCTCTGCGCACAGATGGGCCATTTTTGTGCAATTAGTTGAGGCTATGCAGAACATGGCATGTGCCACTTTGAAGCTTATGTAGTTATGTTGAGCCCTACGAAACACCCTACGAAAATCGTTTTTGTGTGATAACTTCTAGAAATCTTGCCAAACTGCACCCTCAAGAGCTTTCATGACTTTGAGCTCAATAATAGTCACTGACTCACTGTAACCTAGGAGAAAATGATTTGCCCATTATATTTTAGCCTTTCATCTAACTTTTTCTTTTCTAGGACTTCTTGCGTATCTCCACAAGAGGTGAGCATGGAGGAGCTTGCTGAACTGATTCCCATAAAATCAGGTATGATGACTTGTAAAGATTTATCCATGGTTTTGCACTAGTTAGATTTGAACTAGAAGTTATAACTAAAACCACGACACTTATTATGGATTGGAGAGAGTATTAGGAATGCTGAAGATGAATTCTAGAGGAAATGTTTTGAGGTATGCGCTATGAACTAGTAGGTTGCATAGAGCTACGAGCTACGTGCTGTAAAATCTACAAATGAACAACTTAAGGTGCTAAGGAGGACCTATCCATCCATTACAGGATGTGCCAAAGACATACCATAAGTCTTAGGAGGCCATTTGGTCTCCAGCCACAGTTTGCTGGGCCATTACAGGCTCTCTAAGGTGTATGCTTGGTTTCTAGCATATGGCCCTTGTGGCATAGACATAGCATATGGCCCTTGTGGCATAGACATAGCTTTTTGCCATCTGTTTCCACATTAACCAAGGTTTATTTGTGGAATGGGTTGCCTTGAACCAAACATGCCCTAGTACTAGTACATTGTATGGTGAGGTACTTGGCAGTATTAAAGCACACTGCCATTTAAAAAAAGGAAATGTTAGCTATACCATAATGCTTCTCTAATTTCATATGTCAACAAGCCGGTCTTGTTGGGCGTGTTGCTTTTTCTATGGTATGAACTGTAAGATCTGCGAGAATCATGCTCCGTAGATGGTTAGGTAAAACATTCTCTTTGCTCTGGAGAACTCCACTCCATAGATCCACTGGTGGATCCAGTGAAGCTATCCCAAACTTAACCAAATCAGTGAAGGGAAAAAGTTGAGGCCACCCCTAGTTCATTCTGATGGAGTTGAAAAAAGGGTGATCCACCAGACTCACTTTAGACCCCCGTGCGTGCCTAATACCCAAAATGTTCCTACAGTTTGATTGTTATTACCTGCAAATGCCACTGGTATACCAGAACAGCTATCCCTTCCTCTCCCTGTTGGGTAGCCCATCTCCTATCCTCCCCCGTGACTGCATCTGCCTCTAACTCCCTCCCACCCCGAGCTCCTACG
Organism: Lolium perenne; assembly: GCF_019359855.2. Taxonomy (NCBI): domain Eukaryota; kingdom Viridiplantae; phylum Streptophyta; class Magnoliopsida; order Poales; family Poaceae; genus Lolium; species Lolium perenne. The sequence goes on along the minus strand of NC_067245.2, from coordinate 80,378,493 downwards.
GCGTTCTCCTTGGACCTGCTGCCCTGCTCCATGACCAAGCACCGCCTTCGTCATCTGTGATGACCTGCATCCCAGATCCGGATCCAGCACAGACAACCTCCTCTTCTCAAGGCCATCATCATCGGTGGCCTCCAAGAGGATCTCACTGTCGTCTATGTTTTGCTGGACGTTCTTTGTGGAAAATGTCAGTTGACATCCTTTCCTCAGTTATTTATTTATTTTACTAGTCATTTTGTTCTAGTGGGTTGGTAGATTGGTGATTTCTAATGAATAAGTACTTTGGATTTGGGATATGTGTGTGTGTTCTTGATTACAAATGCATCTGATCAATCCATTTTGTACATGTTTGTATGTGCTTGAGAGATTAACTGCATTGGGTGTTCATCTATGCATCACATGCTAGCTAATTTCTATGTATAGAGGTTTATGCAGAGTTTTTTAACATCAGCTATAGGGAAATATCATAGAACAGCTACATATGCATTAACAAGTTTAGAGAAAAAGAAAAAGGTAGTCTTGACATTTCACAACAATCTCCTTGTAGCCTGAAACTGTTGCTAGTTATTGAGCGCTTAGTGTGTTTGTTGGAACATCGCTTGTGTTGGATGCATTATTAATTTATGGAGTAATATTATATAACTGCATATAATGATAGCTTTTGCTTAATTGACATCGCAGGTGCTGCAAAGAAGCCTAAAGCAAGGGTAGAAATTGACAGTATTGATGTTTCGGATGGGCTGGACACGCTAGCGAACCTTGCCATTCTTGGTGAAGGTGAATCTCTTCCTTCCCAGCCAACAACAAAGCACCCACGACATCGCCCTGGTTGCACGTGCATTGTGTGCATTCAACCTCCTAGCGGGAAGGGCCCAAAGCACAAGCAGACTTGCACCTGCAACGTCTGTATGACGGTGCGCCGCCGTTTCAGGACACTCATGCTTCGGCGTGAAAAACGCCAGTCTGAGAAAGACTCTGAGGGACCTCGGCAATCTCGCAAAAAAGAGCTAGGCCAGTCCAGCGAGTCCGTTCTGCAAACTGAATCTGATCTTCCGCCTGGTATCACCAGCCCAAGTAGCTCCCTTCAGAAGGTGGACACAAATGCTGATGATGCTGAAGACACCGTTGAGCATAGCATGTCATCCTCTCCTATGAAGAACCAGATTGACCTGAACATCCAGCCTGAACGGGAAGAGGATCAGTCACCAAAATCCGATGCGGTTGGTGCCTTGAGACTTCCCCGAGATAATCCAACCTAGGGGATGGCTTGGGCGGATGAAGGTCCATCATACTGGCAAGAGTTGTCATAGATAACAGATTTGAGAACTGTCTATACAGATGAAGAAATCCGGTTGACGGAGTTGTAGTGTAGATGTTATTACTTTTCCATACAAAAGATCTAGTTCCCTGTCGTGGGGGCCGAGTTCTCCGTGTTTATGTTATCATGCATACCATAGATCAGGCGGTTGGTGCTGTAGAACCCGTAGGTGTTGCCTACCGTGTATGTATGTATGTATTGTAAGAGCAGCGCTCTTCGGCACCTTGTAAGCTGGATGTCTCTTTATTATGTTCCGAGACCATCGCAACTGGTTCTACAAGAGGTTGTTCTAATGTGCATCCTACATGTCCTGCAAGAGGCTTCATTCTTGCAGCCTTTGCCGGTGTATGATCAGAAATATCGTTCGGATCACATCTCGACAAGAAATTCTACATGTCCTGTGTATCTTTAGCAAACTTGAGGCTTTCGTTCTTGTAGCCTTTTTGCTGGGTTTTTTTTGAAAGAGCGACCGGACACATCATCAGAATTAGTTCAGATCACATCTCGAGAGGAAATTCTACATCATCCAGCGCGAGTACACATGGTTTGTTGGCAGCAAAGAAGACTCTTGAGGAATGAACAGCTTAGTAAGCAAAGATTTCATACATACACATGGCCGGCACCCCAAAAGGAATTGGGATGCCCAGGGCTCTCACTAATCTGCATCATCTCCCTATAAACATGTCTCTCTCTCTTGTGCAAAACTACTATCACTATCAGCTTCTTAGTAGGAGTAATTGACAGATCCGTTTCTTCTTACAGAGAAGAAACAGAAACCAAAGCCAAAACTACGAAAAGACACCGACCCCAAAAAAAAAAGAGAATTAACTTGATTGCTGGCTGCTGTTCCCATCTGATGAGTTCTGGAGAGAACTCCCTTCTTCTTCAGTACTGGCTGACCATCTCGCTGTAGTGCTTGAGCGACTCCTGCCGCTGCAGCCGCATCTCCATGTTGAACTTGTTGATGAAGGCCTCGACGCGGCGGTTGAGGTCGTCCTGCCCCAGCGACGGCTCGCGACGCACCTTCCTCGCGCCCGCGTCGTTGTACGTCTCTGCCTTCTGCATGGTCGCCGGGGCAGGAGGAGCCATCTCCCTGCTGGCGCCGCCGCCGGACGGGCGGCGGCCGGGGCGCGTGTCGAAGGTGTCGGCCTTCTTGAGGTGGCGCGCCAGCGGCGGCGCCCGGCCCTCCGTGATGGCCTTCCACGTGTTCTCCAGCGTGTCCCCCCTCCGCGGCCGCGACACCCGCAGCGCCCTGCTCCCTGCAACGACATGGGCAGTCGCCGTCAGTAAAATTGTTCTTTTTCTTGCATGTAAGAGAATTCGCAGCCAAGTTGGTGAGGTAGATCGGCCGTCGGCGAGAGTTTGGTCTTTGTAGGCCGAAAGAGCTGGCTGGCGAATTGAATACTTGGGAGTAGCGATTTAGGCGGTGGTGTTGTCTTACCTTCGGGGCTGGGCTTGTTGGCCGCCTTCCGGCCGAACCGGGATGACGAGAGCGGCTTCTCCCTGGAGTTGGTCAGGTCCGCGAACGGCGCCACCTCGTTCTCCACCTGAGCGTCGACCCGCCGCTGCGGCGTCCACGCGGACCTCGAGATCAGGAAGTCGTCCTCCTTCTCTTCAACCTCCGGCGCCGGCGCCATCTTCACCGCCGGTTGCTCGACGGCGACGGTTTCCTGGACGGGCAGCGCCGTCGATATGGCCACTGCCGGCGCATCCACCTCCATCGGCATCGCCATGGACACCGTCGTCGCAGGCGCGTCCATCGGCATCGCCAGAGCAGGCGCAGGCACCGGAGCCTCCTCCTCCGCGGCTCCGACGGCGGCGTTGGTCCTCGCCGTCGCGCGGGTAGGCTGGTACCGCGAGGAGGCGGCGATGGAGATGATGATGGCGTTGATGACGAGGTAGAGGTAGGGCGGCGTGAGCCAGGTGGCCGCGGCCGCCTGCGCGCGCGGGATCTCCTCCGCCACGAACCCCGCCGCCGCCGGCATGACCATCCTGAGCCCCGCCGCCACCAGCACCGCCGCCGCTGCCGCCGCGCCTGCCATCACCGTCCGCGCGTACCCCATCGTCCTCGCAGCTCTAGCCAGCTGCCCCCAACACAACGAACACGAAATCCTTCTCGACCGTTCCGTTCTCTTCTCCCCACTCAGCGGCGTGCGTGCGTTTGTTCGTGGGAAGCGAAATGAATGGAAGCGAGACTGCGAGGAGAGCGGTGGGCGCACCGGGAGGGTGATTTATAAGAAGTGGAGCGGTGTTGGTTGGTCCCCGAATATTCGTACGCGCGGGGACGACGACGGTGGGACGCGGGCCGTCGGATGAGGAGTTTGGACGGCGTGCGATGCTCGGGAGAGGGTTGCCGCACGTTTTTGGCTTGGATTGGATGGAAAGAAAGGTCTAGATGGAGAGGAGTAGTGTGGCCGTGGGGACGCGCAGGTCGTTGGGCGGTGGCGACCAGCGGATGCCGACCCGGCACGGTTGTTGTTACTGTAGGTGTTAGCTGCTGATTTAAGATTTGTTACGTCCTAATCGCTCCGTTCCTGTAGATGTATCTACCATACGTAGATACCGTGACATGTTCCGTGTAGACTACTACGAAGCCTCGGATTTCTTGACAGTCGTACAAGTGTAAACAGAGCCTGGCACTAGTAAGGTACCGCAAACATCGTACGGGAGCACTCTTCTGATTAACTGATGACGAATTAATAAAGAGTGGCCTGCAGTATCGTGCAGCTAGCAGGCTGGAGACAATAAAGGCGCAAGTGATCGCGGGGAGAGAGATGAATTAAGTGATGATGGGCGGTGTTCAAACGGTCGAAAAAAGAACCGTTGGGCTGGAGGCAGGCGCGCGCGCGGGTCCCGCGCGCCCGTTAGCCGGCCGCTCTCCCCTCGTTCGTGGGCCACGTACACTCGCGAGCGGCGCCTGCTGATGTGGCGGCCGCTTACCCTGCCTAGCGGCTGACATCACCTCATCGGCCGGCGGCAGCTATACGCTACGGCCTACGGCGGCCTCTCGTGTCTATCTTCTCTTTCGCCGTGCAGGCTCGAGCTCCATGCCTTGTGACTGCGAGTCGTGGCACCAATGCACACTACCATGATGTTCGGAAGGAGGTGACTCTGACACTGACAGTAAGTATTTATTTACTAATTAACTAGGGTTTTCCAAATTCTACTCCGACCACAAGGCACGTACTACTACGCGCGCCAGATATTCAGACGAGATTAGTTGTTTATACTTGCAGTCACGGTGACTCGACGCACAGGTGGTTGACGCAGCCGCGGTCACAGACCTTGTAGCTAGTGTGCACGCTTTTTTTTTTTACTGACATACTAGTACTAGTAGCACTGATTCGCAAACCAAGAAGGCACGTACGCATGCGTGTCACCGTACGGCGCCGCCGTGTTTGGCTGCCCGCCCGTCGCGCCCAACATGTGTCCGCGCGCACCCCGTGCGGTTTTTAACGGACTCGAGGCGATGGGGGCTACAACGTGCGGGATCAGCTGGACATGGGCGCACGTGTAATACTTATGCATATATATGCACGCGATGATGATGCGGCGCGGCGAGGTCACGGCTCACACGCCCGCCACGACCCAGGCCTCTCGCCCTCTCGGTCGGTCGATTGATCTATGTATGTGTGCCTATGCATATGCGCATTGCCGGATCGGATCCATCAGGCTGCTCATAGTGGGGAGTAACTTAGACTAGGAACATATGCCATGTTATTAGTCTAGGTTACTACCTTTATAGTGGGTAGTAACTTATATGTGGTGTCATGCATTGTGTCATTTATTATGTTGTAGACTCATTTTGCTTTGGGGTGTGTGATGTTATGGTAACATAACTAGTTACCACCTCACTATCTTTCTTCATTTATTCGAATGTCATGTCACCAAATTGTCTTGAGATGTATGATGTTACTAGTTATGTTACTTCCACTATGAGGAGTCATCGACCTGCATGTGCTCCATCATCGGGCTCTGATTTATAGGTGAAGCCTAGTGCATATTTAAGGCAGCCTACGGTGGAGTATTCGGGTTCGTTTCGTCCGCGTCTGTAAACGAGAGTCTCCTCGCGTACGTATGTAGCCGGCGGATTTAGGCTACCTACCCGTCCATCCGCAGCCACGAGCTAGTGACGGAGCATGCATGGGGAGGAGATCCTCCGCCTGATTCGACCGTCTATCTTGACCTCCTGCGCCATCCATGGTGCGCACGGCGTGGCTCAGCTCGATCTACCGCGCACCTATGACACACGTACACGTGTACGTACATAATTCTTCATCCGTTCGAAAATAAGTGTGTCGGGCTTTGTCTAAATTAACGTATTTTTATGTGTAAATAAAATGGAGGGCTGGGTACGCACTGTCTCCACACAGCGAATGAATGGCCATGGCGACTTTTTTTTACAACTACGGGTATGATAAAGCACATAGTTTGCTTCTAAAAAATGGACGAAGATCTCCTGGTTGACACTGCTAGCTAGATCTCCGGCCGGATCCGCTACCTTAGCCAGCTGCTGGCTTGGCTAAGCGCAGCTAGCTATGCAATTAGCTTGGCCTTAAGCACACGTACGCCTCGGACGCGCGTAAAGCAGGCTTAGCTGGCGCCGCTGTGATGAGTGCTTGGCGTGTGGTAAACGGCATGGTACGTAGTTACGCTCGCCGCGCGTTCATCTATGGAGCTACACGTGCTTAAAGTGAGTCGGTAAGTCCTATGCAGTTACCATGGCCAAATCCTATGTACCACCTCGCTGTGAGTCTACACACTAGCCAGGAAGATTGTGCAGAGGACGCACACGCTAATTTGAACTTCTTACATACACACTATGACTACTTAACTAATGATCAGTGTCGCCGCAAGCTAGCTAGCAATACGCGCACTGCAAACCCTGCTATCAGCGCGCGTGCGTAAGCGGGCGGCCTTCAAGTTGGACCCACGGGTATGGTATCTCCGGGAAGGCGACTGATCCCAAACTCGGCGACGTCGATCGCAGCTAGCCTCGATTGGGAGCCGACGGCGACCAGGCATGTACGGCCCCTTTGCTTCCTCCCAGAACAAACTCGTCGTGTCGGTCTCCACGTACGAGCACCGAGCGTGTCTGCGCGTGACCACCTCGAGATGATCAAAGCCCAAGACTAATCATGTCGTCGACGTCGATCCACCACCGCGTGCTATGTACGCTGCCCACCTAACTTACTAGATTTAGATGTGCGCCTTGGCGCACGATCCCGTGAAAATCGTGTTGGTGTTTATTTTGTATAATCACGATTAAATAAACTGCCAATCTGAAAATACATTTATTAGGTTTTACCGGAAGCAATTAAGATAAAACCTCAGTAACGCCTGAAGCTCATGCTCTTATTTAGTAGTTACCAGAAGCAATTAGGAGTGGCGGCCGTCTTTCGCATTAATAAACATTTTGAAAAGACAACAACCAGATACTCTGGCGACTTTCGCATTAATAAATATTTTGTAAAGACAACAACCAGATACTCTTAACAAAACATGAGTGTCACACATACACAAATGATATTTTAGCACCTAGTAAAATACTATGTTAAGCATACAACTCGATATAGAGAATGTAGGGAAATATATCACACATAACATGAACAAATGCATATAGATGTTTCACTGGTCTCCACTTTAGATGTACCAAACGACTATAAATGGAATAACACATATTCTTTGTAGTCCATGGAATGTGAAGAACACAAAACAAACATCCATGATAAATTAATAACACTAAAAGCTAAGGCTCCTGGGAAAACAAAAAAGCAAAGCTTCAATCAAAGGCTGGTATCACCGTTGAGCCTCAAACAAACAGCTATGCTGACCTTCTCAAAGCTATATGGACAGAGAAATGAATTGGCATCTGCATGATAACATTATAAGAAGGCACATATTGTGAAATGGAAGATAGCGATGGCCGTAACAGAGATATTAATGAACTTGTTGGCTGCCATATAGCTCCAACCTGTTAATAGTGGAGGAAAATAGAGTAAAATGGAAAATATATGAAAGTTGCAAGTCTCCTGCCAAAGAGGAAACAAATCATTACACATTGCATATTATCGTATTTTTTTGGTATTAAGAGGAAAACCAAGTGATGCAAAAAGGGAGCCAGACTAAAGTTAAAAGAGAACATGGTCACATGACGTTGCCGCATAGTTGATGCACAAATGAAGAGAGACCGACGATGTTTAGATTGCAACTACGCGGGTACATTGACATTGTATAAAAGGTTTATACTATTTGGATAACCCAATTTGCTGGCCATAATGACTGACTAAATCGGGCGCCTTGGCACACGATCACGTGAGGCTTATGTGTAAGCGGGAAAATACTATTTTGTTTAGGTTTCAAAAATCGCTGCAAACCATAGTAAATCACAAACCAAGAAACAAATATTCTATCATAGAGATCCGAAAATAGGTACTCATTAAGCTAATATTAATATTGTTCCAAGCCTATTATATAACATAGCCGACAAAATTCATTGGTGCATTCTATGGAAATCTTTAGACCATTAAAAAGTATCAGACCTTTGACAACTCCAGTAGAAAGTTAAATGCATTCAGTAGCTTGAAAACTTTAGACCATAAAAAGTGTAGTTGGATTATCACCCAGTGGATATTATGGATCAGAGGGAGTAAAATTTTACAGTACGGGTAGATTTTCAACAATATTTGGATACACTTGGTAAAAATGATGGGTCTGGCTCGTTTATAAAAACAGAGGTATGCAAGCAACATGAAGGAGAAAACAAAAGATGAAAGAAAGCTATATGGAGGACTGACCATTAGCAGCATGTGTAGCTTTGACTTCGTGCTTGGCCACCAGACGTGACACCGAGCCCCCTGCGTCAATGAATCTAGGCTTGAAACACATGCAAGGAATGTTGAGGTACGAAGAACTGAACCAATCTCGTCACGGGTAGAAGAGTTTGCCTAATGTGATAAATTGGTAATTATGTGGCGACGTAAAGAGGAAATAGACATGATCCATCGGCAATTACGTGGCAACGTAAACAATATAGTAGCCATCGCCAAGTTTTCTGTAGTCACGTAAAGAGACCATAAAAGTACGTTAAAATATATACCTTCGGTGTGCCAAATATAACTGTTTATGCAATTGAGACCATAAAAGTAACACCTTTTGACATATTTAATGTAGACTATGCAATAATATTTGTCGTCTCCTTGAATTACCACTGTCATATAAATGAACTAAAGGTGCTACAGAGAAAAATAAGGAAGGAATTGTCAAGTACATAGGGGTGCACTAATACCATCAAGGGCTTTTAAACCACCTACAATTGATTAGCCACACTACACCACTGGGTAAATTTTTCTTTATTGATATGTTGGGATTAAGGAGATGAAGTCATTTTGAAACTATCATAATTTGTATGGCAATCCCTACGAATGTAGTTAAATCCAGAAATGACTCGTTAAATCCAGAAATGACTCCCGGAGGCCAGAAAAATTAACCAAGGAGAGCACTTTTAATAATCACACAGGTGATGAAAACCTGAGAAGTTCTTTCTTCTTGGTAGTTATTGTCAAAACATTCCCGCCACACACATACTAATGCCCTTTGCCTACTAACGATAGCACCCCCACCCTAAATCTTCAATGCCTGAAAACAACAAAACAAGAGAGAATATAGGTACAATAAGAAAAAAGGTAGAATATAGCTAGAAGAGTAATGCTATCGGTGAACAAACGGAAAGATCCCCAACTTGCATAATGGTAAAAAAAATCAAAAAGTTCAACATTTACCTGCGCGAACATCAAGATGTATGCCCATTCTTATATTAAACACCATCTTCTTTCTTTATAATACACATGCACCAGAAAACAGAGGGTAGAATCAAATGGGGAAACCCAAAAACAGAAATGCAAAATATAGTTGACGTGAAGAGAAAGCTAATAACTTCTTAGACGTGTCTAATTGGACTGATGACATACATGATTTGGAGGCACATGGATTTGACCCCATCAAGTTCCTGTAGATAACGGCACGGAATATCTAATTAAGGTAAAATGAAAAATCCTTGAAAATATGAGTCAACTCAACACACACGGCTTACCACAACATAAATTTGTCCACGGAAATTGGATCAAATGGCTCAAGGTCCATTTAACTTTCGAGAACAGAGATAACTTTTTATTGTCCTGTCTCTTTAAACAACATGGAAATAATCTACAATTCTTTAAAAGCATAGTTTGTAGTCAAATTATTGAAATCTTAAGTTTTTGATTGAGAAACAAACACATTTGACTACAAAGGTCAATGATGAACCAATATCCATCAACAAACTGGATCAATATTGGATCCGAATAGACAAAAAGTGGATCATTTTACCTGAGTTTGTCCCTTTTGATGCTTAATCACAAGGAGCGCCTCAACCTCCTGCATGTACATAGATCGACCCAATCCTGGTACACGAAGGCAAGAAAATTAGCACCTCCGATCTGAGTCAGATAACAAGCATGCAGTAGATCAGGGGATTTTTGGTACAAACCTGAACCGTCGTTGCAAGCCATGTTCAATCTCCAATCGATCACCTGACCCAAATGTGTAGAGGGAAGAGCTGTCAGGTTGCCCTGGATTACTGAAGCCTAATATGAAAGAACTAAGGCACCCATTACATTAGAATATTTAAATCCATGACCTCACACTGTGGTGCTTTATAAACACCAATCTGAACCCATAGATGATTCACATAACTCTGAACCAATGTGTGATCCTGGTAGATAAAAAAGTGCATCATTTCACCTGAATTTGTCAATTTTATTGCATAATCCCAAGGATTGCCTCAATCTCTTGCTGCTACATAGATTGATCCAATCCTGCTGCACCGAAGGGAAGAACATTAGCACCTCCGATCTAAGTTAGAAATCAAGAAGACAATAGAAAGGATTGTAAAACAAAAGGAAGCAGTAAAAATGAAAATGAACACCAATCTTACCAGTCCGCGTAACCGCAACCAGAATATGAAAGCAGACCAAGTATACTCTAAAGTGATAATCTTGGCCTCCTGACCATGTTCTACGCTGCCAATCCTGTATTGGACATAAATTGGTTCTGCTTATGAGTGCAATGGAACCAATATAGAAAGGCCTGTTATGATCGACTTTGTGTCAACTTGCATATTTAATAGACAAGGTAGTGAAACTTCGTTAGCTAAATATCCTAGAGGAACTTGAATGCCAATATGCATATTTAATAGACAAATACAATTTACAAAATCAAATACCATTTGAAGAGTTTGAATAACCTAGTAAAGTAAACTGACTCATATATGATAGGCACCAATGCTTTTCCATGAAACTCAAATACATACCATCTTTAGGCAAATAGATTTAATGGCCATATGAATATATGTGTTTAACCAAGAATTGTTCAATCACTGTAAGACCTATTGACGTAAGCACAGTGAAGTACTGGCTAGACCAAGTGACAACACAGATGCAAAGAAAATATTAGAAAGTGAAATCATGGTTGGAGCATCAGCTTTGGATCCTAATAGGTCCAGGAATATGAATGGCATATAGTGAGCTACCGATAGAGAGAGCGAAACAGAGGAATATGAAGGGCATAAGTGCCCCAATCTGAAATGTCTTAGTCCGGCATTCACAACGACACATTATCAATTTTACCATAATTCAGTTATTCTAACCATTCTTGCAAGAAGAAATTTGTTCTAAATTGTTATACATTTAAAGTGGCATAAATTAGATATTACAAATTCAGTTTTATCATAATGGTATCACCTTGCAATTAATTACCACTCAGTTATACATTCAAAGTGACAAAATTTAAGAGGAGGGCCAATAATAGAAGAACGTTTGGCTTAGAAGCAGAATAACAACGGATCAAGCAAAGCATGGGATGCATTATGCAAAACAGGGCATGTACAGACCTGATGATAAACCTCAAAAAGTAAAGAAAACACTAAAAGGGTCAATGCTTGAGTAGTTACAGCTCGAGTAGCAAATTTCTTGGCTTTGTTCTTGTGTTGCGAGCACTTGGCGAGCAGAACAGCAGTCTGTTGACAGTATTTGGCCGAAAAATCATATGATGAAACTAAAAAAAAAGTTGATCAGTGAACTAACGTCACCTCTCGCTGTCTGTCAGTACAGCCGAAGTCGTGCTAAAGCCAGCGGCAGCCCATGCTCTTTCTCGTCGGCACCTTCTGCTGTTGCCACCTTCATAAGTGGCTGATTGCCCTAAGTTGAAAAGACAAAAGCAAATTATTCAGTTCCAAATAAAGCACAATAGTAAAACCAATAGATTGCATATATCTATGTGTTTTGGTTGTGCAATGTGTAGGCTGATTTGAAACTGAATCTAAAATAGTACAGCAGACACGGTATCTATTGTACAGGTTGCAACCTCCACACAAACGCTTCTTACAGAGAGAATGTGATAATAATATTGCAATGCTGCAGATTATACAATCACTTCTTGCACACCCTTGCTCTATCTCTATGAATATAACTACTTTTCAAATGCATAAGAAGCTAGAGCAATATATCAATGGATCATACTGAAAAGAAGCCAGCAAGAAGGCAGCTCTTCTACAGTATGAACAAAATCTTTTAGGGATTGCAGAATATGTAACAGCTATAAACATAAGGGGAAAACACAAGCTGTATTCAAGGTTTAAACTATCAGTTTCTGGCCACCCTCTGTCATTCTTTGCTTACACGAGTATGCTCCTCTTGTTCACCACCACTTTCAATGGGTCAACTGAAATTCAACAGAGGAACGATAGTGTGCTGAACTCATATTCTATAGCAGAATTAGATAAGCAGGAATCATGTGATGGTAATGATAAGCAAAACATGCATCAGAAACCATATTGCCACGGAGCAAGACGAAACGAAGAGGGCAACCCATGCACTTTATACATTGGTACCCATCAAAGCAGTTGGGTCATTTCGGCACGCAAGGCTGAATTTAATCATCCCAAACACTGCAATGTACCACAGAGGGCACCAGCAGCACGAAATCATATGTTAGAACTCAATTTATAAACACACACAAATTTAGTTTGACAAATCAAGAACTTACATATGAGTCAGTATTACACCTCTTATGCCATAATATTGAACATATCGTGCTCCTTGCTGGCCTGAATGTCATGTTTGATGTTTCCCTAGTCACCAAACAAGCAGAGAACACATAACACATGAAAGTGTCAACTCACATCTGGATTGCACATATGAATTGAATCCAGAATTGGAGGGAAGGGATGGGGACAGAACAACCCAGACATGGTAGGCTTCGTTATCACCTCCCAGCAAATCCATGGCCTGAGCTCCATGTATCCATCTGAAAAGACGGTCATCGTCGAGCTGCGAACACATAACACATGAAAGGGTCAATTCACATCTGGATTGCACGTATGAATTGAATCCAAAATGAAGGAAATGAAGTGGGGACACAACAACCTGGACATGGCAAGCTTCATTATCGCCTCCCAGCAACTCCATGGCCAGAGCCATGCAATTCAAATGATTAACAAAAAATTCATAGATGTAGGATAAACTGAAACTAAGTCAGTGCAGACTGAGCTGCAGTTGCTGTTGTTCTGTAGTCTGCTATGGATTTCCTCTTCTTTCCATACAGTAACACATACAGAAATTTAAATTTAAGTGATGGCATTTGACCCAGAAAATCAGGTATTGATCCAATTGGTCTAAGGTCTCCTCTTCTTCCCCACACACATTCTCTTCTGCATTCTGCCCATGCATCTCCTTATCTGGGTCCTCCTCCTAGTTCTCACCGGCGGCTGGACATCACGGTCGAGCTGCCGCTGAACATCATGCAGGGCCGGTAGGGGGTGAGCCCCATGAAAAGGCACGAGCAGAGGATGTGAGAGAAGAGGCTGACCTGGTGTTTCCCTCTGGTAGGGTTTGGCGGCTGCTCGTGGGCGACGTGCACAACGGGGCCTCTTTGTTTGGCCCGGGCATCGACGGCGAACAGGACCGCCTCCTCCTCCATCCCTCTGCGTCCTCGTCGGGTCGCTTTTACCAACTCAGAGACAAGTAATGCCTGGTTAAACCTCCTTTCAGGCTGCCTTTCTTGGCTGGAACACAAACACAAGGATGACCGAAAATCAGATCGAGAGAATCAATAAAAGCTTCCACTGCAAGATTTGTGTCAAACATCTTCTAGGCAAAAATTAAAGATGCAGGACTATGGGGATTAAGCAAAGAGAGATAGGAGATCAGGAAGAAGAGAGGAAAAGTACCCTGGATTGTTGACCTCGTTAATCAAATGTGCTCCTCCATTGAATGAATGGAGGGTAGAATGAAGATGAGAAGCAGCAGCAACACGAGCGGCAATCAATCAACAACCTGCCCGGCCGGACGGTCTCCGTGCACGCAGAGATGGCCAGGTGAGGAAGGCATAGGAGCTTGGACCTGCATCTCCCTGGAACCTCGGCTGGATGTGCAGCCTCCGCTCGCGAAGGAGAGGGCGGAGATCCTCACGGCCGGGGGAGACGAGGCGAAGTGGTCGAGTTGGAGGAGCAGCAGCCGGAAAGGACGACGGACGCGACGAGGAGTGGCGGCGCACGAGGAGCACGAGGGACGCCCTCCTGCTCAGCAAGCGCCGCCCCAACGCCCCCCTTCTCCGCATCCCGGCATGGTCGCCCGCTCGATCTGCCGGTCCCCCTTCGTCTTCTTGCCAAGGGAGAGGAGGGAGGAGCAGGAGAGACGTGGTGGGATTGGGAGAGGAGGCGAAGCGTGAGGGGATTGGGCGGCGCTCTCCCGCCCGCCCCAGCCATCTCCGCCGTCCGACGACACGCGGTTGCGGGGCGAGCGGCGGCTGAAGGCGAGCTCGGCAGCAGGGAGAGGGAGCTGGGGAGGCGGCGGCTGCATCTGCGGGATTGGAAGGGGAGAGGGAGCGACGGGATTGGAGAGGAAGCCACGCCCGACGCGAGAGTCTGGGCCGAGCGGGCTTTCACACGACCCATGGATAAAAAGTGGGTCTGTGGGAGGGCCTCAGCGCCCTGGACAAACGGCCGGCCGAGATCGCGCCACATCAGCTCGATCTAACGGCCCAAAATCCAAACGCCTGTGAGAGCCCCATGGGGGTGCAGCAATCATACCGTGAGATTCTTGCATGCGTCACACCGTATATGCTTCCCATGCGCAGCCTCGATCGGTCGATGGAGTATCAGCAAGATTAACCAACTAGCGCGTTAATTATGTGTCGGCTCCTTCCTATTTAAATTACTTCTCGCAAATTTAATGAATCTAAACATTCAGTATTTCCTAGTACTAGCCTACGGTGTAGACTAACCAATGCAGAGTCACAACAGCTTGCCTCTCTCTCTAACATTTTGCAGGAGGTGCATCTATCAATGTCTCGGATACAAGAAAAGTGAGGGATGGATCACACGGGCCAATCTTTTGCATAAGCACATCATCTCCTCGGAGGAATGTCCAAGATGCCACGCGCCATACACCTATTGATGTGGGCATTACTCTTCGGGTATCCGATATTAGTCTACTTTTTTTGGCCCAACTAGGAATCCATAAAGATTGTTCAAGACCAAGGTGGGTCCATACGTCGGTTGCAACGAAGGAGACCTACCAGGAGACAAATTCTTGATGAACAAGGCAAGAAGACATTGATAAAGAAAAGATTAGATTAGATCGCAATGTAACCTAGTCGAGTTCGGACAGGACTCTCGGGATCTGGCCTGCTATATAAAGGCCAGGAGAGGGCCTACCGAAAGAGAGAACCTCAATACACGAAACCATCGCAACTTAGCACAAACCCTAGAATCCTTGCCTCCCGGCGAGTCGACCATAGTAGTCTATCGGTACCCCATTGTAACCTGTTTTACTCGATAAATCAAGATCAGACAAGCATGAAGTAAGGATTTTACCTCATCGAGGGCCCCGAACTTAGGTAAATCTCTCTCTCCCGTTTGTTTGGTACCCGATGTCTCGTGCTAGCCTGCAAGATTCCGTCAATCCTAAGCTCCTCATGGTGGGCATTGCCGAGGAGCTCCCTCTCGTCACCTATTCTTCACCTGTCCGCCCTCAGCAGCAGTTTGGAGCCAACTAAACATCAATACAAACCCCCTTTTTCTCCGATATCTAGGCCACAACTATACCTAATAACCTCCCACGATCTGTTTGGAACTATGTTGCTCTTGTCATCCTTTGGAAGATCTGGGATGCTCGCAATGCAAAGGTTTTCATAGACATAGACCAATCTCAGGCAACAAGGAACATTGTCTTTGATTTCACTCTATGGTCCTACCGTTTTAAGCAAGCGGAAATGAAGGTGGACGCCGACCTGTAGGATGAACCACCTATCTCATTGTAATCTATAAACTCTCTTTGATGCAATATATTCAGGTGTGGATCCTCTCCCCCCTCCCCCGGTGAAAGCTTCAAAAAAGAACATATTTTGCTGTGCCAAACCTACGACAAGTAAGTTGGATCCGAGGGCTAGTTTTACTGTACACAACTACTCTCTCATGTCTGTTTTAATTGGCTCGAATTTGGTATAATTTTATAATAAATATGACTCAATTTAAAAAGACCGAAGGAAGTAGCTAATGGCTCTATGTGAAGGGTAAGAACCAGGCCGTTCAATTGACAATTGGACTAGAATTACGTAGTGGCACCTAGATTCAATGGAACCCGAATACTGTAGTGCCCTAAAATTCGTATTTTCAGACTCCTAAAAATTCGAAATAAATTTCTGCATGTAGAGGGTGCACACATGTATGTGTGTGTCAATTTTTATATCCAAATGAAAAATGTAGTTTAGGTAAAAATCGCAAGTTTCAGATGAATAGTCTAAATGAAACTTCTCCTGCCAACTTTTTTTTTAACTTAGTGGTCAAATAATTATGTATCTTAGTGTTAGACTAAATTTAATCGAATTCCGCAGTAAAAATTTCCTTGACAATTGGACAGCGTGTGAGCTTGCTTTCACAAATGGACATATGCCCGTACCCCAGGCCTTAACTATTCCCCCAAGTGGCCTAATTTTAGCTTGTGCCCAACCCTACTTGTCGAATTGTCTCGTGTCGTACGGGCTCGCGTGGTACTCTCCTAAAAAACTCTGAAAGATCTTGGCTATACTGGCTCGCTCCTAGCTAGGGCATAGGGGCCGGTGACCGGTGCAAATGTTTTGGATGCGACATATGCGTTGTGCGGCCACTTGAAGCAAAGAAATCGGCAGCGTGTGCATCCGTGCGGCCATGTGTGCGCGCCATGTACGGCAACCTTGGCCGGAAAGAGCGATGGGGAATCCTTCAACCGTCTCGCGACCTACCAAACGAATTATGGGCGCTTTGTCATTTTTAGCATGCATGTGCGCAGGCCACCGGCCAGGGACACAACGAACTTCCTTTATCTGGTGGTGAAAGGACAGGGTTAACTAACCCGGATGTCGAGATGATCGAGGAGCTGCGTCATGACGTTAAGTTTAACTTGTGGTGCAACGACTTGTTAGAGAAACATTTTAAGAACTATCGATAACATGGATAGTGTCAGGGGCCAAGCTTTTTTAGAGCAATGTAGGGCAGCTGCCCTACTTTCTTTTCGCTGAATACATTAAAATGCGTATGTTTTTCCTAAATATTTTAATTGGTCATATATCGAAAATGGACTATGTATGTGAAGGTTGTGCTGGTTTTAGTGAACATTGCGCAAAATCTACTATAGAAGACCGACACTTCCGAGTAAAGTTACGTAAGAACCAACCTTCAAATAGTTTAGAATTATTCAGTCCAACTCTTTCTACAGGGTGCTCTATTAGCTCTTGGAACCACCAAGTTTAATATAGGGATTTGTATTTCCGTGCCCTCAGGTCCTTAGTTGTACTCAGTTTTCCCTAGCTCCTTAGTTTTTTTCTCAGTTTTTCCCAAGCCCTTGTCTGAAATTCTTAGAAGGAGCTCGGATGGGAGAATTCCCGTTTAGTTGACCGTTCCGTGCTGATGTGTGGGGCCGCGTCGTGTGGGGCCGCGTCACATGGGGTTGGTAGAAAGGGACGCGTGGGACAGGACAAGACCGCGTTTGGTTGTACGTGAGAGCTCGGTTCTGTCTCTCTCGGCCCAAATTGACATTTTTCAGAGCGCCTTTTTCCCTCTCTCTGTAACAGTTCTCTCTCTTTTCACCAAATTAGTATCAAATCTAGAGAAGTTTCTATTTGTCTTTTTCAATGATTGTTGCCTTTTGGCCCTCGTTTTTTACCCAATATGGTAACAAATCTAGTAGCAAATCTAGAAGCTAGTATAGGATAAATTCAGAGCAGCATAATAAATCACGAAAACTAAGTATAATACATAAACTGCATAGAGCAGCCAAAAGCAGCCAATAATGATGTTAATGTTCACGACAAAATAAGCTGAAAATAATACAAGACGCTGTATGGACAACATGAAGATTAGGATACCCCATGATGAATGAATTTGTTCTTCATTCAGCATATATTTATTCGTCCATTCCTGTATCTGAAGGAAATATTCATTGAACTCCTTCCGTCTGCAGTGTGCAACCAATACATCCTCCAAACGATATGGCCTTTGTTCATTTCTCAGACCGTAGTTGACTAATCTATTCACACGTAGTGGCCACTCATCCCAGGCCTTTATATCATCAAAGTACTCTATGATATAACCCAAATCCGCGTAGAAGATGCAGCCAGGTCGAAGTATCGGGGTGCACTCTGGTGTCGACTGAGATACACCAGATATAATGGACAAAGAAGACACGACTGCCAATATTACTGACGGCATGAAAAGAGCGGCTCTCAGTGTCCACACGGTACACCAATGGTTGACCTTCCTCCAAATGCATGTTGTCCAACAACACAAGCAGCAAATCACCATCCGACTTCACAAGGTAGAACTTGTTATTTCCAAGTTCTGGAAATGAAAATAGTGTCTCCATGTTGACAGTGCTCGCGCGCTGCTCCAACTGAACATTGTTGGTGCACACTTATTTTCCGAACTCAAAATTGTTCACAGCTATTGCATATAATTCACCATTGAACGGGGTAATGCAACGCAAAGAATGGTGCTCGATCGAAAATCTTCCTTCTCCCCAATTTTCATCTATACCCTTAGTTGGAGTGCTCTCATCGACCCAAGCAATTTCCTCCGGGTAATCTGTGGAAACGAAGACCATACTCGGGGACTTCATTACAGCGACTGACTGCAGAATAACAGATGGCATCTGTGCCTCAAATATAGTGTTCAATGGCCGCCACCCCCTCGACCGATGGCCGCTGTTTCGCCCAGAACAGAGCTCGCCGCCACCGCGGAACAACCTCCCCGCCCGCAAGGTGTTCGTCAGTTTGCCGCGATGAACAACGACGACGAGATGATGGTGCAGCTGTTCACGGAGGAGCAGAACGCTGAGACTGTCTGACGGCAACAGCAGCACCTGATTCTGATGAGCATGCTGCGTATTCGCCAGCCTTTCTTCGTCGTGCCTCGGCGCGGCGGATCAAAGCCAGACAAGAGGAGGAACAACAACCGACATCGTCAAGCTGGCGCAATGCTGCTTGACACCGACTACTTCAACAACGACGCGACTCATTCACTGAAGGAATTTCGGCGCCGGTTTAGGATGAACAAGGCGCTATTCTAGAAGATTGTCTACGGAATTAGGGTGTACGACAACTACTTCATGGCCAAGCAAGATTGCACAAGTTTGTGGGGCATCACCTCAATTCAGAAATGCACTGCTGCAATGCGCTGTCTTGCATACGGAGCTCCTCCAGATACAACCAATGACTACCTACGGATGGCAGAATCGACATGTACAGAGAGTCTCTACAAGTTCTGTCGAGCCGTCATAGCGGTGTTTGCTAAAGACTATTTGAGAGCACCAAGAGCAGATGATACAGCTCGGATCCTGCAAAAATGCAGCAAGAGGGTTTCCTGGGATGCTTGGAGGCATTGACTCTATGCATTGGGGTTGGAAGAATTGCCCTTTTGCTTGGCAGGGGATCTACAAGGGGCATACTGGTGAGTGCAGTGTCATTCTTGAGGCGGTGGCATACCATGACCTATGGATTTCGCATGCATTTTTTTGGCATGGCGTGAACAAACAATGATATCAATGTGTTGCAAAGCTCTCTGGTGTTTGCCAGTCTAGCTGAGGGACAAGCTCCTGCCGTGAACTTTGAGATAAACGGCCACACATACAACAAGGGGTACTATCTAGCTGATGGTATGTACCCAACGTATGCTACATTTGTGAAGACAATTCCCTCTCCAGCAAACGAGATGGAAGTCTATTTTGCAACATGTCAGGAAGCAGCACCGCAAGGATGTTGAGCATGATTTTGGGGTGCTTCAGCAGCGTTTCGCCATTGTAAGGTACCCTGCTCTCACTTGGTCTGAGTCTCAGATGTGGGAGGTGATGAACGCATGTGTGATCATGCACAACATGATCATTAAGAGCGAGCGCGATGAACCTGTGCAGGATGATCAACCATTTGATTATCAAGTGCCACTTGCTGAGGTAGAACATGTACTCCAAGAATTTTCCGCTTTTTTCATATGCATGATGCGTGCAGTTAACACACGTCCGTTGGGAACCCCAAGAGGAAGGTGTGATGCGTACAGTAGCAAGTTTTCCCTCAGAAAGAAACCAAGGTTTATCGAACCAGTAGGAGCCAAGAAGCACGTCGAAGGTTGATGGTGGCGAAGTGTAGTGCGGCGCAACACCAGGGATTCCGGCGCCAACGTGGAACCTGCACAACACAATCAAAGTACTTTGCCCCAACGTAACAGTGAGGTTGT
This sequence comes from Lolium perenne, assembly GCF_019359855.2. NCBI lineage: Eukaryota > Viridiplantae > Streptophyta > Magnoliopsida > Poales > Poaceae > Lolium > Lolium perenne. The sequence continues at coordinate 80,358,379 of NC_067245.2, read as the reverse complement.
CAATCTCACCGGCTTGCTGAAAACAAAGGATTAAACGTATTGTGTGGAAGATGATGTTTGCTTGCGAAGAACAGTAAAGAACAAGTATTGCAGTAGATTGTATTTCAGATGTAAAGAATGGACCGGGGTCCACAGTTCACTAGTGGTGTCTCTCCCATAAGATAAATAACATGTTGGGTGAACAAATTACAGTTGGGCAATTGACAAATAAAGAAGGCATAACAATGCACATACATATATCATGATGAGTACTATGAGATTTAATCAGGGCATTACGACAAAGTACATAGACCGCTATCCAGCATGCATCTATGCCTAAAAAGTCCACTTTCAGATTATCATCCGAACCCCTTCCGGTATTAAGTTGCAAGCAACAGACAATTGCATTAAGTATAGTGCGTAATGTAATCAACACAAATATCCTTAGACAAAGCATCGATGTTTTATCCCTAGTAGCAACAACACATCCACAACCTTAGAACTTTCATCCTTTGTCCTGCATTTAATGGAGGCATGAACCCACTATCGAGCATAAATACTCCCTCTTGGAGTTACAAGTATCAACTTGGCCAGAGCCTCTACTAGCAACGGAAAGCATGCAAGAACATAAACAACATATATGATAGATCAACTTGACATAGTATTCAATATTCATCGGATCCCAACAAACACAACATGTAGCATTACAAATAGATGATCTTGATCATGATAGGCAGCTCACAAGACCTAACATGATAGCACAATGAGGAGAAGACGACCATCTAGCTACTGCTATGGACCCATAGTCCAGGGGTGAACTACTCACACATCGATCCGGAGGCGATCATGGCGATGAAGAGACCTCCGGGAGATGATTCCCCTCTCCGGCAGGGTGCCGGAGGCGATCTCCTGAATCCCCCGAGATGGGATTGGCGGCGGCTGCGTCTCTGGAAGGTTTTTCGTATCGTGGCTCTCGGTACAGAGGGTTTCGCGACGAAGGCTTTAAGTAGGCGGAAGGGCGGAGTCGGAGGAGTCACGGGGGCCCCACACGCTAGGGCCGCGCGGGCCCAAGCCTGGCCGCGCCGCCCTAGTGTGGCGTCGCCTCGTGGCCCCACTTCGTATCTCCCTCGGTCTTCTGGAAGCTTCGTGGAAAAATAAGCCCCTGGGCGTTGATTTCATCCAATTCCGAGAATATTTCCTTTGTAGGATTTCTGAAACCAAAAACAGCAGAAAAACAAAGAATCGGCTCTTCGGCATCTCGTCAATAGGTTAGTGCCGGAAAATGCATAATAATGACATATAATGTGTATAAAACATGTGAGTATCATCATAAAAGTAGCATGGAACATAAGAAATTATAGATACGTTTGAGACGTATCAAGCATCCCCAAGCTTAGTTCCTACTCGCCCTCGAGTAGGTAAACGATAACAAGGATAATTTCTGAAGTGACATGCTATCATAATCTTGATCAATACTATTGTAAAACACATGAGATGAATGCAGCGATTCGAAGCAATGGTGAAGACAATGAGTAAACAACTGAATCATATAGCAAAGATTTTTCATGAATAATACTTTCAAGACAAGCATCTATAAGAATTGCATAACAGTTAACTCATAAGCAATAAATTCTTAGTAGAAAGCTTTGAAACAACACAAAGGAAGATATAAGTTTCAGCGGTTGCTTTCAACTTCAACATGTATATCTCATGGATAATTGTCAACACAAAGTAATATAACAAGTGCAATAGGTAAACATGTAAGAATCAATGCACACAGTTTACACAAGTGTTTGCTTCTAAGATAGAAAGAATAGGTAAACTGACTCAACAATAAAGTAGAAGAATGGCCCTTCGCAGAGGGAAGCATGGATTACTATTTTTGTGCTAGAGCTTTTCATTTTGAAAACATAGAAACAATTTTGTCAACGGTAGTAATAAATCATATGTGTTATGTATAAGACATCCTATAAGTTGCAAGCCTCATGCATAGTATACTAATAGTGCCCGCACCTTGTCCTAGTTAGCTTGGATTAACACGGATTATCATTGCATAACATATGTTTCAACCAAGTGTCACAAAGGGGTACCTCTATGCCGCCTGTACAAGGGTCTAAGGAGAAGGTTCGCATTGGATTTCTCGCTTTTGATCATTCTCAACTTAGACACCCATACCGGGACAACATAGACAACAGATAATGGACTCCTCTTTAATGCTTAAGCATTCAACAACAGATAATATTCTCATAAAAGATTGAGGTTTTGTGTCCAAACTGAAACTTCCACCATGATTCATGACTTTAGTTAGCGGCCCAATGTTCTTCTCTAACAATATGCATACTCAAACCATTTGATCATGAAAATCGCCCTTACTTCAGACAAGACGAACATGCATAGCAACTCACATGATATTCAACAAAGGTAAAAGTTGATGGCGTCTCCAGAAACATGGTTACCGCTCAATGATACGTCTCCGACGTCTCGATAATTTCTTATGTTCCATGCCACATTATTGATGTTATCTACATGTTTTATGCACACTTTATGTCATATTCGTGCATTTTCTGGAACTAACCTATTAACAAGATGCCGAAGTGCCAGTTCATTTCTTGTTTTTGGTTTCAGAAATCCTAGTAACGAAATATTCTCGGAATCGGACGAAATCAACGCCCAGGTTCCTATTTTCACCGGAAGCATCCAGAACACCCGAGAGCCACCAGGGAGGGGGCACAGGCCCACCAAACCACATGGCGGCGCGGCCAGGGGGGGGCCCGCGCCACCCTATGGTGTGGGCACCCCTTCGACCCTCCTGCGCCGCCTCTTCGCCTATTTAAAGCCCCTGGATCGAAAACCCTGAGACATTCGACGAAACCCACAGAAACCTTCCAGAGCCGCCGCCATCGCGAAGCCAAGATCTGGGGGACAGGAGTCTCTGTTCCGGCACGCCGCCGGAACGGGGAAGTGCCCCCGGAAGGCTTCTCCATCGACACCGCTGCCATCTCCACCGCCATCTTCATCACCACTGCTGCTCCCATGAGGAGGGAGTAGTTCTCCATCGAGGCTCGGGGCTGTACCGGTAGCTATGTGGTTCATCTCTCTCATATGTGCTTCAATACAATAATCTCATGAGCTGCTTTACATGATTGAGATTCATATGATGATGCTTGTAATCTAGATGTCATTATGCTAGTCAAGTGAGTTTTACTTATGTGATCTCCGGAGACTCCTTGTCCCACGTGTGTAAAGGTGACAGTGTGTGCACCGTGTGGGTCTCTTAGGCTATATTTCACAGAATACTTATTCACTGTTGAATGGCATAGTGAGGTGCTTATTTATATCTCTTTATGATTGCAATGTATTTGTATCACAATTTATCTATGTGCTACTCTAGCAATGTTATTAAAGTAGTCTATTCCTCCTGCACGATGTAATGGTGACAGTGTGTGCATCCGTGTTAGTACTTGGTTTAAGCTATGATTATGATCTCTTGTAGATTATGAAGTTAACTATTGCTATGATAGTATTGATGTGATCTATTCCTCCTACATATGCATGAAGGTGACAGTGTGCATGCTATGTTAGTACTTGGTTTAGTCTTTTGATCTATCTTACACTATAAGGTTACTAAAATATGAACATTAATTGTGGAGCTTGTTAACTCCGGCATTGAGGGTTCGTGTAATCCTACGCAATGTGTTCATCATCCAACAAGAGTGTAGAGTATGCATTTATCTATTCTGTTATGTGATCAATGTTGAGAGTGTCCACTAGTGAAAGTGTAATCCCTAGGCCTTGTTCCTAAATATCGCTATCGTCGCTTGTTTCTTGTTTCTTGCGTTACTACTGCTGCAATACTACCACCATCAACTACACGCCAGCAAGCTATTTTCTGGCACCGTTGTTACTGCTCATACTTATTCATACCACCTGTATTTCACTATCTCTTCGCCGAACTAGTACACCTATTTGGTGTGTTGGGGACACAAGAGACTTCTTGCTTTGTGGTTGCAGGGTTGCATGAGAGGGATATCTTTGACCCCTTCCTCCCTGAGTTCGATAAACCTTGGGTGATCCACTTAAGGGAAAACTTGCTGCTGTTCTACAAACCTCTGCTCTTGGAGGCCCAACACTGTCTACAGGAAAAGGAGGGGGAAGTAGACATCACTCAACAAGCAACTTATTAAGAAATAAGATACCTAAGTACATATTCTTCACCACAATAGTTTTTAAGGCTATTTTCCTATGAGCTATGTATTGTAAAGGCAAAGAATAGAATTTTAAAGGTAGCACTCAAGTAATGTACTTTGGAATGGCAGAGAAATACCATGTGGTAGGCAGGTATGGTGGACACAAATGGCATGGATTTTGGCTCAAGGATTTGGATGCACGAGAAGAATCCCTCTCAATAAAAGGCTAGGCTAGCAAGGTTGTTTGAAGCAAACTCAAGTATAAAACGGTACAGCAAGACTCACATATGAACTTATTGTAAGTATTATAAGACTTTACATCGTCTTCTTGTTGTTCAAACACCTCAACCAGAAAATATCTAGACTTAGAGAGACCAATCATGCAAACCAAATTTTAACAAGCTCTATGTAATTCTTCATTAATAGGTGCAAGGTACATGATGCAAGAGCTTAAACATGATCTATATGAGCACAACAATTGCCAAGTATCAAATTATTCAAGACATTATACCATTTACCACATGCGGCATTTTCCGTTTCCAACCATATATCAATGAACGAAGTAGTTCAACCTTCGCAATGAACATAAAGAATAAAGCTAAGAACATATGTGTTCATACGAAACAGCGGAGCGTGTCTCTCTCCCAAACAAAGAATGCTAGGATCCGACTTTATTAAAAAAAACAAAAAAAAAGCAAACAGACGCTCCAAGTAAAGTACATAAGATGTGACTGAATAAAAATATAGTTTCACTAGAGGTGACCTGATAAGTTGTCGATGAAGAAGGGGATGCCTTGGGCATCCCCAAGCTTAGATGCTTGAGTCTTCTTAAAATATGCAGGGATGAACCACGGGGGCATCCCCAAGCTTAGACCTTTCACTCTTCTTGATCATATTGTATCATCCTCCTCTCTTGACCCTTGAAAACTTCCTCCACACCAAACTCAAAACAAACTCATTAGAGGGTTAGTGCATAATTGAAAATTCATATATTCAGAGGTGACATAATCATTCTTAACACTTCTGGACATTGCACAAAGCTACTAAAAGTTAATGGAACAAAGAAATCCATCAAACATAGCAAAACAGGCAATGCGAAATAAAAAGCAGAATCTGTCAAAACAGAACAGTCTGTAAAGACGAATTTTCCAGGGGCACTTAACTTGCTCAGATGAAAATGCTCAAATTGAATGAAAGTTGCGTACATATCTAAGGATCACGCACGTAAATTGGCAAATTTTTCTGAGTTACCTACAGAGACTACTGCTCAAATTCGTGACAGCAAGAAATCTGTTTCTGCGCAGTAATCCAAATCTAGTATTGACTTTACTATCAAAGACTTTACTTGGCACAACAATGCAATAAAATAAAGATAAGGAGAGGTTGCTACAGTAGTAACAACTTCCAAGACTCAAATATAAAACAAAAGTGCTGTAGTAAAATGATGGGTTGTCTCCCATAAGCGCTTTTCTTTAACGCCTTCCAGCTAGGCGCAGAAAGTGTGAATCAAGTATTATCAAGAGATGAAGCATCGACATCATAATTTGTTCTAATAATAGAATCATAAGGTAACTTCATTCTTTTTCTAGGGAAGTGTTCCATACCTTTCTTGAGAGAAAATTGATATTTAATATTACCTTCCTTCATATCAATGGTAGCACCAACAGTTCGAAGAAAAGGTCTTCCCAATATAATGGGACAAGATGCATTGCATTCAATATCCAAGACAACAAAATCAACGGGGACAAGGTTATTGTTAACCATAATACGAACATTATCAATCCTCCCCAAAGGTTTCTTTATAGCATTATCAGCAAGATTAACATCCAAATAACAATTTTTCAATGGTGGCAAGTCAAGCATATCATAGATTTTCTTAGGCATAACAGAAATACTTGCACCAAGATCACATAAAGCATTACAATCAAAATCATTGACCCTCATCTTAATGATGGGCTCCCAACCATCTTCTAACTTCCTAGGAATAGAAGTTTCAAGTTTTAGTTTCTCTTCTCTAACTTTTATGAGAGCATTTGTAATATGTTTTGTAAAGGCCAAATTTATAGCACTAGCATTAGGACTTCTAGCAAGTTTTTGTAAGAACTTTATAACTTCAGAGATGTGACAATCATCAAAATCTAAACCATTATGATCTACAACAATGGGATCATTGTCCCCAATGTTGGAAAAAAATTCAGCAGTTTTATCACAAGCAATTTCAGCAGTTTTAGCAATTTCAGGCAATTTTGCACGCTTTGCACTAGGAGTAGAAACATTGCCAACACCAATTATTTTACCATTGATAGTAGGAGGTGTAGAAACATGTGAAGCATTATCATTACTAGTGGTGGTAATAGTCCAAACTTTAGCTACATTATTCTCTTTAGCAAGTTTTTCGTTTTCTTCTCTTTCCCACCTAGCATGCAATTCAGCCATCAATCTTATATTCTCATTAATTCTAACTTGGATGGCATTTTCTGTAGTAACAATCTTATTATCATTATCCTTATTAGGCATAACTTTCAATTTTAAAAGATCAACATCAGAGGCAAGTCTATCAACCTTAGAGGCAAGAATATCAATTTTATCAAGCCTTTCCTCAACAGATTTGTTAAATGCAGTTTGTGTACTAATAAATTCTTTAAGCATGGCTTCAAGACCAGGGGGTACACTCCTATTATTGTTGTAAGAATTCCCATAAGAATTACCATAACCATTACCATTAGCAGAAGGATATGGCCTATAGTTGTTACCAGAATTATTCCTATAAGCATTGTTGTTGAAATTATTATTTTTAATGAAGTTCACATCAACATGTTCTTCTTGGGCAACCAATGAAGCTAAAGGAACATTATTTGGATCCACATTAGATCTACCATTCACAAGCATAGACATAATCACATCAATCTTATCACTCAAGGAGGAGGTTTCTTCAACAGAATTTACCTTCTTACCTTGTGGAGCCCTTTCCGTGTGCCATTCAGAGTAATTGATCATCATATCATCAAGAAGCTTTGTAGCCGCCCCCAAGGTGACGGACATAAAGGTACCTCCAGCAGCTGAATCCAATAGGTTCCGCGAAGAAAAATTCAATCCTGCATAGAAGGTTTGGATGATCATCCAAGTAGTCAGTCCATGGGTTGGGCAATTCTTTACCAAAGATTTCATTCTCTCCCATGCTTGAGCAACATGTTCATTATCCAATTGCTTAAAATTCATTATGCTACTTCTCAAAGATATAATTTTAGCAGGAGGATAATATCTACCAATGAAAGCATCTTTACATTTAGTCCATGAATCAATACTATTCTTAGGCAAAGATAGCAACCAATCTTTAGCTCTTCCTCTTAATGAGAAAGGAAACAATTTTAATTTTATAATGTCACCATCTACATCCTTATACTTTTGCATTTCACATAGTTCAACAAAATTATTAAGATGGGCAGCAGCATCATCAGAACTAACACAAGAAAATTGCTCTCTCATAACAAGATTCAGTAAAGCAGGTTTAATTTCAAAGAATTCTGCTGTAGTAGCAGGTGGAGCAATAGGTGTGCATAAGAAATCATTATTATTAGTGTTTGTGAAGTCACACCACTTAGTGTTTTCAGGAGTATTCATTTTAACAGTAGTAAATAAAGCAAACTAAACAAAGTAAATGCAAGTAACTAATTTTTTTGTGTTTTTAATATGGAGAACGCAAACAAGATAGTAAATAAAGTAAAACTAGCAACTAATTTTTTTGTGTTTTGTTTTAGTGCAGCAAACAAAGTAGTAAATAAAATAAAGCAAGACAAAAACAAAGTAAAGAGATTGGAAGTGGAGACTCCCCTTGCAGCGTGTCTTGATCTCCCCGGCAACGGCGCCAGAAAAAGAGCTTGATGCGTGCAGTTAACACACGTTCGTTGGGAACCCCAAGAGGAAGGTGTGATGCGTACAGTAGCAAGTTTTCCCTCAGAAAGAAACCAAGGTTTATCAAACCAGTAGGAGCCAAGAAGCACGTTGAAAGTTGATGGCGGCGAAGTGTAGTGCGGCGCAACACCAGGGATTCCGGCGCCAACGTGGAACCTGCACAACACAATCAAAGTACTTTGCCCCAACGTAACAGTGAGGTTGTCAATCTCACCGGCTTGCTGAAAACAAAGGATTAAACGTATTGTGTGGAAGATGATGTTTGTTTGCGAAGAACAGTAAAGAACAAGTATTGCAGTAGATTGTATTTCAGATGTAAAGAATGGACCGGGGTCCACAGTTCACTAGTGGTGTCTCTCCCATAAGATAAATAGCATGTTGGGTGAACAAATTACAGTTGGGCAATTGATACGTCTCAAACGTATCTATAATTTCTTATGTTCCATGCTACTTTATTGATGATACCTACATGTTTTATACACATTATATGTCATTATTATGCGTTTTCCGGAACTAACCGATTGACGAGATGCCGAAGGGCTAGTTGCTGTTTTCTGCTGTTTTTGGTTTCAGAAATCCTAGTAAGGAAATATTCTCGGAATCGGACGAAATCAACGCCCATCATCTTAGGATTGCATGAAGCTTCCAGAACACCCGAGAGCCGCCAGAGGGGGGCCACAGGCCCACCAAACAGTAGGCCGGCGCGGCCAAGGGGGGGCCCGCGCCCCCCTGTTGTGTCGTCGCCTCGTTGAACTTCTGACGCCGCCTCTTCGCCTATATAAAGGTCCCTGACCTAAAACACGAGACGAAAAAGCCACGGTACGAGAAACCTTCCAGAGCCGCCGCCATCGCGAAGCCAAGATCTGGGGGACAGGAGTCTCTGTTCCGGCACGCCGCCGGGACGGGGAAGTGCCCCCGGAAGGCTTCTCCATCAACACCACCGCCATCTTCATCAACGCTGCTGTCTCCCATGAGGAGGGAGTAGTTCTCCATCGAGGCTAAGGGCTGTACCGGTAGCTATGTGGTTAATCTCTCTCCTATGTACTTCAATACAATAATCTCATGAGCTGCCTTACATGATTGAGATTCATATGATGATGCTTGTAATCTAGATGTCATTATGCTAGTCAAGTGGGTTTTACTTATGTGATCTCCGGAGACTCCTTGTCCCACGTGTGTAAAGGTGACAGTGTGTGCACCGTGTGGGTCTCTTAGGCTATATTTCACAGAATACTTATTCACTGTTATGAATGGCATAGTGAAGTGCTTATTTATATCCCTTTATGATTGCAATGTGTTTTGTATCACAATTTATCTGTGTGCTACTCTAGTGATGTTATTAAAGTAGTTTATTCCTCCTGCACGGTGTAATGGTGACAGTGTGTGCATCGTGTAGTACTTGGCGTAGGCTATGATTGTGATCTCTTGTAGATTATGAAGTTAACTATTGCTATGATAGTATTGATGTGATTTATTCCTCCTTTCGTAGTGTGAAGGTGACAGTGTGCATGCTATGTTAGTACTTGGTTTGGTTATGTTGATCTGTCATGCACTCTAAGGTTATTTAAATATGAACATTGAATATTGTGGAGCTTGTTAACTCCGGCATTGAGGGTTCGTGTAATCCTACACAGTTAGTGGTGTTCATCATCCAACAAGAGGGTGTAGAGTCTAGCATCTATCTATTTATTCTGTTATGTGATCAATGTTGAGAGTGTCCACTAGTGAAAGTATGATCCCTAGGTCTTGTTTCCAATACTGCAAACACCGCTTGTTTACTGTTCTACTGCATGTTTACTTCCTGCAATATTACTACCATCAACTGCACGCCAGCAAGCACTTTTCTGGCGCTGTTGCCGGGGAGGAAAGGTAAACGGCACTCACACACCGGATCCCGGCAACGAAGCACTTTTCTGGCGCCGTTGCCGGGGAGGAAAGGTAAAAGGCACTCACACTCCGGTCCCAGGTAAAGTACTTTTCTGGCGCCATTGTGTGTGTGCTCGAAGCTATTTCCTTTAGATCCTGCAATTGCATCTTTTTGTCTCTTGTTTTACACTAGTAAGGCTTAATGGAAGACAACAACAAAATGAGAGATCTTTATGAACTTTATCTTGAATTGGGACATGATGTGTTTGAAGAGAAAATTAAAAAGCCCATGGAACTTATGCATGCTAATGGGAATGTTATTAGTATGAATGCTTTGAACACCATTGTTGCTAATGCTATGGAAGAATTTAAGCTTGGGGAGGTCGGTTTTGATGAAAATGATCTCTTTAGCCCTCCGGGTATTGAGGAGAAAGTTTATGTTGATTATGATATGCCTCCCATATATGATGATTATAATGATATTGGTCTTTTGGTGCCGCCTACTATGGAGGATAAGTTTAATTATGATTACAATATGCCTCCTATATTTGATGATGAGAATAATAATGATAGCTACTTTGTTGAATTTGCTCCCACTCCAACTAATAAAATTGATTATGCTTATGTGGAGAGTAATGATACTTATATGCATGTGAATAGGAATGCTTTATGTGATACTTATATTGTTGAGTTTGTTCATGATGCCTCTGAAAGTTATTATGAGAGAGGAAAATATGGTTGTAGAAATTTTCATGTTACTAAAACACCTCTCTATATGCTGAAATTCTTGAAGTTATACTGGTTTTATCTTCCATGCTTGTTACTTTGCTCTTCATGAACTTGTTTATTTACAAGATTCCTATGCATAGGAAGCATGTTAGACTTAAATGTGTTTTGAATTTGCTTCTTGATGCTCTCTTTTGCTTCAACTCTTATTTCTTGTGCGAGCATCATTAAAACTGCTGAGCCCATCTTAATGGCTGTAAAGAAAGCACTTCTTGGGAGATAACCCATGTGTTTATTTTGCTACAGTACTTTTTTTTATATTTGTGTCTTGGAAGTTGTTACTACTGTAGCAACCTCTCCTTATCTTATTTTATTGCATTGTTGTGCCAAGTAAAGTCTTTGATAGCAAGGTTGATACTAGATTTGGATTACTGCGCAGAAACAGATTTCTGTCTGTCACGAATCTGGGCAGAATTCTCTGTAGGTAACTCAGAAAAATCTGCCAATTTACGTGCGTGATCCTCAGATATGTACGCAACTTTCATTCAATTTGGGCATTTTCATCTGAGCAAGTCTGGTGCCACTTTAAAATTCGTCTTTACGGACTGTTCTGTTTTGACAGATTCTGCCTTTTATTTCGCATTGCCTCTTTTGCTGTGTTGGATGGATTTCTTTGTTCCGTTAACCTCCAGTAGCTTTGGGCAATGTCCAGAAGTGTTAAGAATGATTGTGTCACCTCTGAACATGTGAATTTTTGATTATGCACTAACCCTCTAATGAGTTTGTTTCGAGTTTGGTGTGGAGGAAGTTTTCAAGGGTCAAGAGAGGAGGATGATATACTATGATCAAGAAGAGTGAAGAGTCTAAGCTTGGGGATGCCCCGGTGGTTCATCCCTGTATATTTCAAGAAGACTCAAGCGTCTAAGCTTGGGGATGCCCAAGGCATCCCCTTCTTCATCGACAAAATTATCAGGTTCCTTCTCTTGAAACTATATTTTTATTCGGTCACATCTTATGTACTTTACTTGGAGCGTCTGTTTGTTTTTTATTTTTGTTTTGTTTGAATAAGTTCGTCCTTGTGTGGGAGAGAGACACGCTCCGCTGGTTCATATGAACACATGTGTTCTTAGCTTTTAATGTTCATGGCGAAGGTTGAAAACCGCTTCGTTAATTGCTATATGGTTGGAAACAGAAAATGTTGCATGTGGTAATTGGTATAATGTTTTGAATAATTTGATACTTGGCAATTGTTGTGCTCATATAGATCATATTTAAGCTCTTGCATCATGTACTTTGCACCTATTAATGAAGAACTACATAGAGCTTGTTAAAATTTGGTTTGCATGATTGTTCTCTAGAGTCTAGATATTTTCTGGTTAAGGTGTTTGAACAACAAGGAAGACGATGTAAAGTCTTATAATGCTTACAATATGTTCATATGTGAGTCTTGCTCCACCGTTTTATACGTGAGTTTGCTTCAAACAATCTTGCTAGCCTAGCCTTGTATTGAGAGGGATTCTTCTCGTGCATCCAAATCCTTGAGCCAAACACTATGCCATTTGTGTCCACCATACCTACCTACTACATGGTATTTCCTGCCATTCCAAGCAAATACTTCATGTGCTACCTTTAAACAATTCAAAAGCTATTATCTCTTATTTGTGTCAATGTTTTATAGCTCATGAGGAAGTATGTGGTGTTTTATCTTTCGATCTTGTCATTTACTTTTGACAGACTTTCACAATGGACTAGTGGTTTCATCCGCTTATCCAATAATTTTGCAAAAAGAGCTGGCAATGGGGTTCCCAGCCCCAATTAATTAACTTGCATTAATAATTCTCTTCACATGTTTTGCCCTGATCAATCTGTAAGCAACTTAATTTTGCAAATAGACACTCCTTCGTGGTATGTGATTGTTGGAAGGCACCCGAGGATTCGGTTAGCCATGGCTTGAGAAAGCAAAGGTTGGGAGGAGTGTCATCTAAAAAAATAAAAAAATATAAACTAAACTAAAGTACATGTGTAAACAAAGAGAAGAGGGATGATCTACCTTGCTGGTAGAGATAACATCCTTCATGGGAGCCGCTCTTGAAAGTCTGGTTGATGAGGTAGTTAGAGTACCCGCTACCATTCGTTGACAACAACAAACACCTCTCAAAACTTTACTTTTATGCTCTCTATATGATTTCAAAACTTGAAAAGCTCTAGCACATGATTTAATCCCTGCTTCCCTCTACGAAGGGCCTATCTTTTACTTTATGTTGAGTCAGTTTACCCACTTCTTTCTATCTTAGAAGCAAACACTTGTGTCAACTGTGTGCATTGATTCTTACATGTTTACCTATTGCACTTGTTATATTGCTTTATGTTGACAACTATCCATGAGATATACATGTTACAAGTTGAAAGCAATTGCTGAAACTTAATCATCCTTTGTGTTGCTTCAATGCCTTCTACTAAGAATTTATTGCTTATGAGTTAACTGTTATGCAAGTCTTATTGATGCTTGTCTTGAAAGTACTATTCATGAAAAGTCTTTGCTATATGATTCATTTGTTTACTCATTGTCTTTACCATTGCTTTGAATCGTTGCATTCATCTCATATGCTTTACAATAATGTTGATCAAGATTATGTTGGTAGCATGTCACTTAAGAAATTATTCTTGTTATTGTTTACCTACTCGAGGGCGAGTAGGAACTAAGCTTGGGGATGCTTGATACGTCTCAAACGTATCTATAATTTCTTATGTTCCATGCTACTTTATTGATGATACCTACATGTTTTATACACATTATATGCCATTATTATGCGTTTTCCGGAACTAACCTATTGACGAGATGCCTAAGGGCTAGTTGCTGTTTTCTGCGATTTTTGGTTTCAGAAATCCTAGTAAGGAAATATTCTCGGAATCGGACGAAATCAACGCCCAGCATCTTAGGATTGCATGAAGCTTCCAGAACACCCGAGAGCCGCCAGAGGGGGGCCACAGGCCCACCAAACAGTAGGCCGACGCGGCCAAGGGGGGCCGCGCCCCCCTGTTGTGTCGTCACCTCGTTGACCTTCTGACGCCGCCTCTTCGCCTATATAAAGGTCCCTGACCTAAAACACGAGACGAAAAAGCCACGGTACGAGAAACCTTCCAGAGCCGCCGCCATCGCGAAGCCAAGATCTGGGGGACAGGAGTCTCTGTTCCGGCACGCCGCCGGGACGGGGAAGTGCCCCTGGAAGGCTTCTCCATCAACACCACCGCCATCTTCATCAACGCTGCTGTCTCCCATGAGGAGGGAGTAGTTCTCCATCGAGGCTAAGGGCTGTACCGGTAGCTATGTGGTTAATCTCTCTCCTATGTACTTCAATACAATAATCTCATGAGCTGCCTTACATGATTGAGATTCATATGATGATGCTTGTAATCTAGATGTCATTATGCTAGTCAAGTGGGTTTTACTTATGTGATCTCCGGAGACTCCTTGTCCCACGTGTGTAAAGGTGACAGTGTGTGCACCGTGTGGGTCTCTTAGGCTATATTTCATAGAATACTTATTCACTGTTATGAATGGCATAGTGAAGTGCTTATTTATATCCCTTTATGATTGCAATGTGTTTTGTATCACAATTTATCTGTGTGCTACTCTAGTGATGTTATTAAAGTAGTTTATTCCTCCTGCACGGTGTAATGGTGACAGTGTGTGCATCGTGTAGTACTTGGCGTAGGCTATGATTGTGATCTCTTGTAGATTATGAAGTTAACTACTGCTATGATAGTATTGATGTGATTTATTCCTCCTTTCGTAGTGTGAAGGTGACAGTGTGCATGCTATGTTAGTACTTGGTTTGGTTATGTTGATCTGTCATGCACTCTAAGGTTATTTAAATATGAACATTGAATATTGTGGAGCTTGTTAACTCCGGCATTGAGGGTTCGTGTAATCCTACACAGTTAGTGGTGTTCATCATCCAACAAGAGGGTGTAGAGTCTAGCATCTATCTATTTATTCTGTTATGTGATCAATGTTGAGAGTGTCCACTAGTGAAAGTATGATCCCTAGGCCTTGTTTCCAATACTGCAAACACCGCTTGTTTACTGTTCTACTGCATGTTTACTTCCTGCAATATTACTACCATCAACTGCACGCCAGCAAGCACTTTTCTGGCGCAGTACTACTGCTCATATTCATTCATACCACTTGTATTTCACTATCTCTTCGCCAAACTAGTGCACCTATTAGGTGTGTTGGGGACACAAGAGACTTCTTGCTTTGTGGTTGCAGGGTTGCTTGAGAGGGATATCTTTGACCTCTTCCTCCCTGAGTTCGATAAACCTTGGGTGATCCACTTAAGGGAAACTTGATGCTGTTCTACAAACCTCTGCTCTTGGAGGCCCAACACTGTCTACAAGAATAGAAGCACCCGTAGACATCAGCAATTGACAAATAAAGAAGGCATAACAATGCACATACATATATCATGATGAGTACTATGAGATTTAATCAGGGCATTACGACAAAGTACATAGACCGCTATCCAGCATGCATCTATGCCTAAAAAGTCCACTTTCAGGTTATCATCCGAACCCCTTCCGGTATTAAGTTGCAAGCAACAGACAATTGCATTAAGTATGATGCGTAATGTAATCAACACAAATATCCTTAGACAAAGCATCGATGTTTTATCCCTAGTAGCAACAGCACATCCACAACCTTAGAACTTTCTCATCACTGTCCTGCATTTAATGGAGGCATGAACCCACTATCGAGCATAAATACTCCCTCTTGGAGTTACAAGTATCAACTTGGCCAGAGCCTCTACTAGCAACGGAGAGCATGCAAGAACATAAACAACATATATGATAGATTGATAATCAACTTGACATAGTATTCAATATTCATCGGATCCCAACAAACACAACATGTAGCATTACAAATAGATGATCTTGATCATGATAGGCAGCTCACAAGATCTAACATGATAGCACAATGAGGAGAAGACGACCATCTAGCTACTGCTATGGACCCATAGTCCAGGGGTGAACTACTCACACATCGATCCGGAGGCGATCATGGCGATGAAGAGACCTCCGGGAGATGATTCCCCTCTCCGGCAGGGTGCCGGAGGCGATCTCCTGAATCCCCCGAGATGGGATTGGCGGCGGCTGCGTCTCTGGAAGGTTTTCCGTATCGTGGCTCTCGGTACAGAGGGTTTCGCGATGAAGGCTTTAAGTAGGCGGAAGGGCGGAGTCGGAGGAGTCACGGGGGCCCCACACGCTAGGGCCGCGCGGGCCCAAGCCTGGCCGCGCCGCCCTAGTGTGGCGTCGCCTCGTGGCCCCACTTCGTATCTCTCTCGGTCTTCTGGAAGCTTCGTGGAAAAATAAGCCCCTGGGCGTTGATTTCGTCCAATTCCGAGAGTATTTCCTTTGTAGAATTTCTGAAACCAAAAACAGCAGAAAACAGCAACTGGCTCTTCGGCATCTCGTCAATAGGTTAGTGCCGGAAAATGCATAATAATGACATATAATGTGTATAAAACATGTGAGTATCATCATAAAAGTAGCATGGAACATAAGAAATTATAGATACGTTTGAGACGTATCAATGCACAATGAAATTCGAGATGCAGGTCTCCATACACAACTTAAGGCGGATCTAGCTATGCATTTGTGGGCGAGGAGAGGAGCCGCCAACAATGCATGATTTTATTTCTATTTGTTTGGTTGTATGAATAATATAAGTACTATTTGTTTGATTGATTGTATGAATAATTTAAGTACTATTTGTTTGGTTGTAAGAATAATTTAAGTACTATTTGTTTGATTGATTGTATGAAGAATTTAAGTACTATTTGTTTGATTGCATGAATAATTTAAGTACTATTTATGTGATTGTGTGAATTATTGAATATAGTATGAATAAAATGTGATTGATATGTTGTTTCAAAATATTTTAAAAAGAAAAAAAGTTTTGGGGGCCGCCGTTTGGGAGGCGCCGGTGTGGGAACAACGTCCCCAAATAGAGGATGCACTGCCGGCACCCCCCCATAAAGCAGTGTCGGTGACCTTGCCGGCGACTATATGGGACGCGTCGGTGGAGATGCTCTAAGGATGGCAATTTTATCCACGTTCATGGGTACCCGCGAGTGTCGTACCCACATGGACACGATATGGATACACTTCTATAGCCATGTGTAGTACTCATACCCTAACCATTAAGCTACGGGTAGGACACGGATATAGCCTTTGTACCCATTGGTATACCAAGACCCTACCCATTTATTGTTAATTTGTCATGCAGTAGGTCTTCTCTTGTTGACATATATGAGTTAGAGTATGAGATTGTGACTTCTAATTCTACTAACTATCGGGTACTCAACTATCTGTTATTGAGTTGAGATAATTAACTTTTTATTATCAAATGTGATATCGATAAAGGTAAAATGTGAATAACTTGTACTGTGTGATCTACCCGTTGGGTACCCAATGGGTACAATACCTATCTGGTATGGGTAAAGTTTCACAACCGTGGGTACGAGTATGGGTATGGTATTGCTCTACCGACCCATACCCTACCCATTGTCATAATTAGCTAGAACAACAACACTCATAGCATTTTAATAGGAGAAAACTTGCTAATTCATAGCGGAACCTCTGAGTGCTCCCTCCCAGTACCTCCAAGTGTTGTCCGATTCTAGAGGTTCTCGGGTCAAGTCGGTGCCACCGAGATCAAGATCGACACCGTACCTCTAGGAATTTGTCTTTCTCGCATGACTGTTTAAATTTTGAAGTAGTTTGATACTATTGGGTTTAACCATTTAGAATTGGGCATGTTATTTTCTTCTATAATGGTACAAACAAAGTTGAAGACCTTCTAAGAGCCTTGTGCTAAACCCCCTAAGAAAGGCATGTTGCAAGTTTAAAAGGAATGGTCATATAATGATATAATTTTGTGTAAAAATATAATGATATTATGCAGACAAGAACTCAACAAAAATTTCCCGTATCCACACCAATCTATTACTCGTGCTCTCGATGTATTTTTGAGACAGATGCAACAGGGGTAGCTTAGATGAGCTGGAGAGTGTTGGCGACATTGGTAACCTGGACGATATTGGCATAGACAGGTTGTACTAGGTTCGGCCACTCGCGGTGGAGTTAAAGATCTATTCCTACTCGATTACATTGATAGATGTGTTTACAAGTCGCTAGAGATGTAGATGGAGGCCAATGATGGATGAATGTATGTTCCCTAGCTATTACCTCTAATTGAGCCTTAAATAGGTGACTTGATCTAGAGTTTACACCGTATGAGAAAGTCACTCAAAATGTAAGTCGACTAACCGCAGTTGGATCCTTGGCTTGTCCCTCACATTGACTTAGTGGGTTGACTGGGAATTCAACCACCCTGAACCTTTCTAAGCAAGATTTGAGCTCTCCAAGGACCTAAGCACAACCCAAATTGCGTAAGAGAGCACTCACCATCGCGATTGCTACCTACAATCAAAGTATCAAACATACGACCAGATCTAGGGATCACAGACCATAGTGAAAGTGCATGCAGCCCCATGTGTAATTTTGGTAATTAATGACAATCCCTATGGACTAATGTTTGCCTTTAGTTATATTTGTAGGATATGTCCCTAGTCCATAGTTGAACTATTTGTTGGTGTCAAGGAAAGAATAAGAAAGTGAAGAAGATCAAGTTTTCACAAATGTGTTATTCAAGGAATGATCCAAAGATTGTTCATTAGAGAAGTTGATCCTACGCCAAGTATGTCTTGAAGAAGAATATGGGTTGATATCTCATCTGTACTTTCAAGGCATCTACATAATGAAGAAATAATAAGAAATGAAGTGCACGTTCAAGATGAGTCTTCTTGAAAAGATCATATACTTGAAGGTTGTTGTCCATATGGTGATCATGGATATGTAAAAATATGCCTAAGGAGAGTCTCTCCCATAGTGTCAAGTATGGGAGAGCAATTCACAATAATTCA
Organism: Lolium perenne; assembly: GCF_019359855.2. NCBI lineage: Eukaryota > Viridiplantae > Streptophyta > Magnoliopsida > Poales > Poaceae > Lolium > Lolium perenne. Next base: position 80,339,721 of record NC_067245.2, on the reverse strand, counting down.
CCAAGCAAGCGCAATCAAGAAAGGCATTCCATATTGAGGTAAAAAATATCGTCCTCATCAAGATCAAGTGAATGATCAAGGCAAAAATTTGTTCTTCATATGGTTTCTTTCTTACCAGTTCCGTGGTGTTGTTAGGAGACCGGTTTATAGGACAGATAGTTGTGCTATCAAGAGGAGCTCTCGAGTGAGTAACATGATCATACCGTTCATAGAGATCTCAAACCTTTTCATCATCTTTCTTGATTTTTATTTGGTTCCTATCTATGGGAGGATTTAGAAATTTTGGTTATCTCCATGACAAGCTCAAGTTCATAAAAAAAATTCATATGCATTCTCTACTGCGCTTTCGAAATTTTGGTTATCTCCATGACAAGCTCAAGTTCATAAAAAAAATTCATATGCATAAAAAAAGCTACTGGAAGTCAATGGAACAAAGAAATCCATCCCACATAACAAAAGAGGCAATGCGAAATAAAAGGCAGAATCTGTCAAAACAGAACAGTCCGTAAAGACGAATTTTAAAATGGCACCAGACTTGCTCAGATGAAAATGCTCATATTGAATGAAAGTTGCGTACATATCTGAGGATCACTCACGTAAATTGGCATAATTTTCTGAGTTACCTACAGAGAATTAGGCCCAGATTCGTGACAACAAGAAATCGGTTTCTGCGCAGTAATCCAAATCTAGTATCAACCTTTCTATCAAAGACTTTACTTGGCACAACAATGCAATAAAATAAGATAAGGAGAGGTTGCTACAGTAGTAACAACTTCCAAGACTCAAATATAAAACAAAATTGCTGTAGTAAAATAAACACATGGGTTATCTCCCAAGAAGTTCTTTCTTTTTAGCCATTAAGATGGGCTCAACAGTTTTAATGATGCAATCGCAAGAAATAGTATTTGAAGCAAAAGAGATCATCAAGAGGCAAATTCAAAACAAATTTAAGCCTAACATGCTTCCTATGAAAAGGAATCTTGTACACAAATGAATTCATGAAGAACAAAGTGACAAGCATAAGAGGATAAAACACGAGTAACTTCAAGATTCTCAACATAAAGAGGGGAAACTTAATATTATTAAGATGCATATACCCATGTTTCCCTCTCTCATAATAACTTTCAGTAGCATCATTGATGAATTCCACAATATACCCATCACTTAAAACATTCTTATCATGGTTCATATGCATAGAAGTATCATTAATTTTGGCATAAGAAGAATTCTTCTCATTAATAGTAATTGGAGCAGGATTATTATCAAGAATTTGAACATGGTAAACAAGTTGCATATTAAGGGAATTGTTTTTGGCAATCCAATCATAACTATGAAAAGTTTCATAAGGATAGTTATAACCTATATCATAGCATTCTTTATAATAATCATCAAAGGTCGGAGGCACAGTGTCATCATAAGAAATAGAATAGTTATCTTTCACAGTCGGTTTATCTGTAACCATACCATCATTGTTATTAGAAGGAGATGTATCAAACACATAATGATCAGTAGCAAAAGGATTTTCAAAACCTCTTCCCCAAGCTTAGAGCTTTCTATATCATTATGGGAGGAAGCATGGATAGCACTGATACTATGGCAATTATTATCATCATCATTTTCAGAATTAGTTTCCCAGAGATTTGCAATATCAAAAGTAGTGTGCTCATTCAAATCATGATCACTAATGTATGTAAAGGGCATAGGAAGATCATTGTATTCAGATTCATTATCATAATAATCATTAGGAGCAACATACTTACGGTTACCTATCGTTATCTCATACACGCGGGGATATGCTGTTACCTCTTTCTTTTTATTCCCCTTCTTCTTCTTCTTCTTCTTCTTCTTCTTCTTCTTCGTTCCCTTCTTCTTCTTCTTCTCCTTTTCCTCGTTCCCTTCTTTAGGAGGGAGAGGCTTGATGAGAGGCTTCTCCACATAACCTGCTTTATTTTAAAACAATAGAAGAAACTTGGGAGGATTCCTCCTTTTCATTAATAAGTTCAAAACACACAGCGGTCCTATCATATTTTGGCAAGGTGTCATCTTCTAAAATATTTTGTATGTAAGTATTTGTATGGCAATTATCAATGCAATAAGAAAAACACCCATGCAGGACATCATCAACATCAAGATCATTAATATCTAACAAAGAAATTTTTCTTGATAACTCTTCACACCACAAAAATAAAGTAAGTTCATCATGCTGATTAGGAGTAATTTCATCATCACAATACAAATTTGCAGCGCTCATGGGGTTCAAATTATCATTGGAGGAGCATTGAAAATTAAAATGACCCACTCTATGGCAAAGTTCATAAATAAAAGGATAGAGGACACAAACTTTTTTACCAAGATCATCTAGCGCCCTCGACCACTTTCTAGTTTTTTCATTAGTATGATGGATACAATATTCATCTTCGATTTGATTAATTCCACAAGGTCTATGCATTCCACAAAAATTAACATGCTTATAGGAAATATTATTCTTAGGAGTTTGAGCATGTTTATTGCAATCATTAACAACAATTTCATCCTTCATACAAGCCTCTTTAAAAGGTTCATGATACTTATCAAAATTCTTCCTAGGCAATTCAAAATGAGAGGCAAAAGCTTTATAAAGATTTGCAGCAACTTGGGAGTCAAGACCATAAGTAGCACTCATATCTCGAAATTTATCAGTATCCATAAAAGCTTCAATGCATTCATAATCATAATTTATACCTGACTCTTCTCCTTTGTTGTTCTCCCATCCTTCAGCATTCTCCTCAATCCGATCAAGAAGATCCCACCTAGCTTTAACCTCCTTGCTTGTGAAAGATCCCTCTGAACAGGCATCCAGATAGTCCTTGTGTTGTCCTGAAAGCCTCGCATAAAAATTGTTAACAATAACATTACGGGGGAGCTCATGAATGGGACATTTGAGCATTAGTGACTTCAATCTCCCCCATGCTTGAGAAATACTTTCTCCATCACGAGGATAAAAGTTATAAATATAATTCCTATCAATATGCACTTCATGAGGAGGATAAAATTTAGAATAAAAGAGAGGTACAATTTCCTCCCAACCAAGAGAATGACTATTCTTCAACAATTTATACCAATGCGCCGCTTTACCAGACAGCGAAAAAGAGAATAGCTTCTTCCTCACTTCATCCATAGAGATACCTGCACACTTGAATAACCCACATAATCCATGCAAAAACAGTAAATGATCTCCAGGATGGACAGTTCCATCCCCTTCATAGCGGTTATCAATAACACGTTCAATAATTTTCATGGGTATCTTGAAAGCAGTACTTGCAGTTGGTGGACACGCATCATTAGAGTTATCGCATATGGGAGATAAAGCATTATCAGAACAAATTTTCTCCCCTAAAGATGGGAAACTAAAAAGATCACAAAAACTAGCTTCCCCAAGCTTAGACTTATCCATAGCATTAGCAGTGATTGCGTTCATACTAATAACATTGCTACTAGCATGCAATTGAGGCTCCATAGGTTCTTTAATTTTTGCATCACACAATTCATGTCTTAACTTAGGAAATAAATTGAAAAGCTCATAGTTGTATTCCATTATGCCTTACTAGTGTAAAACAAGAAACAAAAAGATGTAATTGCAGGATCTAAAGGAAATAGCTTCGAGTACTTACAATGGTGAAAATAGCTTAGTAGCCGAGATCCGGAATGTGAGTACCTTTTACCTTTCCTCCCCGACAACGGCGCCAGAAAATAGCTTGATGTCTACGCGCGCTTCTATTCTTGTAGACAGTGTTGGGCCTCCAAGAGCAAAGGTTTGTAGAACAGCAGCAAGTTTCCCTTAAGTGGATCACCCAAGGTTTATCGAACTCAGGGAGGAAGAGGTCAAAGATATCCCTCTCATGCAACCCTGCAACCACAAAGCAAGAAGTCTCTTGTGTTCCCAACACACCTAATAGGTGCACTAGTTCGGCGAAGAGATAGTGAAATACAAGTGGTATGAATGAATATGAGCAGTAGTACGGCGCCAGAAAAGTGCTTGCTGGCATGCAGTTGATGGTAGTAATATTGCAGGCAGTATAAATGCAGTAAAACAGTAAACAAGCAGCGATAGCAGTATTTAGGAACAAGGCCTAGGGATCATACTTTCACTAGTGGACACTCTCAACATTGATCACATAACAGAATAAATAGATAGATGCTAGACTCTACACCCTCTTGTTGGATGATGAACACCACTAACTGTGTAGGATTACACGAACCCTCAATGCCGGAGTTAACAAGCTCCACAATATTCAATGTTCATATTTAAATAACCTTAGAGTGCATGACAGATCAACATAACCAAACCAAGTACTAACATAGCATGCACACTGTCACCTTCACACTACGAAAGGAGGAATAGATCACATCAATACTATCATAGCAATAGTTAACTTCATAATCTACAAGAGATCACAATCATAGCCTACGCCAAGTACTACACGATGCACACACTGTCACCATTACACCGTGCAGGAGGAATAAACTACTTTAATAACATCACTAGAGTAGCACACAGATAAATTGTGATACAAAACACATTGCAATCATAAAGAGATATAAATAAGCACTTCACTATGCCATTCATAACAGCGAATAAGTATTATGTGAAATATAGCCTAAGAGACCCACACGGTGCACACACTGTCACCTTTACACACGTGGGACAAGGAGTCTCCGGAGATCACATAAGTAAAATCCACTTGACTAGCATAATGACATCTAGATTACAAGCATCATCATATGAATCTCAATCATGTAAGGCAGCTCATGAGATTATTGTATTGAAGTACATAGGGAGAGAGATGAACCACATAGCTACCGGTACAGCCCCGAGCCTCGATGGAGAACTACTCCCTCCTCATGGGAGACAACAGCGTTGATGAAGATGGCGGTGGTGTCGATGGAGAAGCCTTCCGGGGGCACTTCCCCGTCCCGGCGGCGTGCCGGAACAGAGACTCCTGTCCCCCAGATCTTGGCTTCGCGATGGCGGCGGCTCTGGAAGGTTTTCTCTGGTTTCGTCGAACGTAATAGGGTTTTCGCGACAGAGACCTTAAGTAGGCGGAAGGGCAGCCTCGGAGGGGTCCTGGTGGGCCCACACACTAGGGGGGCGCGGCCAGGGCTTGGGCCGCGCCGCCCTACTATGTCCCCACCTCGTGGCCCCACTTCGTTTCCCCTTCGGACTTCTGGAAGCTTCGTGGAAAAATAGGACCCTGGGCGTTGATTTCGTCCGATTCCGAGAATATTTCCTTACTAGGATTTCTGGAACCAAAAACAGCAGAAAATAGCAACTGGCCCTTCGGCATCTCGTCAATAGGTTAGTTCCGGAAAACGCATCAAAACGATATAAAGTGTGAACAAAACATGTAGGTATTGTCATAAAACAAGCATGGAACATCAGAAATTATAGATACGTTGGAGACGTATCAGCCTCCTACATCTGTTGCTGGCCCTGCATCATAGGTCGTTGTTGTTGCTGCCACTGCTCTCCGCGGCTAGCACCACCTCCACCTCGTTCCCTACCTCTAGCTCGATTTGTCATCACCAGATCTTCCACAAACCCCGCTTCCTCTATCCCAAGATGACACATGCCTACTCTCTATGCGTATTGAGGATGTGGCGGCGCAACCAAGGGAAAACGAACCCTAGTTTAGGCCATGGTGGCTTTTATAGGGAGTACGTCCTCACCGAGTTGGCGATGGTTTGGTAGGATACCTTTGCATACGCGAAAGCTGGTGGAAAAAGAGTTGCACCTACTCCATGTTGTCCTCTTCTCCAACCTTTATCCCCACCCTCTCACTGCAGACCGGGCCTGGGAGCCATACCAAGCTACGTGTCGACCATGGATTGACCTTCAACGGCTCAAAACTCCCGCCCATAACCATCTTATCTGTAAAGGAGATCACAACTGCATTGGACTCGACCCACCAGCTCCTCGAACGTCTTCCCTAGGAGTATCACATGGTGACCGAACTGAAGCAGTGTCGCCGCTGCAATGACCTCTCTCCATGTGAATCCTTCTTGCTCTTGGATCCTTTCCCACATTGGAGGAATGTGCTTGTTCGCTGCATAAACCGCTGCTGAGAATGGGGACGACTCCCTCCACGTGTTGCCTTGCCATCGTGGATAATGGGGAACTGGGTAGGCGCCCAACGCCTCACCGATCTCACCTCTGGATCCTCCTCCATGATAGCCTTCAGAGAGGTGAATTTTCCACTAGGCTTCAAGCCAATATTCGGCACCTGCAAAGCCATGACCATTGTTCTTGGAGTCAGATCCTGTAACGCCATCACCACCTCGGGCCGTGGAGAGCGGCCCAAACGAGCTGAAGTATACCGGTGTGCAGAGTGTCATCGGAACCAACCGAAATCGGACGCCAGAATCCTTGGTGACATCCGCCCCCAACTCTGCCATGATCGGACCTTCCGGTAGGCCCAGAGTCCCACCACGCCTCGGAGACCTCGCCCGTGGTCCGCCATGGACGGGAATTGAGGTGATCCCGCGATGAACATTGCCTCAAGTCGGAACAGGCCACCGCCACCCCTGTCATAGGAGCATTTTTTCCCCAACGGTAAGTATCCACTGCATCTTCGGCAAACACTAATCACGTAAAGCTGCACATCGTGATCACTACTACCTCCATTCTGAAATATAAAAGCAATGTATATTTTTAAAAGAAGGTAATACTTCGTTATGTACTAAATTTAGTTTATACTGACCGCAAAAAATGAGAATGAGAAGAGAAGAGGATATGGTTCGTCTAACGCATGCAACACAGCATGCGCGGTATGGAGCAGCTTCTAGGAGATTTAATATCCATAACAGGTGAGGATGAAGGGCGATCTGAGATCTGAGATCTCCGCCGGCGGCGATCGCCGCTGAATGGGCTGTCCTTCCCTCCTTCCTCGGCCGCCTCCTTCAAGTTCAGCCTCCTCACGATGGTGGGGGCATCGCCATCTCGATGGCAGGTAAAATTCTGCTCCCTTCCCTCTACGCGGCCGCTCTCGGCCGACTCGGACTCGGGCTTCCTTTGCATCCGCCCACAGGCGATGCGTCTGGCGCTGTTGAACTCTGATGGGCAGTTGGTTGATGCCCGGTATCTCTCCATGGGCGAGGTTATTGCTGCTGGATCAGTGATCTCCCTCCCTTGCCACAAGGTTCTTGTTGAAGCTGAGTCCCCTGAGGAGGCGCGGCAAGGTCGTGCTCCCCTGATGCCCCCTTCCCTCGATCTCAAACCAGGGATTGGGTTGCAAAAGCAGATCTGGCATCGGTTCCGTTGTCCTGTGGCTTTCTCCAGGGCTCATAACCGCCATGAATTCTTTCTGGTTGCATCCTTTGGTCGCTCAAAGCATCGTCTCGACCCCTCCATGGTTGCCCTGCTGTTACAAGTATCTCTGGGAGGTATACCTCAAGATTTTAATGTCATTTTTCTTCGAGATCGCACCTATCGATTTTCAGTCTGTAACAAGGAGGTGGGTTTTTTTATCAAGAATCTTAAGCACTATAAGTGTTCAGAGTTTGAGGTGTTCTTCTTGTTATGGGGCAATGGTGGTCCGAACTTTTCTAGAGAATTCTATCTGTGGGAGAAGGAAGAAGAACAGTCATGGACTTACATTAGCGTAAAAATATTCGTCTAATGGCAGGAAAACATTTGCTGATGCTGTACGTCAGCCTTTGACAGGAGCCAACACTATCCCCCTGGGCAGCCAGCCACAGGCTAAGCCTGCCACCCCTGCACAACATAGGATCATTCAGCTCCCATTCATTCAAGATTTCACTGCCTGGGAGAAACAGCGTCTCTCTGAAGCCATTCTTGCAGGGCTTAGCTATGATCAGATCTTACAGTGTCTGCGATATGATGATGGTGACCGGTTGGTTGTCTCTCCTCTTGATTCGCTGCAACCTTCACAACAGCGAGATTTGCGCACTCTGATTGCTAGTAAACCTTCGGAGGATATCATTGGGCGTCTTTTTTGGGGTTATGATCTACCGGCCTCAGTCAACGTACCCTCTATGTCAACAGTTCCTATTCAATCGGTGTTTGACAGACTGCAGGCTGCAATTCCGCCGTCAGGCGCGCAAGATTTATTTCAAACTACTCAACAGGCTCCGCATCCAAGCAATGCATAGGCCCATTTGGCTCCCACGCGGCCACGATCTTCCCATGTCCGTGTTTCGGCCTTTGACAGAATAAGTTATCCATCTGGCCCTGAGCGAGTCTCTGCTTTTGATCGCTTGGAGTTTCCGGCCCAGCAGTCAGGCCCATCAGTGCAGAAGCCCAAGCCAACTTGTCCTCGGTGCCTCCGGATGGGACACACTCGCCGTAATTGTTGGAATCAGATTATCTGTTATGCTTGTAATAAGCCTGGACACATTAAAGATAATTGTTTTAATGCCGCCAAACGTATCTGGGTTCAAAGGGAAGTCAATTTGCCCTTTAAGGAAGGCCCTGATGCTGCCACTTTGGACCTTAATCTTCCGCCTAATGAAGACCCCTCGCAGCCGTCGATGGATGATCTTGACTTAACCCTGGCAGTTGGATCTCGGCCACCTGGAAACTTCCCCACCTGCCTAGAGAAAATTAAGGATTTTTCCTCCTTTTCTTTTCTTGGCTTGGGCCTTGCCTCTTCATCTCCCTGGCACCCTGCTGCGCAGCAACACTGTAGCTCCTCGCCGAACTCGCCGCCTGCCGCCGCTACATTGAGCCAATCTGCGATGGCCAACTTCCCGGCGGATCCTTCTCCGTTCATCCCCGGTCAGTACAAGATCGTGGAGGTGGCCAACCGACCTCAGCTCTGCCGCTACCACCTCGCCCGCCCGGCCACCGCCAAGAACGAAGATGTCGCCATCGCCACCATTGTGCCTAGCTTCCCTGCGCATCAACCATTTGCGACTACCAGGTTCTTTCTTCGTTCGCTGATTGAGGATGAACTAGGCTTCTCGCTTGGTATCTCGCAGCGCTGCCCTATTGGCTCTGCTTATGTGCGCCTTAGTTCCCCTTCTGATCGAGACTGGCTTGTCAGTAATAGCCCTCTTCAGTTCCAAGGCAGGGAAGTCTCCTTCGTCGAGCACAATAAGGGTCTGAACCACCGCGCTTTTACCTATAATAGAGAATGTTGGCTTTTACTGTTAGCTTTCCCCAGTGATATGTGGTCTGATGAACACATCAGAGGAGCTGTTAAGGACTTTGGCGCCTTCATTTCTTGGGATATAGAAGTTAGTACCTATGGTGCTCTTGTTGTTAAAGTTAGAGTGGTTGACTTGCATCTTATTCCTCATTCATGTGTGATCTCCTCTGGCAATGAGTGGGCTGCTGAATCTTGGTCAGTGCCAATTTTTATTCTTAGCCAAAAATTGCTTGGTGGGCTCCCAGCTGATGAGGATATCCCCCCTGCTGATGGCTCTACTCCACATCCAATGCCCCAGGCCCCCTTTGCACCTGCTGATGAAGCACATGCTGCTCCAAATCAAGCCCACCAGGCTCCACATGGATGGCCACTTTGGCTTCCTGATCAGGTCCAGGCCCAGAATCTAGCTCCTGCCAATGTCAACCTTGCTGGTCAAAATCTTGGCCTTATTGATAATATGATACATGGACCACTTGATCTGAATGTGATACCTCATAATATCCCTATTGATCTCAATGCTCAGCCACACCAGTTAGATGAAGGGGATTTTCTAGAACTGAATGATTTGATTAATCCTGGTGACCATCTGCCTGGGGAAAATGTTGTGTTTGCTCTAGGTGCTCCTAATGCTTTTGTTCAACCTCCTAATGCTCCTGTCCAGCCACCTGCTGATGTTGACATGGATCAACCTGATGAATTGCTTAGTGATTTAACTGTTACCATCAGTTCTGCTAATACTCTGTCAGATGATTCTGGAGCTTCAGTGAATGGAATAGCTCATCCTCAGCAGCTGCATATTGGGTTGGCACTTGTCCCTGAAATACCTGTGGACCCAGTGGCAAGCATTTCACCTTGCTATGGAACTGAACAATTCTATTCCAAAGAAGGTACAATTGCTTGGTCTTCATTCTTCAAGCCTGATGGTGCTCTGGTTAATTCAGTTTCTGTTCCTGCTCAATGGGCAGATTTTTTTACTGCTAAGCTTTTAACTCCAGAGGATTTTGATTGGGCCAAGAGTCTCCTGCAGTCCAAGATATGGCAGATTGTCAGTGAATTTGATTTGAATAATCCTGCTGCTTCTAGAGCTTTTGCTCTCCCAAGGAATTGTCCTTCACTGGCCCCACCTGTTTGCTCTCTTTCTGTGGCAACTTTGGAGGTAACCCAGGGGTTCCTCACTCCACAAGCTCCAAGAATTCAAGCTGAAGAACAGTCTTTATCTACTTCAGTTCTGCATCACAAGAAAAAGGGTAAAAATCTTCCCTTAGCCCGCTCTGAAGTTAGAAGAAGTACCAGACTAAAGCTCCTCAATAAGGGATATAGAGCTAAAACTTGCTTTGACAAGAATTGTCTTGCTTGTGCTGCCATTGCTCCCCCTGTCAAGAAGTCTGTTGTGAGAAATTTATGTCACAAGTTTAACATCCAGGATTCCCCTGAGGTGGATGGCAAGGATGACAGAGGAGAAGATGAACCACCAGTTGTGATGACTAGGAGTGGTCAAGGAAAATCAGCTACAGATGATCCCAATGCAAGCAAGCCCAAGAAATCCAAGAAGAAGTGATGCCAGCATGCTTCTTCTTCTGATAGTTAGCTACTTTTGGCCCATTGTTTTGGGCAGTATCTATGCATGCATGCTATGTAATGAATACCAGTTTGGTCTGCTAGTTTTTATGTTTGGATACTATTTTTGGGGCTTCCTTGCCAATCTCTGTAATGCTCTGGTTATGATGATGGACCTGGTTATGATGATGGACCTGGTTATTATGATGAATGGCTTTTTTCTAGCCAATGTTTTATCTGTCAGTGTGTACTTGACAGTTTACTCCACTACATATCCCTGTTTCCAATGAATAAGATCTTTTGGAAAATTTTAAATTGGAATATTAGAGGCCTTAATGATCCTTCTAAATGGACACTCATTTTTGATAAAATTCGTGAAAGTGGATGCCATGTAATTTGCTTGCAAGAGTCTAAGAGAGAGCAAGTAGACCTCACTTTTCTCAGACAGTTTTGCCCACGCAATTTTGACTCTTTTGCCTTTGTACCGTCTGTTGGTCGATCAGGAGGTATAATTACTGTCTGGGATAGTTCAGTTTTCACTGGAGTGGAAGTTTTTCAGAACAAATATGCACTTTCAGTTGAATTCCATGCAACAAAGTCTGATGATTATTGGACACTCACAAATATTTATGCCCCATGCACTGACAATGAGCAGATCCAGTTTCTCCAGTGGATGCATAATATTCATATCCCTTCAGATGAAAATTATCTAATGATTGGAGATTTTAATCTCATCAGATCCCCTCAAGATAGAAACAGGCCTGGTGGTAATGTTAATGAGATGCTTCTTTTTAATGAGACTATTAGTCACCTTGGTTTGGTTGACATTCCCCTAAAGGGCAGAAAGTATACATGGAGTAATATGCAACACACTCCACTGCTTCAGAGACTAGATTGGTTTTTCTCTTCTCTAGCATGGACACAAGCATTTCCTAACACTATTGCTGAGCCCCTTGCTATGACTACTTCAGATCATATCCCATGTGTTCTCTCCATCCAGACATCAATCCCTAAGTCTAGTATTTTTAGGTTTGAGAACAAGTGGCTAAACATGGAGGGTTTTTTGCCTCTGGTTGAAAGGGCATGGACTCAATCTATCCATTATGCTGATGCAGCCAAAAGGATTACTGCTAAATTCAGATGCCTGAGAAAGGACCTCAAGGCTTGGGCTAAGAATCTTTCATCCATAAAGGAAGACATAGCTGATTTAAATTCCCTGATCTCACTGGTGGATGCTATTGAAAACTTCAGAGATTTATCCACTATGGAGAGATCTTTTAGAACTGCTATGAAACAACATCTGGCAACTCTTTTGCAGCAGCAGTTAGCCTACTGGAAGCAAAGGGGGAAAATTAAGTGGGTTACTTTGGGAGATGAGAACTCTAGATTCTTTCATTCAATGGCCTCAAGTGAGAAAACTAAAAACCATATTGCTACTATTATGGACAATTCTGGTGCCCCTGTCAGTGATCATGCTACCAAGGCCACTTTGCTCTTACATGCATACAAGGATAGGCTAGGGCAAACAGAGAACATATCCTCTCTGTCTCCCTTTGCACATTTGCTGAATAATGAAGGGATTGACCTTGCTTTCTTGGAAGCACCCTTCACTCATGAGGAAATTGATGCAGTTGTTAAAGAGTTTCCAAATAACAAATCTCCAGGGCCTGATGGTTTTAATGCTGAGTTTCTTAGAAAATGTTGGCCTATCATTAAAAAGGATTTCTATGATCTGTGTGATCAGTTCCATCAAGGAAACCTTTGCCTTCAGAGTATCAATAGTTGCTTTATTACTCTGGTGCCAAAGAAAGACAATGCTGAGACAGTGCATGACTTCAGACCAATTTCTCTCTTAAACTGCACCTTGAAGCTTCTCACCAAGCTGCTGGCCAACAGACTGCAAACTGTCATTCAGAGTATTATTCATGAGAACCAATATGGGTTTATCAAATCTAGAACTATTCAAGACTGTCTGGCTTGGGCCTATGAATACTTACATTTTTGCCATAAAACTAAAAAGAAAACAGTGGCCTTTAAGATTGACTTTGAGAAGGCTTTTGATAAGGTCAACCACTCCTTCATCTTGGCAGTTCTTGAGGCAAAGGGTTTTGGTCCTGTTTGGTGCTCCTGGATTAAACAGCTTTTGACTTCTGCAACATCCTCTGTGCTTTTGAATGGTATTCCTGGATCATTTTTCCAGTGTAAAAGAGGGGTCAGACAGGGTGATCCCCTTTCCCCTTTGCTTTTTGTTCTAGCTGCTGATGTTCTACAATCATTGGTTAATGAAGCTTTGAGGGATGGCCTTCTCTGCAGACCTCTGGCCTTGCAATGTTCCACAGACTTTCCTATTTTGCAATATGCTGATGACACCCTTATCATCCTTCAAGCAGATGAGCAACAGCTTAGGCATCTCCAACAGCTACTGCAGGTCTTTGGGGATATTTCTGGCTTGAGAGTCAATTACTCTAAGTCTAGTCTTATCCCAATAAATATTGCTGATGAAGAAGTTACAGCTCTTACTGAAGCTCTGCATTGTCAGCAGGGAAGCTTACCCTTTACATACTTGGGACTCCCTCTGAGTACAACCAAGCCTAGAAAAGAATTCTTCATTCCACTCATACAGACTGTCCAGAGGAGATTGCCAGCTTGTGCTATGTATCTGAATTATGGTAGCAAATTAAGGATGGTTAACTCAGTACTTTCATCTTTACCCATGTTTTATCTTTGTTCTTTAAAGATCTATAAATGGGTTATTGATGAAGTAGATAAATACAGAAGACACTGTCTATGGAGAGACAAGGATTTACAGAAAAGGAATCCTCCTCTTGCTGCCTGGGATTTGGTATGTCGACCTAAGGATCAAGGTGGACTAGGTGTCCTTAATCTTTCAGTTCAGAATGACTGTTTGTTAATGAAGCATCTGCACAAATTCTTCAGAAGAGCTGATCTGCCCTGGGTAAAGATGTCCTGGGAATTATATTATTCCAATTGTCTACCCCCAGTTAGAACTTGAGAGGTTTCTTTTTGGTGGAGAGACTGTCTGAAGCTGCTGCCATCCTTCAAAACCCTGGCTGTATGCGATTTTATGCAAGGCAACACTATTCTCCTCTGGCAAGACAAATGGAACACTCATATCTTGAAAGATACTTGGCCACATCTTTATTCCTTTTGTAAGGATGAAAACATTTCTATTCAGCAGGCCTTGCTTCTTAATGATTTGGCCGAACTCTTTTACCTTCCTCTATCTGAAGAGGCTTTGCAGCAATTCCATCTTTTCCAAGCCTTGCTTCTGAATCTTGAGCCAAATACTGATTTGGATACTTGGACTGTTCTTGGGAATTCTATGGCTACCAAAACTTCTGCAGTTTATAAATCTCTCATGCACAAGGGTGGCACTTTGCAAGCCTTGAAATGGATGTGGAAGAGTTGTTGTCAGCAGAAACATAAGGTCTTCTTCTGGCTGCTGATCCATAATCGCCTTAATACCAGGGCTATGCTGCAAAGGAAGAATTTCTTCATGGACAACTACTCTTGTATTATGTGTGATCAGGATGAATTGGAAACAAGAACTCACCTGTTCTTTCAGTGTCCATTTGCTCAGATGTGTTGGCGATATGTAAGCCCAACCTGGATTCCTCCGCAACAGACAGATATTCAGAGCTTCATTACAAGTTTGAAACTATCTCTTAATGTTCCTTTCTTCATGGAGCTGATCATGTTGATCTCGTGGGCTATCTGGACTACTCGCAATGCTTTCATCTTCAAAAGTACTCCACCGAATCTATACAGATGCCGAAGAAAATTCAAGGAGGAAGTCTCGCTGCTTCTTTATAAGACTCCTAGAAAGTCTTATTCTGGCCTCAAACTTTGGGTTGAGAGATTTCAATAGTCCCAGATAAGTTTGTTCTTTTTTCTTCTTCTTTCTTTGGGCTTAGGGCCTGCTAGTTAGCCAGCTATTGCTTAACTCTAGCAATATGCTTTTTGTACATACTACTTTTTGAAAATTTATAAATATACACAGTGGGGAAACCCACTGATTCTTCTCAAAAAAACACAGCATGCGCACCTACACACGGCAGTTAAATGCATGCATAGGCATGACATGCATGCACAGCAACTGCACGCGGGTACACGCATACGACGCAACCACGTAGGTGTACGCGATAACGCGGTTTACATCGACACATGGCTACTCTCGGCAACCATACGTTTAGACTAGTCATAGTGGAGAGTAACATTAGATGGTAACATGCACATTTTACTATCCTATGTTATTACCTTCATAGTGGGTAGTATCATAGATATAGTAACATAAAATGCCATATTTATTACTTTGTAGAGCCATTATTCATTAGAATATGTGATGTGATGGTAACATAGCTAGTTACCACTACACTCTTTTTTCTCAATTAATGATATTACTACCTGTGTTACTCCCCACTACGAGTAGTCTTAGCTATCCTAAAGAGTGCACAAAATGGATAGTCGCCGCCTTCACAACAAACCTTAGCCACCTCCATTTCAGCCTCCTTCATAGATTGGTTCCCCCTCCTTTGGCTGGCTTCGCCGACGTTTGGAGGAGTAGGGAATTCGGTCTATGCATGGAGTTTTCAATAAAAATCGTGTTGTCGGTAGTTTATGTTAGGGTTTTTGTAGCTGTCTTCTTGTTGGTTTCTCCTCAATGGAGATGGGATCTTCTGCAATAAGTGATCTTCGACCTTTCGTTCGACGACGAGATCTTCTTTCCGGCGTTAATGGTGGTGTTGAAAGATTACAATTTTTATAGGTGTGGGCCTTCAGATCTTTGCTTCGCTAGATCGATTCTCGACCTTTTCTCATGGTTGCCGCGAGGAGGATTAATTATCATCGCAGTTTTTGTCCCAGCTGCTACGTCCTCGAGATGGTGACTCGTACTCTCGGCTCTCCAGCGACGTCGGCAAGGATGGTCGGCTGTTATTCCCTGAGATACTAGTGTTAGTACTCTTGTTGATGTTGATTGACTATTTTAATGGTTGTGCGCGTGCACGTAACCTTGGTACTGCGAATCAAATTAAATTATGGAAGAACCTTCGTTGGTATTTCCAGATCTGTGATTTGTTATCTATCTTTGGCTAACTTCAAAAAAGTACAAGATTGTGCCTTGGAAGAAGAAAGAGTGTGAAGACCTCAAAAATTTGCTAGTAATTTTTAGATTTTATTTTATAATCACTGGAGACAGCTCGTGTATTTCTAACATGTACTATTTATTCCTCATAAATATACGTAGTATTGATTGTAAAAATGAAAACGTTAGCTATCCATATGCTACATGACGCATGTCGGTCCATCAATGGACGACGGTCGTGACAGCGTCTACTGCAAAGTCAATCAACAAGATAAAAGAAACAGCCTGACACACCTTATCCATACCTATCCATCTATCGTGACTGGGCTTTGACTATGAATATTTTAGTTAACTACCGCGGTCTGAGGTTAGCGAATCTATGGAATGGCAACTTTTGATTAGTTAGGAGTACTAGTTATTTTCGAATCTTATATCCTTAACCTTATCAACGCTGCAAGCTCTGTGTCGCTCACGTCGTTTGCAAGCCATACGAAGCTCGACAGTTGCGGAAGAAAGCAAGCGTAGACGCGCCAACGGCCGGCCAACCGGCCAACCGGCCGGAGGTAACTGGAAGTACGTATCCAACTGCTAATTAACGGCCGACGATAGCTTGCGCGTTCCAACGAGCATATCTATCAGAAGAAGTCGGTAGTCAGAGCGTGTGTGTGTGTGTCCGGTGCATTTTGGAGCAGGTGTTGCAACTGTGCGCCACAACACTCGCTGTCTCCGGGGTATACGATGATGATATCGACAGTGGGATGGATGTGATGTCGCAGCTTGTAGGTTCATACCGACCATTCCGTCCTGTTTAACTCGCTGTATGTGAAGCTCGTGAAGCCGTGTTGCTGTTCCTGCACTTGGAGCATCTTCACTCGTCGCCCCGATGAGGCCCCCGAGCGACGTTTTTTCCATCCGGACGGCGTAATTCGGCCCAGTCGCGCCCCCGATTCCTCGTTTTCGTCCGGATTTGGCCCTTCATCCATCCGGCGAGCCCACGCCATCCCCGGTCCCCCGGGGCGCGCTCGGGGACTCCGGACGAAAGAAATTGGCGCGAAACATCGTGTGGACCCTCGTAGTCGGCGACAGGAAAGCCAAATCCTGTCGATTTCCCTCCAATTGCATATCCCCAATCTCTCCCGCCGAATTTGTCCTCCTCCTCGTCTTCCAGTTCAAGTTCCCGTCCTCGTCTTCTCGTCCACCACCGTTCTCCTCCTCGCCTTCTCGTCCACCACCGTTCTCCTCCTCGTCTTCTCGTCCACCACCATGCCGCCGAAGGCGAGGAAGCCGCGGGCGAAGAAGGAGCAGCCGCCGGGTATGTCGAACGCAGAGTGGGCGGCGGACGAGATCCGGCGACAGGTCGAAACAAGCGGCAGGGTGGAGAGGGAGAAAAAAGCCGCCGCCAAGAGGGCGGCGGCGGCGGCCCAGGACGACCAAGCGAGGAAGATCAGCATGGCCATGAGCATGGGCCATGCTCACGGCGGCGGCGCCATGTTCCCCGGCCAATGGCCGACGCAAGGTACATGCAGTTCCCCGTCGACTTTCTCCCCTTCGATCTACTCGCCGTCGCCGCCTGCCATGTTCCAACGTCCAACCGTCCAGGTTCACGCCGTCGCCGTCCGAGCTCGCCGTCGGCAGCGGGAACCAGTACGAGGGCACCTCGCCGGCCATGCGACGAGGGCCGCTCCCGTTCGGTGCGATGCCGGCGCCGAACGACGAGGAGATCCACGAGATGATCACCTCCGGCTCCATGGCCGCCGCTGCGAGCCCGGGGTTCTTCATGGCCGCCGCCGCTGCGAGCCCGGGGTTCTTCACGCAAGAGGAGGCGAGGGCGACGGCAGCTGTCGCGGCGCGCAACGAGTATGTGGAGGACGTGGCCGACGGAAGCCAACCCGTCGAAGAAGAAGACGTAGAAGAAGAACATCCAACTCAAACCGAGGTCGCCGACGCCAACTTGTCGAATGGAAAGAAGAAGAGGAAGAAGGACTCGCCGCCGTGCCTTTGATACGTCTCAAACGTATCTATAATTTCTTATGTTCCATGCTAGTTTTATGACAATACCTACATGTTTTGTTCACACTTTATGATGTTTTGATGCGTTTTCCGGAACTAACCTATTGACGAGATGCCGAAGTGCCAGTTCCTGTTTTCTGCTGTTTTTGGTTTCAGAAATCCTAGTAAGGAAATATTCTCGGAATCGGACGAAATCAATGCCCAGCATCCTATTTTTCCACGAAGCTTCCAGAACACCCGAGAGCCAGCAGAGGGGGGCCACAGGGCCACCAGATGATAGGGTGGCGCGGCCAGGGCCTGGGCCACGCCCCCTATTGTGTCACCGCCTCGTCAGCCCTCCGACTCCGCCTCTTCGCCTATTTAAAGGTCCCTGACCTAAAACCTCGAGACGGAAAATCCACGGTACGAGAAACCTTCCAGAGCCGCCGCCATTGCGAAGCCAAGATCTGGGGGACAGGAGTCTCTGTTCCAGCACGCCGCCGGGACGGGGAAGTGCCCCCGGAAGGCTCCTCCATCGACACCACCGCCATCTTCATCACCGCTGCTGTCTCCCATGAGGAGGGAGTAGTTCTCCATCGAGGCTAAGGGCTGTACCGGTAGCTATGTGGTTAATCTCTCTCTCTGTACCCCAATACAATGATCTCATGAATTTCTTTGCATGATTGAGATCCATATGATGAGCTTTGTATCGCTATTAGTCTATGTGCTACTCATGTGATGTTATTAAAGTAGTCTATTCCTCCTTCACGGTGTAATGGTGACAGTGTGTGCATCGTGTAGTACTTGGCGTAGGTTATGATCATAATCTCTTGTAGGTTATGGAGTTAATTATTACTATGATAGTATTGATGTGATTTATTCCCCCTTCATAGTGTAAAGGTGACAGTGTGTATGCTATGTTAGTACTCGGTTTAGATTGCAAAGATCTATTATGCTCTAAGGTTACTTAAACATGAATATCGAATGTTGTGGAGCTTGTTAACTCTGGCATTAAGGTGCTCTAGTAGCCCTACGCAACGAATGGTGTTCATTATCAAACAAGAGTATATGTAGCACAAAGGAAGATAACTTATTTATTATGTGATCAATGTTGAGAGTGTCCACTAGTGAAAGTATGATCCCTAGGCCTTGTTTCCAATACTGCAAACACCGCTTGTTTACTGTTCTACTGCATGTTTACTTCCTGCAATATTACTACCATCAACTGCACGCCTTGACAAGCACTTTTCTCGCAGTTACTACTGCTCATATTCATTAATACTACTTGTATTTCACTATCTCTTCGCCGAACTAGTGCACCTATACATCTGACAAGTGTATTAGGTGTGTTGGGGACACAAGAGACTTCTTGTATCGTGATTGCAGGGTTGCTTGAGAGGGATATCTTTGACCTCTTCCTCCCTGAGTTCGATAAACCTTGGGTGATCCACTTAAGGGAAACTTGCTGCTGTTCTACAAACCTCTGCTCTTGGAGGCCCAACACTGTCTACAAGAATAGAAGCACCCGTAGACATCAAGCACTTTTCTGGCGCCGTTGCCGGGGAGGAAAGGTAAAAGGCACTCATACTCCGGTCCCAGGTAACTAAGTTATTTTCTGTTGCCGTTGTAAGTGCTCGAAGCTATTTCCTTTAGATCCTGCAATTGCATCTTTTTGTCTCTTGTTTTACACTAGTAAGGCTTAATGGAAGACAACAACAAAATGAGAGATCTTTATGAACTTTATCTTGAATTAGGACATGATGTGTTTGAAGAGAAAATTAAAAAATCCATGGAACTTATGCATGCTAATGGGAATGTTATTAGTATGAATGCTTTGAACACCATTGTTGCTAATGCTATGGAAGAATTTAAGCTTGGGGAGGTCGGTTTTGATGAAAATGATCTCTTTAGTCCTCCGGGTATTGAGGAGAAAGTTTATGTTGATTATGATATGCCTCCTATTTATGATGATTATAATGATAGTGGTCTTTTGGAGAGTAAATTTTATGATGATTATACTATGCCTCCTACACTTGATGAGAATAATAATGATAGCTACTTTATTGAATTTGCTCCCACTACAACTAATAAAATTGATTATGCTTATGTGGAGAGTAATGATACTTTTATGCATGTGAATAAGAATGCTTTATGTGATACTTATATTGTTGAATTTGTTCATGATGCCTCTGAAAATTATTATGAGAGAGGAAAATATGGTTGTAGAAATTTTCATGTTACTAAAACACCTCTCTATATGCTGAAATTTTTGAAGTTACACCGGTTTTATCTTCCTATGCTTGTTACTTTGCTCTTCATGAACTTGTTTATTTACAAGATTCCTATGCATATGAAGCATGTTAGGCTTAAATGTGTTTTGAATTTGCTTCTTGATGCTCTCTTTTGCTTCAACTACTATTTCTTGCGCGAGCATCATTAAAATTGCTGAGCCCATCTTAATGGCTATAAAGAAAGAACTTCTTGGGAGATAACCCATGTGTTTATTTTACTACAGTACTTTTGTTTTATATTTGAGTCTTGGAAGTTGTTACTATTGTAGCAACCTCTCCTTATCTTTATTTTATTGCATTGTTGTGCCAAGTAAAGTCTTTGATAGCAAGGTTGATACTAGATTTGGATTACTGCGCAGAAACAGATTTCTGTCTGTCACGAATTTGGGCAGGGTTCTCTGTAGGTAACTCAGAAAAATCTGAAAATTTACGTGCGTGATCCTCAGATATGTACGCAACTTTCATTCAATTTGAGCATTTTCATCTGAGCAAGTTAAGTGCCTCTGTAAAATTCGTCTTTACGGACTGTTCTGTTTTGATAGATTCTGCCTTTTATTTCGCATTGCCTCTTTTGCTATGTTGAATGGATTTGTTTGTTCCATTAACTTTCAGAAGGTTTGGGCAATGTCCAGAAGTGTTAAGAATGATTGTGTCACCTCTGAACATGTGAATTTTTGATTATGCACTAACCCTCTAATGAGTTTGTTTTGAGTTTGGTGTGGAGGAAGTTTCCAAGGGTCAAGAGAGGAGGATGATATACTATGATCAAGAAGAGTGAAAAGTCTAAGCTTGGGGATGCCCCCGTGGTTCATCCCTGCATATTTCAAGAAGACTCAAGCATCTAAGCTTGGGGATGCCCAAGGCATCCCCTTCTTCATCGACAATTTATCAGGTTTCTTCTCTTGAAACTATATTTTTATTCGGTCACATCTTATGTACTTTACTTGGAGCGTCTGTTTGTTTTTGTTTTGTTTGAATAAGTTCATCCTTGTGTGGGAGAGAGACACGCTCCGCTCGTTCATATGAACACATGTGTTCTTAGCTTTACTTTTAATGTTCATGGCGAAGGTTGAAAACTGCTTCGTTAATTGTTATATGGTTGGAAACAGAAAATGCTACATGTGGTAATTGGTATATTGTCTTGAATAATTTGATACTTGGCAATTGTTGTGCTCATATAGATCATGTTTAAGCTCTTGCATCATGTACTTTGCACCTATTAATGAAGAACTACATAGAGCTTGTTAAAATTTGGTTTGCATGATTGGTCTCTCTAAGTCTAGATATTTTCTGGTTAAGGTGTTTGAACAACAAGGAGACGATGTAAAGTCTTATAATGCTTACAATATGTTCATATGTGAGTCTTGCTGCACAATTTTATACTTGTGTTTGCTTCAAACAACCTTGCTAGCCTAGCCTTGTATTGAGAGGAGTTCTTCTCGTGCAT
This sequence comes from Lolium perenne, assembly GCF_019359855.2. Classification (NCBI taxonomy): domain Eukaryota; kingdom Viridiplantae; phylum Streptophyta; class Magnoliopsida; order Poales; family Poaceae; genus Lolium; species Lolium perenne. The sequence continues at coordinate 80,318,187 of NC_067245.2, read as the reverse complement.
CCAAATCCTTGAGCCAAAAACTATGCCATTTGTGTCCACCATACCTACCTACCACATGGTATTTCTCTGCCATTCCAAGCAAATACTTCATGTGCTACCTTTAAACAATTCAAAAGCTATTATCTCTTATTTGTGTCAATGTTTTATAGCTCATGAGGAAGTATGTGGTGTTTTATCTTTCGATCTTGTCATTTACTTTTGACAGACTTTCACAATGGATTAGTGGCTTCATCCGCTTATCCAATAACTTTGCAAAAAGAGCTGGCAAAGGGGTTCCCAGCCCCAATTAATTAACTTTCATTAATAATTCTCTTCACATGTTTTGCTCTGATTCATCAGTAAGCAACTTAATTTTGCAAATAGACACTCCTCCATGGTATGTGATTGTTGGAAGGCACCCGAGGATTCGGTTAGCCATGGCTTGTGTAAGCAAAAGGTTGGGAGGAGTGTCATCCATAAAATAAATAAAGAAAAACTAAAGTACATGTGTAAACAAAAGAGAAGAGGGATGATCTACCTTGCTGGTAGAGATAACGTCCTTCATGGGAGCCGCTCTTGAAAGTCTGGTTGATAAGGTAGTTAGAGTAGCCGCTACCATTCGTTGACAACAACAAACACCTCTCAAAACTTTACTTTTATGCTCTCTATATGATTTCAAAACTTAAAAAGCTCTAGCACATGATTTAATCCCTGCTTCCCTCTGCGAAGGGCCTTTCTTTTACTTTATGTTGAGTCAGTTTACCTACTTCTTTCTATCTCAGAAGCAAACACTTGTGTCAATTGTGTGCATTGATTCTTACATGTTTACCTATTGCACTTGTTATATTGCTTTATGTTGACAATTATCCATGAGATATACATGTTGAAGTTGAAAGCAACTGCTGAAACTTAATCATCCTTTGTGTTGCTTCAATGCCTTCTACTAAGAATTTATTGCTTATGAGTTAACTCTTATACAAGACTTATTGATGCTTGTCTTGAAAGTACTATTCATGAAAAGTCTTTGCTATATGATTCAGTTGTTTACTCATTGTCTTCATCATTGCTTTGAATCGCTGCATTTATCTCATATGCTTTACAATAATGTTGATCAAGATTATGTTGGAAGCATGTCACTTAAGAAATTATCATTGTTATCGTTTACCTACTCGAGGGCGAGCAAGAACTAAGCTTGGGGATGCTTGATACGTCTCAAACGTATCTATAATTTCTTATGTTCCATGCTAGTTTTATGACAATACCTACATGTTTTGTTCACACTTTATGATGTTTTGATGCGTTTTCCGGAACTAACCTATTGACGAGATGCCGAAGTGCCAGTTCCTGTTTTCTGCTGTTTTTGGTTTCAGAAATCCTAGTAAGGAAATATTCTCGGAATCGGACGAAATCAATGCCCAGCATCCTATTTTTCCACGAAGCTTCCAGAACACCCGAGAGCCAGCAGAGGGGGGCCACAGGGCCACCAGATGACAGGGTGGCGTGGCCAGGGCCTGGGCCACGCCCCCCTATTGTGTCACCGCCTCGTCAGCCCTCCGACTCCGCCTCTTCGCCTATTTAAAGGTCCCTGACCTAAAACCTCGAGACGGAAAATCCACGGTACGAGAAACCTTCCAGAGCCGCCGCCATCGCGAAGCCAAGATCTGGGGGACAGGAGTCTCTGTTCCGGCACGCCGCCGGGACGGGGAAGTGCCCCCGGAAGGCTCCTCCATCGACACCACCGCCATCTTCATCACCGCTGCTGTCTCCCATGAGGAGGGAGTAGTTCTCCATCGAGGCTAAGGGCTGTACCGGTAGCTATGTGGTTAATCTCTCTCTCTGTACCCCAATACAATGATCTCATGAATTGCTTTGCATGATTGAGATCCATATGATGAGCTTTGTATCGCTATTAGTCTATGTGCTACTCATGTGATGTTATTAAAGTAGTCTATTCCTCCTTCACGGTGTAATGGTGACAGTGTGTGCATCGTGTAGTACTTGGCGTAGGTTATGATCATAATCTCTTGTAGGTTATGGAGTTAATTATTACTATGATAGTATTGATGTGATTTATTCCCCATTTATAGTGTAAAGGTGACAGTGTGTATGCTATGTTAGTACTCGGTTTAGATTGCAAAGATCTATTATGCTCTAAGGTTACTTAAACATGAATATTGAATGTTGTGAAGCTTGTTAACTCCGGCATTGAGGTGCTCTAGTAGCCCCACGCAACGAATGGTGTTCATTATCAAACAAGAGTATATGTAGCACAAAGGAAGAGAACTTATTTATTATGTGATCAATGTTGAGAGTGTCCACTAGTGAAAGTATGATCCATAGGCCTTGTTTCCAATACTGCAAACACCGCTTGTTTACTGTTCTACTGCATGTTTACTTCCTGCAATATTACTACCATCAACTGCATGCCAGCAAGCACTTTTCTGGCGCCGTTACTACTGCTCATATTCATTAATACTACTTGTATTTCACTATCTCTTCGCCGAACTAGTGCACCTATACATCTGACAAGTGTATTAGGTGTGTTGGGGACACAAGAGACTTCTTGTATCGTGATTGCAGGGTTGCTTGAGAGGGATATCTTTGACCTCTTCCTCCCTGAGTTCGATAAACCTTGGGTGATCCACTTAAGGGAAACTTGCTAATGTTCTACAAACCTCTGCTCTTGGAGGCCCAACACTGTCTACAAGAATAGAAGCACCCGTAGACATTAGCCTTCCATTGGGGGATTATGCAGACGGCGTGCAGCAAATGGCACGGCATACAGGAGGAGATCAAAGATCGGCCGATAAGCGGCCACGACTTGGAGCAAAAGGTATGCTCCGTCAACCCTGCACCGTGTAGTGATCGTCGTGAGCTGACCCCTATCGCCGTACTGTTTTTCCCCAGCTGCGCCGTGCTTTGGACATGTACATGGACGACACCGGCTTGCAGTTCAAGTTCCTGAACGTCTACGCCCGCATCGAGAAGTGCGAGAAGTGGGTGGAAGCCTGCAAGACCCTCTCGAAGAGCAAGACCGAGCAGTACAACCCCGACGCTCCGGCGGCTGGCTCGGCGGATGGGCGCCCGGAACAAGGCCAGAAGAAGCTCAAAGAGCTCAAAAAGACGGGCAATCCCGCCGACAGGCTGCAGGCGTCGTTCGACAAGTGCTGGGCCGACGCGAGGACGCACGCCGCCGGGAGGGACGACAAGTTCGACGGCAGGTGGTGGGAGATGCTCGCCAACCAAGGCGCCCGGATCGCCCTGCTGAAGACGACGGCAGCGGCGAAGAAGAGGAACACTGACTTGGCGTTTCTGATGGGCGGGAACACGGATGTGATGGACGACGAGACGATGATTTGCTACGAGGGCCACCGCAGCGACATCCTCCGACCCACTCCGGCCAGTTCTTCATCGTCTCCGCCGGCTCCTACCTCGTCTTCCTCACCGTCTACGCCGTCGACTGCCGCTGCTTCGTCGTCGACTGCTGCCGCTTCGACCACGGCGTGTGAGGAAACTGGTCCGTCGGACACCGCCGTGCCTGCCGGGACGGCCGATGAGCCAGCCGGGACGGCCGATGAGCCTGTTTCCGTGTAATTTCCCTCCTATCGCCGATCTGTGGCTGATTCTTTTGCTGGTCCTTTTGCCGATCAACTGGCCGTATTTGTAGCGCGGGACGACGGTCTGTTTGAATTTAAACTATGTCCGCCGAACTCTAGGTGGACGACTGGAAATACGGTACTCCCCACGACTTTATTCGTCCAATCCGGCGGTTGTTTCGTCCGGATTTCATCGTGGGCAGGCCAAACGAGTGGAGATGCTCTTGGAAGAGCCTGCGACCAGGAGTGAACCGTAGTGTATCGGTGTAAATGCAGCGTGTGTGGTGATGTACACGTTTCGTCGGCAGGCGTACATGGAGCGACAAGACACAGATACGGTTGAAGCTGACGGCCGGAGATGCGAGCGTGATCCATCCCGATTGGATTTGCACTGGATAACTCTTTCTTTTTAAACTTAATACTGACGGATAAGCAGGGGTCCAAACTCTAAACCTTTGACTCTTAGACTAGTCATAGTGGGAAGTAACATAGAGTAGTAACATGCACATGCTACTACTCTATGTTACTACCTTCATAGTGGTTAGTAACATCAAAGTAGTATCATATATGTCTTCATTAATTAGCTTATAGACTCATTGTATCTTGAGAAGTGTGATGTTACAGTAACTAGCTATGTTAGTACTCCCTCCTTCACAGTTTATTAGGCGCGCGCGTACCCCTAGGTCATCAATTTAACCTATATAATTTAAATTATATAATATAAAAATTATATCATTAGAAAATAGAATATCTGAGCTTTCCAATGATATAATTTTTATAACATATAACTAATGCTAAATTGATCAAATTTACGACTTAGGGGTACGTGCATGCCTTATAAACTGTGAGAGAGGGAGTACTCCATCTTTCTCTCTCCTCATTAACTCACTGCCACATAAGCAAATTTGCTGAGTTGGACACTTAGTTACTAGTGAAGTTAGAGCATCTCCACTCGTGCCCCCGTCGAGGCCCCCGGCGAGCGTTTTTTCCATCCGGACGGCGTAATTTGGCCCAGTCGCGCCCCCGGTTCCTCGTTTTCGTCCGGATTTGGCCCTTCATCCATCCGGCGAGCCCACGCCACCCCCGGCCCCCCGGGGAGCGCTCGGGGACTCCGGACGAGTGAAAAGCGGGGAAGGGCCCGATCTGTCGGTGACTGGACGCACGAACCCCACCGCCACGTCGCTCAAAATCTCCCCCACCCCTCATATCTCTCTCGCCGCCGGCACCACCCCGCCGGCTTGTTGCCCAGATTCCGTCGCCCCTCCTTCCCCACCTGCCTATATTCCGCCGTCTTTGGACGACGGCCTATCTGGCTGCTCTTCCGCCGGCCTTTTTTCCGGCCTGCTTGCTCCTCGTCGCTCGCGGCTCGGGTTGCCTCGACCACGCCCGTCAGGTGTTCGTCCATTTGCCTCGCCGGCCATGGACTCGGACGAAGAGGAGGAGCAGATGTTCGTCGAGCTTATGCAAGAAGAGATGGCAGCAGCCGCCCAAGACGACGAGCACATGATGATCCTTGGTTGCTTGGCAAGCATGTACGCCGGACTGGCAACTGGTCGACGTGGTGGGTCGGCACGAGGTCGCCGGAAGTGCAAGCCGAGACAGCGAATGGAGGGCTACTACATGTTGTACGCCGACTACTTCGCCGACAATCCATTGCACGGTGAGAGTGTTTTCCGGCGTCGTTTCAGGATGAGCAGAAATCTATTTCTGCAAATTGTGTATGCCATCCGCCACTTTGATCCCTACTTCAGATGCAAGGCGGATTGCACTGGTTTGGTTGGATTTTCGTCACTGCAGAAGTGCACAGTGGCTATGAGGATGCTGGCGTATGGAGCTCCCGGTGATACTGCAGATGACTATCTTCGGATGGCGGAGTCCACCGCCCTTGATTGTTTCTACCGGTTCTGCAAGGCCGTCATAGCAGTGTTCGGGGACTATTTCTTGAGGTCACCCACTGTCGAAGACACTCAGAGGATCCTTGCAACAAATGAAGCTAGGGGTTTTCCAGGGATGCTTGGAAGCATTGACTGCATGCATTGGCAATGGAAGAACTGTCCGTTTGCGTGGCAGGGAATGTACAAGGGTCACAAAAAAGGCTGCACTGTGATACTTGAAGCAGTGGCTACCCATGATCTTTGGATTTGGCACTCTTTCTTTGGTATGCCTGGATCCAACAATGACATCAACGTCCTAAACTGCTCCCCGGTCTTTTCCAAGCTTGTTGAGGGTCATGCTCCTCCGGTGGACTATGTGATCAATGGTCGGCACTACAACAAATGATACTACCTTGCAGACGGTATCTATCCAAAGTGGGCAACATTTGTGAAGACTATCTCCAACCCTGGCACCCCCAAACTTTGCGAGTTTGTCAAGAAACAAGAAGCTTGCCGAAAAGACGTCGAGCGAGCATTTGGTGTCCTCCAGCAGAGATTTGCTGTCGTCCGGTTCCCCGCTATGACTTGGTCCAAAGATCAGATGTGGGAGGTGATGAACTGCTGTGTGTGCCTACACAATATGATTATTGAAGATGAGCGAAAGCATCCGGTTCCTCTGGCTGAGCAAGAAGCACCATATGAGAGAGAGGGTCCTCTTGCACAGCCTAATCACCAGGTGCCTCCATCATGGGCCGCCTTCATTGCTATGCGCCAGGAGATTCGAGACTCTACATTGCATCATTCTTTGCAAGATGATCTGGTGGAGCACATATGGAGGCTCCGAGGCAACGCCAACGCCGACGCCAACTAGTCTGTCTTAATTTCTTTGAAAAATTGTGAAATTGTGTGCTTCATTTGTTTCAGCACTTGTTAAACATTGTACTGATTATCGCCGAATTTGTTTCAGCAATTTTCGTACTCTTGGTCGTCGAACTTGTTAAATTTTATGTTAAATTTGTTTGAAATATGTCAAATGGTCGAGGTTGGGGGTTTCCTGCCGGGGGGACGGCTGGAACTTCGGCGCTCCCCACGCCAAATCTTCATCCAATCCGGACGAAAATTTCGCCGGATTTGGGCGTGGGGAGCGCCAACGAGTGGGGATGCTCTGCTCCCACTATGAGTAGTCTTAGCAACCAGGAGTAACTATCCTTACATCACATTATCCACATGTTATGGGAAAATAGGTTAATTTGACTATGCATAGCAGTACTAGCAAATTTACAACATAAGGCGCTTTGCGTCAGCGGATCAGCGAAAAGCATCGTTTATCCAACTTTAGACTACTCACAATGAAAATATCATAGCTACTATCATGCACTGCATGCATGCAAAAAACTGGTGTGCCACATCAATTGATGATGAAAGAGATGATAGTAGTATCATATGTAGATACCGTATCATAGCATGTAAAACTAGAAAAATTAATGCGAAACAAATCTTATACACACTTTTGTATTGAGATTCTACAAATCATTAAATACATGTAACGTATGATACTAATTCATGATACTATGCATTGTGAAGATAATGTCGTACACTAGTATCATATGCATGATACTACTATATGATACTTCCCATTGTAACTACTCTTAAGCTCGATCCATGAGCGGCTCCCTAGCTCCCCGCCACGTTGCCGGCGAGCCATGCGCCTTCTAACGCTTGTATAAGGGTATCCCAGTGGCTAACCGCATTTCAATCATTTAAAGTGGCTGTTTTTCATTTGTTTAGTTTGGCTATGGACACGAAAACGGCTGCCCTAGCTCGTTGTCTGTTCGACGCATTTTTTTATACTTTCCATTGATAAAACAACCTAAATTACATAGGTTAAAAAATAAAAATACAAGGAAAATTAAAACAGGCTTCCAAGGCCTCCAAACCCTAGCGTACACACCGACGGCTAATGCTTGTCGTCTTCATTCCTGATCAGTTCGATGTTCACCGGTGTCTCCTATGGCCAGTTGGGTAACTGCGACGACATGTGGTATACCAGTGGAGGAGGAGGAGGATGGAGGCGGACACTTCCGACGCAGGCCATTGATCGTACGACGATGATAGACGCGGTGGAGAAGGAGCAGAGGCATGTAAAGCCAACCTAAAAGCCTCTTCCTCTGACAAGCCTGCCGACATGTGCACGGCGGTGTACCACTAGTAGAAAAAGAGGCTTCCATACGCCCCCTTTAGTCCCCAAAATGTCCGAACCGCGACCAATGGGGTCTTTAGTCGCGGTTCGGGAGGCGAACCGCGACCAAAGGTCTGGGCCCAACGGGCTCGGTGACCAGCTGGTGGACGGGAGGGGCTTAGGCCAACCGCGACTAAAGGCCCACCCCTATAAATGCACTTCAGCCACTTCACTTAGCAACTTGGTGTGCCACTTCTATTCACAAGGGGTGATGGGTTTGGCTTGGACCCTCTTATGCACACAAGGTGTTCGATGAAATGCCCGAGAGCATGAAACAAACATGATATGAAGTGTCCGAGCCACACTTAAGCTTTCTCATTTATTTTTCCTCCTCGATCGCGGTTAGCAATTTGAACCTTTCATATGTCATTGATAAAACAAGAAAACTTAATGTCAAACACATCATGTACACCAATTTGCATTGAGATTATACAAAACATTAAATATGATGATCCTATGTATCTTATCATACTATGCATTGTGGAAGTAGTATCATAAATTAGTATCATGTGCATGATACTAGTGTATGATACTTTCTGTGACTAATCTAAACGATGGATTGTAACTAGGTAGATCTCAGGCCAGATCCGCTTAGCCAGCTGCTGGCTTAGATAAGCACGGTTAGCTATGCAATTAGCTTGGCCTTAGCACACGTACGCCTCAGACGCGCGTAAAGCAGGATTTCAAGTGCACAGGTGTGATGAGAGTTTGGCGTGTGGTAAACGGCATGGTACAAAGTTACGCTCGCCGTTCATAGGCGTACACGTGCTTGAAGACTTGAAGTGCGTCGGTAAGTCAGCAGTTACCAAGGCCAGATCCTATGTATCACCTCGCTCTGACTAAATAAACAAATTAGCCGGAAAGATTGTGCAGGCGACGCACACTCTAATTTGACCTTCTTATATCGAGCCAGGAATAACAAAGCAGAACCAGCTGTTTAGTGTTAACTAATGATCACTGTCTCCGCAAGCTAGTTAGCAATACGCGCACTGCAAACCCAGGTATCAGCGCGCGTGCGTAAGCCGGCAGCCTACAAGTTGGACCCACGGGGTATCTCTGGGACGGCGACTGCTGCCGAACTCGGCGATGTCGCAGCCTCGATCGGGAGCCGACGGCGAACTGGCACGGCCCCTTGCTTCCCCATAACAAACTCGATCGTCGTGTCTCTCTCTCCGTCGAAAGAAAAAAACTTGCCGTGTCTGTCTCCACGTACGAGCACCGATCGTGTCTGCGCGTGACGACCTCGAGATGATCAAAGGCGAGACTAATCATATCGTCGATCGACCACCGCGTGCTATGTACGCTGCCCACCGAACTTCTTCTTGCATGCGTCACACCGTATATGCTTCCCATGCACAGCCTCGATCCATCCATGGCTCGTTAAGAAGATTTACCAACACTTGCGTTAATTATGTGTAGCGGTTAAAACTAGTGCTCCTTCCTGTTTAAATTACTTCTCACAAATTTAATGAATATTCTAGAAAGATTTTACTGTGCCAAACCTGCGAGAAGTTAGTTTGATCCGAGGGCCTAGTTCGGCAAGCATCAGGCCATTCAATTGACAATTGGACTAGAATTAGGTAGTGGCAACTAGGTTCAACCGAATCCAAATACTGTAGGGTCTTAAATTTCGTATTTCCCAATCTTCAAAAATTTAGAATAAAATTTTGCATGTTGAGGGTGCACGTATATATGTATGTGCGCGTCAATTTTTATACCAAATCCAAAATATGTAGCTTAGGTAAAAATCTATAAGTTTCAGATGAATAGTCTAATTAAAGGAAACTACCCTCCTAACTTTTTTATAATTTAGTGTTCGAATAACCATGCAATTTAGTGCTAGACTAAGTTTAATCGAGTTTCGCACTACCCAGCGAGGTTACAAAAATTTCCTACACAATTGGACAGTGTGTGAGCTTGTTTTCAGAAATGAACACATGCCCGTACGCTCATCCACATTCCGCAGCCTTAACAATTCCTCGGTTCTACCCAAGGCCTAAGGGCATCTCCACCGGCGCGACGCAAACGGTCGCTCGGCGCGACGCAAACGGTCGCTCAGCGACCGTTTTCGTCGACCATGACCGGAAATGCGTCTGGGCCCTGTTCCAGCGGGGCGACGCAAAGTGACCGGGCCGTCCGCGGAGACGCAAACCTGGCCTAAATATGCGCCTCAGATGCGTCTCTGCGGACGTCCGGAAACGTCCGCTCGCGTCTGGCGGACGTTTCGGTGGGCCCGCCTGGCAGCGACCCTGCGTCGATGCGTCTTCTCAAACGCGCCAGCGACTGCAAAGCTGCGTCGCTTCGGCACTCTGCGCCACGTTAATGGCGACGATGCCTCGGCTGCCGAGCGGCCGCCCACCTCCGCCAACCATGTTAATGGCGACGCCACGCGTCCCACGGCCACCGCATGCCGCCGGCCTATATAAAGGGGGTGCGCGTTCTTCTTCCTCATCCACTCCTCCAAAGAAACCCTAGCCGCCACAAAGCTCGACCGTAGCGCCGCCTAGGTGTTCCTGCGACGCAGCCAAGCCCGCGAGGAAGTCCATGGCCGGTCCTGGTGGCCGGCGAGGCGGTCGAGGCCGCGGCCCTGGGAGCCCCCGTGGCCGGGGCAGGGGCCGCCGTGGTGGAGCAGCTACGGCCCCACGCTCGCCGTCGCCTGCGCCCTCCTCGTCCTCGCAGGAGGAGCGCTGCTTCGAGTTCCTCCTCCGCATCGACGACGACCCACTCGCCATCAAGCGGCTACCGGACAAGTTCGCCGAGTTCGTCGACGGCGTCGAGCCGGCGCACTTGCAGCTACGGGAGGCCAGCTGCAACTTCTGCCGCTGAACCGTGGAGGTCCTGTTCGATGGGCAGGGCAAGATGTACCTGCACACGGGGTGGGACAAGTTCGCCCGCGACCTCGCGCTCGAGCCCGGCTGCCAGCTCACCTTCCTCTACGAGGGGGACGACGAGATGATCGTCAAGGTGTTCGACGACACAGCCTGCCGCAGGCACTACCACACCGACGACTCCGGCTCCGACACCGATAGTTAGAACGTCGAGTGTTCTTTCTTTGCAGCGAATATGGCTACGGGCCAGACGAAGCCAGTAGTCGAGGTTTCTGTCTGTTCGCCTCATCGGTAGAACCAACAAGGGCACCATCTCCCCCCGCTGGATTTTCCAGTTTGGGTGATTGGGTGTGCCCTCGAATGTTTTTTCTTGGCAGCGAACATACGGAAATCAACACAACTGGCTTCTATTTATAATTTTTTTATATTTGTGTCGACCATGGTTCAAACTATGTGTTAGTTTGTGTAAACCATGTTCCTAACTATGTGTTAGTTTGTGTAAAATCATGTTTCAAAATGTAATATTTGAAATTATGTTTAATTGAGAAAAGGGAAAAAAATACGTCGTGAGCAGACCCAGACGTAAACGGACGAGCGGATAAAAGCGGTCATTTTATTCCGTAGCGCGACGAAAATGGACGTTCGCGGACATTAAAATGGGCCGCGCCGTGCCCTAATTCTAGCATCTGCCCAACCCAACTTGTCGAATTGCTCGTGTCGTACAGGCTCGCCAGTGATACTCTCCTAAAAAACTCTGAAAAATCTTGGCTATACTGCCTAGCTAGGGCATAGGGGGTCGGTGACCGGTGCAAACGTTTTCGATGCGACATATGCGTTGTGCGGACAATTGAAGCAAAGAAATCGGCAGCGTGTGCAGCCGTGCGGCCATGTGTGCGCGCCATGTACGGCAACCTTGGCCGGAAAGGGCAACCAGCTGGTAATCTATCCGCCGTCTGATTCAACTCGGGACCTAACGAACGAATCATGGGCGTTTGTCATTTGTAGCATGCATGTGCGCAGGCCACCGGCCAGGGACACAACGAACTTCCTTTTTCTGGTGGTGAAAGGACAGGGTTAACTAAGAACATCTCTAGCAGAGCCCGTAAATAGGTGAACTGAAAAATACGAGTTCACTTCACCGAACTCGTGTTTACGGCCAAAAAACCGCTGTCACAGATTAGAAATCGTAAAAGTGGAACTGAAAAATGAAATTCGAAATGGCGCGGGTAAATTAGGCGATGATCATAGTTCGAGATGAAATTGATGCCCCTGATTGAGCATCTAAACTTACATAGTTCGATAAATTAAAGCTAAAGTACTGGTACACCGGGCGAGCGCTACATAGATAAGCAAAATGCGGCCTAAAATAGTGGCCTACGTGCGCGGCGGTGCCGGTGTGACGCAGCGTGCCGGCGGCAGACGGCGTCGACGCTGTCATGGACGAGCTTCACGCGTCGTCGGCGTCAAGCTTGACTATTTCGAGCTTCACGCGGCGGACGCGGGCCTCCCGGCGGGCCGCCTCGTATTCACGGACCTGGCGGACGGCGTCCGCCTCCTCCCGGCGGAAGCGCGCGCGAGCCTCCGCCTCGCTGACGGCCTTGGTCTGCGCGAGGACGGCCTCCTCCTCGTCGCTGCCGTGGTCATAGTCCCCGGCGGAGATGGTGGGCGACCGCGCGAGGACGAGGTCCTCGTCGTCGCTGCTGTCCGCGACGGGGAGCCGCGGTGCGCTGGTCGGACGAGGATCCCTCACCGGCGTTGCCGTACCTGGCGAGCTTCCCTGGGGGCGTGAGCCCCCAGTTCGTCCACCGGCGGGTGCTGCGCTTGCGCGCGCCCTCCGACCGGTTTCATTTGCGCCGCTCCGCGTCGGTGCGGAAGACGGGCGGCGTGGCGGTGAGTCGCCGCCGCCCAATCCTGCGCCACGGCCTTGGGAGCCTCCACGGGACGCCATCGCGTGGCGGCGGGCTGCGGATCGGTGGCTGGGACGAGCTGGATTGCTCGCCGGAAATGGTGAGTGGCGGCGGCGGAGGGAGAGGAACGGCGGAGGGGAGTAGGGTTTGCGAACCGAACTCCCCTCCGCGAAACCTTTTAATTGGGGCCATGCGGAGAGTTGTTCGGGTCCCTGAACTTCTTTTATGGGCCGGCCCATCTTTTCGGGCTCCGTTCTGCGACACATTCGGCCCGAACCCGTAAATCCGCCGGAAAAGTTCGGTTCCGGCGGGATTTACGGGCTCTGTTAGAGATGCTCTAACCCGGATGTCGAGATGATCGATCGAGGAGCTGCGTCATGACGTTAAGTTCAGCTTGTGGTGCAACGACTTGTTAGAGTCAGGGGCGAAGCTTTTAGTAGAGCAATGTAGGGCAGCTGCCCAACTTTGATTTCGCTGAATATATTTGGATGCATATGTTTTTTCTAAACATTTTAATCGGTCATGCGTCGAAAATAAACTATGTATGCGAAGATTGTGCTGGTTTTAGTAAACATTGCACAAAGTCTATTATAGAGGACCAACACTTCCGAGTAAAGTTAGGTCGGAACCAACCTTCAACTTATAGCTCAATATGAAGAAAACATGACAAAACTTACTGAATTCTACAGGCAACGAGCAAAAAAACATTGGGCAACTCAAGGAGACAGGAACACTTCTTTTTTTCATATTGCCGTTCAAAAGCGCAAGAGACGAAATCGTATTGTATCCTTTAAAGATGCTCTTGGAAATAATCTTTTTGATCCTGAAGACATTGCACATGAATTTGTTATTATTTCAAAAATATTTTCCGCTCCTCTTTTACTAACAATGGCAGACCGTTCTTGAATACCTCTCATACCCAAGATGCGCAGGATTTTACAAACTCGATTCCGGACAAGCAAGAAGTTTGGCAAATTCTCAAAGCCATGAGAAAGAATGCTTCCCCGGGACCTGATGGTTTCAATGTGGGGTTTTACATCTCGGCCTGGAGTTGGATTGGAGAAGACGTTACTAATCTCGTAAGAAATTTCTACATCACGGGTATCCTTCCTCCTCGTCTAAATGAAACTCAAATTGCACTCATTCCAAAAAAGTTGGTTTGCTATGTTCCTTCAGACTTCAGACCCATCAGCCTTTGTAACGTGGTTTACAAAATAATTGCTAAATCCTTGGCGAATAGGTTGAAATCTCACTTACCAGATTACATTCATCCCTCACAACAAGCTTTTATCGAAGATAGGCGTATTAGTAATAATATCATTGTAGCTCAAGAAATCGCCCACTCCTTCTCTCTTAATTCTTGGGATGGTACTGATTTCATGGTAAAAATAGATTTAGCCAAAGCTTTTGACAGATTAGAATGGAATTTCATTGTGTCTGCCCTTGCACGTAAAGGGTTTCATGAGCATTTCATAAATTTAATCTATGCATGCATTTCTTCTCCAACGTTTTCAGTTATTATTAACGGCCAATCCTTTGCCCATTTCAAAAGTACCAGAGGCATAAGGCAAGGATGTCCATTGTCTCCTTCTCTTTTTGTCCTTGCCGTAAATGAGCTTTCTATCGCACTACAGGATGCACTTGAGGCAAATCACCTCACAGGTATTTCACTTGGACCGAATTGTCCTCCTATTCATTCTCTTATGTTCGCAGATGATCTTTTGGTATGTGGAAAAGCTAATGAGCAGGAAACAAATGCCATATCCCATGTCTTGCAACAATTTTGTCATCAATCAGGTCAGCTTCCAAATTGGAACAAATCAGGTATAATGTTTAGTAAAAAAGTTAACTTGCAGGTTAGACAAGGCATCAAGCAAATTTTTCCAGTCCCGGACATTGACAACAACACCATACATTTGGGACACCCTCTCATTCTTCCAGCGAAAGACAGATCAAGAGCTTACAACTTCGTCTACGACAAATTCAAATCAAAACTAAGTGCCTACAAAGCTAATAGATTGTCACACGCAGCAAGACTAACCCTCATAAAATCTGTCTTTTCCTCAATCCCAGTCTACTATATGTCAAATATTCTCTTTTCAAAGAAATTCTTAACAAAACTCACAGCTATTATTAGGAATTTCTGGTGGACAGGTATCAAGGAGGAGCAAACTACAAGAAGCCTGTGTCTTAGGGCATGGGCGGATATTTGTGTTGAAAAGAAAATAGGAGGACTTGGTATTAGAAATATGCAAGCTATAAATCAAGGACTGATTCTTTCTGCAGCCTGGAGATTATCAAAGGAACCACAAAGCCACTTGGCACTCATACTTAAGGCAAAGTATCACAGTGACACATCCATTTGGAGAGCAAAAACGAACATTGCAAAATCTGCTTTTTGGACAGCCATTCTCAAGGTGAGACCTCTCTTAATTTCAGTATCGTTCAATCAAATTGTGGATGGCAGTAGTTCTATTTGGAGTACACCGTGGTTCTCCATGTGGCAACATATATATGATAATCTTATAATTCAGCCAGGCCCCTTTGTTTATCCTGCCACAGTTAAGGACCTTTGGATTCCGAACCAGAAAAAATGGAATGTCCATTTAATAAATTCTTTGTTCACACCTGAAACTGCTACTGCTATTCTTGAGACTCCCATTATTAATTCTGAAGGCAAAGATACTCTTGTTTGGAAACTAACTCCTTCGGGTGTATGTTCTTCCAAAAGTGCATATAAGCATTGTTTTAATAATCTTGCTTTGCCTGCTAATCAGAGACCAAAAGTTGTACCTCCACATATTGTCAACCTTCTCAATCAGGTATGGCAAGAGAAGCAAATGGCGCCGAGGGTCCAGACTTTTGCTTGGTGACTGCTGCGTCGAGCCCTACCCATAGGTAAGAGAGCTAGCAAATTTTCAAAGCACATCAAAGAAGATTGTAGCAGGTGTGGTGGTGTGGAAGATGAGATGCATATGCTCTTTCTTTGTGCTTTTTCAAAAGCGGCCTGGTTTTCTGCTCCTTGGTTTATCCGAACTGAGATTCTAGCTGAAAACCATCGCTCGGTCTCCCAGATGATCCAGGCTTTACTCTCTTCTGGCCATCCACATATTAATATTTCTACTTTATATACCTTCTTGTGGTGTCTTTGGAAGGCGAGGAATGATGCACTTTTTAACAAAAGAAATACTAATCCTCTTCAAGTTTATCATGCAACTAATGCAATATTGCAGGGATTGAAACTCAAGGATAATGATTTCAAACAGGGTAGTCGACGTGTCGTTTTGATGGAACAGGGCTTGGAGCCACAACGGGACCCTTTTTCTCTTGCAGGTAATATCATCTGTTGTGATGCTGCCTGGAAGAATGCGGACAATCAAGAACCTACTCCTGCGGGCATAGGCATTGTCATTCAAATCCAGAATAACCAACATTGCCAGCAGATACATTTAGCTGCCTTATCTCCGGCAGCTCATTCCCCTCTTCAGGCAGAAGCTTTTGGATTGCTGCTAGCCGCCAAAGTAGCAGATCTTCTACACATTGAAGAACCACAATTCTTCACAGATTGCTCCACACTAGAAGCAGCAACAAAAGCTACCTCAGTTCTCAATGCTCCAGGACATTGGGTCATCAGACCCATTTTGGCTGATATTCAAGCAACATATGCCTTTCATCCAAGCAGAGTAGCCCCTATAACCAGATGTTTCAATTTCAAGGCTCATCATCAAGCTAGACTAGGTCTCAGACTTCAATCTACTTCTCTAGCATTTAGATGTCTCTCCTCCAGCAAAACACAATGTTTCTGCAGAGATGTACTCTCTATGGCTAGTGTGAATCCTTTCACACTTCTATCTGTAAAATGTTGCTGAGATAAATAAAATCTTCTGATGTTTTCAAAAAAAAAAATAGCTACTTAGAATTTTTCAGTCCAACTCTTTCTACAGGGTGCTCTATTAGCTCTTGGAACCTTCAATATATGGTAGAACTAACGATGGAGAGGACGCGCTCGACCTCGTAGCGCAGTGGTGTGGGTGGCAGTGGCCGCCCCACCCGCCCGGGTTCGACTCCTGCGGGAGCGAATTTCCTGGTGTGTGTCAGTACATGAGTTCAGATACTACAACTGTACCACTGATCGAGAGGCCTCAAAAAAAAAACGATGGAAATTTCATCCACGTGCATGGGTATCTGCGGGTGCCTCCTACCCGTTAAGCCACGGGTATGGACCAAGACCCTATCCATTTATTGTTAATTTGTCATGCGGTACGGTCTTCTCTTGTTGACACATGAGTTAGAGTATGAGATTGTGACTACTAAGAGCATCTCCAGTCGCGTCCCCCAAACCGCGCCGGATCGCGCGTTTCTGCCACGTGTTTTGTTCGTGCCGCGTTTGGGGGACGTCGCTCCCCAGCCGCGTCCCCCAAACGCCGCCCCCAATCAGAAATTCAAATAGATGCATTCAAAAGAGATCGTTCCCGCCGATTCGTCGCGATCAGAGTAGTGGCGATCAAAGTACTGGGCGCGCGATCATATTACAGACGGGTGGGGTATGGACCAAGACCCTATCCATTTATTGTTAATTTGTCATGCGGTACGGTCTTCTCTTGTTGACACATGAGTTAGAGTATGAGATTGTGACTACTAAGAGCATCTCCAGTCGCGTCCCCCAAACCGCGCCGGATCGAGCGTTTCGGGGACGTGTTTTGTTCGTGCCGCGTTTGGGGGACGTCGCTCCCCAGCCGCGTCCCCCAAATGCCGCCCCCAATCAGAAATTCAAATAGATGCATTCAAATGAGATCGTTCCCGCCGATTCGTCGCGATCAGAGTAGTGGCGATCAAAGTACTGGGCGCGCGATCATATTACAGACCGGTGGTGCATGCAAATTAGAAGAAGGGTTGGGCGACGGCGTCGTATCCTGAGTCGACGCAGGCCCGTCGAGCACGATGACCTCGTCGCGATCTGCCTGTTGCTGTGCATGGTGCGTCTGCTCCGTCGCCGACGCAGAGGCCGACGCAGGTGTAGCAGTAGAAGACGCGTCAGCCGGCTCTTGCTGCGCTCCCGCTGCCGCCGATGCCGCTGCCAGGGCCGCCGCGTCCGCCATCGCCATTTTGGCTTCGATGTCATCGAGGATCTGGCCTTTGAAGAAGTTGTGCGCCGCTAGCGTCCGGGGAGACATTCCCTCTGTCGACGTTCTCAGCAGGGACATGTCGTCCCTGCGTTTCTTGAGCTCCAGCTTCTCCTCTTGCCTCTTGAGCAGCTCGGCCCACCTTTGGTCGGCCTTCTTGTCGCGGGAGATAAAGGTCGAGGAGACGTCGGCGAGGCATTTCGTGATCGACGCCTACGTCTTCTCAGACGACGCAGCGTCGGCCAAGGCGGCCTTGGCAGCCTTGTTGCCAGTAGGACGCCCTGTCGAAGTTGCCAGCGGCGCGTCCAGATCAATGGCGTCCTTCCCCTTGGACAGCAACAAGCGCGTCAACCGCCATTTCTCATTCATTTTGAGCTTGCCATAGCAATGCATGAGCACGAAAGACTTGTGACCTTCCGAGTTCTTCGAGTACAAATCCATGGCCCTATCAAACTAACCAAAGGAAGCAGAGTCATTTCATCGAACACAATATAGGCGCTACGGATTATGGAAGAAAGAGTCGTACCAGTTGGGCGACGTCGGCGCCGCTGTCGCCTCTGGTCTCTAAGTCCTGATGGTACCCATGGAAGGAGTTCACCGACGCCTGGATGATGGCCCATCGCGTCGACATTGCCTTCTGGCTCCTCTTCATTGTCACTTTGTTGTAGTCGTTGTTGATCAGCCTGCGCTCATCGAACTCGGCCTTGATCCTCGCCCAATACTTCCCGCTTTTTTGGTTGGCGCCGATGATGGAGTCATGGCTCACCGTCGCCCACGACTCGCACAGACAAAGATCTTCCAGAACCGTCCACTTCGGGCCTCGTGTGCCCGACGCCTTCTTCTTCTTCTTGTTCTTCTTCTTCTTCTTCTTCTTCTTCGTCCTCACGCCGTCCGCGTCTACCTCCACGAGATCATCATCACCGGCACCCTCGTCGTCCTCTTCCTCGCCACCCTCTTCGTCCTCCTCGTCGTCCTCGTCGTCGTCCTCCACCCCGTCCTCTTCCTCATCGTCCTCCTCCTCAACCCTGTCGTCCTCCTCAGCACCGGCGCCGTCGTATTCGAGCGGACCCCTGCGGCCGGTGAAAGGGTCACCGTCCGGACCGGGTCCTGGCTCGTGCTGCTCGTACGCCGGGGAGTAGAGGTTGTTGGGGTTGAAGCCGCCTTGCGGCAGCGCATCCTGGTAGTGCGGCGACAAGTTAGGCGTCACGCACCCGGGAGTGGCGGAGGGGCCGTCGTTGTAGAAGGCGGCTTGCGACGGAGAGATCACTCCCGGAACGTACACCAGCACGGACGTACTCCATGGGCTCGCGTTGGTGGCGGCGATACACCCGGCCATTACGTGCTGGTGCTGGCGCGCCGCCTGAGCCTTCTTCTCCAGCTCCGCCGCCCTCCGTCCTTTCCGCTCCGCCGTCGATAGCTTCCGGCGCAGGCAATCTTGCTGCCATTGATCGTCGGTCCATCCTTCAGGCTTCTTCTTCGCAGCCGGCGCCTTCCGCGGCTTCACGAACGGCGCTTTCGCCCCTTTCGTCCCATTGCCCGGCGGCTTCTTGGCCGCTTTCTTCGCCATCTTTTTGGGGGCTGTCGGCGGTGCCATGTGGAGAGGGTAGCGGCGGCGGGTGGACGACGGGAGGGAGAAAGAAATCGGCGGGATAGGAGAAATGAATCGGCGGCGGGATATGTTTTGGGAGGCCTGAAATGCGCGGCAGGATAGGCGCGATTTGGCGGGAGAGGCGGGATTTGGCGGGAGTGTGAGACGAATTTTCCCTGTGCGGCTGACGCGTCGGGCCCGCGTCGGTTCGCCTCGCTTTTCGTTGTGTCCGGCGTGCCCGGAGCGTCCCCTGTGGGACGGGGACGGGCTCGGGGCGCCGGACACCGTATCGGGGCGCGCCAGACAAAAATGGGCTTTGGGGGACGCGGCTGGAACGCATTTTTTGTCCGGCGCGCCCCAAATCCCTTTGGGGGACGCTTTGGGGGACGCGACTGGAGATGCTCTAATTCTGATAACTATCGGGTACTTAACTACCTGTTATTGAGTTGAGATAATTAACTTTTTATTATCAAATGTGCTATCGATAAAGGTAAAGTTATGAATAACTTGTGTACTGTGTGATCTACCTGCTGGGTACCCAATGGGTACGATTACTTGTCAGGTATGGGTGAAGTTTCACAACCGTGGGTACGCGTATGGGTATGGTATTGCTCTACCTGACCCATACCCTATCCATTATCATAATTAGCTAGAACAACAACACGCATAGCATTTTAATAGGAGAAAACTTGCTAATTCATAGCGGAACCTCCGAGTGCTCCCTCCAAGTACCTCCAAATGTTGTCTGATTCTAGAGGTTATCTGGTCAAGCAGGTGCCACCGAGATCAAGATCACCACCTCTAGGAATTTGTCTTCCCCGCATGACTGTTTAAATTTTGAATTAGTCTTATACTATCGGGTTTAACCATTCAGAATTGGGCATGTTATTTTTTGCTATAATGGTACAAAAAAAGTTGAAGACCTTCTAAGAGCCTTGTGCTAAACCCCCTAAGAAAGACATGTTGCAAGTTTAAAAGGAATGGTCATATAATGATATAATTTTGTGTAAAAAATATGATGATATTATGAAGACAAGAACTCAACAATTATTTCCCGTATCCACACCAATCTGTTACTCGTGCTCTTGTTGTATTGTTGAGACGGATGCTACAGGGGTAGCTTTAGATGAGCTGGAGAGCATTGGCGATATTGGATAACCTGGACGAGATTGGCATTGTCGTTGCCTATTCGACGGTACTCCAGAGGAGGGATCCTCATGGAGGGAAGAAGAAGTAGGGGTCATTGGGCGGAGAGTCCTCGGGAGGGTGGTACGCGATTTACCCAGCTTCGGACCACCTGCACGATGGCAAGGCCTACTGCTGCTTGTCTGGAATTATCTGGGGGCTTTCGCGTTGTTACAATGAGTTGTGGTTGTGCCTCTAGGGCTCCCGGGATCCGGCTTATATAGGCGCACGGATCTAGGGTTTACATGGAGAGTCCTAGCCGGATTACAGGTTGCCTAACTACGGTACAATATCTTGCCGTGTACGTCAAGGATCCGCCTTCCATCTACGTCGTACTGGATCCGGGTTCCTTATGGGCCTCCTCGGATCCGGCTTCCTCCGAAGGTCGGTCAGGATCCGGCTTCCTGATCCTGGGCTGGACTTCATCCTTCATGACCAACAGCAACTGGGCCGCCCGATGGGCCACATGCCACATCACCGTCTATGGGCCACCCGGGCTTGCCGGATCTAGGCACTGTCGATGGTACACCCATGAAGTATACCCACAACAGTAGCCCCCAGAGTTCTCCGAGATTCACCCCTTGTTTCCAACTTGCTAAAACCTTATAGCTTCCGACAATCTTGACAACATGGGGAAACTTGAAGAACTCCAACTTCAGATTTTCAACTTCTCCAACTTTTAGTCGGAAAATGCCTTTATCCCGCGGGACTTCATCCATCGACGTCATTTTTACAACGCGTCTCCGGATTACTTCCCTGCAAAGATAACGGTCAGCAATTTTGAATTCTTACCCGGAACCTTTAAGGGTCCAAATGGTTCCGCCAATCTTGGCGCCATTTTCGGGAGATTCGAGCGGTAACTTATCCTTATCCGTTTTTACCACTTAGGGTTTTCGACACGTGTCAGCCATCCAACGGCGCGACGCTTGCGTTCCGACCACAGGGTGCGGAGCAGGAATCTCTTCCCTCGGGCCTATAAATATCCGCCGTTCAACCCTAATTCACCCATTCGCCCCCTTTTCACCTCTCTGCAAAGCGCCGCCTCCGAGCTCTTCCTCCGCCGCACCGGAGTCCACCGGAGTTTCACCGGAGTTTCGCCGGAGTCGTCTCTCCGCCGCGAGCTGTTCTTCGTGTTCTTAAGTCCGGCGAGCCACCGCAGCGAAACCTCGCCGCCGACAACTTCGACCACTGCGGAAGCCATTCCGGTAAGTCTTCAAACCTCGAGCTTCTCACCGTAGCTGGTAGGGATGACTAGGATAATTTGAACATCGAATCCGGCTAAGTCTGAACCATCTCGCATTTTCATTGTAGATGTCGTCTTCTACTCCGCCTCCCTCGTTCGAGCCAATCATGGCGACTCCAATTTCCTCCGCCCTCCTCCCCTTGTCCCCGTTCGTCTGGAGCCTCAGAAGGACTCCGGCAAGAACATCGAGGGATCATCAGCTAACCCGGAAGAAGCTGCGGGTGCTGCACAAATGGAAAAGAAGGTGGAGGAGGTGGCCGCCAAGAAATCAAAGGCTCGTACGCGTGATAACGAAGCCAAGGGGAAATGGTGGCCCTGCTTCACCACGGATACTGAACTCCACAACCTCGAGGCGGAGGGCTTTATAAAACCCGGATCCTGGCGGAAGATTTCTGGCGAGCTGAATCCCGCCCCCGAACCCGGAGAATGGGTGGTGACCAAAGCACTTGTTGAGGGCGGATTCTCTTTCCCGCCCAGCGATTTCTTCTCGGAAATCCTGAAGGCCTACGAGCTCCAGCCTCATCATATCGCTCCAAACAGTATCTTGGCCATCAGCAACCATGTAACATTGTGTGAAGGCCACCTCCGGATAGCCCCGGAGCTTCCCCTCTTTCAATATTTCTTCTCCGTCAAGAAGGAGAAGGTCTCACAGACTTCCACGCTTGCCACCTGTGGTGGCGTCACTTTCAAGCTCCGCCCTGGGCGCGTGTACCCGCACACCGACCGTCATGAGACCGTGCGGTACTGGTCCGGAAACTTCTTCTACTTGAAGGATGTATCCGATCCGGCCTCCCCAAGGGTGCTGCCAGATTTCAACGACGGCCCCCCCAGCGAGACTCCTGCCTGGACTCAATGTCCTCATCTCTCCGAGTCACCCCAATTGAATCGGGCTGTTAGGCGGATCTGCAAGCTGACGGAGGAGGGCCTGTCAGGGAAGGACCTTACCATGTCCTGGTTTACTAAGCGGATCCAGCCCCTACAACATCGGGACCGCCTGCTATTCCAGTACACGGGGCGTGAAGATATTATGCGCGCTTCAAAGGACAACCTCTCCGCCGACGCCTTGGAAAAGCGCCTCCGGGTGCTGATCAAGATTCCGCGCGACCTGAAGATCCATGTTTGCAACATGGATATCCACTCCAATGGCTCCGGGACCGCGGTATGTTTATTTGATTCAACTCTTGATTCCTTTAAAGTTTTTGGTGAAGTCGTCTGAGCGTTTGCCGGGTAACTTATCTCGAGGACCTTGAAGAGAAAGACCTCGGAACCCTCCTACGAGTCCCTCACGCGGGCAACACCGACCCGGAGGTCGCGTCCGAAGCGGAGGCTCCCGAGGCTCCGGGTCCCTCTAAAAGGAAAATGAGTTCTTCCTCCGGCCCAGCTGCCAAACGCGCCCGCGAAGTGCTTAGCACTACGGCTACCCGGAAGGCAGAGGCGGAAAAGAAGCGCCTCAAGCTTATTGACACCAGCAATCGAGCTCAGCCCAACATCCACCAGTTCTTTATGTCATCCGGGTAAGTGCCTGGTTTCCGTCCAAAAATTACTTTGCTGTTAGGAACCAACATATGCTAACTGTTATGTCCTTTTTTATATTACAACAAAAGCTCCGGAAGCCAGCCCCCCAAGATCTCTAAGAGAAAAGTCAAGCCATCTCCGGCTGACAAGGTATTAACTTATCAATGCCTACGTATTGTAGACTAGGATTTCGTTGGAAGTAGAGGGCAAGTAGATCTCGAAGGTTTCAGCCGAAAAGTACTCGACGATTATGAAACTAGGGTTCTGTTGACAATTGATTCGATCCTCTCTTCGTCCCTCGACTCCCCCTTATATAGGAGGTGGAGCCGAGGGATTCGTAATACACAAGTTACAGAGTCCGGGAGGGTTTCTAACCCGTCCCGTAATCAAGTCTCTATATTTCCTAATACAACTCTAACTTTCCTTAACACCAATTGGGCTTCCGATCTCTATATTCTTCGACTCGTGGGCCTTCAGTAAACCCCGGGTACCATCTTCGGCAGGCCCATTGGGATGCCTATGTCAGTAGCCCCCGAGATTTTGCTTGAATCGAAGAATCAGGGAAAATCTCCAACTTTAATCATTCAATAACCTTTCCAAATTTATCGCATATCTTTGGATATGCAAAGATTATATTGTACAGGGATAATGGTAGTTGGGGCTAGTTCATCTGACGGATCAGGTACTAGTTAACTGCTCTAGTGGCAATCCGCAAAAACCTACTTCAAGATCACGTCCCTGGACATGATCTCGGGATACTGGTGTAAACTTCGACAGGTGCTGCTTAAGGTCTTACCATTCTGTCGAGTCCCAGTCATATTTTATCGGGTACCTACCGCGTCCGTTAGGATTTTTCTTCGTATCTGTTGATACGGAAAAAAGTAGCAAACCGACGTCAGAGACGGCGCCACGCCGCTCAGAACGGATCTGGGGTCTTACCTTTCGCAAAGTTTTGCGGCATTCAGAGATTTTCGCTACTTTGGCGCTCTGAGAATATATTGTCGAGTGCTTTTTCGGCTGTTGGAATAGCACATTTTATTGAGTCAACAGATGACTTATTTTGCCTTCCCGATGGGAGTATATGTAGAGTTATTTGTATAACTCGAAATATGCTCACTTCTTCCTTTTTTTCTTCTCTCTCTTTCTTTCTTTCTTTCTTCTTTTTCTAATAATTTTTATAATTTCATCGGGCACGCGAACAGCGTTCCCGATGGGAGTAGCCCCCGAGGCTACAACCAAGGACTAGTGCTTGGTTGTAGGCTCAACACTTTAATGCCTCATGTCAATATATTTTCATTCTTTCTCGAACTTCTCATATCTATCGGGTGCGCGACCAGCGCTCCCGATGGGAGTAGCCCCCGAGGCTATGAACAAATGCTTGCATTTGGTCATAGGCTCTCGCCATTTCTATTTTGTCATACTCGAATTTTTCTTTTTTCCAAAGTAGCCCCCGAGCATTTGATCAAAAACTTTTATTTGACCAAAGGCTCTCGAACTAATCAATAATCTTCCACTGTCGCCATTCTTATGAAGCTTCATAGCCAAGATTTTCTCTTGCCAAGGTGACATCACTGCTGACGATAGCCACGATCATTGTATCGGGAAAACACGAGAAGTGCTCTCTCTCTGTCTTGCGGGCCCAAATTTCTTATCAAGTTGACACGTCGTGCAAGTGGGGGACACACGTCCTCCACTTTTCCTGGCGCACGCACTGTAGCGCCTGTTCGTTCCCTTCTCAGTGAAATTGCATTTTTACCCTTTGTCCACGTGTACACCATCTATCTCACAATTTCTCCATCCAACGGTGCGTCGATTCACCGCACCTCTATTTATGGTCATCGTCTTCCTCCTTCCACACTTTCGCTCGCGCCGCTCCTCTGCTCTCCTCTGCCAAAATCCTCCATTGCACCCCACAGTTCTTGAGCTCAACCACGCTCGCACTTTGCTCCTACGCCATTGTTGATGCCACCGCGCAGACTCACCAGGCACAATACTCCTGAATCGAAGATGGCGACCGAGGATCTGGGGAACTCTGAGTGGGAGAGATCCAAAATCTCCCCTCAAGACATCAACTTGCTGAAGAAACTGGGGATCAGCAAGAAGCAAGACGCGCTGCACTTCCCCAGCGAAGAAAGCTATCCAACCCCTCCTATGGAGTATCGGGTCAGTTTCGTCGACCACCTCATCCGTGGTCTTTCTGCCCCCATTCACAATTTCCTACGGGGGTTGCTTTTTATGTACGGATTGCAACTTCACCATCTTACTCCCAACTCCATCCTCCACATCTCAATCTTCATCACGCTTTGCGAAGCCTTCCTTGGAGTCCAGCCTAACTGGGCTCTATGGAAACGCATTTTCCTCTGTCGCCGTAATGGCTCTGCCAATGCTTCCTATAACATAGGTGGCGTTGTTATCTGCGTCCGCCCTGACGTCGAGTACTTTGACGTAAAATTACCTGACTCAGTGCAAGGGTGGCGCAAAAAATGGTTATATATCCACGAGGAGAACCATGGCTCAGTTGAAGACAACATCCCCCCTTTTGATGGTGCCGAAAAAATCTGTCGTCGTCGGTCCTGGGATGCAGAGGCTAGCGACGAAGAAAAAGCGGCGACAGAGGCGCTGATGACACGCATCCACCAGCTCCAAAATACCCGAGGGCAAGAATTGTCGGGTATCCAAATCACGGCGTACTTCCTTAGGATTAGGGTGAAGCCTCTGCAGGCTTGCAAAAATCCCCTTTGGATGTATGCTGGCGATGAAGATGTGGATCGCCTGTCGACAGATTTATCGGTCAAGGACTTAAAGAAACTTGTTCGAAAAATCTCGTCGCTGAGCAAGAAAGACACCGTTCCGTCATCTTGCCGTGTGACGCCATATAGCGCCACCAACGCGCTCCCTCAGGTGATACATTTTTGTCATCTGTTTATTCATGCACTCTTTCCTTTTCTCCTTTGGTACTGCTATTTCTTCGACTGCTGTTACTGATATAAATCCATGTCGGTACTTTTTCTATTTTGTTCAGAACCATGAAACTGCGTCACCTCTTCCTCCCCTTCCTGAAGGTGGGGAAGTCGAAGAACGGGCCGTTGTCACCGATGACAACCAGGGTACTTCTCGCCCTGAGAGTGAAATCGCGGGTTCTCGAAAATCCGCGGCATCCTCTGAAAAGGAGATTGAAACCGAGGCTACCGCGTTGACACGCTCTCCTCCCCCAGCTGCTTCTCCAAAGAACAAGAGAAAGAGGGACGAGGTTGTTGACTCTGGCACCTCCAAAGCCGGCGCTTCGCGTGCCGAAGAAGTTGAACCTGATGCTGGAAAGAAAGCTTTCAACCCTTATGAAGATGCTCTTGTTAGCTCGTAAGTTCTTGGTGCACTATATTGTTTTTTCTCGATACTTTGTCTATATTGTTTCTTATCTTGTCGCTTTATTTGTTGTAGTGGCGACGAGGATGAGAATACACCTATTGACGCGACTGCTCGAACGAGTTGTCTCTGAAGCTCAACCTGATGGAGACGAAACTTCGCCTCCTCAACAAAACGCAGAGCATCCAACACCAGTTGCAAGCCCCCGGGCCTCTTCACCAAAGAGAGCTAGGGTAGAACCAGCCAAGGAGCCTATCCTGTTGAATGGTTGTTCCACGACTCCTTCATTGGATGATGTAAGTTTTTCACGCTCTCTGTTTTTTTTACATTCCGAGCATTTCAGTATTTTCTACTCCCCTTTGTTTCTTGCTAGGTGCTGTCGAATCTTTCACTTCCTATATTGACTTCTCTTTTCCTTTGGTCTTTTCTTCAGCCTTTGATGAAGGAATTTATCCGTCTCGGTACCCAATTCGTCGGGTATCGTGACCATGCCAAGAAACTTGAAGGTACTTTTTTATCTGCCTCTTCTGCTGAACATACTTCATTATTTTATCATAATATTTTATTGTCATTTATTATGCCAGAAAATCTTGCGGAATCCAACAAACGCGCTGACGCTCTTGCTACCAAGTTAGAGCAAAGCGAAAAGGCTCGCAAGAAAGCTGAAGCAGATGCTGCCGCCGTCGAAGATCTTCGAAAAAGACTTCACGACGCGGAAACTTCTTTGAGCGAAAATATAGCTCAGCAGTCTGCTCGTGAAACAGAAATTATTGCTCGCTTGGAGTCGCAGAGTCGACGTTTTGTTAGTAAGTAATCATATCTCTTCTATTTCTTCGGATCATCAAATTCTTCTTGTCTTGCTTTTCTCTGACGAGCTTTTTGTGACTCATTTAGGGAAAACGGATCAGGATTATGATCTGGAGAACCTTGAAGGTGATCGCCTTCTCGACGCTCTTTCCCTCCTTGAGATCCACGGAGATGAGGCACGTGAAGGTCTTGCCGATGCCAGAACAGGTCTGTCGCGGCTATTTCCTTAGTTCTTCCCGAAGAAGGAAGAACCCACGCCTTTTGCTGCTCTCGCCAAATGCTTCAAGTCTCAAGAAGATCTTGGGCTCAAACTTCGCCAAGAAGGTTTGAAGGTTGGCGTTGAAGGCACTATTGCCTTGGTCGCCGACAGCCAACAAGATGTCGACTGGACGAAAGTTGGGACACAAAGGAGATGGAAACCAAGAGGTGGCAATCGTTGATTAAGGCTGCCAAGCCAAATTCCAAGAAAATCCTCGCCTACCTTTGATACAAGCCAACTCCCGCTCCTAGTTCATCGAAGCCGGAGGTCAAGTAGACCATATTTGTCTTCTTTTTTTACTTGTCTCTTTTGATGCTGTCGCCACAGTAGCTTTGGCGACAACTGCTTCAGTAGTTCACTAGTGACCCTTCTTTTGTAATAGCCATGTACATACTTTGAGAATCAATGGAAATCTATCTTTGCTTGATGATTGATGTCGAAACTTTTATTTCCAGTTGATTTTTGACAACTATACTGCAACTCCTCGTCCTTCTGATGTTTTTCCTGCTTCGTCCTGTTTGAAGAAGACACCTGTTGCTGTCGAACTTATTGAAGATTCATCGAGTAAAGGTTCGGCAGAAGACTTGGAAGAACTTCGCCAACAACTCCAGTCTATGAAGAAACAGTCACTTATGATAATGGAGCAGTCTCGAAAGTCTTCCGAGAGGGAAAAAATTGCGCTTCAACAGGCTCAAGATGCTATAGCTGAAAAGGAAACCGCGGTTTTTGAGGCTGCTGAAGCTTCTGCACGAGAAAATTACATGCTTCAACTGATGACTGACTCTAGCTTGGATATGACAGGTATGCTTCATTAACTTGGTCGTGCTTGATTTTTCTCTTGCTGTCTTCTCTTTCCCTGCTGATTCCTTTACTAAAACAGGTTCTTTTTTGGACACTACTGCCGAGGATCAACGTGTTGAGGCTCGATCCAATGCGCTTCTCAAACTTGCACTGGAGCATGGTTCTAATTTTTGGGGTACACCTGAACGTACCCGCCAAATCGTCAGATTTCAAGATCGCGCGAGTCAGGTCCGCGAATTTCTCAACTTCTGTACAAGGACGTTGTCTTTAGTTTACGGCACCATGTTCCCGCGCAATAAGATGCCAGAAACCCTTCCTGATTTGATGGATAAATTTCGGGATGCACCTCGAATCCATGGTTTTGTGCGTGCCCAATTATCTGCTGGCGCCAGATTTGCTATGATGATGATACAAATTTGCTATCCAAAGTTAGACATGAGTAAAATTGTCTCCAAGTGCCTGGCCAAGATGGCGAAAAGGAAGAGGAACGTTGGCAAAATTGATGACATTGTGACCCCTGTAGCAGAAGATATGATGGATGAACTTCTTCGGATGGACGCTGAGTTCTTCGTGACGGGCAGCTATGCTGAACATAGTACTCGTACTGCAAATAATGAACGGATGACCATAGATGATATACTAGGCAGCAATTGAGAATTTATTTCCCAGGAGTTGTATCTTGTATGTTGTAAACATAGTCTATATTGTAAAGTCACTAGATTTGTTATTTTTCCTTGTCAAGCCCCCGAGCGTTTTGGTGGCGATTTCTTTTTACTGTAATGCGAGGTTGACCCAAGGCAGAATAAATTATATTGAGTGCACTATATTTGCGGGTGTTAGCCCCAGAGCTTTTTTTTTTATCGCTATTTTCTATCGCCGTTTTATTTTGCGAGGTGCTTTGCACCAAGGCGAAATATTTTGCAGGTTGTATTCGTCGACATTGTATATATATATTGTATCTTTTGGGTCCAAGCCCCCGAGCTTGTCAAAGAAAAAGATGTATATCTCTACTATCTTTATTATATTGCAGCACCGCGAGCCCGCCTCATTAAAAACCTTTTCCAGCCCCACTCGGTGCCCTGAAAAAGGAAAAGAGTGCGTCTGAAAACTCGCGGGCGTTTCAGTACATTGTAGTTTTACAAGGAGGACTATATTTCGATTCTAGGCGTAGAAACGCCTAAGTTGTGCTACGTTCCAAGGATTTGGCTCGGCAGCTCCTGACTTCTTATCCTTTATCCTGTATGCTCCTCCTTCGATTACTTCTGTGACTATGTAAGGGCCAAGCCACGGCGACTCGAGTTTTTCATGACTTTTTTGATTGAGTCGTAGAATCAAATCTCCAACCTGAAAAGATCTTGGTCGCAAACGTCGACTGTGGTAGTTTTTCAAATCTTGCTGGTACTTAGCGACCCGTGATAACACTTCGTCTCGAGCCTCATCGAGTGGGTCGACATCGTCTTCCAATGCTCTTATGGAAGTTTCTTCATCGTATTCCGTGACTCTTGGAGAGTCATGCTCTATTTCTATCGGCAATACTGCCTCAGCTCCATGGACCAGAAAAAACGGAGTCTCATGTATCGCTGTATTTGGTGTTGTTCGGATACTCCATAACACACTCGGCAACTCCTCTGGCCAAGTATGTCGAGCTTTTTCCAATGGTCCTAACAATCGCTTCTTGATACCATTGCAGATGATACCATTGGCTTTCTCAACTTGTCCGTTGGTCTGCGGGTGCGCAACTGACGCGAAGTGCAATTTGATGCCCACCTCTGCACAGTATGCCTTGAATTCCTTGGATGTGAAATTACTGCCATTGTCCGTGACGATGCTATGAGGGACTCCAAATCGAAAGACAATGCTTTTCACAAACTTGATTGCCAACGCTCCGTCTGGTGAATTTATCGGCTTTGCTTCTATCCATTTGGTGAATTTATCGACAGCGACGAGCATATACTCGTACCCTCCTGGCGAGGCTTTGTGTTCGAGACCCCATTGAGCAAAGGGCCAAGACAACGGGATTGGCATCAACTCTGCTGCCGGAGAATGAGGCTTTGCGGCGAATCTCTGGCACGCGTCGCAAGTTCACACTATTTCCTTCGCATCCTCGATTGCTGTCAACCAATAAAATCCTGCTCTGAAAACCTTGGCCGCGATAGCTCGACTGCTTGCGTGATGACCACATATTCCTTCGTGTACGTCCTTCAGAATTATCCTTCCTTCTTCGGGTGTGACGCACCTTTGTAACACACCCGAAATACTTCGCTTATACAACTCCCCTTTGACCACAGTAAAGGCCTTGGAACGTCTGATTACTCGCCTTGCTTCGACTGGATCATCGGGTATTGTTTTCCTTAGGATGTACGATATGTACGCCTGCATCCATGGAATTTGCACGATCATTACTAGCTCCTGTTCCTCTTCTTCTTCCAGTGCTTCTTTCGTAGCCCCCGAGGGTTTCTCTTCCTTCTCCTTCTTCTTTGGTTTCGTCGGCTTTGTAGATCTCTCGGCTATTTCTTCCCAAAACACGCCTGGTGGAATCGCAAGACACTGCGACCCAATGTTTGCAAGAACATCGGCTTCATCATTGCTTAACCTACTGATGTGATTTACTTCGTATCCATCAAACAACTTTTCTAGCTCGTTATACATCTCCTTGTATGCTGTCATACTTTCATTGACTGCATCACATTGATTCATGACCTGCTGAGCCACCAACTATGAGTCGCCAAAGATTTTCAGTCGGGTTGCACCTCAAGCCTTCGCCATCTTCATCCCGTGTATGAGAGCTTCATATTCTGCCTCATTGTTAGACGCGTTTGGGAACGTCATCCGTAAGACATACTTTAATTTGTCGCCTTCAGGTGATATTAGTATCACGCCTGCTCCAGCTCCCTCTCACCTTTTGGACCCATCGAAGTTCATAGTCCAAGTTCTCGATAAATCTGGGGGTCCCGTATTTTGTAGCTCCATCCACTCTGCGATGAAGTCTGGTAGGATCTGCGACTTTATTGCTTTTCTTTTTTCGTACGTGATGTCCCGAGGGGAAAGTTCTATTCCCCAAAGGGAGACACGACCCGTAGCTTCTGGATTGTTTTTATATTTGATAAATGTGCCTCATTGACCACTATTATCGGATGCGCCAAAAAATAGTGTCGCAACTTTCTTGCTGTTGTAAACACTCCATACGCCAGCTTCTGGTATTGCGGGTACCGCTGTTTTGAAGGCGATAATACTTCACTGATGAAATATACTGGCCTCTGTACTCTGATGCGTGTGGTTGGCACGTCCGTTGGGAACCCCAAGAGGAAGGTGTGATGCGCACAGCGGCAAGTTTCCCTCAGTAAGAAACCAAGGTTTAATCGGACCAGTAGGAGTCAAGAAGCACGTTGAAGGTTGATGGCGGCGGGATGTAGTGCGGCGCAACACCAGGGATTCCGGCGCCAACGTGGAACCTGCACAACACAACCAAAGTACTTTGCCCCAACGAAACAGTGAGGTTGTCAATCTCACCGGTTTGCTGTAACAAAGGATTAACCGTATTGTGTGGAAGATGATTGTTTGCAGAAAACAGTAGAACAAGTATTGCAGTAGATTGTATTTCAGTAAAGAGAATTGGACCGGGGTCCACAGTTCACTAGAGGTGTCTCTCCCATAAGACAAACAGCATGTTGGGTGAACAAATTACAGTTGGGCAATTGACAAATAAAGAGAGCATGACAATGCACATACATATCATGATGAGTATAGTGAGATTTAATTGGGCATTACGACAAAGTACATAGACCGCCATCCAACTGCATCTATGCCTAAAAAGTCCACCTTCAGGTTATCATCCGAACCCCCTCCAGTATTAAGTTGCAAAGCAACAGACAATTGCATTAAGTATGGTGCGTAATGTAATCAACAACTACATCCTTAGACATAGCATCAATGTTTTATCCCTAGTGGCAATAGCACAACACAACCTTAGAACTTTCTCACATGTCCTGTGTCAATGCAGGCATGAACCCACTATCGAGCATAAATACTCCCTCTTGGAGTTACAAGCATCTACTTGGCCAGAGCATCTACTAGTAACGGAGAGCATGCAAGATCATAAACAACACGTAGATATAACTTTGATAATCAACATAACAAGTATTCTCTATTCATCGGATCCCAACAAACGCAACATATAGAATTACAGATAGATGATCTTGATCATGTTAGGCAGCTCACAAGATCCGACAATGATAGCACAATGGGGAGAAGACAACCATCTAGCTACTGCTATGGACCCATAGTCCAGGGGTAGACTACTCACACATCACACCGGAGGCGACCATGGCGGCGTAGAGTCCTCCGGGAGATGATTCCCCTCTCCGGCAGGGTGCCGGAGGCGATCTCCTGGATCCCCCGAGATGGGATCGGCGTTAGCGGCGTCTATGGAAGGTTTTCCGTATCGTGGTTCTCGGTACTGGGGGTTTCGTCACGGAGGCTATTTGTAGGCGGAAGGGCAGGTCAAGAGGCGGCACGGGGGCCCCACACCACAGGCCGCGCGGCCAAGGGGGGGGCCGCGCCGCCCTAGGGTGTGGCCCCCTCGTGGCCCCTCTTCGTCTCTCCTTCGGACTTCTGGAAGCTTCGTGGAAAAATAGGCCCCTGGGCGTTGATTTCGTCCAATTCCGAGAATATTTCGTTACTAGGATTTCTGAAACCAAAAACAGCAAAAAACAGCAACTGGCACTTCGGCATCTTGTTAATAGGTTAGTTCCAGAAAATGCACGAATATGACATAAAGTGTGCATAAAACATGTAGATAACATCAATAATGTGGCATGGAACATAAGAAATTATCGATACGTCGGAGACGTATCAGCATCCCCAAGCTTAGTTCTCGCTCGTCCCGAGCAGGTAAAACGATAACACAGATAATTTACGGAGTGACATGCCATCATAATCTTGATCATACTATTTGTAAAGCATATGTAGTGAATGCAGCGATCAAAACAATGTATATGACATGAGTAAACAAGTGAATCATAAAGCAAAGACTTTTCATGAATAGCACTTCAAGACAAGCATCAATAAGTCTTGCATAAGAGTTAACTCATAAAGCAATAATTCAAAGTAAAGGTATTGAAGCAACACAAAAGAAGATTAAGTTTCAGCGGTTGCTTTCAACTTGTAACATGTATATCTCATGGATATTGTCAACATAGAGTAATATAATAAGTGCAATAAGCAAGTATGTAGGAATCAATGCACAGTTCACACAAGTGTTTGCTTCTTGAGGTGGAGAGAAATAGGTGAACTGACTCAACATTGAAAGTAAAAGAATGGTCCTCCATAGAGGAAAAGCATCGATTGCTATATTTGTGCTAGAGCTTTGATTTTGAAAACATGAAACAATTTTGTCAACGGTAGTAATAAAGCATATGCATCATGTAAATTATATCTTATAAGTTGCAAGCCTCATGCATAGTGTACTAATAGTGCCCGCACCTTGTCCTAATTAGCTTGGACTACCGGATCATCACAATGCACATGTTTTTACCAAGTGTCACAAAGGGGTACCTCTATGCCGCCTGTACAAAGGTCTAAGGAGAAAGCTCGCATTGGATTTCTCGCTATTGATTATTCTTCAACTTAGACATCCATACCGAGACAACATAGACAACAGATAATGGACTCCTCTTTTATGCATAAGCATGTAACAACAATTAATAATTTTCTCATTTGAGATTGAGGATATATGTCCAAAACTGAAACTTCCACCATGGATCATGGCTTTAGTTAGCGGCCCAATGTTCTTCTCTAACAATATGCATGCTTAACCATAAGATGGTAGATCTCTCTTACTTCAGACAAGACGGACATGCATAGCAACTCACATGAAATTCAACAATGAATAGTTGATGGCGTCCCCAGTAAACATGGTTATCGCACAACAAGCAACTTAATAAGAGATAAAGTGCATAATTACATATTCAATACCACAATAGTTTTTAAGCTATTTGTCCCATGAGCTATGTATTGCAAAGGTGAATGATGGAATTTTAAAGGTAGCACTCAAGCAATTTACTTTGGAATGGCGGAAAATACCATGTAGTAGGTAGGTATGGTGGACACAAATGGCATAGTGGTTGGCTCAAGTATTTTGGATGCATGAGAAGTATTCCCTCTCGATACAAGGTTTAGGCTAGCAAGGCTTATTTGAAACAAACACAAGGATGAACCGGTGCAGCAAAACTCACATAAAAGACATATTGAAAACATTATAAGACTCTACACCGTCTTCCTTGTTGTTCAAACTCAATACTAGAAATTATCTAGACCTTAGAGAAACCAAATATGCAAACCAAATTTTAGCATGCTCTATGTATTTCTTCATTAATGGGTGCAAAGCATATGATGCAAGAGCTTAATCATGAGCACAACAATTGCCAAGTATCACATTACCCAAGACATTTATAGCAATTACTACATGTATCATTTTCCAATTCCAACCATATAACAATTTAACGAAGGAGAAACTTCGCCATGAATACTATGAGTAGAAACCAAGGACATACTTGTCCATATGCTACAGCGGAGCGTGTCTCTCTCCCATAAAGTGAATGCTAGGATCCATTTTATTCAAACAAAACAAAAAACAAAAACAAACCGACGCTCCAAGCAAAGCACATAAGATGTGATGGAATAAAAATATAGTTTCAGGGGAGGAACCTGATAATGTTGTCGATGAAGAAGGGGATGCCTTGGGCATCCCCAAGCTTAGACACTTGAGTCTTCTTAATATATGCAGGGGTGAACCACCGGGGCATCCCCAAGCTTAGAGCTTTCACTCTCCTTGATCATGTTGCATCATACTCCTCTCTTGATCCTTGAAAACTTCCTCCACACCAAACTCGAAAACAACTCATTAGAGGGTTAGTGCACAATATAAATTAACATATTCAGAGGTGACACAATCATTCTTAACACTTCTGGACATTGCATAATGCTACTGGACATTAGTGGATCAAAGAAATTCATCCAACATAGCAAAAGAGGCAATGCGAAATAAAAGGCAGAATCTGTCAAAACAGAACAGTTCGTATTGATGAATTTTAAAATGGCACCAGACTTACTCAAATGAAAATTCTCAAATTGAATGAAAGTTGCGTACATATCTGAGGATCATGCACGTAAATTGGCTTAATTTTCTGAGCTACCTACAGGGAGGTGGACCCAGATTCGTGACAGCAGAGAAATCTGGAACTGTGCAGTAATCCAAATCTAGTACTTACTTTTCTATCAACGGCTTAACTTGGCACAACAAAACACAAAACTAAGATAAGGAGAGGTTGCTACAGTAGTAAACAACTTCCAAGACACAAAATAAAAACAAAGTACTGTAGGTAAAAACATGGGTTGTCTCCCATAAGCGCTTTTCTTTAACGCCTTTCAGCTAGGCGCAGAAAGTGTGTATCAAGTATTATCAAGAGATGGTGCATCATTATCATGAGCTCCCCCATCCATAATGGTACTAAGGGCTTTGTCAATTTTAGGCCTATAATAATACTTCTTTGGTCTAGGCACTTTAGAGACATACATAAACTTTTGCTCCTTACCCACGTAAGCTTTCTCCTTATATTTAAGAGAAGAAAATGTTGAACCCAAGGTTCCCATAGCTTTTTCAAGTTCGTCAATCCTATTGATTTGATCATCATGGACAGTACTAGTTCCTAGGACACTAATTCTTTCATCAATTCCTCCTAAGGATTTATCAAGTTCATCAGTTTTATCAAGTAATATTTCCAATTTAGCTTCAATACTTGGAGAATTTTTCTCTATGGTTTCCAATTTTTTCATAACATCTTCAAGAGAGATTTCAGTTTTAACTTTATCAACAGGGGGTATTCCAAATAAACTCTCAATAATGCAACTAGCTTCTAATGCAGGAGTACTTAAGAAGTCACCTTTTGCGAGACTATCAAGAACATATCTATTCCAGCTAGAGATACCAACATAAAAGTTCCTGAGTAAAATAATGGTGGAGTGTTTCTTAGTGCATCTATTATGGGCATCACTAATTCTATACCAAGCATCTCTCAAACATTCTCCCCCTCGTTGCTTAAACGTACGAACTTCAACTTCAGGATTACTCATTTTAGTAGTAGTAAATAAAGCAAACTAGATAAAGTAAATGCAAGTAAACTAATTTTTGTGTGTTTTTGATATAGCAAACAAGATAGCAAATAAAGTAAAACTATCAACTAATTTTTTTTTGTATTTTGATTTAGTGCAGCAAACAAAGTAGTAAATAAAACTAAGCAAGACAAAAACAAAGTAAAGAGATTGAGAAGTGGAGACTCCCCTTGCAGCGTGTCTTGATCTCCCCGGCAACGGCGCCAGAAATTTGCTTGATGCGTGTGGTTGGCACGTCCGTTGGGAACCCCAAGAGGAAGGTGTGATGCGCACAGCGGCAAGTTTCCCTCAGTAAGAAACCAAGGTTTAATCGGACCAGTAGGAGTCAAGAAGCACGTTGAAGGTTGATGGCGGCGGGATGTAGTGCGGCGCAACACCAGGGATTCCGGCGCCAACGTGGAACCTGCACAACACAACCAAAGTACTTTGCCCCAACGAAACAGTGAGGTTGTCAATCTCACCGGTTTGCTGTAACAAAGGATTAACCGTATTGTGTGGAAGATGATTGTTTGCAGAAAACAGTAGAACAAGTATTGCAGTAGATTGTATTTCAGTAAAGAGAATTGGACCGGGGTCCACAGTTCACTAGAGGTGTCTCTCCCATAAGACAAACAGCATGTTGGGTGAACAAATTACAGTTGGGCAATTGACAAATAAAGAGAGCATGACAATGCACATACATATCATGATGAGTATAGTGAGATTTAATTGGGCATTACGACAAAGTACATAGACCGCCATCCAACTGCATCTATGCCTAAAAAGTCCACCTTCAGGTTATCATCCGAACCCCCTCCAGTATTAAGTTGCAAAGCAACAGACAATTGCATTAAGTATGGTGTGTAATGTATCACTATAACAAAATTGACACGTAAAGACGTTGATTGAGGTGTTAAGGACGAATTATTTCGTCTTTAGGCGGTTGTACAGTCGTTTCTCGAAAACGTCTTAGGAACGTCTCCTTATGCACCGTCTCAAAATCCATAGAGACATATTGAAAGCGTGTTAAGGAAAATTGAGACGTTGTATAAAGCGTGTCTATCCACGTAGAGACATTGTGGGAGCTACCAATGAATCTGTGTTAGGTGACGTCTCTATCTCATGTTGAGACGCTTTGAGGCGTGCTATTGGGATAAAATCATTTCAATTTTTCAAATGTTCAAATTAGTGACTCTTGTATATATTGACAAGAGAAAATACGTAGAGCTTGCAAATGAATGTACTGTGTACTGCATTGCACGGAAAAATATACTACTCCATCCGTTCCTATATATAAGCCATATAGTTTTTTGAGAAAAATTCCAGAATATAAGGTTTATTGCGTTTCCCTACTTGTATGGACAATATTTTTGGAGATTTGATTAGGTTTACTTATCTTATGCAAAGTCCTCTATTAGCTTACGGCAATTACTTACGGTTAACCCTAGCCAAACATGGTGTAATTTTTTCTAAATATGCGTTTCTTAATTTCCGTGCCAGAAATTATATGTCTTATATTTAGGACCGGAGGGAGTATTAATCAAGCGAAATTTGTCTTTACAACGGAAAGATTGGGAAATTGGTCTTTACAACTAAACTGTACGTACATGCAAAAGAGGGGCAAAGTTATCATGAACAAAAGAAAATACTTAAGTACACAAGCAATTCTAACAAGCTAGAATCTATCTAAGCTCTGCGTGGACTTCAACACCGACGGGTGTTCACAGCACCTAGTAGATTTGTTTCCTTGTGATCTTTTACCAAGATTCATCAAAATTCTGCAAAACAAAACTTTCTACAAAAAAATCAAAATATCAGTGACATCTGTTCAGAAAGATGATTTCATTTAGCTAGTCTTACAAACTGAAGGTGGATTCCAAACCATTTGCATCACTGTTAGTAGTTGTTCAATGCTGGCCAAAATATGTATCTTGTTAGCATCAGGGATTCAGGGGAATTAGCGATCATCATAATTCTACACAGAACAACTAATTCAAGTTAGACAAAAACAAAGGAAATAAAGTACATCTATTTAGTATTATATTTTGCAAAACGTACACCGTGCTAATACTAAAAATGTTGCAGAGCTAGAATTTATTACAAATTTAAAACGACATACTTACATTGCTTATTAGCTTTAAAAAGTAAGCACAGCCAGTCAGATGCAGCAACATCCTCATGATGCATCTTCAAAAGCTTTACCACTTCTCTTCTAGGCAGTACAGCTTGAAGTTTTGCTGCATTTTATTTGAAGCCTATTCAAGAAACAAGGGTTAGTGCCATTGCTTGGAGGGAATTTAAGGGAAAAAATGACAAAAAGTAATTAAGAGCCTAAGCTATAGTATAATTTATCCACAAGCCTTACACATTAGTCTCGATTACTTAAACAATGTAACTCTCATCTCCAATAAGGCATGAATAACTCAAGAAAGGTCAAAGAAAAAATAACCTGAAAATGTTAGCTAAAGAATTGGCCATCACTTTGCTGCTTGAATAGAGTGTAGCTGTAGTGAACTTCTGCGTGTTGTACTTGGAAGGCTCCACAAACTTCATACAGGAAATACCTTAAAATACAGAAATAGTTCCAGGTTAGTAAATTACTGGTACATCCACATGGTCTAAGTAAATTACATGGATTACAGAAGAGGACATCAGTACTACAAAAATATCTGGGGCGAGTCCTAATCCAACTTTGCATTAGTTCTTGATATCGTTGTTTGATTGGAGTCCACACCATGTGAACAAAATTATTAACTAGATCGATTGAATAAAAAAGGAATATAATACTAATTTCCTGGCATTTGACAAGCGTTATTTGGGTGACTGCAGACATTAGAGACATACCAATCAATTAGATACAGGATCGGTTTCAAAACCAAAGATACAGACTGAGATTAAATTATTACCTATGGATCCTTGACTAAGGAGATCTGCTATGATCCGCCATGGGCTTGTGGCGAAATCAACCCTTGCACCGAACCTGGCTGGATCGGGTCTCTGCGCAGCACGTCACAAACTTTTAGAGCAGACGAGGACCTTGTACCAGCTAGGGGAGGAGAGGTGTCGCCGGTCGCTGTATAGGATTCACCGGGAAGGCACTTCCGGGGGATCTAAAGGTGGCGGCTCTGGGTTTCCACAGATCTGGTCGTGTTTTTCTTTTCCTCAGGGGATATCTGGTCGTGGGTTAGTGGTAGGAGACGGAAGAGGTAAACTGAGGGTTCAGCGGTGGGAAATTCTAAGGGGTGGGAACAGTAAACATTGTCACGGGGAGACGACGACCAAAGCGTCTTTAAAATCGTCTTTATTCGTAGGGTAAATTTTCATGTAAAGACGATTATAAAAGCGTCATATTTTAGACGTCTCTACGTGTCATTTTTGTTGTAGTGTATCAACAACTACATCCTTTGACATAGCATCAATGTTTTATCCCTAGTGGCAACAGCACAACACAACCTTAGAACTTTCTGTCACTGTCCCAGGTGTCAATGCAGGCATGAACCCACTATCGAGCATAAATACTCCCTCTTGGAGTTACAAGCATCTACTTGGCCAGAGCATCTACTAGTAACGGAGAGCATGCAAGATCATAAACAACACGTAGATATAACTTTGATAATCAACATAACAAGCATTCTCTATTCATCGGATCCCAACAAACGCAACATATAGAATTACAGATAGATGATCTTGATCATGTTAGGCAGCTCACAAGATCCGACAATGATAGCACAATGGGGAGAAGACAACCATCTAGCTACTGCTATGGACCCATAGTCCAGGGGTAGACTACTCACACATCACACCGGAGGCGACCATGGCGGCGTAGAGTCCTCCGGGAGATGATTCCCCTCTCCGGCAGGGTGCCGGAGGCGATCTCCTGGATCCCCCGAGATGGGATCGGCGTTGGCGGCGTCTCTGGAAGGTTTTCCGTATCGTGGTTCTCGGGACTGGGGGTTTCGTCACGGAGGCTATTTGTAGGCGGAAGGGCAGGTCAAGAGGCGGCACGGGGGCCCCACACCACAGGGCC
Source organism: Lolium perenne (assembly GCF_019359855.2). Taxonomy (NCBI): domain Eukaryota; kingdom Viridiplantae; phylum Streptophyta; class Magnoliopsida; order Poales; family Poaceae; genus Lolium; species Lolium perenne. The sequence continues at coordinate 80,277,705 of NC_067245.2, read as the reverse complement.
GCGCGGCCAAGGGGGGGGCCGCGCCGCCCTAGGGTGTGGCCCCCTCGTGGCCCCTCTTCGTCTCTCCTTCGGACTTCTGGAAGCTTCGTGGAAAAATAGGCCCCTGGGCGTTGATTTCGTCCAATTCCGAGAATATTTCGTTACTAGGATTTCTGAAACCAAAAACAGCAGCAAACAGCAACTGGCACTTCGGCATCTTGTTAATAGGTTAGTTCCAGAAAATGCACGAATATGACATAAAGTGTGCATAAAACATGTAGATAACATCAATAATGTGGCATGGAACATAAGAAATTATCGATACGTCGGAGACGTATCAGCATCCCCAAGCTTAGTTCTGCTCGTCCCGAGCAGGTAAAACGATAACACAGATAATTTCTGGAGTGACATGCCATCATAATCTTGATCATACTATTTGTAAAGCATATGTAGTGAATGCAGCGATCAAAACAATGTATATGACATGAGTAAACAAGTGAATCATAAAGCAAAGACTTTTCATGAATAGCACTTCAAGACAAGCATCAATAAGTCTTGCATAAGAGTTAACTCATAAAGCAATAATTCAAAGTAAAGGTATTGAAGCAACACAAAAGAAGATTAAGTTTCAGCGGTTGCTTTCAACTTGTAACATGTATATCTCATGGATATTGTCAACATAGAGTAATATAATAAGTGCAATAAGCAAGTATGTAGGAATCAATGCACAGTTCACACAAGTGTTTGCTTCTTGAGGTGGAGAGAAATAGGTGAACTGACTCAACATTGAAAGTAAAAGAATGGTCCTCCATAGAGGAAAAGCATCGATTGCTATATTTGTGCTAGAGCTTTGATTTTGAAAACATGAAACAATTTTGTCAACGGTAGTAATAAAGCATATGCATCATGTAAATTATATCTTATAAGTTGCAAGCCTCATGCATAGTGTACTAATAGTGCCCGCACCTTGTCCTAATTAGCTTGGACTACCGGATCATCACAATGCACATGTTTTTACCAAGTGTCACAAAGGGGTACCTCTATGCCGCTTGTACAAAGGTCTAAGGAGAAAGCTCGCATTGGATTTCTCGCTATTGATTATTCTTCAACTTAGACATCCATACCGAGACAACATAGACAACGAGATAATGGACTCCTCTTTTATGCATAAGCATGTAACAACAATTAATAATTTTCTCATTTGAGATTGAGGATATATGTCCAAAACTGAAACTTCCACCATGGATCATGGCTTTAGTTAGCGGCCCAATGTTCTTCTCTAACAATATGCATGCTTAACCATAAGATGGTAGATCTCTCTTACTTCAGACAAGACGGACATGCATAGCAACTCACATGAAATTCAACAATGAATAGTTGATGGCGTCCCCGGTAAACATGGTTATCGCACAACAAGCAACTTAATAAGAGATAAAGTGCATAATTACATATTCAATACCACAATAGTTTTTAAGCTATTTGTCCCATGAGCTATGTATTGCAAAGGTGAATGATGGAATTTTAAAGGTAGCACTCAAGCAATTTACTTTGGAATGGCGGAAAATACCATGTAGTAGGTAGGTATGGTGGACACAAATGGCATAGTGGTTGGCTCAAGTATTTTGGATGCATGAGAAGTATTCCCTCTCGATACAAGGTTTAGGCTAGCAAGGCTTATTTGAAACAAACACAAGGATGAACCGGTGCAGCAAAACTCACATAAAAGACATATTGAAAACATTATAAGACTCTACACCGTCTTCCTTGTTGTTCAAACTCAATACTAGAAATTATCTAGACCTTAGAGAAACCAAATATGCAAACCAAATTTTAGCATGCTCTATGTATTTCTTCATTAATGGGTGCAAAGCATATGATGCAAGAGCTTAATCATGAGCACAACAATTGCCAAGTATCACATTACCCAAGACATTTATAGCAATTACTACATGTATCATTTTCCAATTCCAACCATATAACAATTTAACGAAGGAGAAACTTCGCCATGAATACTATGAGTAGAAACCAAGGACATACTTGTCCATATGCTACAGCGGAGCGTGTCTCTCTCCCATAAAGTGAATGCTAGGATCCATTTTATTCAAACAAAACAAAAAACAAAAACAAACCGACGCTCCAAGCAAAGCACATAAGATGTGATGGAATAAAAATATAGTTTCAGGGGAGGAACCTGATAATGTTGTCGATGAAGAAGGGGATGCCTTGGGCATCCCCAAGCTTAGACACTTGAGTCTTCTTAATATATGCAGGGGTGAACCACCGGGGCATCCCCAAGCTTAGAGCTTTCACTCTCCTTGATCATGTTGCATCATACTCCTCTCTTGATCCTTGAAAACTTCCTCCACACCAAACTCGAAACAACTCATTAGAGGGTTAGTGCACAATATAAATTAACATATTCAGAGGTGACACAATCATTCTTAACACTTCTGGACATTGCATAATGCTACTGGACATTAGTGGATCAAAGAAATTCATCCAACATAGCAAAAGAGGCAATGCGAAATAAAAGGCAGAATCTGTCAAAACAGAACAGTTCGTATTGATGAATTTTAAAATGGCACCAGACTTACTCAAATGAAAATTCTCAAATTGAATGAAAGTTGCGTACATATCTGAGGATCATGCACGTAAATTGGCTTAATTTTCTGAGCTACCTACAGGGAGGTGGACCCAGATTCGTGACAGCAGAGAAATCTGGAACTGTGCAGTAATCCAAATCTAGTACTTACTTTTCTATCAACGGCTTAACTTGGCACAACAAAACACAAAACTAAGATAAGGAGAGGTTGCTACAGTAGTAAACAACTTCCAAGACACAAAATAAAAACAAAGTACTGTAGGTAAAAACATGGGTTGTCTCCCATAAGCGCTTTTCTTTAACGCCTTTCAGCTAGGCGCAGAAAGTGTGTATCAAGTATTATCAAGAGATGGTGCATCATTATCATGAGCTCCCCCATCCATAATGGTACTAAGGGCTTTGTCAATTTTAGGCCTATAATAATACTTCTTTGGTCTAGGCACTTTAGAGACATACATAAACTTTTGCTCCTTACCCACGTAAGCTTTCTCCTTATATTTAAGAGAAGAAAATGTTGAACCCAAGGTTCCCATAGCTTTTTCAAGTTCGTCAATCCTATTGATTTGATCATCATGGACAGTACTAGTTCCTAGGACACTAATTCTTTCATCAATTCCTCCTAAGGATTTATCAAGTTCATCAGTTTTATCAAGTAATATTTCCAATTTAGCTTCAATACTTGGAGAATTTTTCTCTATGGTTTCCAATTTTTTCATAACATCTTCAAGAGAGATTTCAGTTTTAACTTTATCAACAGGGGGTATTCCAAATAAACTCTCAATAATGCAACTAGCTTCTAATGCAGGAGTACTTAAGAAGTCACCTTTTGCGAGACTATCAAGAACATATCTATTCCAGCTAGAGATACCAACATAAAAGTTCCTGAGTAAAATAATGGTGGAGTGTTTCTTAGTGCATCTATTATGGGCATCACTAATTCTATACCAAGCATCTCTCAAACATTCTCCCCTCGTTGCTTAAACGTACGAACTTCAACTTCAGGATTACTCATTTTAGTAGTAGTAAATAAAGCAAACTAGATAAAGTAAATGCAAGTAAACTAATTTTTGTGTGTTTTTGATATAGCAAACAAGATAGCAAATAAAGTAAAACTATCAACTAATTTTTTTTTGTATTTTGATTTAGTGCAGCAAACAAAGTAGTAAATAAAACTAAGCAAGACAAAAACAAAGTAAAGAGATTGAGAAGTGGAGACTCCCCTTGCAGCGTGTCTTGATCTCCCCGGCAACGGCGCCAGAAATTTGCTTGATGCGTGTGGTTGGCACGTCCGTTGGGAACCCCAAGAGGAAGGTGTGATGCGCACAGCGGCAAGTTTCCCTCAGTAAGAAACCAAGGTTTAATCGGACCAGTAGGAGTCAAGAAGCACGTTGAAGGTTGATGGCGGCGGGATGTAGTGCGGCGCAACACCAGGGATTCCGGCGCCAACGTGGAACCTGCACAACACAACCAAAGTACTTTGCCCCAACGAAACAGTGAGGTTGTCAATCTCACCGGTTTGCTGTAACAAAGGATTAACCGTATTGTGTGGAAGATGATTGTTTGCAGAAAACAGTAGAACAAGTATTGCAGTAGATTGTATTTCAGTAAAGAGAATTGGACCGGGGTCCACAGTTCACTAGAGGTGTCTCTCCCATAAGACAAACAGCATGTTGGGTGAACAAATTACAGTTGGGCAATTGACAAATAAAGAGAGCATGACAATGCACATACATATCATGATGAGTATAGTGAGATTTAATTGGGCATTACGACAAAGTACATAGACCGCCATCCAACCGCATCTATGCCTAAAAGTCCACCTTCAAAGTTATCATCCGAACCCCTCCGGTATTAAGTTGCAAAGCAACAGAAAATTGCATTAAGTATGGTGCGTAATCTCATCAACAACTCCATACTTAGACAAAGCATCAATGTTTTATCCCTACTGGCAAAAGCAAAAGACAACCTTAGACCTTTCTGTCATCGTCCTGTGTGTCAATGCAGGCATGAACCCACTATCGAGCATAAATACTCCCTCTTGGAGTTACAAGCATCTACTTGGCCAGAGCATCTACTAGTAACGGAGAGCATGCAAGATCATAAACAACACGTAGATATAACTTTGATAATCAACATAACAAGTATTCTCTATTCATCGGATCCCAACAAACGCAACATATAGAATTACAGATAGATGATCTTGATCATGTTAGGCAGCTCACAAGATCCGACAATGATAGCACAATGGGGAGAAGACAACCATCTAGCTACTGCTATGGACCCATAGTCCAGGGGTAGACTACTCACACATCACACCGGAGGCGACCATGGCGGCGTAGAGTCCTCCGGGAGATGATTCCCCTCTCCGGCAGGGTGCCGGAGGCGATCTCCTGGATCCCCCGAGATGGGATCGGCGTTAGCGGCGTCTATGGAAGGTTTTCCGTATCGTGGTTCTCGGTACTGGGGGTTTCGTCACGGAGGCTATTTGTAGGCGGAAGGGCAGGTCAAGAGGCGGCACGGGGGCCCCACACCACAGGGCCGCGCGGCCAAGGGGGGGGCCGCGCCGCCCTAGGGTGTGGCCCCCTCGTGGCCCCTCTTCGTCTCTTCTTCGGACTTCTGGAAGCTTCGTGGAAAAATAGGCCCCTGGGCGTTGATTTCGTCCAATTCCGAGAATATTTCGTTACTAGGATTTCTGAAACCAAAAACAGCAGAAAACAGCAACTGGCACTTCGGCATCTTGTTAATAGGTTAGTTCCAGAAAATGCACGAATATGACATAAAGTGTGCATAAAACATGTAGATAACATCAATAATGTGGCATGGAACATAAGAAATTATCGATACGTCGGAGACGTATCATACTCCATGGAGTTTTCCTTCTTCTTCCCTTTTGACTACGAGAGCTGTGCTGACCACCTGAGGTGTGGCTGCAATGTATAGCAGGAGGGGTTCCTTCTCCTTAGGCGCCACCAAGATTGGTGGTGTCGAGATTGTGCGCTTGAGATCTTTGAAAGCTTTGTTTGCCTCGTCGTTCCACTGAAACTTCTCTCCTTGCTTAATCAAAGCGTAGAACGGCAATGCCTTCTCGCCTAACCTGGCGACAAATCTGCTTAAAGCTGCGACTCGCCCCGTCAGCTGTTGTATTTCTTTCAACTTTGTCGGCTTCCTCATCGTTACGATGGCTTGGATTTTCTCTGGATTAGCCTCGATCCCTCTTGCTGATACTAGGAACCCGAGAAGTTCTCCTGCAGGGACACCAAAAGAACACTTCGTCGGGTTCAGCTTAAGGCAAAACTTGTCAAGGTTGTCGAAAGTTTCCTTCAAATCCTCGATCAATGTTGTCCCCTTTTTTGATGTTATGATGACATTGTCAATGTACACTTGTACGTTTTTTCCAATCTGTGTTGCCAAGCACTTCTGCATCATCCGCTGATATGTTGCTCCCGCGTTTTTTAGACCAAAAGGCATTGTTCTGTAGCAAAACACGGCATAAGGTGTTATGAACTCTGTCTTGGCTTCATCATCTTCTTTTAATCTGATCTGGTTATAGCCATAATATGCGTCCAGGAAGGAAAGACGTTCGCATCCTGCAGTGGAGTCGATGATTTGATCGATCCTTGGGAGGGGAAAGTGATCCTTTGGACAGTGTTTATTGAGACACGTAAAGTCGACACACATGCGAAGGACTTTCGTGTTTTTCTTCGGCACCATCACTGGGTTAGCTACCCACGTGGCTTCTGTAGATATCTCCTTAATAAAACCTGCTTCTCTGAGTCGATCAATCTCTGATAGCATGGCTTTGCGGTTTGGTTCCGAAAAACGCCGCAAAGGTTGTTTGATTGGTCTCGCTATTGGATCCAAGTTTAGGTGGTGCTCGGTAAGTTCCCTGGGTACTCCTGGCATGTCAGCTGGACACCATGCGAAGATTTTCCAGTGCTCACGGAGGAACTCGACGAGCGCGCTTTCCTATGCGAGGTCCATGTTTGTTGCAATGAACGTCGTTTTCTTTGGGTCTGTCGGGTGAATCTGCACCTCCTTGGAATCTTTAGCAGTGTTAAAGGTTGGCTCCCTGAGTGGCCTTCCTGAATCTGGTAACACATCATAGTCAGTTGTGAGCCTTGACGCCATATATTCTGCTTGCATTCTGAAAGTTTCTGACAGTCGATGGAAATCCTTGTCGCATTTATCAGCTAACGCGAAACTTCCTTTGACCGTAATTGGTCCCTTAGGTCCAGGTAACCTCCACAACAGGTACATGTAGTGTGGTACCGCCATAAACCTGGCATATGCTGGTCGTCCCAACAAGGCGTGATATTGCGACGGGAAATCCACAACTTCAAACTCCAACTTTTCTATCCTGTAGTTTTCTCGGGTCCCAAACTGAACGTCGAGATTGATCTTTCCCAATGGATAACTCAGCTTCTCTGGCGTGATTCCATGGAAGCGTGGGTCGGTTGGTTTTAGATTTGCCAGGGATATGTTCATCTTCCTTAGTGTATCTGCATACATAAGGTTTAAACTGCTGCCTCCATTTATGAATACTCGAGATAAGTCGAATCCTGCTATCACCGCTGGCAAGATAAGTGCTGACTGCCCTTGTCGAGGAACTTGCTGCGGATGATCCGCAATTGTGAAGCCGATGTCCTGTCCCGACCAATTTAGACACTCAATCGTTGGTGGAGGCATCTTTTCTGCCATGAACACTTGCCGCGAGATTACTTTCTGTGCCCTATTAGATGGCCTAGCTTTCTGAATCATCGAGACCGCGCCATTGGAGTTATGATCAACATATGGAGGTGGGTGTGGTGCTGCCGCTATTCTGAGCTGGTGTCGATTTTCGTCCGTAATTACGGGAGGAGGTGGGAGGTGGATCTCACTCCTTGGCCCCTGGGGGTTTCTATTTGCTACTTGGACATTGGCGTGCCCTGCAAATCTCAACATTGCTTGAAAATTTCGACAATCCTTCTGAAGATGTCCTGACTATCTCTTCCCATTATTATCAAGATAAAAATGCATCTGACACGGTCCATTCATCATATCCTCGGGAGACACATATGATCTCTGGAACCTTGGTCCACTATTTTGTCTATTATTACGGGATCGCCTCTGTTGTCACCTTGCTGCTCGCTACTTTGTTGATAATCATCTCGACTGTTGCTCCCAGTGTTTCCTCGGAACCCAGCCGATATTTGGCCAGGAGCGTCATAACTCGTGAACTGTCGAGAGAATCGTCGTCTATTTTGGAAATTTCGACTACGGTCCTCCTCTGGCGATCTAAGTCGCTTGTTGTGTATAGCATCTTCTCCGTCTGCCCACTTGTTTGCTATCTCCATCAATGCTGACACTGTCTTTGGGTTGGTTCTCCCCAAGTCTTCGACGAAATCTCCTCGTCGAATTCCTGCCACGAACGCATCTATTGCTCTCTCGTCAGATATGTTCTCTGCCGAGTTTTTGATGATGTTCCACCTCTGTATGTATTTTCTCATTGACTCGTCATGTTTTTGTCTACACGACCTCAACTCTTCGAGTGACACGGGTTTTTTGCATGTCGATTTGAAATTCTTCACCAAAACGTCCTCGAAGCTATCCCAGCTGTCGATGGACCCCGGAGGTAACTTCTTTATCCATGATCGTGCTGCTCCACTCAAATGTACTTGGATGCTCTGCATGGCTGTTGCCCTGGTTCCGCCTATCAACTTCACCGGCTCGAGGTAATCAATAAGCCAATCCTCGGGATCCTGTAGGCCATCAATTTTTTTGAAATTTTCGGGTAACTTAAACCCTGACGGGACTCGAGTTTTTCGAACTCGTCTCGTGAAACATGGAAGTCCACACATGTCTTCCTCATCTACTTCTGGCGAACGCCGATGTTCTCTTCTCTCCTGTCATGCTCTATCTACTCTTGCCTGAGTTGCCGAATCTCTTGCTCCACTTGCTCTCGGTGGATCCTGCACTGCCGCAGTAGGTCATGGACTATTTTGCCTTGCAGTTCCTTCGGGAGGTGTAGTTGCGAACGCTGTTCCCATGGCTCCAACTCCTGCCATTGCCATGTTATATAACGCTTCTCTCGGATCCCCAGGAGGTGGTCTGGACGCGAGGATGAAAGCTTGCGTTGCCATGTACCTAGCTTCCGGTGTTTTAGGGATAATATTTCCCCTCGTGTCGATTGACATAAAAGACATGTCGAGGTTTTGAACTAAATTCTCCCTCTCAGCTTCAGGTATATTTTGCAGCCGAGATCTTGCTCTCCTTCGAGCTTCTCTGTGACTATCTCCCGAATTTCCTGATTGTCGACTTAGATCTGCTCTTCGCCTGCTTGACGCGGAGGCTGCATCCTGTCTTCTATTTAATGCAGCTGTCTGTTTTTCTAACTCCCTGTTATACGAGTGAGTCTATATTGATAAGCTTGCAATTCTTCTGCTGTCGCAGTTGTGGTCATTGGTTCTGTACCATCCATGGCTTTTGCAGCTCTATCCCACGCTTCTTGCGGGAGTTGAACCCTTAAACGTGGTGTAGGCCCGACATATTTAGTGCCTAAACCTCGCCTAAGATCAGCGGGATCAACATATGGGTTTCCCGCATTGTCGAAAGCCTCGGATGTCTCCGGCTCTGCTCGGTTTGCTTCCTCAATTGCGTAGATCTGATGATATTTTGAATTTTGATTTTTGTCCGGATTGGTGACGCCATCGTATAGATTGGCGAAGACCTTTCCAATAACAACAGATCTGTCGATGAAGTTGAAGCTGTCGACGCTGTCTGAGTCGCTGCTTATATCAGAGTCCGCAGACGACTCGAAGGACATGTTGCTGAAGATCTTGGCGAGATTTTCGCTTGCCATGGAGCTGATGAAACGTGGCGACGAAATCTCCTCTTCGCTTGATGAAAAGTCGGAGTCGACCACTGATGATCCCGACGAAATCGGAACTTCGAGACGATACGACCCTTCTTTCTCGACGTAGAATCGGAATTTTCCGAATGTCTTCTCCATGGGTTCCTCCAGATACGCATATGCATCCAAACGGGAGGGCGGGTGAGGAACAAAATCGACTAGACCAGTTTTGATCTGTTTACCTCGATCCATCGCGTTGCTTGCTACCGATGAAGTCGACGATCTTGAACGTGCCATCGAGATCAGCTCCTTGTCGCCTCTAGTTCCCACAGACGGCGCCAATTGACAAGGTATTAACTTATCAATGCCTACGTATTGTAGACTAGGGTTTCGTTGGAAGTAGAGGGCAAGTAGATCTCGAAGGTTTCAGCCGAAAAGTACTCGACGATTATGAAACTAGGGTTCTGTTGACAATTGATTCGATCCTCTCTTCGTCCCTCGACTCCCCCTTATATAGGAGGTGGAGCCAAGGGATTCGTAATACACAAGTTACAGAGTCCGGGAGGGTTTCTAACCCGTCCCGTAAAATTACAAGTCTCTATATTTCGTAATACAACTCTAACTTTCCTTAACACCAATTGGGCTTCCGATCTCTATATTCTTCGACTTGTGGGCCTTCAGTAAACCCCGGGTACCATCTTCGCCAGGCCCATTGGGGATGCCTATGTCACCGGCCTCTGTGCCCGTTACGCCGGAGGTGGAGGTTCCGCCCAAGGCCTCCTCAACCGCCAAGCCGGATCCCAAGAATGTCATCAACCTTGATGATCTTCTGGAGGACCCAACTGCCGAGTCCGGCAAAGGCGATTCCGGCAAGGGCGCGTCCTCGCCTGCACCTCCGCCTGAACAACCTACTATTACCTCAACTGAAGCTCCGGCTGACGAAGTTGAGAAGAAGCTGTCCTTAAGTCGTGCCACTGGCACGCCCCAGACTCACCCTCATCTCTTTCCGATTCTGCAAAAGGTTCCCCTCTCACAACGCCACGCGGAGATTTCCGCCATGATGGAGAAAGTGTGGGGGCCTGCGAACACGAAAGAGGAGGAGCTGAACGAACTTGAGAGCGGTCTCAAGGTTTTCTTCGCCAAGCACAAGAATGTGCGTCAGGTAACACCAGCCCCCAGGCATTGGTTAATGCATTTTTCCGAGTAACATGTATGAGCCAATGTCTTGAACTGTAGGTTGTAGCGGAAAATCGAAATTATCCCACGCTAAAGATTTGAACTTCACAGCCAGCCTCCATAAGTTTGAATTTCCGTCTAACTTTGAACTGCTTCTCAGACCACGCGGCAGCTGCACGAAGACTTGCGCACCCATGTGCTGGAGCAGAAGAAAGAAATTGAACTGCTTCAAACAAGGGACGCGGAAAGTCAAAAGGCCATTGCGATCCTGGAGACCCGCCTCAAAGGTTATGAAGGTAATAACTCCGACTGTGCCCCCAGGTTCTGCAATGTAACTGTATTAACTGTGTTGTTGTACTTCTGAGTTCCAGAAGAAATTGCCAAGCGCCCCTCCATCGACACCCTTTCCGCCAAGGTCGAGGTTCTAGAGGCGAAAAATGAATCCCTCAAGAATTTCCTGAAGGAATCATCCGAGGAGGAAACCAAGAAGAGGAAAGAACTCCTGGAGAAACGTGCCCAAGAGGTGTCGGATCTTGCTGAGAAACTCAAGAAGAGCCAGCAGAGGGTCCAGACCTTGGCGTCAAAGAACAAGAGTTACGAGGCGGAGGCGGCGGCTATTGACAAGATGATTTTCCGTAAGGATCTCTTTTTCTTTCTTTTTGACTCCGGCTTCCCCAGACTTTTGTTTCTGTTCGCGGAAGAAACTGATCGTGTTTTTCGCAGCGAGCCTTGGCTTTGAGTGGACAAAAGAGTCGGCCCTCAAGAGAACTGAAGCATACGAGGAAGCGCAGAGTTCCATTGATAACCTCTTCGAGGCGTCGCGGGGTCGCCAAATCGCTGTCCCTGAAGAGAGCCGGAACCGCGGTGATTGACACCATGGCCAAGCTGATAAAGCAGGTGCCGGAACTCATCAAGGATTGGCAAGAGTCTTCCACCCGCGGAGTAGCTTCCCTCGTGTTGGCGACGTGCAAAGCGCACTTCCCAACCATGAACTTTGCTGATGTTGCACGCGGAGCACCCAAGGGCACCAACATGAGGGTCCTTCTCGTGGAGACCCAAGGGTATGACCGGCTATTTGTCGGACGAGTTAACCACTCGTTCTGGTACAACAAGCACGATCTTCCCGAGGGATTCACTGACGCGGAGGATCAAGATGAAGAAAATGTGCCGAAGATTTTGCTGAGGAAGGCTCCGGGTCAAGCGCTGATCATGAGGAGGAAGGCTCCGGCGATGACTCTGGAGATGGCTCCGCCTACATTGCTTCCGATGAGGATCAATCCTCCGAGTGAACCCTGTAGAACATTTGAACAAATGCATCATTTTGGCCCCGGAGTGGGTTTGTAAGATAACTTAAATTCTTAAGTAGCTAGGGATGAAACACTTATGCGTGGGCGGAAAAAACTTATCCTGCTATCCGTTTTTATTTGCATGTTTCGTTTGTTGAAAGCAAGTGCTGGTTTTATGTATTCCGGCTTGCTCATTTGACCTTCCGCGAGCCGGAGGACCTTAGCCGGAGACGCTCGCCAGCGGCGACGAAGCCCAATGGCGATCTGTCCATAACCGCGGAAACAAGCCCCCAGCGTAGGTGCCGGAAATCGCTACCAGGAATCAATGAGTTCGCAACGAAAAGCATTTCCGCCAGAAAACTTAAGCTTATGTCCTACAGGACGATTTTGAAAAAATCACAACTTTCATACACGCCTAGGCGGAAAGATCCAGCTCTGCGGTTTTAGTCGGAAAACATACACGATCTAAAATGAACAAGTAAAGGAGGTAAAAGACTCAAAGAGTGAACCACATGCTTTATTTCATTGATCATGTATCATAAATATTACAAAGTATGTAATGCAAATTTTGCTAAGTGTTGAAAGGACGTAGCTGTGCTATATTCCAGGGACGGTCTGTTTCATCGTAAATGTCACCCGGATCCTCTCGCTTGCGTTTCCGGTACCAGTTAGTAGGTATGTCCTTTAATTCCCAGAAATCGACGAGGTAGTACGATCCGTTGTGGAGCACTTTGCTGATGACAAAAGGTCCTTCCCATGGAGATTGCAACTTGTGGTCTTTCACCTGACGAAGGCGGAGGACTAGGTCTCCGGCCATGAACGAGCGATTCCGAACTCGACGGCTATGATAGCGTCGGAGCTTCTGCTGGTAGATGGTCGAGCATTGGTCAGCTAAATTCCGAGCTTCTTCGATCAGGTCCACAGAAAGCTGTTGAGCCTCATCAGCAGTTTCTTCATCGTAGGCGGAGACTCGCGGCGAATCGTGGATGATGTCGGAGGGGAGCACGGCTTCAGATCCGTAAACCAGAAAGAACGGAGTAAATCCGGTTGACCTGTTTGGGGTAGTCCTTAAACTCCACAAAACAGAGTCTAACTCATCAGCCCAAGCTCCGGCTGCGCGGCGCAGCGGTTCTTCAAGGCGTGGTTCGGATAGGATGAGGCCATTGGCTCGTTCGACCTGACCATTGGATTGTGGTTGAGCCACAGATAAGAGGTCAAGCCGGATCCCTACGTCATGGCAATAATCCTTCAATTCTCCTTGTGCGAAGTTCGTGCCATTGTCTGTGATTATGTTGTGTGGGATGCCGAATCTCGTCACGAGGCTGCAAACAAATTTTAGTGCCGTAGCACCATCGGCTTTCCTCACTAGCTTTGCCTCGATCCATTTGCTGAACTTGTCAACAGTGACCAGGAGGTACTCAAAACCGCCAGGAGATGATTTCTTTAATTTTCCAACCATATCGAGCCCCCAGACCGCAAACGGCCAGGTGATAGGGATGGTCTTCAGCTCTTGGGCTGGAGCGTTTGGTTGAGTAGCGTAGTACTGACAACCTCGGCAAGTTTTTACCAGCTTATCAGCGTCTTCTTTAGCTGTGAGCCAGTAAAATCCGAGCCGGAAGGCTTTGGCAACAAGGGACCTGGGGGCGGCATGATGCCCGCAATCCCCCTGCGTGGATCTCCCTGAGGATTTCAATGCCGTCTTGATTGGAGACGCATTTGAGAAATACCCCAGGTGCACTTCGCTTGTTTTTTTTAGATAAAAGGCACTAGGTGCCCGACTTTAAATTAATAAAGCCCCGCAAGGTTCAAACATAGTTATTACATGCTGCGGCATACAGCTTAGCCAAAGAAGGAACATAACGGGGTCGGCCTCCCCTAACAGACCGAGAACCCAAAACGACTAGACAGGGGTAGATGTCCGGCACCAGCTTCACGATTCGAGCTTCACGGATCCGCAGGAATGAGCTGGGCATGGATGCTTCTTAGCGCCGCGATCAACCACCTAAGCCAGGGACGGTCCGCTGGCTTTGCCACGCCGAGCCAGTGCTGCATAAATAACATAGTTTTAAAGGTAACATCAGCTGGGTGTCGGATAAGTTTAGACTCCATAGTAAGCTTATTTCTAATCACCCATAAGGCCCAAGATTGTGCAATGAACAGGCACCAGATCGTCCGCCTAGCTCTACCAGCAAAGTTGGAGATAATCGCAAAGAATTGGGGAAAAGAGGCTGGGCACCAGCTACAACCCAGGATCTCCCTAATGACGCTCCAGGCGAACCTCGCCAGAGAGCACCCGAAGAAAATATGGTCTGCAGTCTCCATCTCTCCACACAGGGCGCACTTTCCATTACCCGGACCATGTCTGGATAGGATGTTGGAGCTAGAAGGAAGGCGGTCAAGCACCAACTGCCAGGAGAAGATGCGGATCTTTAGCGGAATCTTAGCGGCCCAAACATCCTTGAAATGAGCAATCGTCGCCCCGCGCGACAAGCGGGCATACATGGATTTCACCGAGTAAATCCCATTCTCCTCCAAGAGCCACGAAACCGTATCCTGGCCCTGGGAGAGAGTGGTTGATCCAATCAAGGCAATAAGCTCGCCGTGGTCACCCGTAGAGCTGTCCATCAACTATTGTGTAGGATCTTGCTCGCCTTGTGATCTGTCGTGCGAGGACCTCGTCCTCCGGCAACTTTTGATCAATGAGGTAATCCAGGAATGGCTGTGTCCAGGCCGGAATGATAGCCATCACTTCTCTAGCTGGAGATACTGCCAGATCCGGATTTTCCGGGTTAGCGCCCTTGACTGAGGGTATCCGTAAGTGCTCCAGGAAAATGCCAGGCGGAATTGGTTTCCTGCCGGATCCGAGCTTGGATAGCACGTCTGCCGCTGTGTTATCGTCTCGCCTGACGTACTTGACTTCGTATCCGAGGAAGCATTTGGCGATCTCGTCAACTTCGTCTCTGTAGGCCGCCATAACGGAGTTTCTGGCGTTCCAGGTTCCGGCTACTTGTTGTGCCACCAGGTCGGAATCTCCGCAGCATATGATGTGCTTGATCCCAATTTCCTTAGCGATGTGCAGACCGTGTAGCAGAGCCTCGTATTCCGCCATGTTGTTTGTAGCTTCGAAGTGATTCGGCAGAACGTACTGCATTTCTTCTCCGGTAGGGGACTTCAGGGTGACTCCGGCTCCTGAGCCATGATGCTGCTTGGATCCATCGAAGTGCATGACCCATGTTTCTGGTTCCGGCTCCAGATTTGCATCCGGAGCCTCTGTCCAGTCTGCGACGAAATTTGCCAAGACCTGGGATTTGACCGCAGTCCTGGCTTTGTAATTGATGTCGAAGGCAGATAATTCAATGCCCCATTTTGCTGTGCGTCCTGTTGCGTCAGCGTTGTTGAGAATCGTCGACAGCGGAGCCTTGCTCACGACTGTTACCGGGTGCTCTTGGAAGTAGTGTCTCAGCTTCCTGCTGCCTAGGAACACGCCATAGGCTAGCTTCTGAAATTGAGGGTATCTTTGTTTGGATTCCGTTAGTACCTCGCTAATGTAATAGACTGGTCTTTGGACATCATACTCATGACCTTCTTCCTTTCGTTCCACCACGATGACGAGACTGATGACTCTGTTGGTAGCTGCCAGGTAAAGGAGCATGGGCTCTGACTCTATTGGAGCCGCTAGGATAGGTGGGGAGGTGAGTATTTCCTTCAACCCCTGGAGTGTTGCATCTGCTGCGTCATCCCATACAAACTTGTCTGTTTTCTTCAGCAGTTTGTACAAAGGTAGTGCCTTCTCGCCAAGACGGCTGACAAACCTACTGATTTCTGCAACACAACCAGTTAGTCGCTGCACATCTTTGAGACAAGTTGGCCTTTTGATGCACATGATTGCCTTGATTTTTTCCGGGTTAACTTCAATGCCTCTGTGAGAGACGATGAAGCCAAGGAGTTTTCCAGCTGGGACGCCAAAGACGCACTTCAGCGGATTCAACATCATCTTGTACCGACGGAGATTCTCAAAGGTTTCTGTGAGGTCGCTGATCAAGTCGGATCCTTTCCGGGTCATGACCGCGATGTCGTCGACGTAAGCGTGCACGTTCCAGCCAATTTGGTCCTTCAGGCACCACTGCATCGTACGTTGGTAGGTGGCACCTGCATTTTTCAAACCAAAAGGCATGGTGACATAGCAGTAAGTGTCGAACGGGGTGATGAACGAGGTCGCCTTTTGGTCGGGCTTCTTCATCCGGATCTGATGATACCCGGAATATGCGTCAAGAAAACACAGAGTTCCGCACCTGCCGTCGAATCAATGACTTGGTCAACGCACGGCAAAGGGAATGGATCCTTCGGACAATGCTTATTCAAGCCGGAGTAATTGATGCACATTCTTAGTATTTCAGTGTTCTTTTTGGGTACAAGGACGGGGTTTGCGACCCAATCAGTATGGATAACTTCTACTACAAAACCTGCCTCTAGTAACTTTGCTAGTTCCATTCCTATGGCGCGGCGCTTCTTATCTCCAAAGCATCGCATAGCTTGCTTCATCGGTTTAGCCCCCGGATTTATGTTGAGGTAGTGCTCGGCGAGTTCCCTAGGTTCTCTGGACATGTCAGAAGATTGCCATGCGAAGATATCCATGTTAGCGCAGAGGAACTCGACGAGCACGTCTTCCTATTTGGGGTCCATGTTGGCTCCGACTGAAACCTGCTTGGAGCTGTCGCCTACGATGAGGTCGTGCTACTTGGTTTCTATCGCGGCCTTGAACGAGGTCTTCTGTTCGGAGATCTGCTTCTTGGTGGTGTGCATCTCTTGCGGATCCACCGCGGCTCTGTAGCCTTGCAGCTCCTCTCCAGATATCACAGACTCTGCGAAGGCAGCTTCGCCTAACTCGTACTCATGAGCCTTCTTGTAGTCTCCGGATATGGTAATCATACCCTTGGGACCCGGAATCTTGAGCTTGTTGTAGATGTAGCACGCTCTTGCGTGGAACTTGTGGTAGGTGGGCCTGCCGAAGATGACGTGGTAGGAGCTCTTGAAGGGCACGACCTCAAACGTGATCATCTCTTCGCGAAAGTTATTGGCATCGCCGAAGGCCACGGGAAGTCTGATGCTACCCAAGGAATTTGCCTTTTTACCCGGAACTACACCATGAAATTCAGTGGTGCTGTGTTTGAGCTGCTCCTTGGTAAGGTTCATCCTCTCCAGAGTCTACAGGTACATGATGTTCAGGCTGGCTCTGCCGTCCATGAGGCACTTGGAGAAGTCATACCCATCGATGCGGGGACTTACAACCAAGGCGTAGCACTGTTTCGGAATGACAGTAGGATGATCCTTCCTATCAAACGTACACGGAGTTTCCGACCACCTGACATACTGCGGCACAGCGGGAACTGTGGCGTTCAGGATCCAGAGAGCTGATTTGCTTGCGCGGACTGTTGGGGTTCCAAGGAAGGTGTGGTATGCGCCTACACTCTTTTTGTCGAAGGGGTTGGGTTTAGCTGCGGATCCGCCTTTGGGATCCGGCGAAGCGTCATCCTCATCCATCGCCTCGGAGCTGTCTTCCTCCTTGTCCTTGTTCTTGCCCTTGCCTCCTTTGCCGCGTGGGCGGTGCTTCCGGGCTCGCTTGTATCCTGCTTCCGGGTCAGATTTGAGATCATTGACCCACTTGCAGTTGCGGTTGGTGTGAGTGGACTTCCCTGTAGCCGGATCTAGATGGGCCAGGCAAGGCATGTCTCTGTACTCTTCATAAGTTTGGGGGGCGCGGGTTCCGGCAACGGTGACCTTGTCACCACGCTGCTGGCCCCTTCCGGCTCCGCCTCCGTGATACGTCTCCGACGTATCGATAATTTCTTATGTTCCATGCCACATTATTGATGTTATCTACATGTTTTATGCACACTTTATGTCATATTCGTGCATTTTCTGGAACTAACCTATTAACAAGATGCCGAAGTGCCAGTTGCTGTTTTCTGCTATTTTTGGTTTCAGAAATCCTAGTAACGAAATATTCTCGGAATTGGACAAAATCAACGCCCAGGGTCCTATTTTGCCACGAAGCTTCCAGAAGACCGAAGAGGAGACGAAGTGGGGCCACGAGGTGGCCACACCCTAGGGCGGCGCAGCCTGGCCCTTGGCCGCGCCGACCTGTGGTGTGGGGCCCTCGTGTGGCCCCCTGACCTGCCCTTCCGCCTACTTAAAGCCTCCGTCGCGAAACCCCCGCATCGAGAGCCACGATACGGAAAACCCATCGAGACGTCGCCGCCGCCAATCCCTTCTCGGGGGATTCAGGAGATCGCCTCCGGCACCCTGCCGGAGAGGGGATTCATCTCCCGGAGGACTCTACGCCGCCATGGTCGCCTCCGGAGTGATGTGTGAGTAGTCTACCCCTGGACTATGGGTCCATAGCAGTAGCTAGATGGTTGTCTTCTCCCCATTGTGCTTAATTGTCGGATCTTATGAGCTGCCTAACATGATCAAGATCATCCATCTGTAATTCTATATGTTGCGTTTGTTGGGATCCGATGAATAGAGAATACTTGTTATGTTGATTATCAAAGTCATGTCTATGTGTTGTTTATGATCTTGCATGCTCTCCGTTATTAGTAGATGCTCTGGCCAAGTTGATGCTAGTAACTCCAAGAGGGAGTATTTATGCTCGATAGTGGGTTCATGTCTCCGTGAATCTGGAGGGGTGACAAGAACCTCTAAGGTTATGGATGTGCTGTTGCCACTAGGGATAAAACATTGGTGCTATGTTCAAGGATGTAGTCACTGATTACATTACGCGCAATACTTAATGCAATTGTCTGTTGTTAGCAACTTAATACTGGAGGGGGTTCGGATGATAACCTGAAGGTGGACTTTTTAGGCATAGATGCATGCTGGATAGCGGTCTATGTACTTTGTCGTAATGCCCAATTAAATCTCACAATACTCATCATAATATGTATGTGCATGGTCATTCCCTCTCTATTTGTCAATTGCCCAACTGTAATTTGTTCACCCAACATGCTGTTTATCTTATGGGAGAGACACCTCTAGTGAACTGTGGACCCCGGTCCAATTCTCTATACTGAAATACAATCTACTGCAATACTGTTCTACTGTTTTCTGCAAACAATCATCATCCACACTATACATCTAATCCTTTGTTACAGCAAGCCGGTGAGATTGACAACCTCACTGTTTCGTTGGGGCAAAGTACTTTGGTTGTGTTGTGCAGGTTCCACGTTGGCGCCGGAATCTCTGGTGTTGCGCCGCACTACATCCCGCCGCCATCAACCTTCAACGTGCTTCTTGACTCCTACTGGTTCGATTAAACCTTGGTTTCTTACTGAGGGAAACTTGCCGCTGTGCGCATCACACCTTCCTCTTGGGGTTCCCAACGGACGTGTCAACTACACGCATCAAGCAAATTTCTGGCGCCGTTGCCGGGGAGATCAAGACACGCTGCAAGGGGAGTCTCCACTTCCCAATCTCTTTACTTTGTTTTTGTCTTGCTTTATTTTATTTACTACTTTGTTTGCTGCACTAAATCAAAATACAAAAAAAATTAGTTGCTAGTTTTACTTTATTTACTGTCTTGCACTCTATATCAAAAACACAAAAAAATTAGTTACTTGCAATTACTTTACTTGATTCATCATGTTTCCTTTTAATTTTACCACGAAAGACATACCGGTAGGACGTGGGTCTATAGTTGGGAGAAATAATATAGAAGAATTTTTCAATCATGTTAGTACCGTTGAAGATTTCGAAGATAGACACTTGGTAGACCTCGCTCCTACTTATGAAATTGCTGCTGCTTCTTTAGTTCACATGTTGGAAACTAAATTTGTTAATCTTAATCCTATAATCCAACACATGTTTCTCACACTTGGTGATATGGAAGAAGGGGAAAAGAAAGATTTTGTTTTAGAAACCCTTCTTAAAGAATTTGGTGGTGTAGCAAGAGAGGCTAGAAAGGTCTTTGCTAAATATAATATGCTTGGTTCTTATACCAATTTTGTTAGTCTCCTTGAAAAGATGGATATGGATAGAATAAAGTACACTAATAATATTAATGATGGTGGGGAGATCAAAGCACCAATACCATGTAAGCTCCTAGCGATTAATGATGCACTAGAAAATAACTATGCTTGGCTTGTTCCTGAAAATTTGTTTGATGAGAGTAGCAAGCCTAAGACTAATGAAAAGGGAGCCTCTGAAACTTACATAGATAAGATAACATGCATTGTTGAGGCAACTCCTAACACCCGAGGTAATGTTGACACTTCGTCTCTTGATAATACTTGATATACACTTTCTGCGCCTAGCTGAAAGGCGTTAAAGAAAAGCGCTTATGGGAGACAACCCATGTTTTTACTACAGTACTTTGTTTTATATTTGTGTCTTGGAAGTTGTTTACTACTGTAGCAACCTCTCCTTATCTTAGTTTTGTGTTTTGTTGTGCCAAGTAAAGTCTTTGATAGTAAAGTTCATACTAGATTTGGATTAATGCGCAGTTTCAGATTTCTTTGCTGTCACGAATTCCGACCTGCCTCTCTGTAGGTAGCTCATAAAAATATGCCAATTTACGTGCGTGATCCTCAGATATGTACGCAACTTTCATTCAATTTGGGCATTTTCATTTGAGCAAGTCTGGTGCCATTTTAAAATTCGTATTTACGAACTGTTCTGTTTTGACAGATTCTACCTTTTATTTCGCATTGCCTCTTTTGCTATGTTGGATGAATTTCTTTGATCCATTAATGTCCAGTAGCTTTATGCAATGTCCAGAAGTGTTAAGAATGATTATGTCACCTCTGAACATGTTAATTTTTATTGTGCACTAAACCTCTAATGAGTTGTTTCGAGTTTGGTGTGGAGGAAGTTTTCAAGGATCAAGAGAGGAGTATGATGCAATATGATCAAGGAGAGTGAAAGCTCTAAGCTTGGGGATGCCCCGGTGGTTCACCCCTGCATATATTAAGAAGACTCAAGCGTCTAAGCTTGGGGATGCCCAAGGCATCCCCTTCTTCATCGACAACATTATCAGGTTCCTCCCCTGAAACTATATTTTTATTCCATCACATCTTATGTGCTTTGCTTGGAGCATCGGTTTGTTTTTGTTTTTTGTTTTGTTTGAATAAAATGGATCCTAGCATTCACTTTGTGGGAGAGAAACACGCTCCGCTGTAGCATATGGACAAGTATGTCCTTAGGCTTTACTCATAGTATTCATGGCGAAGTTTCTTCTTCGTTAAATTGTTATATGGTTGGAATTGGAAAATGATACATGTAGTAATTGCTAAAATGTCTTGGATAATGTGATACTTGGCAATTGTTGTGCTCATGTTTAAGCTCTTGCATCATATGCTTTGCACCCATTAATGAAGAAATACATAGAGCATGCTAAAATTTGGTTTGCATATTTGGTCTCTCTAAGGTCTAGATAATTTCTAGTATTGAGTTTTGAACAACAAGGAAGACGGTGTAGATTCTTATAATGTTTACAATATGTCTTTTATGTGAGTTTTGCTGCACCGGTTCATCCTTGTGTTTGTTTCAAATAACCTTGCTAGCCTAAACCTTGTATCGAGAGGGAATACTTCTCATGCATCCAAAATCCTTGAGCCAACCACTATGCCATTTGTGTCCACCATACCTACCTACAACATGGTATTTCTCCGCCATTCCAAAGTAAATTGCTTGAGTGCTACCTTTAAAATTCCATCATTTACCTTTGCAATATATAGCTCATGGGACAAATAGCTTAAAAACTATTGTGGTATTGAATATGTACTTATGCACTTTATCTCTTATTAAGTTGCTTGTTGTGCGATAACCATGTTCCTGGGGACGCCATCAACTATTCTTTGTTGAATATCATGTGAGTTGCTATGCATGTTCGTCTTGTCTGAAGTAAGAGAGATCTACCACCTTATGGTTAAGCATGCATATTGTTAGAGAAGAACATTGGGCCGCTAACTAAAGCCATGATTCATGGTGGAAGTTTCAGTTTTGGACAAATATCCTCAATCTCATATGAGAAAATTACTAATTGTTGTTACATGCTTATGCATAAAAGAGGAGTCCATTATCTGTTGTCTATGTTGTCCCGGTATGGATGTCTAAGTTGAGAATAATCAATGGCGAGAAATCCAATGCGAGCTTTCTCCTTAGACCTTTGTACAGGCGGCATAGAGGTACCCCATTGTGACACTTGGTTAAAACATGTGTATTGCGATGATCCGGTAGTCCAAGCTAATTAGGACAAGGTGCGGGCATTATTAGTATACTATGCATGAGGCTTGCAACTTGTAAGATATAATTTACATGATACATATGCTTTATTACTACCGTTGACAAAAAAATTTCATGTTTTCAAAATCAAAGCTCTAGCACAAATATAGCAATCGATGCTTTTCCTCTATGGAGGACCGTTCTTTTACTTTCATTGTTGAGTCAGTTCACCTATTTCTCTCCACCTCAAGAAGCAAACACTTGTGTGAACTGTGCATTGATTCCTACATACTTGCATATTGCACTTGTTATATTACTCTATGTTGACAATATCCATGAGATATACATGTTACAAGTTGAAAGCAACCGCTGAAACTTAATCTTCTTTTGTGTTGCTTCAATGCCTTTACTTTGAATTATTGCTTTATGAGTTAACTCTTATGCAAGACTTATTGATGCTTGTCTTGAAGTACTATTCATGAAAAGTCTTTGCTATATGATTCACTTGTTTACTCATGTCATATACATTGTTTTGATCGCTGCATTCACTACATATGCTTTACAAATAGTATGATCAAGGTTATGATGGCATGTCACTCCAGAAATTATCTTTGTTATCGTTTTACCTGCTCGGGACGAGCAGAACTAAGCTTGGGGATGCTGATACGTCTCCGACGTATCGATAATTTCTTATGTTCCATGCCACATTATTGATGTTATCTACATGTTTTATGCACACTTTATGTCATATTCGTGCATTTTCTGGAACTAACCTATTAACAAGATGCCGAAGTGCCAGTTGCTGTTTTCTGCTGTTTTTGGTTTCAGAAATCCTAGTAACGAAATATTCTCGGAATTGGATGAAATCAACGCCCAGGGTCCTATTTTGCCACGAAGCTTCCAGAAGACCGAAGAGGAGACGAAGTGGGGCCACGAGGTGGCCACACCCTAGGGCGGCGCGGCCTGGCCCTTGGCCGCGCCGACCTGTGGTGTGGGGCCCTCGTGTGGCCCCCTGACCTGCCCTTCCGCCTACTTAAAGCCTCCGTCGCAAAACCCCCAGTACCGAGAGCCACGATATGGAAAACCTTACTTAGACACCGCCGCCGCCAATCCCATCTCGGGGGATTCAGGAGATCGCCTCCGGCACCCTGCCGGAGAGGGGATTCATCTCCCGGAGGACTCTACGCCGCCATGGTCGCCTCCGGAGTGATGTGTGAGTAGTCTACCCCTGGACTATGGGTCCATAGCAGTAGCTAGATGGTTGTCTTCTCCCCATTGTGCTTAATTGTCGGATCTTGTGAGCTGCCTAACATGATCAAGATCATCCATCTGTAATTCTATATGTTGCGTTTGTTGGGATCCGATGAATAGAGAATACTTGTTATGTTGATTATCAAAGTCATGTCTATGTGTTGTTTATGATCTTGCATGCTCTCCGTTATTAGTAGATGCTCTGGCCAAGTTGATGCTAGTAACTCCAAGAGGGAGTATTTATGCTCGATAGTGGGTTCATGTCTCCGTGAATCTGGAGGGGTGACAAGAACCTCTAAGGTTATGGATGTGCTGTTGCCACTAGGGATAAAACATTGGTGCTATGTTCAAGGATGTAGTCACTAATTACATTACGCGCAATACTTAATGCAATTGTCTGTTGTTAGCAACTTAATACTGGAGGGGGTTCGGATGATAACCTGAAGGTGGACTTTTTAGGCATAGATGCATGCTGGATAGCGGTCTATGTACTTTGTCGTAATGCCCAATTAAATCTCACAATACTCATCATAATATGTATGTGCATGGTCATGCCCTCTCTATTTGTCAATTGCCCAACTGTAATTTGTTCACCCAACATGCTGTTTATCTTATGGGAGAGACACCTCTAGTGAACTGTGGACCCCGGTCCAATTCTCTATACTGAAATACAATCTACTGCAATACTATTCTACTGTTTTCTGCAAACAATCATCATCCACACTATACATCTAATCCTTTGTTACAGCAAGCCGGTGAGATTGACAACCTCACTGTTTCGTTGGGGCAAAGTACTTTGGTTGTGTTGTGCAGGTTCCACGTTGGCGCCGGAATCTCTGGTGTTGCGCCGCACTACATCCCGCCGCCATCAACCTTCAACGTGCTTCTTGACTCCTACTGGTTCGATTAAACCTTGGTTTCTTACTGAGGGAAACTTGCCGCTGTGCGCATCACACCTTCCTCTTGGGGTTCCCAACGGACGTGTCAACTACACGCATCACTCCGCGGCGGCGACCTCTTCCGCCTCCTTGGCCTCCGCGCTGGAAAGCCTTGGCGATCAAGTCGGATCCGCCACTCCTTTGGTCATCAGGGGGATTTTTCCGCTTGGTGCCGCTGCTGCTACCGTTATCACGGTTCTTATTTTGTTGATGCAGGGGAATTGCTGTAGCTGCTAGATCTCCGCCTGCGTCGTCATCGGCGGCAGTATGATCGCTGGCGATGGTGATCATGTCATCCAAAGTCAGTTTGTTTGCATTGACCAAGCAAGTTAGCTTGTGCCGCAACAGTCCTCCTCTCTGCAATCCACCAATAAAGGCGTGCATTGCTGTGCGGTTATCAACGTTCTCGCACTCGTTCCTGGTTTTCAACCATCGGGTGAGGAAGCTCCTTGATGTTTCACCCTTCTTCTGGATACATGCCTATAGGTTGCTTGTCGTGGCAGGTCTTTTGTAGGTGCCTCTGAAGTGTTTCTCGAAGGCGTTCTTCAGGTCAAACCAGCAAAAGATGGAATTCTTCTCGAGGCCGCTGAGCCAGATCCGGGCTGGACCTACAAGGTACAACTGGAGCATGCGGCAGGCGATGTTAGGGTTTCCACCGGCGAAGGTTACTGCATTGTAGTAATCCTCTATCCAGGTATCTGGCCTTTCAGTGCCATCATAGTGCTTCAGGTTTCCGGGTAGCTTGAGGTTCATCCTTGGCTTTGGTTCCTCTCGAATCATCCTGCCGAAGCACTTTGGGCCAATGTAGTCAGTTTTGAACTCGTTGAGGCGTTAACGGGCATCGCGTGGGCCGCCGTCCGGGGTTTTTGAGCGGGAGCGGGATCTTCGGCCACCGCCTCTGCCTCCCCCTCCTCCACTTGGTGGTGGAGAGGGAGACCTGCGAGGGGGCCTGTAAGATTTTTTGCTTCCGCCCTCGGATTCCCGGCGGTCTTCCCGTGGCTCGCGCCGGCTCTGGTGGCTACCTTCACCTTGGTGATAGTCTCCTCCGTCGTTCCGGCTTCGGCGGGGTTCCGACTCACGTTCCGCGTTCCGGCTCCTCCTGGGCTCAGGCTCGCGATCGTTGTTCCGGATCCTACGTGGTTCCGGCGTACGCTCCATGGTTCTCGGCGGCGGAATGTTGTCGCGGATGTTGATTCCACCGGCCCCATGGGGCCTGGTGTTTCCGGCTGGACTGCGGCGGCGAGGAGGCGGGGGACGCGGGTACTCGTTAGGTGGAGGCGACGAGTTCCGGTACTTGTTCCTACCAGCGTACATTGCATCCTTTCCCTTCTTCGGATCTGACGGAGGCGTCTTTGATGGTACGGGGATCGGATTCGGGTGCTCCCTTGTTTTTCTTCTGCGCTCTGTGGATCCGGTGCGCGATTCATCATCGGGATGGCGATTGACATGGGCGTCCTTCTGCGCGGTAGATACACAGTGATCCGGATTGGATTCCAACCTGCGCGAAGTATCTGCCTTACTCTGCTGCTTCATTGCTAATGCAACAAGCGTACGAACGTAGTCGATGTCAATCTCCTCGTCTTTCTTTTTCAAGATCTCCGCAGCCTTTTTCATGTTATCCTTCGGAGTTGTGAATGGTTGTTGCTCAGTTGGAGTCGCGAAGGTGATCTTGCGGGGAGGTATAGCTTCCCGCCTGATTTGATCAGCCTCCTGCTGAAGCTCGGTGACCTTGTCTTTCCAGTGCTGTTGGAGCTCCTTGACTTTTATCAGTTGTTCGTCAACCTCGCGCTCTCGCTGGTGGAAATTTTCCACGAAGTGCGCGGCTTCTTTCCTTTCATCCAGCATTGCTGCTGCGGTTTTGGCGAATTTTTGAGCTGTTGCCAGCATCTCCCGCCTCTTGGCTTCTAGGGCCTCCGGATCTGCAGCTTCCTCGGGAGTTATGGGTTTGTTGAGGATCGCCGAGTGTGCGATTGCGTCCATGCCTGCTCAACCAGTTCTTCTGGGGACAGGACGTCCTTACGCGGTCGTTCCCGCGATAGCGGAGATCCTGCATAAGATGGCTGTGGGTCAGAAGTGGTGTGCTCATCTGCCGATTCCTGCTGATCCAGCGTCGCTAAGGTTGCGAGAACCTGCTTAGGCTGGGCGGAATCTACCTCGATTTGCTCACCGCCTCCGAGTTCCTTCAGCTTGCGATCGTACTCTTCGGTGTCCATGGAGGAGGTGTCACCGGAAGTTGGGCTTAGGTTGCCTAGGATCGATTCTTTACCCGGGCTTCGCTTTCTCCGACAGCTTCCTGCTGATCCAGAGCGTCGCCGTTTACCGGTGCCTCGACCTGCATTGGGCCAGCTCCGGCTTCTTGAGGGGCGGCTCCTGCGGTATGGGCTATGAAGTGCACGAAGTGACACCTTTGCTTCTCTAACACCTGGGAGACCCAGGCGGATCTGCATTGGTCTTCCACCTTTGTTTCCTGCTCAGGGGCGGATTGGGTGGGCTTTGATTTTTTCAGATCTAAGGCGGAATCTTCCTTGGGAAGTTCATGCGACTCAGATCGGATCTTCGCGACTGCGTCCTGCTAAGCGGCGGTCGCTGATACGTCTCCGACGTATCGATAATTTCTTATGTTCCATGCCACATTATTGATGTTATCTACATGTTTTATGCACACTTTATGTCATATTCGTGCATTTTCTGGAACTAACCTATTAACAAGATGCCGAAGTGCCGATTCTTTGTTTTCTGCTGTTTTTAGTTTCAGAAATCCTAGTAACGAAATATTCTCGGAATTGGACGAAATCAACGCCCAGGGTCCTATTTTGCCACGAAGCTTCCAGAAGTCCGAAGAGGAGACGAAGTGGGGCCACGAGGTGGCCACACCCTAGGGCGGCGCGGCCCCCCCCCCCTTGGCCGCGTGGCCCTGTGGTGTGGGCCCCTCGTGCCGCCTCCTGACCTGCCCTTCCGCCTACTTAAAGCCTCCGTCGCGAAACCCCCAGTACCGAGAGCCACGATACGGAAAACCTTCCAGAGACGCCGCCGCCGCCGATCCCATCTCGGGGGATCCAGGAGATCGCCTCCGGCACCCTGCCGGAGAGGGGATTCATCTCCCGGAGGACTCTACGCTGCCATGGTCGCCTCCGGAGTGATGTGTGAGTAGTCTACCCCTGGACTATGGGTCCATAGCAGTAGCTAGATGGTTGTCTTCTCCTCATTGTGCTTCATTGTCGGATCTTGTGAGCTGCCTAACATGATCAAGATCATCTATCTGTAATTCTATATGTTGCGTTTGTTGGGATCCGATGAATAGAGAATACTTGTTATGTTGATTATCAAAGTTATGTCTATGTGTTGTTTATGATCTTGCATGCTCTCCGTTACTAGTAGATGCTCTGGCCAAGTAGATGCTTGTAACTCCAAGAGGGAGTATTTATGCTCGATAGTGGGTTCATGCCTCCATTGATATCTCGGGACGGTGACAAAGTTCTAAGGTTGTGGATGTGCTGTTGCCACTAGGGATAAAACATTAGTGCTATGTTCAAGGATGTAGTTACTGATTACATTACGCGCAATACTTAATGCAATTGTCTGTTGTTAGCAACTTAATACTGGAGGGGGTTCGGATGATAACCTGAAGGTGGACTTTTTAGGCATAGATGCATGCTGGATGGCGGTCTATGTACTTTGTCGTACTGCCCAATTAAATCTCACAATACTCATCATAATATGTATGTGCATGGTCATGCCCTCTTTATTTGTCAATTGCCCAACTGTAATTTTTTCACCCAACATGCTGTTTATCTTATGGGAGAGACACCTCTAGTGAACTGTGGACCCCGGTCCAATTCTCTATACTGAAATACAATCTACTGCAATACTTGTTCTACTGTTTTCTGCAAACAATCATCTTCCACACAATACGGTTAATCCTTTGTTACAGCAAGCCGGTGAGATTGACAACCTCACTGTTTCATTGGGGCAAAGTACTTTGGTTGTGTTGTGCAGGTTCCACGTTGGCGCCGGAATCTCTGGTGTTGCGCCGCACTACATCCCGCCGCCATCAACCTTCAACGTGCTTCTTGACTCCTACTGGTTCGATTAAACCTTGGTTTCTTACTGAGGGAAACTTGCCGCTGTGCGCATCACACCTTCCTCTTGGGGTTCCCAACGGACGTGTCAACCACACGCATCAAGCAAGGGGAGTCTCCACATCCCAATCTCTTTACTTTGTTTTTGTCTTGCTTAGTTTTATTTACTACTTTTTTTGCTGCACTAAATCAAAATACAAAAAAATTAGTTGCTAGTTTTACTTTATTTGCTATCTTGTTTGCTATATCAAAAACACAAAAAAATTAGTTACTTGCATTTACTTTATCTAGTTTGCTTTATTTACTGTTGCTAAAATGGCCAACCCTGAAAATACTAAGTTGTGTGACTTCACAACCACAAATAATAATGATTTCTTATGCACACCTATTGCTCCACCTGCTACTACAGCAGAATTCTTTGAAATTAAACCTGCTTTACTGAATCTTGTTATGCGAGAGCAATTTTTTGGTGTTAGTTCTGATGATGCTACTGCCCATCTTAATAATTTTGTTGAATTATGTGAAATGCAAAAGTATAAGGATGTAGATGGTGACATTATAAAATTAAAATTGTTCCCTTTCTCATTAAGAGGAAGAGCTAAAGATTGGTTGCTATCTCTGCCAAAGAATAGTATTGATTCATGGACTAAATGCAAGGATGCTTTTATTGGTAGATATTATCCCCCTGCTAAAATTATATCTTTGAGGAGTAGCATAATGAATTTTAAACAATTAGATACTGAACATGTTGCACAAGCATGGGAAAGAATGAAATCTTTGGTTAAAAATTGCCCAACACATGGACTGACTACTTGGATGATCATCCAAACCTTCTATGCAGGACTAAATTTTTCTTCGCGGAATTTATTGGATTCAGCTGCTGGAGGTACCTTTATGTCCATCACTCTTGGTGAAGCAACAAAGCTTCTTGATAATATGATGATCAACTACTCTGAATGGCACACGGAAAGAGCTCCACAAGGTAAGAAGGTAAATACTGTCGAAGAAACCTCTTCCTTGAGTGATAAGATTGATGCTATTATGTCTATGCTTGTGAATGATAGGACTAATATTGATCCTAATAATGTTCCGATAGCTTCATTGGTTGCACAAGAAGAACATGTTGATGTAAACTTCATTAAAAATAATAATTTCAACAACAATGCTTACCGGAACAATTCTAGTAACAACTATAGGCCATATCCTTATAATAATGGCAACGACTATGGTAATTCTTATGGGAATTCTTACAACAATAATAGGAGTTCACCCCCTGGACTTGAAGCCATGCTTAAAGAATTTATTAGTACACAAACTGCTTTTAACAAATCTGTTGAAGAAAAGCTTGGGAAAATTGATATACTTGCTTCTAAAGTCGATAGTCTTGCTGCTGATGTTGATCTTTTGAAATCGAAAGTTATGCCTAATGAAAATCATCATAATAAAATTGTTACTACAGCAAATGCCATCCAAGTTAGAATTAATGAGAATATAAGATTAATGGCTGAACTGCGTGCTAGGTGGGATAGAGAAGAAAATGAAAAACTAGCTAAAGAAAAGAATGTAGCTAAAGTTTGGACTATTACCACCACTTGTAATGCTAATGCTACACATGTTGCTGCACCTCCTACCATTAATAATAAAAGAATTGATGTTAGCAATGTTTCCACTTCTAATGCAAAGCGCGAGAAACTGCCCGAAACTGCTAAAACTGCTGAAATTGCCTGTGATAAAGCTGCTGAAATTTTTTCCAACATTGGGGATGATGATCCCATTGCTTTAGATTATAATGGTTTGAATTTTGATGATTGCCACATCTCTGAAGTTATAAAGTTCTTGCAAAAACTTGCTAAAAGTCCTAATGCTAGTGCTATAAATTTGGCTTTCACGCAACATATTACAAATGCTCTCATAAAAGCTAGAGAAGGGAAACTAGAGCGCGAAGCCTCTATTCCTAAAAAGCTAGAGGATGGTTTGGAGCCCATCATTAAGATGAAGGTTAAAGATTTTGATTGTAATGCTTTATGTGATCTTGGTGCAAGTATTTCTGTTATGCCTAAGAAAATTTATAATATGCTTGATTTGCCACCGCTGAAAAATTGTTATTTGGATGTTAATCTTGCTGATCATTCTACAAAGAAATATTTGGGGAAAGTTGATAATGTTCGCATTACCGTTAACAATAACCTTGTCCCCGTTAATTTTGTTGTCTTGGATATTGAATGCAATGCATCTTGTCCCATTATATTGGGAAGACCTTTTCTTCGAACTGTTGGTGCTATCATTGATATGAAGGAAGGTAATATAAAATATCAATTTCCTCTCAAGAAAGGTATGGAACACTTCCCTAGAAAGAGAATGAAGTTACCTTTTGATTCTATTATTAGAACAAATTATGATGTTGACACTTCGTCTCTCGATAATACTTGATACACACTTTCTGCGCCTAGCTGAAAGGCGTTAAAGAAAAGCGCTTATGGGAGACAACCCATGTTTTTACCTACAGTACTTTGTTTTTATTTTGTGTCTTGGAAGTTGTTTACTACTGTAGCAACCTCTCCTTATCTTAGTTTAGTGTTTTGTTGTGCCAAGTAAAGTCGTTGATAGAAAAGTTCATACTAGATTTGGATTACTGCGCAGAAACAGATTTCTTTGCTGTCACGAATCTGGGCTGTTTTCTCTGTAGGTAACTCAGAAAATTATGCCAATTTACGTGAGTGATCCTCAGATATGTACGCAACTTTCATTCAATTTGAGCATTTTCATTTGAGCAAGTCTGGTGCCTCGATAAAATTCGTCAATACGAACTGTTCTGTTTTGACAGATTCTGCCGTTTATTTCGCATTGCCTCTTTTGCTATGTTGGATGAATTTCTTTGATCCATTAATGTCCAGTAGCTTTATGCAATGTCCAGAAGTGTTAAGAATGATTGTGTCATCTCTGAACATGTTAATTTTTATTGTCGCTAACCCTCTAATGAGTTATTCTAAGTTTGGTGTGGAGGAAGTTTTCAAGGATCAAGAGAGGAGTATGATGCAACATGATCAAGGAGAGTGAAAGCTCTAAGCTTGGGGATGCCCCGGTGGTTCACCCCTACATATTCTAAGAAGACTCAAGCGTCTAAGCTTGGGGATGCCCAAGGCATCCCCTTCTTCATCGACAACATTATCAGGTTCCTCCCCTGAAACTATATTTTTATTCCATCACATCTTATGTGCTTTGCTTGGAGCGTCGGTTTGTTTTTGTTTTTGTTTTGTTTGAATAAAACGGATCTTAGCATTCACTTTATGGGAGAGAGACACGCTCCGCTGTAGCATATGGACAAGTATGTCCTTAGTTTCTACTCATAGTATTCATGGCGAAGTTTCTTCTTCGTTAAATTGTTATATGGTTGGAATTGGAAAATGATACATGTAGTAAATTGCTATAATGTCTTGGGTAATGTGATACTTGGCAATTGTTGTGCTCATGTTTAAGCTCTTGCATCATATGCTTTGCACCCATTAATGAAGAAATACATAGAGCATGCTAAAATTTGGTTTGCATATTTGATTTCTCTAATGTCTAGATAATTTCTAGTATTGAGTTTGAACAACAAGGAAGACGATGTAGAGTCTTATAATGTTTTCAATATGTCTTTTATGTGAGTTTTGCTGCACCGGTTCATCCTTGTGTTTGTTTCAAATAAGCCTTGCTAGCCTAAACCTTGTATCGAGAGGGAATACTTCTCATGCATCCAAAATACTTGAGCCAACCACTATGCCATTTGTGTCCACCATACCTACCTACTACATGGTATTTTCCGCCATTCCAAAGTAAATTTCTTGAGTGCTACCTTTAAAATTCCATCATTCACCTTTGCAATATATAGCTCATGGGACAAATAGCTTAAAAACTATTGTGGTATTGAATATGTAATTATGCACTTTATCTCTTATTAAGTTGCTTGTTGTGCGATAACCATGTTCACTGGGGACGCCATCAACTATTCTTTGTTGAATTTCATGTGAGTTGCTATGCATGTTCATCTTGTCTCAAGTAAGAGCGATCTACCACCTTATGGTTATGCATGCATATTGTTAGAGAAGAACATTGGGCCGCTAACTAAAGCCATGATCCATGGTGGAAGTTTCAGTTTTGGACATATATCCTCAATCTCATATGAGAAAATTATTAATTGTTGTTACATGCTTATGCATAAAAGAGGAGTCCATTATCTGTTGTCTATGTCGTCCCGGTATGGATGTCTAAGTTGAGAATAATCAATAGCGAGAAATCCAATGCGAACTTTCTCCTTAGACCTTTGTACATGCGGCATAGAGGTACCCCTTTGTGACACTTGGTTAAAACATGTGCATTGTGATGATCCGGTAGTCCAAGCTAATTAGGACAAGGTGCGGGCACTATTAGTATACTATGCATGAGGCTTGCAACTTATAAGATATAATTTACATGATACATATGCTTTATTACTACCGTTGACAAAATTGTTTCATGTTTTCAAAATCAAAGCTCTAGCACAAATATAGCAATCGATGCTTTTCCTCTATGGAGGACAATTCTTTTACTTTCAATGTTGAGTCAGTTCACCTATTTCTCTCCACCTCAAGAAGCAAACACTTGTGTGAACTGTGCATTGATTCCTACATACTTGCATATTGCACTTATTATATTACTCTATGTTGACAATATCCATGAGATATACATGTTATAAGTTGAAAGCAACCGCTGAAACTTAATCTTCCTTTGTGTTGCTTCAATGCCTTTACTTTGAATTATTGCTTTATGAGTTAACTCTTATGCAAGACTTATTGATGCTTGTCTTGAAGTGCTATTCATGAAAAGTCTTTGCTTTATGATTCACTTGTTTACTCATGTCATATACATTGTTTTGATCGCTGCATTCACTACATATGCTTTACAAATAGTATGATCAAGGTTATGATGGCATGTCACTCCATAAATTATCTGTGTTATCGTTTTACCTGCTCGGGACGAGCAGAACAAAGCTTGGGGATGCTGATACGTCTCCGACGTATCGATAATTTCTTATGTTCCATGCCACATTATTGATGTTATCTACATGTTTTATGCACACTTTATGTCATATTCGTGCATTTTCTGGAACTAACCTATTAACAAGATGCCGAAGTGCCGATTCTTTTTCTGCTGTTTTTGGTTTCAGTAATCCTAGTACCGAAATATTCTCGGAATTGGACGAAATCAACGCCCAGGGTCCTATTTTGCCACGAAGCTTCCAGAAGTCCGAAGAGGAGACGAAGTGGGGCCACGAGGTGGCCACACCCTAGGGCGGCGCGGCCCCCCCTTGGCCGCGTGGCCCTGTGGTGTGGGCCCCTCGTGCCGCCTCCTGACCTGCCCTTCCGCCTACTTAAAGCCTCCGTCGCGAAACCCCCAGTACCGAGAGCCACGATACGGAAAACCTTACTGAGACGCCGCCGCCGCCGATCCCATCTCGGGGGATCCAGGAGATCGCCTCCGGCACCCTGCCGGAGAGGGGATTCATCTCCCGGAGGACTCTACGCCGCCATGGTCGCCTCCGGAGTGATGTGTGAGTAGTCTACCCCTGGACTATGGGTCCATAGCAGTAGCTAGATGGTTGTCTTCTCCTCATTGTGCTTCATTGTCGGATCTTGTGAGCTGCCTAACATGATCAAGATCATCTATCTGTAATTCTATATGTTGCGTTTGTTGGGATCCGATGAATAGAGAATACTTGTTATGTTGATTATCAAAGTTATGTCTATGTGTTGTTTATGATCTTGCATGCTCTCCGTTACTAGTAGATGCTCTGGCCAAGTAGATGCTTGTAACTCCAAGAGGGAGTATTTATGCTCGATAGTGGGTTCATGCCTCCATTGATATCTGGGACAGTGACAGAAAGTTCTAAGGTTGTGGATGTGCTGTTGCCACTAGGGATAAAACATTAGTGCTATGTTCAAGGATGTAGTTACTGATTACATTACGTGCAATACTTAATGCAATTGTCTGTTGTTAGCAACTTAATACTGGAGGGGGTTCGGATGATAACCTGAAGGTGGACTTTTTAGGCATAGATGCATGCTGGATGGCGGTCTATGTACTTTGTCGTAATGCCCAATTAAATCTCACAATACTCATCATAATATGTATGTGCATGGTCATGCCCTCTTTATTTGTCAATTGCCCAACTGTAATTTGTTCACCCAACATGCTGTTTATCTTATGGGAGAGACACCTCTAGTGAACTGTGGACCCCGGTCCAATTCTCTATACTGAAATACAATCTACTGCAATACTTGTTCTACTGTTTTCTGCAAAGAATCATCTTCCACACAATACGGTTAATCCTTTGTTACAGCAAGCCGGTGAGATTGACAACCTCACTGTTTCGTTGGGGCAAAGTACTTTGGTTGTGTTGTGCAGGTTCCACGTTGGCGCCGGAATCTCTGGTGTTGCGCCGCACTACATCCCGCCGCCATCAACCTTCAACGTGCTTCTTGACTCCTACTGGTTCGATTAAACCTTGGTTTCTTACTGAGGGAAACTTGCCGCTGTGCGCATCACACCTTCCTCTTGGGGTTCCCAACGGACGTGTCAACCACACGCATCAGTCGCGTAGCGTTACTTACCAGTGCATTCCCGTCGGAACCGACGGTCTCGCCGATGAAGAGGTGTATCCCGCCGATCGGGATGATGGAGAGCTTGACGGGGTTTGTCTTAGCCGGAATCTAGCACTCGTCCTCAGGGACGATCGGGAAGTTTCCGGCGTACTTGACGCGCCCCACGGTGATGGTGTCGCCGATGCCTCCGAAGGTAGAACCCTCCCGGTTCCGGCCTCCAGATGCCGCATGCCCCACGGTGGGCGCCAACTGTCATTGCCTATTCGACGGTACTCCAGAGGAGGGATCCTCATGGAGGGAAGAAGAAGTAGGGGTCATTGGGTGGAGAGTCCTCGGGACGGTGGTACGCGATTTACCCAGCTTCGGACCACCTGCACGATGGCAAGGCCTACTGCTGCTTGTCTGGAATTATCTGGGCGCTTTCGCGTTGTTACAATGAGTTGTGGTTGTGCCTCTAGGGCTCCCGGGATCCGGCTTATATAGGCGCACGGATCTAGGGTTTACATGGAGAGTCCTAGCCGGATTACAGGTTGCCTAACTACGGTACAATGTCTTGCCTTGTACATCAAGGATCCGCCTTCCATCTACGTCGTACTGGATCCGGGTTCCTTATGGGCCTCCTCGGATCCGACTTCCTCCGAAGGTCGGTCAGGATCTGGCTTCCTGATCCTGGGCTGGACTTCATCCTTCATGATCAACAGCAACTGGGCCGCCCGATGGGCCACATGCCACATCACCGTCTATGGGCCACCCGGGCTTGCCGGATCTAGGCACTGTCGATGGTACACCCATGAAGTTGATGAGGACATCTCTATGATAGATACAACCAATACTCCTACAACCACATCTCAGGTACATTCGTTACTAGGAATCCTTCCTAATATATATGAGAATATGATGCTGCCTAAATCAAATGTATTTATATTATTTAGGAATGGATCTTGCATGGACGCCAAGAATTGGATTAGGAACGTGCATGGAGATGGCAGCAGACCTGCAAGGATTCAGGATGGCGTTGCAAGCGAGGATTTCAGAACATTGAAGCCACCATAGTGAAGCAACGATGCTTCGATGAATTATATAAGTTACTCCATCATAAAATTCGTCCAAAGAGTTATTTGTGGTGCTGCGTCACCTTATTTAATGGGCCAGGCCCATGTATGTTCGGATTAGGTATTTTAGGAGATTTTAAGAGGCCATATAAGTGGAGGAAGGCCCATTTAGGGGTGTTTTTGGCCAACCCTAGCTGGTTGAACGAAAATCCCTTCACTTCCCCATATATATCCCTCTGTAGCCGTCATTAGAACTTGGATTTTGATTAGACTAAAAGTTAGCCACTGCTGCAACTCTCGTGTACTTCTTTTGAGGCCAACACCCAGAACAAGACCGACTATTCGGAATCCCACCTTATTCAATAAAGCTTTCATCTATATCCGCAATATTCAGATTGCATTATTAGTTCTTACTTGTTCTCGATTTCAGGTAGGAATTAAGACCCTCGCTGGTCAGGCTGATCGTGCTTCCGCAAGATCAGTAACTCCCGGAGATTGTCCTAGCGATTGCATTGGCGCACGAGCTTTGCACGTGTAGTCGGATCGTCAAGCACGAACTCCACCAACAAATCAAATTATCTTCATCTCATCGAAAGATCGGACACCTTTGCCCTATCAAGTGGTATCAGATTTCAGGTTGCTCGGTGAGATTTACAGTTTTTCCTAGTGTAGATTTGTTTTACCTATAACCCATAAAAAGCCCCACAAAAATATATTAGGTTTAGATCATCCGTCCCATAGCCCCTGCCAAGCCATTGCATGATCTTTTCAGTTTTTGCTTTTTGAGTCTTTGTCTGCAATCATTGTGTCGCGTGCTGGTCTTAGCGTCTAGAGTCGTTAGAGTTTCGAGTTCTGGTCATAGTAGTCGCGTCGCCGCCGCACCATCTCCGCTTGCAGTCCTCGCCATATCACCGCCACCATAGACTTCCGCCACATCTGCCATCAACTCTTTGTTGTTCCCCTTTGATTCCCATCATCGTAGGGTCTTTCTTGATCTTTGTTTCTGAGTTTTTCTGGGTTTTAGATCCGTTTTCTTGGTCAATTTCGCATTTTCCGTCGGAATTCTGATAGCAGTCTAGCTGAAAAAAAAAGAAAAATCAAAAAAAAAAATCAAAAAAAAAAAATTTCTGGGCGGGGTAGATTATGCAAAAAGAAAAAAAAAATTCTGGGCGGCCGACCATAGAGACCTCTATGGTCTTGCGCCAAGGGGTAGATTCCGCAAAAAAAAAATCCGAAAAAAAAAAATCTGGGCGCCCTACCATAGAGACCTCTAGGGTCAGGCGCCAAGATTGAGTCCACAAAAAAAAAAACTTGGGCGCCTTACCATAGGTGTCTCTATCCTCCAGCGCCAGTTTCGCTGCCCCTTGCATCTTGTACCGCGTCGTGACCTCGTTGGTGATTTAGGCTCGCGTCTCTAATACGATCTAGCCTAGGACCAGCACAGTACCTTCGTTGAGCGTTTACTCAATTTGCATCGCTGATTTGATTACTGTGCCACCATATCACTATACTTTGCCTTCCCAGAGCTCCACAGATTTCTCCACGTGCTTTGTGTCGACACCTGGTAATCGCTTTGTGCAATCTCGGGGAGAAGCTGATCCTTGTTGGTTGCCATATCACCTTCCTCCTGTTTAGTAAGAACTTGTAAGAGCTTTGTATTTTGCTTGACGAATTGCGCGTGAACCACCATATTCCGTAGTTTGTAGGCATATACATTTGTGCTTTTTGGGTACTAACCATGACTGGAATTGAGGACCAAGCCATCGACCCGAGTACCATGACAACTACGAAGCTGCATGTGCAACCATTTACAGGAGATCATGATCAGGTTATATCTTTACCAGTTTATGAGGGTAGATATAATACGGATGCTTATTTTAATTGGGAGTTTGAGGTTGACAATATTTTTGGATGCCATGATTTTAATGAACATGAGAAAGTAAGAATTGCCGCCCAAACTTTTATTGATCTTGCTTCCATTTGGTGGGACTGGAATTATAAAGAAAATGTTGATAATACACCTACTACTTGGGTAGATTTCAAATCTGTTTTGAGACGTAGATTTGTGCCTCTTTATCATCAACGTGAATTGCTCCGAAAACTTGAACGATTAGAACAAGGTAGTAACACCGTGCATGTTTACTATCAGGAATTTAAATTTTACATGTACCGTTGTGATATAAATGAATTTGAGGAAAGTACTAGAAACATGTTTTTCAACGGCTTAAACCCTCATATTAAGGTTATGTTTAAGTATATTCCTTGTTCTACTATTGGTATATATGTTCGCGCTTGTGCTTTTGAGAAACACATACAGGAAAACACGGTGGACAATTTCAACTCTTTCAAGTCATGCACACTAGCACCGGTTGTTTCTTCCAACGTTCCACGCATGGATATTGTTGTGCGAGTCGCCCAGCCACAGACTTGTGACACGTCGCTGCGAACATCTTCTACGTTGGAATCACAAGGTAAAAATGAAGGTACTGATTTTGTCTTTCCACATGTGACTGATGAATTCCATGATGATTTACATATGTCATGTGATCATTTGTCTATTGAGTTGATTGAGGATAGAGTTGTCACTTTGAAACAATCTTCTGATATAACAATGGAGATGCTTCCTAGTTTTGTTCATGAACTTGAAATTGATGAATGCAATGTTGATATTAATATACCATGTGATGAGGTAGAAAATGATTTTGCCACACCACCTATATTAGAGGATCATACTACTGATTTGCATGTACCATGTGATAGTACCACTGAGATTGATGTTGTTGTGAGCGCAATTAGTATTGTATTGAATTCTTCTTTGACGATGTGCGCGTCCACTGAATTATTAATACTGAAATGGATTCTTCTATTGATTTAAGTACACCCACTGAATTGCATGCTACAATACCAAATGTTTTGGGTGCTTCTTTTGTGGATATTCATGCATCTATCAATTCGAGTGCCTCAAATGAGTTACATGCTAAGAAAGATTTTTGGTTGGGTGTACCAGTTGATCACTTTAATCTGTCTTGGAATATGAGTGCACCCACTGAAATTATCATTGATATGACTAGCAATCTTTTGGTTGACTCTAGTTATGACAGACCTACAGATTTTTGTGTACCATGTGCTATTTTTCATTCCTCTATTGATATGAGTGTACCAACGGAGACTTTTGTTTCCAAGGATGATCATGTGTTAGGAACTTGTGTAACTGATATACCAACTATGTTAAACACACCTACTGTACAAGTTCATTCTTCCATATCTATGAGTGCACAAACTGAAATTCTTGCTCCTGATATCGCACCTTGTGACTTGAAAGATGACTCTAGTATGGATCATATAAAACTGGTTATGAACAATGAAGTGTTGGCTAAGATTTCTCATGCCAATTCTTTGTTTTCTGTTGGGTTGGATCCACCTATATCTTTGTCACATGCTAGATATAAAATTGATGAACTTCCTTGTTTAAAGAGTGTCTACGCCCCTGATATTACTTTTCATTTGGTTGGGGAGTATGTCAGCACTAATGTTTTTATGGTACATAGGATTTGCATCATGTGTGATGATTCTTATAGTTCCAATAAAACTGAATTTGTGTATATGCTTTCTCATTTTGATATGACCTCCAATGTTGGTATTCATTCTATGCCAAATAACTTGCTGCAAAATTGTTTAATTCAACATGACGTGGCTAGTAAATTTGAGACCTATGTTTTGGGTTACCAACTTTGGGATGGTTTAATGATGAGCATTATAATTTGAAAGGAGTTAATATGTGCTTCACTTATATCTGCAAACTGAGTTGTGATGAATGTTTAATGGGGACTAATGATCTTCTAAGCTACTACAATACTGCAATATGTACAAAATTAAGTGGGCGACATGACAGAGCGGTTAAAACGGATGACATATACATATACCATGCATATACCTTGTCTCTTTTGTTAGCATGTTTACAGAATAAACATCGCCGAGGACGGCTTTTCTTTCAAGAAAGGGAGGATGATGAGGACATGATTACCTGCGATTTGAAGGCATATCTTGGTGAAAAAGATGAGACTACGTCGAGGACGACTTCAATTCAAGTAGGGGAGGATGATGAGGACATCTCTATGATAGATACAACCAATACTCCTACA
Organism: Lolium perenne; assembly: GCF_019359855.2. Taxonomy (NCBI): domain Eukaryota; kingdom Viridiplantae; phylum Streptophyta; class Magnoliopsida; order Poales; family Poaceae; genus Lolium; species Lolium perenne. The sequence goes on along the minus strand of NC_067245.2, from coordinate 80,237,530 downwards.
ACCACATCTCAGGTACATTCGTTACTAGGAATCCTTCCTAATATATATGAGAATATGATGCTGCCTAAATCAAATGTATTTATATTATTTAGGAATGGATCTTGCATGGACGCCAAGAATTGGATTAGGAACGTGCATGGAGATGGCAGCAGACCTGCAAGGATTCAGGATGGCGTTGCAAGCGAGGATTTCAGAACATTGAAGCCACCATAGTGAAGCAACGATGCTTGGATGAATTATATAAGTTACTCCATCATAAAATTCGTCCAAAGAGTTATTTGTGGTGCTGCGTCACCTTATTTAATGGGCTAGGCCCATGTATGTTCGAATTAGGTATTTTAGGGGATTTTAAGAGGCCATATAAGTGGAGGAAGGCCCATTTAGGGGTGTTTTTGGCCAACCCTAGCTGGTTGGACGAAAATCCCTTCACTTCCCCATATATATCCCTCTGTAGCCGTCATTAGAACTTGGATTTTGATTAGACTAAAAGTTAGCCACTGCTGCAACTCTCGTGTACTTCTTTTGAGGCCAACGCCCAGAACAAGACCGACTATTCGGAATCCCACCTTATTCATTAAAGCTTTCATCTATATCGGCAATATTCAGATTGCATTATTAGTTCTTACTTGTTCTCGATTTCAGGTAGGAATTAAGACCCTCGCTGGTCAGGCTGATCGTGCTTCCGCAAGATCAGTAACTCCCGGAGATTGTCCTAGCGATTGCATTGGCGCACGAGCTTTGCACGTGTAGTCGGATCGTCAAGCACGAACTCCACCAACAAATCGAATTATCTTCATCTCATCGAAAGATCAGACACCTTTGCCCTATCAGAAGTATACCCACAACAGGCATAGACACGATGTACTAGGTTCGGGCCCTCGCGATGGAGTTAAAGATCTAATCCTACTCGATTACATTAATAGATGTGTTTACAAGTCGCTAGAGGCGTAGATGGAGGATAAGGATGGATGAATGTGTGTTCCGTAGCTACTACCTCTAATTGAGCCTTAAGTAGGTGAATCGATCTAGGGTTTATACCATACAGGAAAGTCACTCAAAACCTAAGTCGACTAACCGCAGTTGGATCCTTGGCTTCTCCCTCACATTGACTTAGTGGGTTGACTGGGAATTCAACCACCTTAACATTTCTAACAAAGATTTGAAGCTCTCCAAGGACCTAAACGCAACCCAAATTGCGCGAGAGCGCACTCACCATCACAATTGCCACCTACAATCAAAGTATCAAACATACGACCAGATCTAGGGATCATAGACAATAGTGAATATGCGTGGAGCCCCATGTGTGAATTTGGTAATTAATGACACTCTCTATGGACTAATGTTTGCCTTTATTTATATTTGTAGGATTTGTCCCTAGTCCATACTTGAACTATTTGTTGGTGTCCAATAAGAAAGTGATGAAGATCAAGTGTTCACCAATGTGTTATTCAAGGAATGATTCAAAGATTGGTCATTAGAGAAGTTGAGCCTGCGCCAAGTATGCCTTGAAGAAGAATATGGGCTGATATCTCATTGATACGTCTCCGACGTATCGATAATTTCTTATGTTCCATGCCACATTATTGATGTTATCTACATGTTTTATGCACACTTTATGTCATATTCGTGCATTTTCTGGAACTAACCTATTAACAAGATGCCGAAGTGCCGATTCTTTGTTTTTGCTGTTTTTGGTTTCAGAAATCCTAGTAAGGAAATATTCTCGGAATTGGACGAAATCAAAGCCCAGGGGCCTATTTTTCCATGAAGCTTCCAGAAGTCCGAAGGAGAGACGAAGAGGGGCGACGAGGGGGCCACACCCTAGGGCGGCGTGGCCCCCCTTGGCCGCGCGGCCCTGTGGTGTGGGGCCCCCGTGCCGCCTCTTGACCTGCCCTTCCGCCTACAAATAGCCTCCGTGACGAAACCCCCAGTACCGAGAGCCACGATACGGAAAACCTTCCAGAGACGCCGCCAACGCCGATCCCATCTCGGGGGATCCAGGAGATCGCCTCCGGCACCCTGCCGGAGAGGGGAATCATCTCCCGGAGGACTCTACGCCGCCATGGTCGCCTCCGGTGTGATGTGTGAGTAGTCTACCCCTGGACTATGGGTCCATAGCAGTAGCTAGATGGTTGTCTTCTCCCCATTGTGCTATCATTGTCGGATCTTGTGAGCTGCCTAACATGATCAAGATCATCTATCTGTAATTCTATATGTTGCGTTTGTTGGGATCCGATGAATAGAGAATACTTGTTATGTTGATTATCAAAGTTATACTTATGTGTTGTTTATGATCTTGCATGCTTTCCGTTACTAGTAGATGCTCTGGCCAAGTAGATGCTTGTAACTCCAAGAGGGAGTACTTATGCTCGATAGTGGGTTCATGCCTGCATTGACACCGGGACAAAGGATGAGAAAGTTCTAAGGTTGTGTTGTGCTGTTGCCACTAGGGATAAAACATTGATGCTATGTCTAAGGATGTAGTTGTTGATTACATTACGCACCATACTTAATGCAATTGTCTGTTGCTTTGCAACTTAATACTGGAGGGGGTTCGGATGATAACCTGAAGGTGGACTTTTTAGGCATAGATGCATGCTGGATGGCGGTCTATGTACTTTGTCGTAATGCCCAATTAAATCTCACTATACTCATCATGATATGTATGTGCATTGTCATGCTCTCTTTATTTGTCAATTGCCCAAATGTAATTTGTTCACCCAACATGCTGTTTGTCTTATGGGAGAGACACCTCTAGTGAACTGTGGACCCCGGTCCAATTCTCTTTCTTGAAATACAATCCCATCGCAATACTTGTTCTACTGTTTTCTGCAAACAATCATCTTCCACACAATACGGTTAATCCTTTGTTACAACAAGCCGGTGAGATTGACAACCTCACTGTTTCGTTGGGGCAAAGTACTTTGCTTGTGTTGTGCAGGTTCCACGTTGGCGGCGGAATCCCTGGTGTTGCGCCGCACTACATCCCGCCGCCATCAACCTTCAACGTGCTTCTTGGCTCCTCCTGGTTCGATAAACCTTGGTTTCTTTCTGAGGGAAAACTTGCTGCTGTGCGCATCATACCTTCCTCTTGGGGTTCCCAACGAACGTGTGAGTTACACGCCATCAAGCATATTTTCTGGCGCCGTTCGTTGCCGGGAGATCAAGACACGCTGCAAGGGGAGTCTCCACTTCTCAATCTCTTTACTTTGTTTTTGTCTTGCTTAGTTTTATTTACTACTTTGTTTGCTGCACTAAATCAAAATACAAAAAAATTAGTTGCTAGTTTTACTTTATTTGCTATCTTGTTTACTATATCAAAAACACAAAAAAATTAGTTACTTGCATTTACTTTATTTATTTCATCATGTTTCCTTTTAATTTTACCACAAAAGACATACCGGTAGGACGTGGGTCTATAGTTGGGAGAAATAATATAGAAGAATTCTTCAACCATGTTAGTACCATTGACGATTTTGAGGATAGACACTTGGTAGACCTTGCGCCTACTTATGAAATTGCTGCTGCTGCTTTAGTTCGCATGATGGAAACTAAATTTGTTAATCTCAATCCTATAATCCAACACATGTTTCTCACGATAGGTGATATGGAAGAAGGGGAAAAGAAAGATTTTGTATTAGAAACCCTTCTTAGAGAATTTGGTGGTCTAGCAAGAGAAGCTAGAAAGGTGTTTGCTAAATTTAATATGCTTGGTTCTCCTACTAATTTTGTTAGTCTCCTTGAAAAGATGGACGTGGATAGAATAAGATACACTAATAATATTGATGATGGTGGGGAGATCAAAGCACCAATACCATGTAAACTCTTAGCTATGAATGATGCACTAGAAAATAACTATGCTTGGCTTGTTCCTGAAAATTTGTTTGATGAGAGTAGCACGCCTAAGACTAATGAAAAGGGAGATGCTAAAACTTATGTATCTAATATATTATGCCTGGTTGAGAACACTCCGCACACCGCTGAGAATGCACCACCCTTTGATAATACTTGATACACACTTTCTGCGTCTAGCTGAAAGGCGTTAAAGAAAAGCGCTTATGGGAGACAACCCATGTTTTTACCTACAGTACTTTGTTTTTATTTTGTGTCTTGGAAGTTGTTTACTACTGTAGCAACCTCTCCTTATCTTAGATTTGTGTTTTGTTGTGCCAAGTTAAGCCGTTGATAGAAAAGTAAGTACTAGATTTGGATTACTGCACAGTTCCAGATTTCTTTGCTGTCACGAATCTGGGTCCACCTCCCTGTAGGTAGCTCAGAAAATTAAGCCAATTTACGTGCATGATCCTCAGATATGTACGCAACTTTCATTCAATTTGAGTATTTTCATTTGAGCAAGTCTGGTGCCATTTTAAAATTCGTCAATACAAACTGTTCTGTTTTGACAGATTCTGCCTTTTATTTCGCATTGCCTCTTTTGCTATGTTGGATGAATTTCTTTGATCCACTAATATCCAGTAGCATTATGCAATGTCCAGAAGTGTTAAGAATGATTGTGTCACCTCTGAATATGTCAATTTATATTGTGCACTAACCCTCTAATGAGTTGTTTCGAGTTTGGTGTGGAGGAAGTTTTCAAGGATCAAGAGAGGAGTATGATGCAACATGATCAAGGAGAGTGAAAGCTCTAAGCTTGGGGATGCCCCGGTGGTTCACCCCTGCATATATTAAGAAGACTCAAGCGTCTAAGCTTGGGGATGCCCAAGGCATCCCCTTCTTCATCGACAACATTATCAGGTTCCTCCCCTGAAACTATATTTTTATTCCATCACATCTTATGTGCTTTTTCTTGGAGCGTCGGTTTGTTTTTGTTTTTTATTTTGTTTGAATAAAATGGATCCTAGCATTCACTTTATGGGAGAGAGACACGCTCCGCTGTAGCATATGGACAAGTATGTCCTTGGTTTCTACTCATAGTATTCATGGCGAAGTTTCTCCTTCGTTAAATTGTTATATGGTTGGAATTGGAAAATGATACATGTAGTAATTGCTATTAATGTCTTGGGTAATGTGATACTTGGCAATTGTTGTGCTCATGATTAAGCTCTTGCATCATATGCTTTGCACCCATTAATGAAGAAATACATAGAGCATGCTAAAATTTGGTTTGCATATTTGGTTTCTCTAAGGTCTAGATAATTTCTAGTATTGAGTTTGAACAACAAGGAAGACGGTATAGAGTCTTATAATGTTTACAATATGTCTTTTATGTGAGTTTTGCTGCACCGGTTCATCCTTGTGTTTGTTTCAAATAAACCTTGCTAGCCTAAACCTTGTATCGAGAGGGAATACTTCTCATGCATCCAAAATACTTGAGCCAACCACTATGCCATTTGTGTCCACCATACCTACCTACTACATGGTATTTTCCGCCATTCCGAAGTAAATTGCTTGAGTGCTACCTTTAAAATTCCATCATTCACCTTTGCAATATATAGCTCATGGGACAAATAGCTTAAAAACTATTGTGGTATTGAATATGTAATTATGCACTTTATCTCTTATTAAGTTGCTTGTTGTGCGATAACCATGTTCACTGGGGACGCCATCAACTATTCATTGTTGAATTTCATGTGAGTTGCTATGCATGTTCGTCTTGTCTGAAGTAAGAGAGATCTACCACCTTATGGTTAAGCATGCATATGTTAGAGAAGAACATTGGGCCGCTAACTAAAGCCATGATCCATGGTGGAAGTTTCAGTTTTGGACAACAATCCTCAAATCTCAAATGAGAAAATTATTAATTGTTGTTATATGCTTATGCATAAAAGAGGAGTCCATTATCTGTTGTCTATGTTGTCCCGGTATGGATCTCTAAGTTGAAGAATAATCAATAGCGAGAAATCCAATGCGAGCTTTCTCCTTAGACCTTTGTACAGGCGGCATAGAGGTACCCCTTTGTGACACTTGGTAAAAACAATGCATTGTGATGATCCGGTAGTCCAAGCTAATTAGGACAAGGTGCGGGCACTATTAGTACACTATGCATGAGGCTTGCAACTTATAAGATATAATTTACATGATGCATATGCTTTATTACTACCGTTGACAAAATTGTTTCATGTTTTCAAAATCAAAGCTCTAGCACAAATATAGCAATCGATGCTTTTCCTCTATGGAGGACCATTCTTTTACTTTCAATGTTGAGTCAGTTCACCTATTTCTCTCCACCTCAAGAAGCAAACACTTGTGTGAACTGTGCATTGATTCCTACATACTTGCTTATTGCACTTATTGTATTACTCTATGTTGATAATATCCATGAGATATACATGTTACAAGTTGAAAGCAACCGCTGAAACTTAATCTTCTTTTGTGTTGCTTCAATACCTTTACTTTGAATTATTGCTTTATGAGTTAACTCTTATGCAAGACTTATTGATGCTTGTCTTGAAGTGCTATTCATGAAAAGTCTTTGCTTTATGATTCACTTGTTTACTCATGTCATATACATTGTTTTGATCGCTGCATTCACTACATATGCTTTACAAATAGTATGATCAAGGTTATGATGGCATGTCACTCCAGAAATTATCCGTGTTATCGTTTTACCTGCTCGGGACGAGCAGAACTAAGCTTGGGGATGCTGATACGTCTCCGACGTATCGATAATTTCTTATGTTCCATGCCACATTATTGATGTTATCTACATGTTTTATGCACACTTTATGTCATATTCGTGCATTTTCTCGAACTAACCTATTAACAAGATGCCGAAGTGCCGATTCTGTTTTCTGCTGTTTTTGGTTTCAGAAATCCTAGTAAGGAAATATTCTCGGAATTGACGAAATCAAAGCCCAGGGGCCTATTTTTCCACGAAGCTTCCGTAAGTCCGAAGGAGAGACGAAGAGGGGCGACGAGGGGCCACACCCTAGGGCGGCGCGGCCCCCCTTGGCCGCGCGGCCCTGTGGTGTGGGGCCCCGTGCCGCCTCTTGACCTGCCCTTCCGCCTACAAATAGCCTCCGTGACGAAACCCCCAGCACCGAGAGCCACGATACGGAAAACCTTCCGGAGACGCCGCCAACGCCGATCCCATCTCGGGGGATCCAGAGATCGCCTCCGGCACCCTGCCGGAGAGGGGAATCATCTCCCGGAGGACTCTACGCCGCCATGGTCGCCTCCGGTGTGATGTGTGAGTAGTCTACCCCTGGACTATGGGTCCATAGCAGTAGCTAGATGGTTGTCTTCTCCCCATTGTGCTATCATTGTCGGATCTTGTGAGCTGCCTAACATGATCAAGATCATCTATCTGTAATTCTATATGTTGCGTTTGTTGGGATCCGATGAATAGAGAATACTTGTTATGTTGATTATCAAAGTTATACTTATGTGTTGTTTATGATCTTGCATGCTTTCCGTTACTAGTAGATGCTCTGGCCAAGTAGATGCTTGTAACTCCAAGAGGGAGTACTTATGCTCGATAGTGGGTTCATGCCTGCATTGACACAGGGACAGTGATGAAAGTTCTAAGGTTGTGTTGTGCTGTTGCCACTAGGGATAAAACATTGATGCTATGTCTAAGGATGTAGTTGTTGATTACATTACGCACCATACTTAATGCAATTGTCTGTTGCTTTGCAACTTAATACTGGAGGGGGTTCGGATGATAACCTGAAGGTGGACTTTTTAGGCATAGATGCATGCTGGATGGCGGTCTATGTACTTTGTCATAATGCCCAATTAAATCTCACTATACTCATCATGATATGTATGTGCATTGTCATGCTCTCTTTATTTGTCAATTGCCCAACTGTAATTTGTTCACCCAACATGCTGTTTGTCTTATGGGAGAGACACCTCTAGTGAACTGTGGACCCCGGTCCAATTCTCTTTACTGAAATACAATCTACTGCAATACTTGTTCTACTGTTTTCTGCAAACAATCATCTTCCACACAATACGGTTAATCCTTTGTTACAGCAAGCCGGTGAGATTGACAACCTCACTGTTTCGTTGGGGCAAAGTACTTTGGTTGTGTTGTGCAGGTTCCACGTTGGCGCCGGAATCCCTGGTGTTGCGCCGCACTACATCCCGCCGCCATCAACCTTCAACGTGCTTCTTGGCTCCTCCTGGTTCGATAAACCTTGGTTTCTTTCTGAGGGAAAACTTGCTGCTGTGCGCATCATACCTTCCTCTTGGGGTTCCCAACGAACGTGTGAGTTACACGCCATCACTCATCTATACCTTCAAGCCATCTACATAATGAAGAAATAAGAAATGAAGTGCAAGTTCAAGATGAGTCTTCTTGAAAACATCATATACTTGAAGCTTGTTGTCCATATGGTGATCATGGATATATAAATATATGCCTAAGGAGAGTCTCTCCCATAGTGTCAAGTATGTGGGAGCAATTCACAATAATTCACCAAGCAAGCGCAATCAAGAAAGGCACTCCATATAGAGGCAGAAAATATCATCCTCATCAACCTCAAGTGAATGATCAAGGAAAAAATTGTTCTTGTTATGGTTACTTTCTTACCAGTTTCATGGCGTTGTTCGGAGATCGGTTTATAGGATAGATAGTTGTACTAATAAGAGGGACTCTCGAGTGAGTAACATGATCATACCGTTCGTAGAGATCTCAAACCTTTGCACCATATTTCTTGGTTTTTATTTGGTTCTATCTATTGGAAGATTTAGAAATTTCGGTTATCTCCATGACAAGCTCAAGTTCATCGAAAATAGATTTCATATGCATTCTCTGCTACATTTTCGATATTGGAGTTTTTACTAGTTTTTGTCTTTTATTGGGAGGTCAAATATTTTATCATGTGGTTCTATCCTCTCCTATTTGAATATGATGGTTCTCTTAATGATCTTGTAAAGTTTGTTATTGTGTTCAAAATGAGCCAAAGTTTGCTAAAAATCAGAGGCCAGACGCAAAAGATATCATGTTTTTTCCAAGGCAGTTTTCTGTCCGTTCCATGGTCGGTCCTACTGGACAAAAACCAAATGCGATGTTTTGTGCATTGCACGTGTCTATAATTAGTCCAATCCAGTTATGGTAGGACTCAAATGACCCATGAAGGCTGAAAATGAGGCCAACAACCATATTTGGGTGTTCCTATAAAAGGGACCTTCTTCCCAATAGTCCCATCCTTTCTTACAAGGGTTTTCCTCCACTATTGACCTTTTTGAGCTTGCTCACTCACAATACGTCCAATGTTTCTTGCATATTTTTCAGAGAGAAGAGAGGGGATAGCTAGGTCTACATCTCCACCAATCAATCCATCTTATTTTTTAGGGGAACCCATTAGATTTAGATCTCACATAAATTTGGTGTCCTCCTTTCATTGTTCTTCCTCTTCTATTGCACCTTAGCTTTTGTAGCTTTTTGGTGAACTTTGGAAGTGAGGTACTTGAGCACCTCATGTGTTTATGCCATTGCATCTGGAGTATCAGTTTGAGTTCTCCACAGTTCCCTTTCTTCTTCTGCACTGATTTACATGGACCCTTGTTTTTACCTCCCAAATCACCAGCTTGTTGATTATGTGAAGCAACTGGCTGGGGATTGATCCACTGATTAGGCATCATGTCAAATTTCCCAGCTTGTGGGAATTGGGGGAAAGGTCCACCAAAATCCCACTGCATATTCGCAGGCATGAATCCATATGGTGGACGGGGAAAAAAAATTGTTGTTGTCCTCAAGAGAAATCAAAACCTTGTTGCGCCCCTACATCTGTTGCTGGCCCTGGATCATAGGTCGTTGTTGTTGCTGCCACTGCTCTCCGTGGTAGCACCACCTCCACCTTGTTTCCTACCTCTACCTCGACTTGTAATCACCAGATCTTCCACAAACCCTTCTCCCTCTATCCCAAGATGACACATGCCTGCTTTCTCTACGTATCAAGGATGTGGCGGCGCAACCAAGGGAAAATGAACCCTAGTGTAGGCCATGGTTTCTTTTATAGGGAGCCCTCATCGAGTTGGCGATGATTTGGTAGGATACCTTTGCATATGCCAAAGCTGGTGGAAAAAGAGCTCCACCTCCTCCATGCTGTCCTCTTCTCCAACCTTTATCCCCACCCTCTCACTGCAGACTGGGCCTGGGAGCCGTACAGAGCTACGTTCCGGCCATGGATTGACCTTCAACGACTCAAAACTCCCGCCCCCAACCATTTTATCTGCAAAGGAGATCACAACTGCATTAAAGTCGACCACACCAGCTCCTCGAACGTCTCCCCCAGGAGCATCACATGGTGTCCAAACTGAAGCAGTGTTGCCGCTGCAATGACCTCTCTCCGTGTGAATCCTTCGTGCTCCTGGATCCTTTCCCACATTGGAGGCATGTGCTTGTTCGCTGCATAAACCACTGCTGAGAACGGGGACAACTCCCTCCGCGGATTGCCTTGCCATCGGGGATAATGGGGAACTGGGTAGGCGCCGAGCGCCTCACCAATCTCACCTCTTGCTCCTCCTCCATGATAGCCTTCAGAGAGGCGAATTTTTGACCAGGCTTCAAGACCAGATTCGGCGCATGCAAAGCCATGACCATTGTTCTCGGAGTCGGAGCCTGTAACGCCATCACCACCTGGGGCCGTGGAGAGCGGCCCAAAAGAGCCAAAGCAGACCGGTGTGCAGAGTGGCACCAAAACCGACTGAAATCGAACACTGGAATCCTTGGTGACCTCAGCCCCCAACTGTGCCATGATCGGACCTTCCGGGAGGCCCAGAGTCCAACCATGCCTCGGCGACCTCGCTCGTGGCCCACCATGGAAGGGAATCGAGGTGATCCCGCCATGAACATTGCCCGGAGCTTTTTTTCCCCAGCGGTAAGTATCCACTTCAGCCCCATGAAACACTAATCAGGTAGAGCTGCACATCCTGATCACTATTAACTCCATTCTAAAATATATAAAAAATTATATTTTAAAGCGAAGATAATACTTCGGTATGTGCTGAATTTAGTTTATATTGATTGCAAAAGATGAGAATGAAAAGAGAAGAGGATATGGTTCATCTAACGCATGGAACACAACATGCGCACCTACGCGCGGCAGTTAAATGCATGCACGGCGACCGCACGCGGGTACACGTATACGACGCAGCCACGTTGGTGTACACGATAACTCGATTTACATCGACGATGTTAAGGTTTATGCACTAGCCACATGTTAAGGTTCATGCACTAGCCACTTGAACTAAAAGTCCGAACTGATGGAAAGGGGAAGACAATCTACTTATACACGTCAACACCCCCTCTCACGTGTGACGGAAAGACGAGAAGACAAGTCAACACGTGTAGAGAGGCAAAGAGGCAGCGCCGGGACCACACGCCACACGGCAAGAGGCTGCGGGGGAATTTAGAAGAAATTGGGGATTTTTAGAATAAATTGTGAAAGCCAGGATTTGAACTCGAGACCTGGGGCTCTGATACCATGTTAAGGTTCATGCACTAGCCACTTGAACCAAAAGTCCGAACTGATGGAAAGGGGAAGGCAATCTACTTATACACGTCAACAGACGCATCGGCTACTCCCCGCAACCATACGAGCTATCCTAAAGAGTGCATGAAATGGACAACCGACGACTTCAGAACAAACCCTAGCCGCCTCCATTTTAGCCTCTTTCATAGATCGATTCCCTCTTCTTCGTTCGGTTCCATCGACGTCTGAAGGAATGGGGAATTTGATCTATGCGTGAAGTTTTTAATAAAAGTAGTGTTGTAAGTAGTTTATGTTAGGGTTTTTGTAGCCGTCTTCTTGGTAGATTTCCTCAATGGAGATGGCATCGTCTGCAATAAGTGATCTTCGGCCTTTCGTTCGATGACGATATCTTCTTTCCGGCATCAATGGTGGTGTTGAAAGATTACAATTCTATAGGTATGGGCATTTAGATCTTTCTTCATCAGATCAATTTTCGACCTTTTCTCATGGTTGTCGCGAGGAGAATTATCCTCGCAATTTTTGTCCCGGCTGCTACGTCCTCGAAAATGGTGATTTGTACTCTCGGCTCTCCAGTGATGTCGACAAAGATAGTCGGTTGTTATTCCCTGAGATACTTTAATGGTTGCGTGGGTGCACACAACCTTGGTACTGCGGTTCAAATTAAAATTATGAACCTTGTTGGTATTTACATGTCTATGGTTTATTATATATCTTTGTCCGACTTAAAAAAAGTATAAGACCGTGCCTTGAAAGAAGAAAGAGTTTGAAGACTTCAAAAATTTGCTTGTATCTTTTAGACTTTATTTTGTAATCGTTGAAGATAGCCCGTGTATATCTATCATGTACTATTTATTACTATCAATATATGTGGTATTGATTGTTAAAAAAAAACGTTAGCTATCCATATGCTACATGGCCCATGTCGGTCCATCAATGGACGACGGTTGTGACAGCGTCTACTGCAGTCAATCAACAAGATAAAAGAAACAGCCTGACACACCTTATCCATATCTATCCATCTATCATGGCTGGGCTTTGACAATGAATATTTTAGTTAACTACCGCGGTCTGTGGTTAGCGAATCTATGGAATGGCAACTTTTGATTAGTTAGGAGTACTAGTTATTTTTTTTAAACGAGGTAAAAGCTTTGCCCATTCATTGATTAAACAAGGAGTTTACAAGAAACTAAAAGTTTTAGACATAATACAAGTTTACTCTCGCGGCATCAAATTGCACCCGCTAATACCCAAAGCGTAGCTTCTTTTTTAATCCTCTCGAAGACGACTTGCGAAGGGGCGTGCTTGTTCTTGAAAACTCTATCGTTTCTCTTATTACAGACCTTCCAAATAATGAGCATGACAAGAGAGTAGCAAGCGTTGCAAGCTAGTAGTTATTTTCGAATCTCATATCCTTAACCTTATCAACGCTGCAAGCTAGTAGCAAGCGCTGTGTCGCTCACGTCGTTTGCAAGCCATACGAAGCTCGACAGTTGCGGAAGAAAGCAAGCGTAGACGCGCCAACGGCCGGCCAACCGGCCAACCGGCCGGAGGTAACTGGAAGTACGTATCCAACTGCTAATTAACGGCCGACGATAGCTTGCGCGTTCCAACGAGCATATCTATCAGAAGAAGTCGGTAGTCAGAGCGTGTGTGTGTGTCCGGTGCATTTTGGAGCAGGTGTTGCAACTGTGCGCCACAACACTCGCTGTCTCCGGGGTATACGATGATGATATCGACAGTGGGATGGATGTGATGTCGCAGCTTGTAGGTTCATACCGACCATTCCGTCCTGTTTAACTCGCTGTGTGTGAAGCTCGTGAAGCCGTGTTGCTGTTCCTGCACTTGGAAGAGCCTGCGACCAGGAGTGAACCGTAGTGTATCGGCGTAAATGCAGCGTGTGTGGTGATGTACACGTTTTGTCGGCAGGCGTTCATGGAGCGACAAGACACGGATACGGTTGAAGCTGACGGCCAGAGATGCGAGCGTGATCCATCCCGATTGGATTTGCACTGGATAACTTTTCCTTTTTAAACTTAATACTAACGGATAAGTTATTTTAGTCCAAACTCAAAACACTGCCTTTGACTGTTAGCAACCAGGAGTAACTATCCTTACATCGATCACATCATCCACAGGTTATGGGAGAATAGGTTAATTTGACTATGCATAGCAGTAGTAGCAAATTTACAACATAAGGCGCTTTGCGTCAGCGGATCAGCGAAAAGACATCGTTTATCCAACCTTAAGCTCGATCCATGAGCGGCTCCCTAGCTCCCCGCCACGTTGCCGGAGAGCCATGCGATGCCTAACGCTTGTGTAAGGGTATCTCCAGTCGGCTAACCGCATTTCCATAATTTAAAGTGACCGTTTTCATCTGTTTAGGTTGGCTATGGACACGAAACGGCTGCCCTAGCTCGTTGTCTGTTTGACGCATTTTTTTTTACTTTCCATTGATAAAACAACCTAATTTCCAGTGGAGGAGGAGGAGGGAGGCCGACACTACCGACGTAGGCCATTGATTCCACGACGACGACAGACGCGGTGGAGGAGGAGCAGAGGCATGTAAAGCCAACCTAAAAGCCTCTTCCTCTGACAAGCCCGCTGACATGTGCGCGGCGGTGTACTGGGGCAGCGGCCATTCCGGTAGTCCCAAAAGGCGTTGTCAATGGACTACACTGAGCCAGTGTTATTGAGGGAACTCGGGGCACCGGCCCCGAGATTCTGCCAGCTTTGTGGACGCTCACCTCGTGTCGTGTAAACGAGGAGGTTGTCCTCGGTATTGTTCGTGTGTTAACATGTTAAGGTGGGATCCCACCACGATTTCACTTATAGTATATTTCATTTTTAATAATCAAATTTTTTGTGTTAAAATTATATTAGAAAAAGTAAAATACACTACAAGTGGGATCCCACTAGAGTATATATATATTTTTTAATCTAAATCTTAGTGTCAAAATTACATTAGTAAAGGTAAAATACACTACAAGTAAAATTTAAAAGGCATCCCACTTAACATTCTAGACAGGTGTATCTTGGGCAACTTGGCGGAGCTGGTTCCCCGCTGATATAGTAGCCTCCCGTTGCTACGCTTTTTTTTTTCTTTTCTGAACAGACATACGCATATTTAAGTCAGGCTACGGTGGTTGATTCAAAAAAAAAAAAAAAAGCCAGGCTACGGTGGAGTGTTCAGTTTCGTTCCATTTGTTTGGACACGTTTGGTAGTCTGGGTTCGATTTGGGACTCACTGACGCAGTGGTGCGAGGGACCTGCGCGTTCGGAACGAACCACGAGCTAGAATTAGCCTGTTATTTGGTAGGTTGGGTCCCATAGTTTGGGCCAAAAAGGCCTTTTTATTTTTTAATGCAGCCAACCTCAAGTCTCAGATTGAACAACTCTTTCGCATTCTGAAATCGATTCCTTCGAGTAAACTCGTTGAGGTGCTACCTTGTTTTCTTGAAGGGAGGTACAAATACCAGGTTGGTATGCATATTCAACATCTCCAAGGTAGAACTTACCCTCAGAGATTTGCAACCCACCAGGCCTTAACAAGCTGTCGGATAGGATGCTTGCATCATGAACTGAACCCTCCCTTCCAGCAAGCATGTACGTGAACCTTATATCGAAATCCGCAGCTGCTAGCATGTTCTGGCTGATGTAGTGCTTCCTCTCGCGAAATGTTGCAGACATTGATTTCGGTACCCTTGCAGTCACATGAGTACCATCAATAGCTCTAATGCAACCCTGTCAAATAATTAACACACAATCATGTTTGTGACTGTACCACACATCTAATAAGTAGGACGAACATGATTTTGTACTCACCCTGAAATACGAGAACCACATGTAGCTGTTCTTGATCTTGGGTGGTGTGTTCATCGATGCTGGCTTGATCATTTCACCTCTGGCTCCCAAACTGCGTACAACACCTGCTGGAAGTACCGAGAGATAGTCTCCGTGGATTGTCTGAATGTGCTATAATTATAACCCACGACAGGAAGAAATATTGCGACTTGTTGTTCGACAGAGGTGTGGATGCTATCAACCGGCAGTCTTCTAGACCTGAACGTTTTCACAAGTGCATAGAAATGGGCTCTTCTTATCCGAAGCATCTGGATCTATATCGTTGCAGTTGTAGATGTAGTTTAGGTTGGCAATCCTCTTCTTATCTTGTTGTACCTTAGGACCGTACATGACGGGAGGAAAAGCAACATGCCTAACTGTTGTCTTGTGCACCATCAAGATCCAGGCTTGTATGCAAATGATGAGTGATGCGGCGTGATGGACAACCTGGAGCTGGTCGGTCTACTCAAACAAGATCTATGCATTGCAGACGGTCTTATCGAACCCAACTAGTTCTACCAACATGAATCTAACACTACAGTAGAGCAGAGGAGTTTCCCCTTACTTCCGTCATGGCGAACGATGGAGACGGCCAAAAGTCGAAGAAGATGTGCGTAGGCTCCACCACGGCTGGAAACAACGATCCTGGTTTAGCACCGGAGACCAAAGGGAGGAGCTACTCGTCCAGACCACGGCTAGGGTCAGATGCGCGAGGCCAGATCTGGATCGCTGCAGCTGCCGCTAGTGCGAAAATTGGGGAAAAGGAAATTTTGGGAGGGGGCTAATGGATAGGGTAACCGAAGATGAGGTTACCTCTACCTTTGTCGCGCAACGCCGCTCAGATTTTGCCTTCTCCCGCCATGCCGAGGCGGAGTCCCGCGTGAACGGCGTTGTCGATTTTCGTCTCGCTAGGGCATGTTCCTGAAAAAACTGTCAAACTGAACGTTCCTTCGGAACCTGTCTTGGAGGTGTTTTAAGAAGCGTGCGATGCGACAACACGAAGGAGCCCAGAAAACTAAACGACCCAAAAACTACTAGACACATGCGAGCCAAAGGGTGCCCAGCTACCCAAACTCGCCGTTTGTCACTCCATCGCACGCGGTGTGTACCGCAAGTGTCTTCCCGTACGTATGTAGCTGCATATTTTCTTTTCCTATCTGTAGCTGCATATTTAGGCTACCTACCCATCCATCTGCAGCCAAGAACGATATACATATACACGGTGAGGAGAGGGTTTTAGGTAGTCGTTCTGTCGTCCTCCTCCAAGGGCGACTCGGGCGAACCCTAGCCGCCGCCGCCATCTTCCCCTCCCCCTCCCTTCCCCTCCTCGTCGTCCCCGGAGGCTGCCGCCAGCGAAGCCTGGCGCGGCCGGTGATGGGGGCGGCGGGATCCTCGCGTGGTCCCCTGGTGCGGTGGTAGGAGGCACGCCTCCGCGCCGGGGGGGATGATCCCGGTTCTGGTTGATCGCGGCGCGGGCGGTGTTGGGGGCGGCGGCGCGGCCCTGGCCATGGCGGCACAGCCCCCTTCACCGTTCCTCGTCGTGGCCTCGCCGGGAGGGTGGTGTTGGGGGCGGCGGCGCGGCCCCGGACCCTGGCGCGGTCCTCTCCTCCTTCCTCGCCTTGGCATGGCCGGGTGACAAGGTATCAACCTGTCAATGCCTATGGATTGTAGGCTAGGGTTTAGTTAGAAGTAGAGGGTAAGTAGATCTCGAAGGTTTCAGCCGAAAAGTACTCGACGATTATGAAAACTAGGGTTCGTAGACAATGATTCGATGATCTCTTCGTCCCTCGACTCCCCCTTTATATAGGAGGCGGAGCCGAGGGTTTCGTTTTGTACAAGTTACAGAGTCCGGGACGGTTTCTAACTCATCCCGCTAGATTACAAATAACACTTCCTATTACAACTCTAACTTTCCTTAATATATCTTGGGCTCCCGAATCTTCTTATTCTTCGGGTAATGGGCCTTCAGTAAACCCCGGGTACTATCTTCGGCAGGCCCATTTGGGATGCCTATGTCAGTAGCCCCCGAGATTTTGCTTGAATCGTAGAGTCAGGGAAAATCTCCACTATTTATTTTTATTCAACAGCTTCAACTTTTTTATATTTCTTCATAAAATTCTATATTGTACAGGGATAATGGTAGTTGGGGCTAGTTCATCTGACGGATCAGGTACTAGTTAACTGCTCTAGTGGCAATCCGCAAAAACCTACTTCAAGATCACGTCCCTGGACATGATCTCGGGATACTGGTGTAAACTTCGACAGGTGCCGCTTAAGGTCTTACCATTCTGTCGAGTCCCAGTCAAATTTATCGAGTACCTAACGCGTCCGTTAGGATTTTTCTTCGTATCTGTTGATACGGATAAAAGTAGCAGAGCGCAGTCTTCGGCGATGCCACGCCCAGCAGAACGGATCTGGGGTCTTACCTTCGCAAATTTGCGGCATTCAGAAATTGATCGCAACTTTGGCGTTCTGAGAATATATTGTCGAGTGCTTTTCCGGCTGTTGGAATGGCACATTTTATCGAGTCAAAGATGACTTATATTGCTCTCCCGATGGGAGTATATGTAGAGTTAGTTAAAGCTCGAAATATATTCTTTTGCTTTTCTATCTTTCTTTTTTAATTTCATCGGGTACGCGAACAGCGTTCCCGATGGGAGTAGCCCCCGAGGCTACATCCAAGGACTTGTGCTTGGTTGTAGGCTCAACATTTTAGTCCACCTTGTCGCTATATTGTCATTATTTCTCGATATGATCTTCTTTTCATCTCTCGGGTGCGCGAACAGCGCTCCCGATGGGAGTAGCCCCCGAGGCTACAGCCAAGGACTTGTGCTTGGTTGTAGGCTCCCACAATTTCTATATTGCCATACTCGAAATTTTACTTTTGTCGAAGTAGCCCCCGAGCATTTGGGCAAAAACTTGTATTTGATCAAAGGCTCCCGAAGTATTTAATAACTTCTCCTGCCGCCAATCTTCTTTTATTTTTCTTGTCGGCATGCTTCCCTTAGTCAAATTTACTTCATCTCTGTTAATAGTCGTGATTTTTCTGCCTTGTGGGTCCATTGTTTCCACCACATTGACACGTCGTGCAAGTGGGGGACACACGTCCTCCGCTTTTCCTGGCGCACGTACTGTAACGCCTGTTCTATTCCATGTCAGTAAAAATACCTTTTTACCCTTTATCTACAAGATCTTTTTTCACCACACGATTTCCTCATCCAACGGTGCATTGCTTCGCCCAATTCCTATATAAACCTTTCTTCAACCTCCGTTCACTCCTTCGCTTGCGCCGCACATCTGTTCCTCTTTGCAAAAACTTCCACTGCGCCCAACTCTCTTTGATCTTACACACGCACGAACTTTGCTTTTCCAGTGCCGTTGATGCCACCGCGCACGCGACTCACTCGCCACAGTACTCCAGAGTCCAAGATGGCCGCTGAAGATCTTGAGTGGGAGAGATCTAAAATCTCCAACCAAGACGTCAACATGCTGAAGAGGCTAGGCCTGATGAAGAAAGAGGACGCCATCCGCTTTCCCAGCGAAGAAAGCTACCCAACCCCTCCAATGGAGTACCGGGTTAGTTTCGTTGATCACCTCATCCGCGGCCTTTCTGCCCCAATTCACGATTTCCTCCGCGGCCTTCTTTTTGTTTATGGGATTCAGCTGCACCAGTTGACCCCCAATTCCATCCTCCATGTCTCCATTTTTATCACTCTTTGCGAATGCTTCCTTGGAATCCCTCCTAATCGGGCTCGTGGAAACGCATTTTCTGCCTCCGCCGCAATGGCTCCCACAACGCCACCTATAACATAGGCGGCGTTGTTATCTGTGTCCGAACTGACGTTGATTACTTCGACGTCAAATTTCCTGATTCTGTCCAAGGGTGGCGCAAAAGGTGGCTCTACATACACGAAGAAAGTGCCAATTCTGTGGAACACAACATAGTCCCTTTCGACGGAAGTGCCAAAATTCTGCGCCGCCGCTCCTGGGATGCTGAAGCTTCCGAAGAAGAGAAAACGGCGACAGAAGCACTTATGTCTCGTATTCATCAGCTTCAAAATACTCGAGGCAAGGAGCTGTCTGGTGTTCAAATCACCGCCTACTTCCTTAGGATTAGAGTGCAGCCTCTTCAGGCTCGCAAAAATCCCCTTTGGACGTATGCTGGTGAAAATGACGCCAATAGGCTCTCCAATGATCTTTCTGTAAAGGACTTGGAGAAGCTTATTCGAAGAATTTCCTCGCTTAACAAGAAGGATCCTATTCCCTCCTCTTGCCGCGTGGAACCATACAGCTCCGCCAATCCTCTCCCTGAGGTATTTTGTCTTCTCGAATTTTTGTCTTGTTCCGAACTTTCCCTGCATCTCATTGTATTGATATCTCTCTAATTTTTCTTTGGTCGCTATTTTCCTGCAGAACCATCCTACTGCGGTTTCCCTTCCTCCTCTTCCTGAGGATGGAGAAGTCGAAGAATGAGCTATCGTCGCCGAAGACAACCAGGGTTCTTCTCTTCCTGAAAGTGAAGTCGCAGGTTCTCACAAATCTGCGGCTTCCCATGAAAAAGAAGTTGAATCTGACGCCAGCGAGTCGACGCAATCCCTTCCTCCTGCTGTTTCCCCAAGGAACAAAAGGAAAAGGAATGACGCCGAGGATTCTGGCACCTCCAAAGCCGAAGAAGCCGATCCTTCACGCCAAAAGGTGGCTTATGATCCATATCTTGAATCCCTCGTCAGCTCGTAAGTTGTTTTTTACTTCTTCTTATCATTGTACTCGAAGTTCTTTTGTCTGTCTTGTTTTTTATGCTGTCGTCTTTTGTTCGCAGTGATGATGAGGAAGAACCACCAACTCTTGACGTGGCTGCTCGAACGAGCTCGTCACGTACTCTAGTTGTTTCAGAGACACCAGCTGAAGGAGAAAAATCCTCGCCTCCTCAACGAAACGTCGTCACCACAACTCCGCCAGCGAGCCCCCTTGCTCCTTCACCAAAAAGGACAAGGATTGAAACGATTGTTGAGCCTGCCCCTCAATTGGGCGGCTCTTCTACTTTGCTCTTGGATGATGTAAGTTTGTCGATATCTATATTTCCTCTATTTTGCTTTTTCACGCCTTCACTCTTTTTTCATGCCGATGTTTCTCTTGCTTTGTTCTTCTTTGACAGCCCATGATCAAAGATCTTATCCGCATCGGATCCCAATTCATTGGGTACCGTGAGTATGCCAGCAGAACTGAAGGTAACAACTTTTATGCTTGCCGTTCTTTCTGACTTTTTGCTCCTGTTGTTTGTCGCGATTTTTGATCTTTCTTCTTCTTTTTTTTTTATCTCGACAGAGAAACTTGCAGAGGCCAACAAACGTGCCGACGCACTTGCTCAAAAACTGGAGCAAAGTGAGGCGGCTCGCAAGAAAGCCGAACTTGTTGCTAGCGAAGCCAAAGCCGAGGCTGATGAAGCCAAAGCAAAAGCTGCTAGTGTCGAGGAACTGCAGAAAAGACTTGAGGATGCTGAATCTTCTTTAAACGAGCATAAAGCTGCACAAGCTGCTCGTGAACAGGGGATCCTCAAGCGCCTGAAATCACAAAGTCGACGCACTCACAGTAATACTATTGATCCCTTCTATTTTTATGAGAACCACTGTTTCTTGTTTTTGACCAACGTTTTGTTTCCTGTGGCAGACCAAACAAACCAAGAGTTTGATCTGGAGAATCCCGTCAATGACCCTCTCCTTGACGCACTTTCTTATCTAGAGCTTCATGGGTCCGAAATTCGTGAAGGCGTGGCAAATGCTAGTGCAGGATTGTCGACGCTGTTCCCCTACTTCTTCCCGAAGAAAGAGGAGCCCCCGACTTTCCTTGCCCTTGCCAAGAGCTTCAATTCATCAGAGGACCTTGGGTGAAGATGCGTCGGGAAAATATGAAGATTCTTGTCGAAAGCACTTTGTTGCCCTGGTTCTTTGACAGCCAACAGACTGTTGATTGGATGAAAGTTGGCGACACCGATCAGATAGAGCAATCAAGATGGAGGTCGCTGATTAAGGCAGCCAAGCCCAACACGAAGAAAATCTTGGCCTATCTCGGGATCAAACCAGCTTCAACTCCTAGCTCATCAAGGCCGGAGGTCTAGTTGCATGCCTCTTTGTTTTTCTTTCCCTGTTTCTTTTGCTCTTGTCGCCAAAGTAGTTATTTGGCGACACGTACTTCATTAGCTCCACTGTAAGGCCTTTGTAATTATTCTGAAAGATTAATGAAAATTCTATCTTTGCTTGTTGATTGATGTTGTCTTGTTAAATTTCAGTTGGTATTTGATAACTATACTCCATCTTCCGCTCCTTCCAATGTTTCGCCTTCTTCTTCTCGCTCAAGGAGAACTCTTGCTGATGCTACACCTGTCGAAGATTCCTTGCCGCGAGAATTGGATGAACTTCGGCAGCAACTTCAGTATGCAAAGAAGCAAACACTTGTGATGATGGAAAAGTCTCGTAAGTCATCTGAAGCCGAAAAAATTGCACTTCAGCAAGCTCACGAGGCCGTGGCTGCTAAGGAAATCGCTGCTTCCGAGGCTGAAAAGGCGACTACTCGAGAAAATTTCATGCTCGAGTTAATGAATGAAGCCAGTGCGGATATGTCGGGTATGCTTGTTTCATCCTCCGATATCTTCCGTCTCCATGCTGCGTCTCTTAAAGTTTTCTGCTCTGTTGTTTTAATAGGTTCCTTTACTGATGCTGTTGCTGAAGAAGAGAGGGTAAATACTAGGACGAACCTCCTTGTTAACCTTGCCCTTGACCATGGTTCTCTGTTTTGGGCTACCCCAGAGAGGACCCGCCAGATTGTCAGATTTCAGGATCACGCCTCTCAAACTCGCGACTTCCTTGACTTCTGTACCAGGACCTTGTCTATGGTTTATAACTCCATGTTTCCTCGGAACGTTCAACCACAAACTCTTCCCGAGTTAATGGGGAAATTTAAGGATTCCCACAAGATCCATGATTTTGTCAGAGCTCAACTGGTGGCTGGCGCTAGATTTGCCCTTATCATGCTTCAGATCTGCCACTCAAAGCTTGACCTGACCCAAGTTGTTGTGAAAGTTCATGAGAAGGTAAGGCGCCGAAGAGTTGGTGTCGACCGAATTAACACGAAGGTTTCGCCTATAGCCGAAGAAATGATTGAAGACCTTCTTCGGATGGATGCCGACTTTTTTGCAGATGGTCATTATGCTGATTTTCTTGGCGCTGCTCCTGAAGAAAATAGAATTACCCTTGATGACATATTGAATCATGACTAATTATTTTCCTCTGGTAGATAACTCTTCTTTGTAACCCATGATTGTGATTATATTGTGAAGCAATCATCATATTTCTATATTTGTCTAGCCCCCGAGTGTTTCGGTGGCTATTTACTGTATTTTGTGTATTGCGAGGTTTTGAACCAAGGCATTTATTCAATATGTAGTTTTGGCGAGTATCAGCCCCCGAGCTTCTTTATTGAGTACTATTTTGTATTTTTATTGACTCGCGAGGTATTTTAATACCAAGGCGAGGCTTTTCTTTTTTCGAAGAACTATATTGAAATTCGTCGGATCGGAGACTTTGAGCGTGTCGATAAAGAAAAGTTATATTGACACTATCTTTATTATATTGCAGCACCGCGAGCCCGCCTCATTAAAAACCTTTCCCGGCCCCACTCGGTGCCCCGAAAAAGGAAAAGAGTGCGTCTGAAAACTCGCGGGCGTTTCAGTACATTGAAGTTTTACAAGGACTATATTTCAGCTCTAGGCGTAGAACCGCCTGAGTTGCGCCACGTTCCAGGGGTTTTGCTCCTCCACCCCTGTCTTCTTGTCCTTTATCCTGTATGCTCCTCCTCCGATTACTTCCGTGACAATGTAAGGGCCAAGCCATGGTGACTCGAGTTTTTCATGACTTTTTTGCGTGAGCCGAAGAACTAGGTCTCCCACCTGAAAAGATCTTGGCCGCAAACGTCGACTGTGGTAATTCTTCAAGTCCTATTGGTATTAGGTTACCCGAGACAGTACTTCGTCTCTAGCCTCATCGAGTGCATCGACGTCATCTTCTAGCGCTTTTCTCGACACCTCTTCATCATATTCCACGACTCGTGGAGAGTCATGCTCTATCTCGATTGGTAGTACTGCTTCTGCTCCATGAACCAAGAAGAACGGAGTTTCTTGTGTTGCTGTGTTTGGTGTTGTTCGTATGCTCCATAATACACTGGGCAGCTCCTCTGGCCAGGTGTGTCGAGTGATGACCCACAAGTATAGGGGGTGTATCGTAGTATCTTCGATAAGTAAGAATGTCGATCCCAACGAGGAGCAGAAGGTGTTGACAAGCAGTTTCGATGAAGGATTCACTGTAAATGCTCACAGACAAGTATTCAGGGGGGTTTGATGTAACAGTTGAATAAAGTACGAGTATGTAAAGTGCGAGAGTAATAATTGCAGCGAGTGGCCCAATCCTTTTTAGCACAAAGGACAAGCCGGTTTGTTTACTTATAATGACCAAACGTTCTCGAGGACACACGGGATTTTAGTCTAGTGCTTTCGCTACATACGGCTAAATAATCTTCATTGTTGTGATAAGTGTTGTGTGGGTGAACCTATGCTAATGTACCGCCCTTCCTAGGACTAATACATACTTGTGATTATACCCCTTGCAAGCATCCGCAACTACAAGAAAGTAATTAAGAAATAAATCTAACCACAGCCTTAAACTCTGAGATCCTGCGATCCCTCCTGCATCGATATACCAACGGGGGTTTAGGTTTCTGTCACTCCGGCAACCCCGCAATTGGCAAACGAATACAAGATGCATTCCCCTAGGCCCATAAATGGTGAAGTGTCATGTAGTCGACGTTCACATGACACCACTAGAAGAATAACACCACAACTTAAATATCACACCATTGAATATTACTCAACCATAGTTCACTACTAACATTTAGACTTCACCCATGTCCTCAAGAACTAAATGAACTACTCACGAGACATCATATGGAACATGATCAGAGGTGATATGATGATGAACAACAATCTGAACATAAACTTGGTTCAATGGTTTCACTCAATAGCATCAACAACAAGTAGAAATCGATACCGGGAGAGTTTCCCCTATCAAACAATCAAGATCAAACCCAAATTGCTACGGCGGTGACGGTGTCCAGCGGTGATGACAGCGGTGATGATGGTGGAGATGATGATGATGGTGATGGCGATGATGTCCAACTCGATGACGGTGACGATGGCGTCGATTTCCCCCTCCCGGAGGGAATTTCCCCGGCGGATTCCTGCCCGCCGGAGAGCTCTTTTCTCTCTGGTGTTCTCCGCCCCGCAGAGGCGGCTGTAACTCCTCGCGAGGTACCCTCTGTGGCTTAGGTCTTCGGGACGAAGGGTTTGGCGAAGAAAAGGAGGCGAAAGGGGCCGTGGGCCCTCCACACCACATGGCGGCGTGGCCAGGGCCTGGGCCGCGCCGCCCTAGGGTGTGGGCCCACCCTGGCTCCTCCTGGCTCCTCCTTCTGGCTTCCTCCGTCATCTTGAAAAATAGGATTTTTGGTATAATTTCCTTCCAGAGTTGATCTTCCGAAATATTGCGTTACGACGGTGCTTTTTCCAGCGAGAATCCTGGCTCCGGTGTTCGATCCTCCAATAATGATGAAACATGCAAAATAGATGAAATAACATAAGTATTGTGTCCCAATATGAAATATATCAATGAATAACAGCAAATTATGATATAAAATAGTGATGCAAATTGGACGTATCAACTCCCCCCAAGCTTAGACTTCGCTTGTCCCCAAGCGAAACTGAGCTCGATAGACATGACCACATGTTTATGGAGTGAAGAGTCGATAAATAAAATACGGACAAGAAGCATCATATTCATTCACACAGGACATTATAGTAAACAACCTCTTATAACTCATATTGAAACAAGTATAAGGTAATCACAAGTAAAGGTGCATGAGAAATCATGATTGGTGATGGCAAACTTCGTTCTTGGTCAGAGAACAATTAACAGATTATATTTATCTCATTGAGCAGCGCTCTCATGTTAGAGTTTATAAGGCACAACTTGCATACTCAAGCATAATGGTCTTCTCATAATCATTGATAACTTGCAAAGCTATATTCATTCAGATAAAACTTGTACTAAACAAGGAAGAATAAAAGACATGATGTAGCAAATCACAATATAATGGTTTGATCACAACTACTCAAATGCTTGCTTGAGATGGAGGGAAATAGGTTTACTGACTCAACATAAAGTAAAAGACAGGCCCTTCGCAGAGGGAAGCAGGGATTAAATCATGTGCTAGAGCTTTTTCAGTTTTGCAATCATATAAAGAGAATAAAAGTAACATTTTGAGAGGTGTTTGTTGTTGTCAACGACTGGTAGCGGGTACTCTAACCCCCTTGCCAGACAACCTCCTAAGAGCGGCTCCCATATTATTTTCATTTTGTGTGGCACTCCTTCCAACCTTTCTTTCACAAACCATGGCTAACCGAATCCTCGGGTGCCTGCCAACAATCTCATACCATGAAGGAGTGCCTTTTTATTCTAGTTTTATTATGATGATGACACTCCCCCCAACCTTTGCTTACACAAGCCATGGCTAACCGAATCCTTCGGGTGCCGTCCATCAATCACATACCATGGAGGAGTGTCTATTTAATTTAATTAATTTGGGACTGGGAATCCCATTGCCAGCTCTTTTTGCAAAGTTATTGGATAAGCGGATGAAACCACTAGTCCATTGGTGAAAGTTGCCCAACAAGATTGAAAGATAAAACACCACATACTTCCTCATGAGCTATGAAACATTGACACAAATAAGAGATACTAAGTTTTGAATTGTTTAAAGGTAGCACATGAAGTATTTACTTGGAATGGCAGAAAATACCATGTAGTAGGTAGGTATGGTGGACACCAATGACATAGGTTTGGGTTAAAGTTTGGATGCACGAGAAGTATTCCCTCTCAGTACAGGTCTTTGGCTAGCAAGGTTAATTAGCAAGCATAAGAGTCGAGAGAAACAAACAAATATACATGTGATAGAAACAATCATGCATCTTCCTTGTAAGCACAAACAATTTTAACTTCAGAATAATAAGCTATGAGCTAACAAGAAAGACAATGAAACATCTACATGTATTTCTCTTTTCTATTTAAACCTCAAAGTGTTGTTGCTATTGACCAATGCTAAGTTTGCCAAAACCAAATAGATTTATTCAATGCTCCCAAAGTGATACCAATACTAACAACAAGGTGAATCATATAGTAGAGATTGCAAACTAAAATAAGATGTGCAATATGTAAATGATAAGACTTCTCATTAATATTCCATAACGATAACTCACACCAAGGGATACATAGATAACCAACTAAAGGAGAGACACTTCCAACTGCAACCCATCTTATATGATAACTTCCCTACTCATGATATGACACTACTTGACAATAAAAGTAAAAGGTAGTGATAATGTGATACCGCGGCACTCCCCCAAGCTTGGAACAAACCAAGGGGATGCCAATACCGATGATGAATTACTCCTTCGGCGATGGTGGTGATGAATTCCTGACAAGCTTCTCAATAAGCTCCTGAAGCTCGTCAATCCTGTGTATGAGATTGCGAATCATCTCTGAGTTGTGCTCGACGCGGTTAAAGAGTCTGTCTGATGGCGAGTCCCAGCTCCTGGAGTTATTTCCCCACTCTTCAGCCTCAGGCTCCTTCTCTCCTGCAGTGTTAGAGCGATCTATATCCCACTGGCTAGGCAATGCCGCCTTGGGAGTCCCTTCAATTTGATTATTGAAAATTAGATTGTGGAAGGGGTGATGAGTGCCTGATGGAGATGTTTTCGGAGCTAGGTAATGGCGTGGAACTGCTCCTCCAGTGCGAATTCTTGCGCTCTTGTTTGCACTAAAAGGGTTGTCCACCACCTTGATGCTTGCGATGGTAGCACGCGGGTGTGCGCGCGAGTCTTCCTCCACCTCTTCTTCATCTTCTTTCTTGACGTCCTTGTCTTCCTCTTTCCACCCAAGATCTCGATCATCTTCATCCGGGGACTCCTTGCCCTTGTTCTTGGAAACCATGGTGCTTCTAGACTGAAAACAGATCCTGGCAGAAACAGCTCGAAACAAAACACGTCGAAAACACGATATACGGACCTCCAGGGGTCCGGGGGATTATATAGCAAAATTTTTCACGACATACGGAAAGTACCAGATCGAACCAGAGTCGGAAAGGGGCGACGGGGCGGCCAAACCATAGGCCGGCGCGGGCCCAGGTTAGGCCGCGCCGCCCTATGGTGGCACCCCCTCGTGCGTCCTTTCCACTCCGTTTCGAACTCGTAATTTCGCATATTTTCCAAAAACAGCAAAAATATTGTTCGGAAAGTAAATTGCGTACTTTTCTTTACCAAGATCGTTACCTATTCAAAGTCGAGTTCTGGCGGACTGTCAGTTTGCCCTTTGATGTAGGCCTCCGGTGTTTCCACTTGAATAATATCAACATCAACATTATAGGAATCACCTGAGATATAATGCTTGAGTCTTTGTCCATTCACAACTTGCGTAGCATTGCCTTGGAGAGAGCTAATTTTGATTGCTCCTGAACGATACACCTCCTCGACAACATATGGTCCTTCCCATTTCGAGAGTAATTTCCCTGCAAAGAATCTGAGACGAGACCGATACAATAGGACTTTATCCCCAATATTAAATTCTCTTTTGATAATCCTCCTATCATGCCATTTTTTAACTTTCTCTTTAAAGAGTTTAGCATTTTCATAAGCTTCACTTCTCCATTCATCTAGAGAACTTAATTGCAACAACCTCTTATCACCGGCAAGTTTAGGATCTTTATTTAATTCTCTAACAGCCCAATAAGCTTTGTGCTCTAGTTCTAAAGGTAAATGACAAGCTTTCCCATAAACCATTTTATAAGGTGACATTCCCATGGGATTTTTATACGCAGTTCTATAAGCCCAAAGTGCATCCTTCAATTTACTAGCCCAATTCTTTCTAGTTTTATTAACGGTCTTTCCCAAAATAGATTTAATCTCTCTATTTGATAATTCTACTTGGCCACTAGTTTGAGGATGATAAGCGGAAGCAATTCTATGATTAATACCATACCTGGCAAGAGTTTTTCTAAATCCTCCATGAATAAAATGAGAACCTCCATCAGTCATAATATATCTAGGTACTCCAAATCTAGGAAAAATAATATCTAAAAGCATTCTTAAAGAGGTCTCACCATCAGCACTTTTTGTAGGTATAGCTTCCACCCATTTAGTAACATAATCAACAGCAATAAGTATATGAGTGTTACCTTCCGAAGACGGAAAAGGTCCCATGAAGTCAAATCCCCAACAATCAAACGGTTCAATAACAAGAGTATTATTCATAGGCATTTCATTGCGTCTGGAGATATTACCAACCCTTTGGCATTCATCACAAGATAAAATAAACTTTCTCGCATCCTTGAAGAGAGTCGGCCAATAAAAACCTGATTGTAGAACCTTTTGCGCGGTTCTTTCTCCGGCGTGATGTCCTCCATAAGCACTACCATGACATTTACTCAATATCTCCTGTTGTTCATATTCGGGAACACATCTTCGCATAATACCATCCACTCCTTCTTTATATAAGTGTGGGTCATCCCAGAAATAATGCCTCAAATCATAAAAGAATTTCCTCCTTTGCTGAGCTGAAAAGGTTGGAGGCAAGTACTTGGAAACAATATAGTTAGCATAATCAGCATACCAAGGACTGTCTCGCAAGCTCACCTTTATTACAGCCAATTGTTCATTTGGAAAACTATCATTAACAGGAACAGGATCATAAGCAATATTTTCCAATCTAGACAAATTATCAGCAACAGGATTATCAGCACCTTTCCTATCTACAATATGTAAATCAAATTCTTGCAAAAGAAGTACCCATCTAATAAGCCTTGGCTTAGCATCTTTCTTTGTCATTAGGTATCTAATTGCAGCATGATCAGTATGAATAGTAACTTTTGAATCAACAATATAAGATCTAAATTTATCACAAGCAAAAACTACCGCTAATAGTTCCTTTTCAGTTGTAGCATAATTTCTTTGAGCAGCATCAAGAGTTTTACTAGCATAATGAATAACATTCAATTTTTTATCTACTCGCTGTCCAAGAACAGCGCCTACAGCAAAATCACTAGCATCACACATAATTTCAAAGGGTAAATTCCAATCAGGAGGTTCAACTATAGGAGCAGTTGTTAAGGCTTTCTTAAGAGTTTCAAAAGCTTCCTTACAATCATCATCAAAAACAAATGGTACATCTTTTTGAAGAAGATTAGTAAGAGGCTTTGAAATCTTGGAGAAATCTTTAATAAATCTCCTATAAAACCCAGCATGACCAAGAACACTACGAATACCTTTAACATCCTTCGGGTAGGGCATCTTCTCAATTGCTTCAACTTTAGCTCTATCAACTTCAATACCTCTCTCAGAAATTTTATGTCCCAATACAATTCCTTCATTAACCATAAAGTGGCATTTCTCCCAATTAAGAACAAGGTTAGTTTCTTCACATCTCTGCAAAACTTTATCAAGGTTTCGCAAGCAACTATCAAAAGAATTCCCATAGACGGAAAAATCATCCATGAATACCTCTACAATACTTTCACAAAAACCATGAAAAATAGCAGACATGCATCTTTGAAAAGTAGCAGGAGCATTACATAAACCAAAAGGCATGCGTCTATAAGCATAAGTTCCATAAGGACAAGTAAAAGTGGTTTTCTCTTGATCTTTAGCTTTAACAGCAATTTGTGAAAACCCAGAATAACCATCAAGAAAGCAAAAATGAGTATTTTTAGATAATCTTTCTAGCATTTGATCAATAAATGGTAAAGGGTAATGATCTTTCTTAGTAACTTTGTTAACTTTTCGAAAATCAATGCACATTCTATATCCTACAACTACTCTTTGAGGAATGAGCTCATCATTATCATTAGGCACAACAGTCATACCTCCTTTCTTGGGAACGCAGTGCACAGGACTAACCCATCTACTATCAGCAATAGGATATATAATACCAGCTTCAAGAAGTCGTAATACCTCATTCCTTACCACTTCCTTCATCTTCGGAATTAGACGACGCTGAGGTTCAACAACAGGCTTTGCATCATCTTCCATATTAATAGCATGTTGGCAAATAGACGGAGAAATCCCCTTCAAATCATCAAGAGTGTAGCCAATAGCTCCTCGGTGTTTCTTCAATATTTCCAATAACCTTTCTTCTTCAATCTCTGAAAGCTTAGAACTAATAATAACAGGATATATTTTATTATCATCAATATGAGCATATTTAAGATTATCAGGTAAAGGCTTTAAATCAAAAACAGGATCTTCCTTTGGTGGCGGCGTTGTACCCAAATCTTCCACCGGTAAATCATGCTTGAGAATAGGCTGGCGAAGAAAAATTTCCTCAAGCTCATCTCTTTCTTTCCTAAAAATTTCGCTCTCGCTATCCTCCAAATGTTGCTGCAAAGGATTATTAGGAACAAGAACAATAGATGCACATTGCTCCATTTTAAAATCATTACTAGGCAAATCAGCTTTATAAGGAGTTTTAGTAAATTTAGAGAAGTTAAACTCATAAGATTCACCAGCAAATTTAGTCAAAATTTTCTCTTTCTTGCAATCTATAATAGCTCCACAAGTATTTAGAAAAGGTCTACCAAAAATAATAGGACAATAATCACTAGCAGCAGAACCAAGTACCAAAAAGTCAGCAGGATATTTAATCTTACCGCATAAAACTTCCACATCTCGAACAATACCAATTGGAGAAATAGTTTCTCTATTAGCCAGCTGAATAACCACATCAATATCTTCAAGTTCACAAGAATCAATTTCGTGCATAATCTCCGTGTAAAGCTCATACGGAATAGCACTAACACTTGCACCAATATCACATAATCCATAATAACAATGATCACCAATTCTAACAGATAGCATAGGAACACTAGCTTGTTTGGGTTTATTAGGATGTGAAACAATATTAGAAGCATCTTCACAGAAAATAATATGACCATCCTCCACATTTTCAGTCACAAGATCTTTAACTATTGCAACAGCAGGTTCAACTTTAATTTGTTCTTCAGGTTCTACAGGTTTCTTTTCACTTTTATGAACTGCACTATTTATAACAGAGTACTCCTTCATTTTAGCAGGGAAAGGAGTTTTTTCAATATAAACTTCAGGAATAACATGATCAGCAGTTTCAACTACAACACATTTATTAATAGATGAATCAATTTTATCTTTATACGGTTCATGATACTTATCAAAATTCTTCTTTGGCAATTCATAATGAGAGGCAAAAGCTTTATAAAGATTTACAGCAACTTGAGAATCAAGACCATATGTAGCACTCATATTACGAAATTTATCAGTATCCATAAAAGCTTCAATGCATTTATAATCATAAATTATACCTGATTCTCGATCTTTGTCGTTCTCCCAACCTTCAGTATTTTCTTGGATCCGATCAAGAAGGTCCCTTTTAAACTCTTCTTTGTTGCGTGTAAATGATCCAGAACAAGAAGTATCCAGCAAGGTCTTGTCTTGAAAAGAAAGTCTTGCATAGAAATTATCAATAATAACATTACCAGGAAGCTCATGAATGGGGCATTTGAGCATTAAAGACTTCAATCTCCCCCAAGCTTGGGCAATACTCTCTCCATCATGAGGCCAAAAATTATATATGCCATTCGATCCTTGTGAATTTCACTTGGAGGATAGAACTTAGAATAAAACCGGGGCACAATATCATTCCATTCAAGAGAATCCCCATTATCCAGTAATTTATACCAATGCGCCGCCTTACCAGACAGCGACAAAGAGAATAGTTTCTTCCTCACTTCATCCATAGCAATACCTGCACATTTGAATAAACCGCATAATTCATGCAAAAACAGTAAATGATCACCGGGGTGGACAGTTCCATCCCCTTCATAGCGGTTATCCATAACACGTTCAATAATTTTCATAGGTATTTTATATGGTATTACTTCCTCACCTGGCGCCTCATCCACTACCGTTGCAGTAGTAGTAGATTTCCCAAATAGAAAATGAAGAGAAGATCTCTCCATAATGACTTATAGCAGCGAAAGAAATAAAATCAGCACAACAGGAAAGGTTTTCCTTACCAATTCCACTTACCAATAGCGCTTCACTCCCCGGCAACGGCGCCAGAAAATAGTCTTGATGACCCACAAGTATAGGGGGTGTATCGTAGTATCTTCGATAAGTAAGAATGTCGATCCCAACGAGGAGCAGAAGGTGTTGACAAACAGTTTCGATGAAGGATTCACTGTAAATGCTCACAGACAAGTATTCGTGGGGTTTGATGTAACAGTTGAATAAAGTACGAGTATGTAAAGTGCGAGAGTAATAATTGCAGCGAGTGGCCCAATCCTTTTTAGCACAAAGGACAAGCCGGTTTGTTTACTTATAATGACCAAACGTTCTCGAGGACACACGGGATTTTAGTCTAGTGCTTTCGCTACATACGGCTAAATAATCTTCATTGTTGTGATAAGTGTTGTGTGGGTGAACCTATGCTAATGTACCGCCCTTCCTAGGACTAATACATACTTGTGATTATACCCCTTGCAAGCATCCGCAACTACAAGAAAGTAATTAAGAAATAAATCTAACCACAGCCTTAAACTCTGAGATCCTGCGATCCCTCCTGCATCGATATACCAACGGGGGTTTAGGTTGCTGTCACTCCGGCAACCCCGCAATTGGCAAACGAATACAAGATGCATTCCCCTAGGCCCATAAATGGTGAAGTGTCATGTAGTCGACGTTCACATGACACCACTAGAAGAATAACACCACAACTTAAATATCACACCATTGAATATTACTCAACCATAGTTCACTACTAACATTTAGACTTCACCCATGTCCTCAAGAACTAAACGAACTACTCACGAGACATCATATGGAACATGATCAGAGGTGATATGATGATGAACAACAATCTGAACATAAACTTGGTTCAATGGTTTCACTCAATAGCATCAACAACAAGTAGAAATCGATACCGGGAGAGTTTCCCCTATCAAACAATCAAGATCAAACCCAAATTGCTACGGCGGTGACGGTGTCCAGCGGTGATGACGGCGGTGATGATGGTGGAGATGATGATGATGGTGATGGCGATGATGTCCAACTCGATGACGGTGACAATGGCGTCGATTTCCCCCTCCCGGAGGGAATTTCCCCGGCGGATTCCTGCCCGCCGGAGAGCTCTTTTCTCTCTGGTGTTCTCCGCCCCGCAGAGGCGGTTGTAACTCCTCGCGAGGTACCCTCTGTGGCTTAGGTCTTCGGGACGAAGGGTTTGGCGAAGAAAAGGAGGCGAAAGGGGCCGTGGGCCCTCCACACCACATGGCGGCGCGGCCAGGGCCTGGGCCGCGCCGCCCTAGGGTGTGGGCCCACCCTGGCTCCTCCTGGCTCCTCCTTCTGGCTTCCTCCGTCATCTTGAAAAATAGGATTTTTGGTATAATTTCCTTTCAGAGTTGATCTTCCGAAATATTGCGTTCTGACGGTGCTTTTTCCAGCAGAATCCTGGCTCCGGTGTTCGATCCTCCAATAATGATGAAACATGCAAAATAGATGAAATAACATAAGTATTGTGTCCCAATATGAAATATATCAATGAATAACAGCAAATTATGATATAAAATAGTGATGCAAATTGGACGTATCATCGAGCTTTCTCCAGTGGTGCTAATAAGCGTTTCTTAATGCCGTTGCAAATGGTTCCATTAGCTTTCTCGACTTGGCCGTTGGTCTGCGGGTGCGCAACTGACGCAAAGTGTAACTTGATACCCACTTCTTCGCAATAATCTTTGAACTCGTGGGATGTAAAGTTACTGCCATTGTCTATGACGATGCTGTGGGGCACTCCAAATCTGAAGATGAGGCCTTTTATGAATTTTACTGCGGATGCTCCGTCTGGTGAATTTATCGGCTTCGCTTCTATCCACTTTGTAAATTTGTCGACAGCTACTAGCATGTACTCCTTTCCTCCTGGCCAGGATTTGTGTAACTTGCCCACCATATCAAGTCCCCATTGGGCAAAGGGCCATGACAATGGTATTGGTGTTAGTTCTGCTGCTGGAGAGTGAGGTTTTGCGGCAAACCTTTGACACGCGTCGCAAGTTCTTACTATTTCCTTGGCGTCCTCTATTGCTGTCAACCAGTAGAATCCTGCCCGAAAAACCTTGGCTGCAATAGCTCGACTACTTGTGTGGTGGCCACATATTCCTTCGTGTACATCGTTCAGAATTATTCTTCCTTCTTCGGGTGTGACACACCTTTGCAGGACGCCTGAAATACTTCGCTTGTACAATTCTCCTTTGATCACCGTGAAAGCTTTGGAGCGTCGAATTACTCGCCTTGCCTCAACTGGATCATCGGGTATTTCTTTCCTGAGGATATATGATATGTACGTCTGCATCCATGGTGTCTGTATCACCATGACCAGGTCCTGATCTTCTTCTTCTTCCTCTTGCTCTTCCTTGGTAGCCCCCGAGGGTTTCTTCTCCTTCTTTTTTGATTTTGTCGATTTTGTAGATCTCTTTGTTATCTCTTCCCAAAATACACCTGGCGGAACTGCAAGGCATTGCGACCCGATGTTTGCGAGAACGTCGGCTTCGTCGTTGCTCAATCTGCTAATATGATTTACTTCGCATCCATCAAACAAATTTTCGAGCTCGTTGTACACCTCCTTGTATGCCATCATGCTATCATTGACTGCGTCACATTGGTTCATAACTTGCTGAGCCACCAATTGTGAGTCGCCAAAGATTTTTAGTCGAGTTGCACCGCAAGCTTTCGCCATCTTCATCCCGTGTATGAGAGCTTCATATTCTGCTTCGTTATTGGATGCGTTAGGGAACGTCATCCGAAGGACATATTTCAACTTGTCGCCTTCAGGTGATATGAGTACTACTCCTGCGCCAGCTCCTTCTAGTCTTTTGGACCCATCAAAGTTCATGGTCCAGGTTCTCGACAAGTCTGGGGGTCCTGTGTTTTGCAGCTCCATCCACTCTGCGATGAAGTCTGGCAGAACTTGCGACTTGATTGTTTTTCTTTTTTCATACGTGATGTCCCGAGGGGAAAGTTCTATTCCCCAAAGGGAGACACGACCCGTAGCTTCTGGATTGTTTAGTATATTTGACAAGGGAGCTTCATTGACCACTATGATCGGGTGTGCCGAAAAATAGTGGCGCAATTTTCGTGCTGTTGTGAACACTCCATATGCTAGCTTTTGGTACTGAGGGTACCTTTGTTTTGAGGGCGATAAAACTTCGCTGACGAAGTATACTGGCATCTGCACTCCGTGGAGTTTTCCTTCTTCTTCTCTTTCTACAACTAGCACTGTGCTTACTACCTGGGGTGTGGCCGCAATATACAGTAACAAAGGCTCCTTCTCTTTTGGCGCCACCAAGATGGGGGGTGTCGAGATTTTGCGTTTGAGGTCCTCAAAAGCTCTATCCGCTTCTTCGTTCCACTGGAATTTATCTCCTTGCTTTATGAGGGCGTAAAATGGTAGCGCTTTTTCCCCTAGCCTGGCGACGAATCTGCTCAAGGCTGCGACTCGCCCAGTTAACTGCTGTATTTCTTTCAACTTTGTTGGCTTTCTCATTGTTACGATAGCTTGTATTTTATCGGGATTTGCTTCAATCCCTCTTGCTGAAACTAGAAACCCCAGAAGTTCTCCTGCTGGGACGCCGAAAGAACACTTCGTCGGGTTCAGTTTGAGGCAGAACTTGTCAAGGTTGTCGAAGGTTTTCTTGAGATCCTCGATCAGCGTTGCCCCCTTTTTTGATGTTATGACGACATCATCGATATATACTTGCACGTTTTTTCCAATCTGTGTCGCCAGACACTTCTGCATCATCCTCTGATATGTTGCTCCCGCATTTTTTAGACCAAAGGGCATTGTTCTGTAGCAAAACACGCCGTATGGTGTAATAAACGCGGTCTTTACTTCATCTTCTTCTTTTAATCTGATCTGGTTATAACCAAAATATGCGTCCAGGAAGGAAAGACGTTCGCATCCAGCCGTGGAGTCGATAATTTGATCGATCCTCGGGAGGGGAAAGTGATCCTTTGGACAATGTTTATTGAGACACGTAAAGTCGACGCACATGCGAAGGACTGTCGTGTGTTTCTTCGGCACCATCACTGGGTTAGCTACCCATGTGGCTTCTGTAGATATTTCTTTGATAAAACCAGCATCCTTAAGTCGATTTATTTCTGATAACATAGCTTTGCGGTTTGGTTCCGAAAAACGCCGCAAGGGTTGTTTAATTGGTCTCGCGAGAGGATCTAAGTTGAGGTGGTGCTCGGCAAGTTCTCTGGGTACTCCTGGCATGTCAGCTGGACACCATGCGAAGATTTTCCAGTGCTCACGGAGGAACTTGACGAGCGCGCTTTCCTATGCGATATCCATATTTGTTGCAATGGACGTCGTCTTTTTCGGGTCTGTCGGGTGAATCTGCACCTCCTTAGAATTTTTCTCGGTATTGAAAGTTGATTCTTTATTTGGCCTTCCAACGTCTGGCAGCACGTCGTAATCAGTCATGCTTTTTGACGCCAAATACTCAGCTTGCATCCCGAAAGTTTCTGATAACCGATGAAAATCCTTGTCGCACTTATCGGCTAAGGCGAAGCTTCCTTTGACTGTGATTGGTCCCTTTGGTCCAGGCAATCTCCACAACAGGTATGTATAGTGTGGCACCGCCATAAATCTAGCATATGCTGGTCGTCCCAACAAAGCATGGTATTGCGACGGAAAATCCACGACTTCAAATTCTAGCCTCTCGATTCTATAATTTTCTCGGGTTCCAAACTGAACGTCGAGATTGATCTTCCCCAATGGATAACTTGGTTTCTCTGGTGTGATGCCGTGGAACCTTGTGTCTGTTGGCTTCAAGTTTGCTAAGGATATGTTCATCTTCCTCAATGTATCTGCATACATAAGGTTTAGGCTGCTGCCGCCGTCTATGAACACTCGAGAGACATCAAATCCCGCAATAACTGCTGGCAGAATAAGTGCTGACTGCCCTGGTCGAGGAACTTGCTGCGGATGATCTGCTATGGTGAAGCCAATATCTTGTCCTGACCAATTAAGATACTCGACTGTTGGTGGAGGCATTTTTTCTGCCATAAACACCTGTCGTGAGATTACTTTCTGAGCTCTATTGGATGGCCTTCCCTTCTGAATCATCGACACCGCTCCGTTGGAGTTAGGATCAACATAAGGTGGTGGTGGAGGTGCTGCCGCTATTCTGAGCTGATGCCGATTGTCGTCTGTAATCGCGGGAGGTGGTGGCAAGTGAATCTCGCTCCTGGGTTCTCGAGGATTTCTCTGTGTTGCCCGCGCATTAGCGTGCTCTGCATACCTTAGCATTTCCTGAAAATTTCGACAGTCTTTCTGCAGGTGCCCTGACTGTCTTTTACCATTGCTGTCGAGGAAAAAGTGCATTTGACATGGCCCATTCATCATCTCTTCAGGGGACACGAAAGGCCTTGGGAACCTAGGCCCGCTATTTTGCCTGTTGTTGCGAGAATCATCCCTGTTATCACCTCGCTGTTCACTGCTTCTCTGATAATCATCTCTGTTGTTTCCTCCTGTGTTTGCCCGAAAACCTGCCGAAATTTGCCCTGGAGCGTCATAGTTCGGGTACTGCCGAGGAAATCGTCGCCTCGGTTGATAGTTTCGACCACGGTCCTCCTCTGGCGACCTGTGCCGTTTGTTGTGGACAGCGTCTTCTCCATCTGCCCATCTGTTTGCTATCTCCATTAACGCGGATACTGTCTTTGGATTGGTCCTTCCCAAGTCCTCGACAAAATCTCCACGCCTGATTCCTGCGACAAACGCATCTATTGCTCTCTCGTCAGATATATTTTCTGCCGAGTTTTTGATGATATTCCACCTTTGGATGTACTTTCTCATTGGCTCATCTGGCTTTTGTCGACATGCTCTCAACTCCTCTAACGACGCAGGTTTTTTGCACGTGGATCTGAAGTTCTTGACGAACACGTCCTCGAAACTTTCCCAGCTGTCGATAGATCCTGGAGTGAGTTTTTTTATCCAAGATCGTGCGGCTCCACTCAAATGCACCTGGATGCTTTGCATAGCTGTTGCCCTGGTTCCTCCTGTGAGCTTCACTGTCTCGAGATAATCACCTAGCCCATCCTCTGGCTCTGGAAGGCCGTCGAACTTCTTGAAGTTGTCGGGTAACTTGAATCCTGAGGGGACTCGAGTTTTTCGGACTCTCCTCGTGAAGCATGGCAAGCCGCACATATCTTCGTCGTTAAGCTCCGGAGATTGCCGATGATCCCTTCTGCTTTGCCGCGCTCTGTCGACCCTTGCTTGTGCTGCTGTGTCTCTTGCTCCACTTGGTCCTTCAGGTGCTGCCGCTGTTGCTGCTGCAGGTCGTGGACTATTTTGCCTTACCGCTCCTTCGGGAGGCGTTGATACAAACGCTGTCCCCATAGCTCCAACTCCTGCTACCGCCATATTGTATAGTGTTTCCCTTGGATCACCTGGAGGTGGTTTAGATGCAAGGATAAAAGCATGTGTCGCCATATACCCAGCCTCTGGTGTCTTAGGGATGATATTTCCTCTTGTATCTATCGACATAAAGGACATGTCGAGGTTTTGGACCAAGTGCTCTCTTTCTGCTTCGGGTATATGTTGCAACCTTGATCTTGCTCTGTTCCGCGCCTCCCTGTGGCTATCACCCGAAGTTCTAGATTGTCGGCTTAGATCTGCCCTTCTCCTGCTAGATGCAGAAGCTGCTTCCTTTCTTCTGTTTAACTCAGCTGTCTGTTTTTCCAATTCTCTTGCAGCTCGTGCGAGCCTATATTGATATGCTTGCAATTCCTCTGGTGTGGCTGTGGTGGCCATTGGTTCTGAACCGTTCATAGCTCTCGCGGCTCTATCCCACGCTGCTTGCGAAAGTTGAACTCTGTCTCGCGGCTGTGGCTCAACGTATTTGTTGCCCAGGCCTTGTCGCAGATTGGAGGGATCGACGTATGGATTTCCCAGATCGTCGAAAGCCTCAGATGTTTCCTCTTGATCCTCAATGGCATAAATCTGATGATATTTTGTATTCAGATCTATGTTGGGTTTGGTGACATCATCGTTGAGATTGATGAAGACCTTGCCCACTGTGATAGATTTGTCGATGAAGTCGTAACTGTCGACATCGCTTGAGCCATCGCTTATATATGAGTCCGCAGATGACTCAAACGACATGTCGTTGAAGATCTTGGCGAGTTTCTCTCTTGCTCTGGTGCTGACGTAGCGTGTCGACGAAGTTTCTTCTTCTCCTGATTCGGTTGACGATGTATAGCTTGAAAAATCGGAATCGACCGCCGACGATCCCGACGAAATCGGAATTTCGACACGATACGATCCTTCCTTCTCGACGCGAAAGTGAAACCTTCCGAACGTCATCTCCATGGGCTCCGCCAGATACGCATATGCATCCAAACGGGAGGGTGGGTGAGGAACAAAATCGACAGGATCAGCAGCGATCTGTTTACCTCGATCCATTGCGTTGCTTGCGGTTGACGATGTCGAAGATCTTGAACGTGCCATCGAGATCAGATCCTTACGCCTCTAGTTCCCACAGACGGCGCCAATTGACAAGGTATCAACCTGTCAATGCCTATGGATTGTAGAGGCTAGGGTTTAGTTAGAAGTAGAGGGTAAGTAGATCTCGAAGGTTTCAGCCGAAAAGTACTCGACGATTATGAAAACTAGGGTTCGTAGACAATGATTCGATGATCTCTTCGTCCCTCGACTCCCCCTTTATATAGGAGGCGGAGCCGAGGGTTTCGTTTTGTACAAGTTACAGAGTCCGGGACGGTTTCTAACTCATCCCGCCAGATTACAAATAACACTTCCTATTACAACTCTAACTTTCCTTAATATATCTTGGGCTCCCGAATCTTCTTATTCTTCGGGTAATGGGCCTTCAGTAAACCCCGGGTACTATCTTCGGCAGGCCCATTTGGGATGCCTATGTCACCGGGCGGGTGGGGATGGGGGTGGATCGCGTGCTCCTCCTCCTCCAGAGCTGGGATCACGGCACCAAGGGCGGCGGCCCTGGATGGCGATGGTGGTGACGGCGCCGACCTGGTGGCAGGTGGCGGGTGTCAGGTGCCGCTGACCGTGGCACCGCGGTGGTGGTCTTCTCTCTCGCCGGAGGAGATCGGCTAGTTGTGTGGCTAGGCGTGGCGGATCTTGCGATCCGTCGCCTAGCTCCCGAGGGCGAGGCGCAGCTGCCGGTGAAAGCCGGCCCGGACTTCGGTCATGGCGGATGATGGCGGCTCCTTTTTGTCGTTACCTTGTTGAAGGCATTGTCTCTACAGTCTGCGTTTCTTCGCCTGGGCTGCTCCAGGGGAAACCCTAGACCCGGGTCTCCCGGATCGGACGATAGCGGCGCGCAACGCCGTTTCTCCCTGTTGGGGGTATCGTTTTCGGAGCAGACAACGGATAGTGGTGGTGCTGAGGTGGAGCGGTGTGTTTTTGCTGTGTCGGCGTCGTCGAGTC
This sequence comes from Lolium perenne, assembly GCF_019359855.2. Classification (NCBI taxonomy): domain Eukaryota; kingdom Viridiplantae; phylum Streptophyta; class Magnoliopsida; order Poales; family Poaceae; genus Lolium; species Lolium perenne. Next base: position 80,196,648 of record NC_067245.2, on the reverse strand, counting down.
GCCGCGGCATGGTGCAGTGGTGTCTCGAGACGGATGCAGTGTGATGGACAAGCGCAGGATGGTGGAGTCGTCTGGCGCCGTGGCGGCATCGATGGTAGGCCTGGCATGGTCAATGCGATGATCTCTCTTGAAGATGGAGTCGAGGAAGACGGCGGTAGCAACTTCTATGGCGTGTGCGTTGGCGTATGCTGAGAGTCTGCTTGACTGGATGTGCTTCTCATCTGCTATTGGGCGGTCTGGGAAGACATTTGGTTTTTGGATGATATGAGTTGGTGAATTGTCACCCCTTCATCCCTCTGTAGGTTTAGCGAGGTGGCTTTGAGTTTGATCTTTTGTATCTCTTGTAAGGTGTTGTGAATAATCTAATAAAAAAAGCCGTGTGCGATATTTCCCCCATTTCAAAAAAGAAAAAAAAAAAGAAAAAAAAACATATACACGGTGAGCACACACCCCAGCTGATGATAGTGCCGTCCGTCCGTCCGTCTATGTTGACCCCGTCTGTGAGCTACCTAGCTACGTGGCTCGCCAGCACGTTTCCTGCACACGGCACACGTACGTACGTACGTATGTCGGTACCGTACGCAAGCTCTGTATCAAATGCATGGCCACGGTATGTACTAACCTGGCCTCATATTCGCACTGGAAAACCACGATCTTTTACTTACGGGTAGGATAAAGTGCATATATACTCGTACGTCGTTTTTCGATAAAGGATGCTTTATTACTACTCGTACGTCGTTGTATGCTTCTGAAAGATGGATGAGCACCTAGTTGATACATACATATATACTGATTATCTATTAGTCCGTCGATGGTAACTACTCCGATCACCGGCCGGATCCGGTTAGGCAGCTGCTGGCTTAGCTAAGCGCGCGCGGTTAGCTGGGTAATTAGTTTGGCCTTAGCGCACGTACATTCACACGCGCGTAAATCAGACCAAGCTGGCGCCGCTGCAGAGTACCGTCTAGTGAACGATGTGGTGCGCAGTGATGCGAGTTCGGCGTGTGGTAAACGGCATGGTACTTACGCTCGCCGTTCACAGGCTTACACGTACCTAAAGTGAGTCCGTAAGTATGAAGCTACCACTGAGTACCACCTCGCTCTGGATAAACTATATATCGAGCTTCCTGAGAAGATCATGCACGGGGGCGGTCTGGAAAACCAAATTAGAACTCACAGGCTAATTTGAACTTCTCATCATACCAAGCAGGCGCTGGACCAGTTGATTAAGGAATGATCAGCGTCTCCTCAAGTTGGTTAGTTACCAAAGCGCACACTGCAAAACCCTGCTATCGGGGTACGTCAGCGCGCGTACGGGCAGCCTACCTACAAGTTGGACCCGCGGGTGTGGTATCTCCGGCTCCGGGACAGCGACCACTCCCCAACTCGGCGATCGACCTGGCACGGCCCTTTGCTTCCCCAGAACAAACACTCGTCGTGTCTCCACCAGCATCGATCGTACCTCTTCTCGCATGCGTCACACACACAGCGTATCTAGCTGACGGCCAGCCGGAGATATATGCACAGCCTCGCTCGAGATCGATCGAGGGCATATGAACAAGGTTAACACCAACACGTTATCATGTCATCGGCTGCCGCAGTTAAAATTATAGCGCTGTACAGAACTAGGAATGTCCTACGTGAATGGTCGGTATTAAGGCGTTCAACTGCAAATGAACCGCGTGTGAAAAAATAAATGTCCAAAATCAGAAAACTCGGGCTTTTTTCGGTTTTGGCTATTTTACTACCCAAATCTCGGATAACGGTCCAACCAAATAAAAATATACATGTACGCAATAGCGGCACATCCAACTCTTATATATCTTTAAAAAACTATTATATATCGGGGTCAAAATCCCCATTTCCGTCACGTTGCATCGCCTGCTCCACTGCCAAATCAACCCCTGCCTCCAGCCACCGAATCAAGGTTGGCCCTCATCGGATCTGCAAAATGTGGCCCGTAAATAGCGCGCTCGATGGTTGTGGGGCCTCGTCGGCATCTCTCCAAGGCCGCGGGGACTTTCCATCGAGTACGACACGCGACCGTACCCTCCTCCCCGCCGTCGAGTACGACACGCAACAAGACCGTCCTCACCGCACAACGGAGTTTGCACAAGCCGCTCGGATCCTGAACAACACGTATCCCACGCAGTTTCGTGCACACAGACTGAAGGCAAATAGCTCCTGGGCGGCATGTCGTGCACCGGCAACGCCACCACCCGAGTACATAGGGAAGCTCCCACTGTCGTCTTCCTCCTCCGAGGAGGAGGTGGAGGTCAACAAGGAGAAGAAAGAGGTCAGCCCGAGGAGCGCAATTGCGCTGCCAGGAATTCGCCTGCTCAGTGCGTACAACCAAGTGTGAGGAACTCCATGGTTGCCACCTCGTCGACTACAACACCAACCAGCTGGAGCGGGGCCTCCGTGCATCCAAGCATCACGGTGCAATCCGCTTGGCGTGGTGCATCGAGGCCATTCTCCAGGCCTATGAGGCGCCGCCGTCCCTTTTTTGTCACGGCGCATAGTGAAGCACGACCGACGCCGCATCTCGGCGCATAGTGAAGCGCCGACTTTTGTCCCCGGTTATGTGCCGCCACCGAGTCACGGCGTGCAGTGTAGCGCCGCCGCCTTTTGCTCCACGGTGAAGTGCCGCAGCCGGGTTAGGTCTACGTCGTAGTAATCTAGGTCTATGTCGCATGAATCGTGTAGCAAACTTTTGTCTATATAAGTAAATTATGTTGATGATAACTCTATGATTATCCTAGTGTAAAAACCTCCCGTGGATTTTTTTAAAATACGCGGATTAGATATAGTATGCTCCGGCGCACGAGATCCCATATTGATCCGAAATATCAAGGTAGGATTACGGGATCTCCTGGAGTTTCTCTAAGACTACTCACAATGGTGAGTAACATAAACTAGTATCATGCATATGATACTAGTCTATGTTACTACTTTCACAATGGGTAGTATCATAGATCTAGTAACATATAGAGATTTATTTATTGCTTTGTGGGATCTATAGTAGTACATCAACACTGTGATCTAGTTGTGGCATGTAGTAATATGAAATTTTGTTTTTGGTGCAGATGGATAACTGACTGACTGAAACTGAACCGGCTAAGACATCAAACTAGAAACTGAATTAATTCAGAAACTCCTGTAGAACGCATTCTCCATACCAAACAAACTTATGACTCTCTTCGGATTTTGGGTCTGCTTGATGGCGCAATCTCCGTCCTTACAATAAAAGAAAGCTTGCTTATAGATTCACACATTGTGTGTTCCTTTGATACAACCCTCTTCATAAAGGTGTTAAGTGTTTAGATATAATCACCGGTTGCGTGCATATTTATCGACATGTTGTCTTTGATGATAATGTTTCTCCTTTTGCATCTCTTTATCGTAATGCTGGTAGACGTCTTAGCCCGAACATTCTTCTCCTACCCACAAAAAATAATGCATGTACTAATGGGGATACTCAACATGATGATCATATTCCTTTGCCTATTATTCCTGCTGTCACTAATCCTACACAGGTTACACCCCCGCCTGAAGATCATACACTTGATGATGAAAATACTGATGAAGATTCGAGTGAAAACAATGAAGAAATGAGACAGACCAGTGATTCCACTGATCCTGGTGACACAAACAACCTGGACACTGATCCCGTGGAGGATCTTGTTCGGTTTGGCCGCGTCGATCCCGAGGAGGATCCGCCTAGTCGGGCCCCCTAATGCTGGAGCTGCTCCCGAGAGCGGGCAGCGCTCTCCCGCTACGTCTACCCCCCTTGTGTGTACAACATCGCCGGTCGATGTCACGAGACCCATGCTGCATCCATGCATCGCGCCACGCGCCAATTGAAAACGCGTGAAGCACACGTCCGTTGGGAACCCCAAGAGGAAGGTGTGATGCTTACAGCAGCAAGTTTTCCCTCAGTAAGAAACCAAGGTTATCGAACCAGTAGGAGATGAAGACCACGTGAAGGTTGTTGGCGGAGGAGTGTAGTGCGGCGCAACACCAGGGATTCCGGCGCCAACGTGGAACCTGCACAACACAATCAAAATACTTTGCCCCAACTTAACAGTGAGGTTGTCAATCTCACCGGCTTGCTGTAAACAAAGGATTAAACGTATGGTGTGGAGAATGATGTTTGCTTGTAGAAAACAACAGAGAACAGAGTTTGCAGTAGATTGTATTTCAGATGTAAAAGAATGGACCGGGGTCCACAGTTCACTAGTGGTGTCTCTCCCATAAGATAAATAGCATGTTGGGTGAACAAATTACAGTTGGGCAATTGACAAATAGAGATGCACATACATATCATGATGATTACTATGAGATTTAATCAGGGCATTACGACAAAGTACATAGACCGCTATCCAGCATGCATCTATGCCTAAAAAGTCCACCTTCGGGTTAGCATCCGCACCCCTTCCAGTATTAAGTTGCAAACAACAGACAATTGCATTAAGTACTGTGCGTAATGTAATCAACACAAATATCCTTAGACAAAGCATCGATGTTTTATCCCTAGTGGCAACAGCACATCCACAACCTTAGAACTTTCTCACACGTCCCCATTCAATGGAGGCATGAACCCACTATCGAGCATAAATACTCCCTCTTGGAGTTACAAGTATCAACTTGGCCAGAGCCTCTACTAGCAACGGAGAGCATGCAAGAACATAAACAACAAATATATGATAGATCAATTAATCAACTTGACATAGTATTCCATATTCATCGGATCCCAACAAACACAACATGTAGCATTACAAATAGACGATCTTGATCATGATAGGCAGCTCACAAGATCTAAACATGATAGCACAAGAGGAGAAGACAACCATCTAGCTACTGCTATGGACCCATAGTCCAAGGATGAACTACTCACGCATCAATCCGGAGGCGGGCATGGTGATGTAGAGCCCTCCAGTGATGATTCCCCTCTCCGGCAGGGTGTCGGAGGCGATCTCCTGAATCCCCCCAGATGGGATTGGCGGCGGCGGCGGCTCTGGAACTTTTCTCGTATCGTGGCTCTCGGTACTAGGGTTTTCACGACGGAGAGAATATATAGGCGATGGGGCAGAGTCGGGGGACGCTCGAGGGGCCCACCCCATAGGGCGGCGTGCCCAGGGGTGGGGCCGCGCCCCCCTAGGGTGTGGCCGCCTCGTCGCCCTTCTTCGTGATGTGCCGCCCTATGGTCTGGCCACCCTATGGTCTGGCCACCTCGTGGCCCCACTCCGTATGCTCTTTGGTCTTCTGGAAACTCCGTGGAAAAATAGGACCCTGGGCGTTGATTTCATCCAATTCCGAGAATATTTCCTTTGTAGGATTTCTGAAACCAAAAACAGCAGAAAACAGCAACTGGCTCTTCGGCATCTCGTTAATAGGTTAGTGCCGGAAAATGCATAATAATGACATAAAGTGTGTATAAAACATGTGAGTATTGTCATAAAACTAGCATGGAACATTAGAAATTATAGATACGTTTGAGACGTATCACCAATCACCGTCACGGGCCCAGTCGCGGTACCCGTCGTGGTCGATGTCGCCACCTGGCCGGACCAGGAGCCCCCAGTCTCCCATTGGCCGTTCCCGGTCCCCGCCCCCGGCACAATCTGCTACTCCTGCGGCTGGAGGATCGGGTGTGGATCTCGATGCTGATTCCCACCAGCATGTCGGATCTTCGGCTCCATCGCCTGCTGCACTAGCTCCTGTGTCTTGTATTCAAACTAGACTACAAAAGGTATCAAACATCCCAAAATTTATAAAGATGGTACAGTACGCTATGGAATGCTTGCATCTGCAGATGAGCCTCGCTCTCTTACTGAAGCCCTTGAGATTCCGCATTGGCGCAAAGAAATGGAGGAGGAACATGATGCATTGCTTCACAGCCAAACTTTGCACTTGGTGCCACCTAGCTCCAATAAAATTTTGATTGACTGTAAATGGGTATATCGTATCAAGAAACTTGCTGATGGTACTATTGACAGGTATAAAGCTCGTCTTGTTGCAAAGGGGTTCAAATAGAGATATTGTATTGCTTATGAGGTTACTTTTAGTCATGTTGTTAAGACAATCACTATAAGAATTGTTCTAGCTATTTCAGTCTCCAGAAGTTGGATGTCAAGAACACATTTTTGCATGGTGTTCTGGAAGAGGAGGTTTACATGAGACATCCAGCTTGTTTTGAAAATCCTAAAGCTCGTGATTTTGTGTGCAAATTAGACAGAGCCCTCTATGGTCTCAAACAAGCCCCTGGAGCATGGTATTCTCGTCTTAGCTCCAAGTTGCATAATATTGGTTTTACACCATCAAAGGCAGATACATCATTGTTTCTATATCAAAAGTCAAGTATCACAATGTTCTTGTTAATTTATGTTGATGACATTATTGTAGAAAGTTCCTCGGATGTTGCTATAACTATTTTGGTTAAAGATCTCAATGATAATTTTGCAACCAAGGATCTTGGTGACTTGCATTATTCTTTGGGAATAGAGGTTAAGAAAACAAAGAATGGATTGTTGTAACACAATAGAAATATGCAACTGATTTACTTGAAAAACTTGGCATGCGTGTGTGCAAAGCAGACCCACTCCACTGTCAGCTTTGGATCCTCTGTCACTTGTTGATGAAGATCCCCTTGGTCATGAGGATAGTACAAATTATCGTTGCATTATTGGAGGTTTGCAATATCTTACACTTACAAGGCCTGATATTTATTTCTCAGTCAATAAAGTATGTCAGTTCTTGCATGCTCTCACCACAGTTCATTGGACTGTTGTTAAAAGAATTCTATGTTATGTTAAAGATATTGTTGATATTGGCATTACTTTCTAGCCTTCATCATCTACACTCTTGAGTGGTTTCTGTGATGCTGATTGGGCTGGTTGTCTTGATCGTAGAAGGTCCACGTCAGGTTTTGCAATCTTTGTAGGATCAAACCTGGTTTCTTGGTGTGCTAGAAAACAAGCTACAGTTTCGAGATCAAGTACAGAAGCTGAATATAAAGCATTGGCTAATGCAACTGCATAAATAGTTTGGGTAGAAGCACTTCTTGGAGAGTTTGGAATTCAGTTAAAGGAAAAAACGATGTTTATGATGTGATAACCTTGGTGCTGCATCAGCAATCCCAGTATTTCATGCATGCACTAAACATATTGAGATTAACTTTCACTTTGTCAGAAAATGAGTGGTAGACAAGAAGTTGAGTATAAAGTTTGTGTCAATTAAAGATCAGGTTGTAGATGGTTTTACCAAGGCACTTCCAGTTAAAAATCTTCAGGAGTTCATTCATAATCTAAATCTCCTTCGTAGTTTAGATTAAGGAGGCTGTTAGAATACCTTTATACACCTTGTATACCGTATGGGCCTGGGTACGGTGTAGTACACCGCCCCAGCCCATACCCCTCTGTAATACCACGCCCGAGGTTCACTAGTAGAAAAAGGGCCTACATGCCCGGTCCATTTGGGCCTACATTCCCGGTTTTTTCAACTGGGACCAAACAGTCGAGACTAAAGGCTCAACCCTTCAGTCCCGGTTGAAATATACACCGGGACCAAAGGCCCCGCCACGTGGTGCGGCCAGGGGGCTCGCGGTGGAGGACCTTTGGTCCCGGTTCGTGAGACGAACCGGGACAAGAGGGTCTCTGCCGGGGCAGGGAAAATGACTGTTTCCCTGCCGCGGCAGAGGTTTAGGGTGGAGCAGCGTTTTCTGTCGCGGCAGAGTTTCAGGGTTTTATATTATTCATTCAATTCTGCAATGCATACATCATTGAAGAAACCACAAACATCGTCATGAATATATAGACATCGTCATGAAAGTCGGACCACTTTACTATATCTATCTCATATATGCCTAATGATGTCGATCAAGATCTATGAACTCCCGATGGTATTCTCTAGTTTTAGCTATGACCTCTCTAAGAAAGAATCCCGCAATTTCCTCTCGAATTGCTCGTATGCGATCCTCCGTAAGGAGAGTGTTCCGCATGCGTTGCATCTAAATTAAAAAAAGAGATCAATATATATGAATGAAACTCAATACAAATGATGGTAATAAAATAAGATTAATTGTGAAATATTGTTCACGAGTGGCTTGTATAGCCTCCTTCGGGACTCTGTGACAGGTCATCTCGCGAATGAACTCGCAAACGTAGTATCCACATAAGTTATTCCCGGGTTCCTGCTTCAAACACTTTACGAAAAAATAGTTCGATCACACTAATAATCAAGCATGGTATTGAAACAAAATATCAAAGAGATTCGTGGACATAGCTATATAGTACTACTTACAGGGCGATCTTTAAATGTAAGCTCCGGTTTCCATTTACCCGGAACAGTATTGATGAACCGTTTTCAAGCCCTGCGCGGCAAAGAAAAAATGAGTAAATGAGTTATTGATTAGTTGATGATATCATCGAATGAGAAATGATGAAGATGTCGATATAATATTGATTGAAATTACCTCTGGAGCAGGGCAGCCATGTTCGCCCATTCCCCATGCTCTTTACGTTTCGAGTCCATGACAAGTACTACTACTTTGTTAAGCTCAATGATTAGGAGAATATAGTGGAAGCTGCACACGCATAACTCACCAGATTATTTAGACTTCACATCGAGTAAGCGAAATCGAATGTACGTAAGACAATTATAACACTCACTCGAAGTTGTAAGGAAAGAATATTTCCTCTTTGTTTGCTTGCTTCTGTAAAAACATTAGCAAGTTGTCCTCTGTGTCCTTGGCGTACCGTCGAACCGTAACTTCATGAATGGTGTTTGGGTCAATGAACAGTTTTGTTGAACCGTTACCAAGAGCGGACCAATCATTGATGGTTACGAAAAACAACGCTCGTAGGTCAAATTCCTCCTGCTTGTGCTCGTCCCACACAAGTACACCTGTTATGGACCACAGTTGTAGAAGTTCTTCGACTAATGACTTCAGTTACACATCAAAGTCGTTGCCGGGTTGCTTCGGGCCTTGTATGAGCACTACCATCATAATGAACTTCGGCTTCATGCACAACCAAGAAGGAAGGTTATAGATACAAAGAGTCACAGGACAGGTGCTATGGCTGCAGCTCTACTCTCCAAAAGGATTCGTGCCATCTGTACTTAGACCAAACCTTAAGTTCCTTGCATTCTGATGGCGCGTGATGCACACGTCCGTTGGGAACCCCAAGCGGAAGGTGTGATGCGCACAGCAGTAAGTTTTCCCTCAGAAAGAAACCAAGGTTATCGAACCAGTAGGAGATGAAGGCCACGTGAAGGTTGTTGGTGGAGGAGTGTAGTGCGGCGCAACACCAGGGATTCCGACGCCAACGTGGAACCTGCACAACACAATCACAATACTTTGCCCCAACTTAACAGTGAGATTGTCAATCTCACCGGCTTGCTGTAAACAAAGGATTAAACGTATGGTGTGGAGAATGATGTTTGTTTGCGAAGAACAACAGAGAACAGAGATTGCAGTAGATTGTATTTCAGATGTAAAAGAATGGACCGGGGTCCACAGTTCACTAGTGGTGTCTCTCCAATAAGATAAATAGCATGTTGGGTGAACAAATTACAGTTGGGCAATTGACAAATAGAGAGGGCATAACAATGCACATACATATCATGATGACTACTATGAGATTTACTTAGGGCATTACGACAAAGAACATAGACCGCTATCCAGTATGCATCTATGCCTAAAAAGTCCACCTTCGGGTTAGCATCCGCACCCCTTCCAGTATTAAGTTGCAAACAACAGACAATTGCATTAAGTACTGTGCGTAATGTAATCAACACAAATTTCCTTAGACAAAGCATCGATGTTTTATCCCTAGTGGCAACAGCACATCCACAACCTTAGAACTTTTTGTCACTGTCCCAGATTCAATGGAGGCATGAACCCACTATCGAGCATAAATACTCCCTCTTGGAGTTACAAGTATCAACTTGGTCATAGCCTCTACTAGCAACGGAGAGCATGCAAGAACATAAACAACACATATATGATAGATCAATTAATCAACTTGACATAGTATTCCATATTCACCGGATCCCAACAAACACAACATGTAGCATTACAAATATACGATCTTGATCATGATAGGCAGCTCACAAGATCTAAACATGATAGCACAAGAGGAGAAGACAACCATCTAGCTACTGCTATGGACCCATAGTCCAAGGATGAACTACTCACACATCAATCCGGAGGCGGGCATGGTGATGTAGAGCCCTCCAGTGATGATTCCCCTCTCCGGCAGGGTGCCGGAGGCGATCTCCTGAATCCCCCGAGATGGGATTGGCGACGGCGGCGTCTTTGGAACTTTTCTCGTATCGTGGCTCTCGGTACTAGGGTTTTCGCGACGGAGAGAATATATAGGCGAAGGGGCAGAGTCGGGGACGCTCGAGGGGCCCACCCCATAGGGTGGCGCGCCCTGGGGTGGGGCCGCGCCCCCCTAGGGTGTGGCCGCCTCGTCGCCCCTCTTCATCTCCTCTTCGGACTTCTGGAAGGCTCCGTGCAAAATAAGACCGTGGGCTTTTGTTTCGTCCAATTCCGAGAATATTTCCTGTGTAGGATTTCTGAAACCAAAAACAGCAGAAAACAGGAACTAGCGCTTTGGCATCTTGTTAATAGGTTAGTGCCGGAAAATGCATAAAAATGATGTAAAGTGTATATAAAACATGTGAGTATTCTCATATAACTACCATGGAACATAAGAAATTATAGATACGTTTGAGACGTATCAAGCATCCCCAAGCTTAGTTCCTACTCGCCCTCGAGTAGGTAAACGATAACAAGGATAATTTCTGAAGTGACATGGTACTATCATAATTGTCGAGGGTGCTCCTCGGCAATGCCCTCCGATAGGGGCTTAGGGTTGATGGAATCCTGCAAGTTGACACGAGACATCGGTTCACAGACAAGCGGGGAGAGCGATTTACCCAGGTTCGGGGCCCTCGATGAGGTAAAACCCTTACGTCCTGCCTGTATGTTCTTGATTATGATGAAAACAGGTTACAATGGGGTGCCGAATAGTTCGGCTGTGATCTCTTCGAGATGCTAGTTGCTAGGTAACCTAGTTCTAAGCTTCTGTTGGCTAATATTGCTAAGATTGATTGTGTCCCTCGATAGCCCCTCTCCTGGTCTTTATATAGGTGGCCAGGTCTCGAGAGGTCTAGTCGAGTATGAGTAGGTTTACAGTAGATCTGTCTCCTAACTTTCCTTGTTCGGCTTCTTCCGTGTCTTGTACTTCAAGTAATCTTCCGCCGCACCGTCCTAGTGGCCCATCTTGCCATCGAGTACCTTCATGGGCCTCCAGCTGGACCGCATAGGGTAGAGCAACATTGGTTACCCGAAGGGTAATGCCTACGTCAGTAGCCCCCGAGTGTCTAGCCGAACATAGTTCGGGTAGAGACTGAAGCATGTCTTCTTCCGACGTCCTTCTCTTTGATCATTCTCGCTTTTCTTCTGTCTGTATTATTTTCTTCTATCGGGTGCGCGTCAGCGCTCCCGATGGGAGTAGCCCCCGAGTCTAGGTACGGATGCTTGCAATCCGTGCGTAGACTCAAGTTGTACCACTCGAACATCTGCTGCCGAAGTTTTTCCTGCAAATCTTCGTAGGTCATCCGATATATTCTCTTTATGCAAGGGATAATGAATAACGTGCCCAACTTTTGTTGGTTAACTGCCGATGGCAAAACAATGTTACCCTACACAGAATCAAGTCCCCGGGCATGATCCTGGAGTACGAAAAAAGTTCTGTCGGGTGCGCGTCCAGCGCTCCCGATGGGAGTAGCCCCCGAGTCTGGGCACGGGTGCTTGCGTCCGGGTGCAGACTCGAGTCAAGTTTTTCCTTCGAGTCCTCGTTCTGTCGGGTGCGCGTCCAGCGCTCCCGATGGGAGTAGCCCCCGAGTCTAAGTGCAGATGCTTTGCAATCTGTACATAGACTCAAATTCACCACCCGACAGCTTCTTATCTCTTCGTATGTAATCATTCCTCATGACGTCATCGATGACGTTTTTCTGACACCTCGATTCTGATTGATAAGACGCGACCCGCCGGCCCTTTTTTCAAGCAATTCCTGCTCCTCTTCCACGGTAAACGAGGCACCTCCTCGATTTCTGCAACCATTAACTGGAGAAAATGCCCACTAGCAGTACGAGGCCTTCCTTAAGTTTTCCAAAAGATAGAAATCCCTAATCTTCACCTTCATTCATCCCTTCTTTGTTCTTCCTCTTCTCCTCTTCGCAACTGCTTGCGCCGCCACCACTGCTTTCCAGTTTTTCCCAAATCTCGCGATGGTGAAGAAGAAGAACCCTAGCGCCGCTGCCAGCTCCACGAGCGGAGGCGCCGCCGCCAAATCTTCCTCGATTCTTCCGAAGGAGGGCGCCCCAAACGCTCCTCCCCCAACTCCGGCGCCGCCGGCGCCACCAGGCTCAGTAGCCAGGCCCGGAGATTGGGTAGCATCGACCGTCACCAGGCGTGACGAGAAGAGATCCCGAAGCCTAGGATTGATCTCCTCCGACGAGGGGAATGTGATCTTTCCAGGTGCGATTTCTCGACCTAATCCCCCTGCCGGCTTTACCGTGATGTTTTTATCGTTCTTATATCGGGGTCTTTCGCTTCCCGTTCACGGATTCCTCCTCCATCTCTTGCGAACTTACGAAATCCAACTATGGCAACTCACTCCCAACTCAATCCTCCACGTTGATGTGTTTATCACCCTTTGCGAAGCATATCTGGGCATTGAGCCTCATTTTGGGTTGTGGAAAAAGATCTTCTATGTGAAGAGATACAGCAGTAGTAACGGATCCTTTGTCACCGGAGGAGTGGGATTTGTAGCTCGTTCGGATGTCAACTACTTCAATTTCCCAATGAGAGAATCCGTGCAAGGGTGGAGATTGAAGTGGTTTTACGCCAAGGACTCCTTGTCACCCGAATCTCAGCTTCCTCGCTTTGTCGATGTCCTTGAAGCCAAGCCTAAGAATTCCTGGAAGAATATTCTCTCTCCCGACAAAAAAGTAGCAGCCGATGAATTATTCGCCAAATTTCTTCGGATCAAGGAAGCTGACGGCCAAACTATGGTCGGCACAGAGGTGGCGACGGTATTCCTGAAACGTCGAGTCCAACCAGTCATGGCCAGAGTTCGCCCAATGTGGTTGTATTCTGGTCCGAAGGATGAGACCAGAATTAACGCTGCCGAATTGTCGGAAAAGGAACTGCTCGATGAAGTCCGTCGCCTCACTTTCTTTAGCCAAGAAGACTTGATCCCATTGACGTCTTCGTATACTCCTTTTGATGCCGATCATCCACCACCAGAGGTAACCTCCCTTCTCAAATTCTTATTATGCTGCTATTTACTTAGTCGACATAATTGCTGCTGTTCTCATCTGTCTTTTCTTCGACAGACCCTTGTAGCCTCCGGAGACTTGCATAACTCGCCAGACAATATTTCTGAGGGGAGAGGCTCTTCAGAACCTGTTGATTTTCACACTGTCGAGCATACAAGCCCGAAAAACGATCACAATGATCCGATAGATTCCGAAACCGTTCACACCAATCTCCCTCCATCAGCCGATGACACTTGCGACACAGAGGGATCAGTGCGTGATGATGACGCTGATCACGATGCCTTTGTTAATGCAGCTGCGGAGGAGATCAGGGCTCCGCCTACGAAGAGATCAATCGGCGGCTTTACCGACGAAGATGATCTCCTCGATATGTAAGTATCTTCCTCCTTTTCACCATACTTTGCCCCTTTGTTTCTCGCATTCTTCTCATAACTTTTTTCGATCATGTCCTTCTTGTAGTGACGATGCTTTCGCTGAGCCTCCGTCTAAGAGGGTCAGGTCTGACGCTGTCTCGCCGGCCGCCGCGGCTTCCGAAGCTTCAGCTCCTAAAGCAGCTCCTGCGGCGCAAACATCGACTGCTTCATCCCTTTCCAAGGGGAAAGATGCTCCTGCCGCCACCACAGCTCCTCCTTCTGTAAGTCCTTTTCGACTATGATGTGAATTCCTTTGGAGTATGCCTTGCCTAATGATTCTTTGTAAAACACATTTATTTTTTCTTAAGGACCTGCAAGGTGTGATATCCTCTCTAGAGGCCTTCGCTTCTCAATTTACCTCTCTAGAGGCGGACAAAGCTCGACTGCAGGAGGAAGTTAAATCTTCCTCTTCAAAGTTGGACGGCGCCATTAAAAAGGCTGCCATAGCTTGCCAGGAGGTCGATTCCCTAAAAGAGGAGTTAAGCAAGCTGACGGAGAGGCTGAAGGAAGAAGAAGCTCGAGCAGCTGAAAAGGATGAACTCCTTCGACAATCTGCTTTGGCTCTACTTGGTAAACTCTTTCACTCATCTCTGTCGATTATTACTCTTATGAATCCATTTCTTTATCAATGATTTTCTCCAATCTTGATTTCCTGCAGAAGCCGCCAGTATCCCTGCTACTGCCTTGGACAAAGCTCCAAACAACTCTCCGGCAAATGGTGTGTCGATGGCTCTCGCCTCCCACCAGCTTACCCGGGAGCTTCTTAACAAGGGGAAGGGTGCCCTGGCGCGGATGCATTCGATGATTTTCCCCAAGGTCAAGCAAGAGAAGACTTTGGGGCAGCTGATTGATGCCTTTGCGGTTGAAACCAAGGAAGTTATTGAGGTATTCAAGCGTACCTCGCGTACCTATGGTGCCCTCCTTGCCTTCCAACTTATGATGGGTTATGGCTTTAAGGCTGACATCGAAGAAATGACTAAGGAGCCGCCGAAAGAAAAAGATGGGCGATTTGTTGACTTAAGCGCCTTTACAGTGTCTGCCCGTACTTGTGCTCGCCAGCTCCTCGAACTAGTTTCATCAGGAAAGGCATCGGTTGGCCCCAGCCTATCGACTCAGACCCAGGCTCCTTGATTGTTGTAATCAATTTTATCCTCGGGATAGAGTGAAACATTATTCTGTTGCAAAAACTTAAGTTTGTAATGAACACTATGCTGGCGATGTTGCCAGCACACCTTTGTCATAATACCTTCACTTGTACTTCTCCTGATAGAAATTACTTGTACTTCTCCCGATGGGAGTTAGGTTGGATCTTCGATTTGACCATATCCGTTTATCCTTTTTAACGCTGCTTCCTGCAGGTTTTCCCGGTGCCCTCGTTTGTCGACGACTTGTCGGGTGTTCTTCCCGAAGGTGATCGGATCCAGCGGATGAAGGATCGGATCGCCCAGATGGAAAAGGACCTACGCAGCACGTACGCCCTAGCTGCTATTGTCAATAAGAAGAGCGAGATTGCAGCCGACGTGGAGCGATATGCCCTTACTGAGCTGCATAAAGCTACCGAAAGCTTGAACTGTGAGTTTCTTGATCCCTGCCCCCTCTTGTCGACAACGCCTTATCTGATCCTTTATTTATTTCTCTGCCAGTCATAGCTCTGAACCGTGCGGAAGAAAACAAACGGATTCACGAGCTAGTGCGTGCATTAACGCAGCTATCCTCAGCCGAAGAGATTTTCTGGCGGGAGCACTCGAAGGCTTTGGCTGTCGCGCAATTTCAGGATCGGGTTCAGCAGGTCCACCACTTTTTTGACAAGTGCTACAAGGCTATGAGGGTGGTTTGGAAAATGATGTTCCCTTTGAACGCAGTTCCTCCCACGCTCCTTGCATTGATGTCTGAGTTTGGTAATGCCAAGAAGATCCGAGACTTGGTGCGTGCGCAAGTTTTTGTAGGGGCCAGGTTTACACTTGCTCTTGTACTCGCCCGTTATCCCTCAGCGGGTTTGCTGTCGATTGCCAACGCAACTGGAGACTTGGAGGCACTGTATCCGAAGGTATTGTTGCCTGCCAACATAATTGTCGACAGACTCGAGGAGGACTCAAAGGTACCTGAAGAAAGAGGAACTCCGCAAGGGTGATTTCAGGGATTTAATGTTTTTTTGTAAATAGATAATTTGGCTACTTCATCCAAGTATTTGGATTATGTAATGATGCCTTTTCATTCGGTAGATACATGCATATGTACTTTTACCATGTTATTGCCGTTGGCAAGTTTTGACTTGAGCGAATCTGAGTTGCTCGTTTAAATGTATGTATATTGGTTGGTTAGCAAATCTTTTGAGTGATCAGCTCGTGTTGCAGGTTTTGCTAAACCTGTTGTATGCGCAACTTTGCTTTCAACCGTTTTATGTTTCGACAGGCACTCCCGAATATTTCGGGTGTAGTTGTTCTGCCGATGAGCCCATTGTTCCTTGATATTTCCATTTGTAAAATATCGAACGTGGGTTGTGTTTATATGTATTTCCGAACTCTTGCTATTTACGGCACTCGTAGAGGCATCTGTAGCAGAGGGAAAGGTGAACGTCTTTTAGCACTCGTAGAGGCTTTTTGAGGCACGATCTTCTGCCTCGTACTATGTTTGCATAGTGATGGGGCTTAGAAGTTTGTAGTTACTGCAATGCTTAACAAAGAATCGAAGCTTAAGTTCTCATTAATAAGGTAAGCACGAGGCTAAAGGGCGAAAAGAGGAAGGCCCTGTTTAAAATAAAGGAAAAAGGAAAATAAAGGCTGATAAATTGCTTAAGCAAGGAAGGGGTTCTTCTCTTCTTCTGGCTTCTTCACCACGTTAGTGGTTGCTGCAGCGTTGCTGGTTTCATCAGGGGTTTGGGCAGTGGTTGTCAGTGTCTTGCTGTCTCCTATGCCTTTTGTGCCATCAACTGCCGAACCTTTTGCTGCCGAGGCTTCTGCTGCCGAAGCTTCCGCTGCCGAAGCTTTAAGGGCAAGAGCGGCTGGCTTCTTCTTGGTTTCCCTGATATCTTTCTCCTCCTTGATTTCACGTAATGACAGCTTGGGTAAGGGGTCGACGATTTCTTGCTGTGACCCGAATTTGCAGCAATCCTCTGAAAGTCGCGATCACAATTGTCCGAGCGTGAAAAACTTCCATAGACTGTGATGTTTGTCCCGTTGTTCCCAGGCATTTTCAGCCGAGTATAGCGTGATACTGTGACTCCCAGTTCACCACTTCAAACTCGATCTTTTCATTCCTGAAATTGTCGGCTCTGCCGAAGATAACATTCAGGTAGACTTTGCCAAGAGAGTAGCCCGGTGCGGTTGGAAGGATCCCATGGAAGCAGGTGTCTGTTTCTTCCAGCATCCTCATAGTGATCCCCATACTTCTGATTGTGTCGACGAATATCAGATTTAGCCCGCTTCCACCGTCCATGAAGACTTTACTCATCTTGAACCCCCCAATTTGTGCTTCGACTACCAAGGCATCGTGTCCTGGTTTTGGTATGGTCGTCGGATGATCTGCTCGACTGAACGTAATGTTCTGAGAAGACCACTCGACATACTCGGGGATGTTTGCCATGATGCTTTCTGCCAAGTTGATCTCTCGGGTGAGCTTTTTCATCTCCCTTTTCGAAACACCTATCATGTGGATCATGCTCATCTGCCCACGTGGTGGTGGGAATGCCTCGTTGGGTTGATGAGGTTGAGCCTGCTGGACTTGATGCTGCGGTGGAGGTGGGGGTGGCGGTGGTAGCTGTTCTTGGCCTTTGGCTTCTTTGGATGAGTTTGTGCATGTCTAGGAACTGCCGACAGTCCCTGAGCAGGTGACTTGACTTTGTTTTGCCGTCCTTGGAATCGACATACGAATGCAGGTAACAGGGGGCGTTGATCTGCTCAGCGTAGGGTAATTCAGGAGTCCTCTGCTGTCGTGGTTTATAGTTGCCACGGTTCCCAGAGTTGTTCCGATTACCGTCGTGTCGATCGTCTCGATCGTCCTGTCGATCGGAATATCCTGTGGCTACCAGATTGTTATCATCATAGTTGCGGTTCTTCCTTCTTTTGTGACGATCCCTTCGGCCACCCGAGTCGTGCTTCGGCTGGTCATCGTCTTCGTCGTCCTTTGTCTTTGTCGTGGCCTTCGTACATTGTCCTCGCCATCAGCCCAACTGTTGGCGATTTCCATTAACTTGGTTATAGTTTTTGGCTTTTTGCGCCCGAGTTCTTCTATGTAGCTCTCCCGCTGAACGCCATCGCTGAAAGCGTCGATTGCTCTGTCAACAGATACGTCTTCGGCAGCGTTCAGGAGTTTTGTGAATCTCCCGATGTATGAACGCATCGACTCCTTCTGCTTCTGTCAGCAATTCCGCAACTCCTCGATCCCAACGGGCCTCTTGTATGTTGCCTGGAAATTGGCAACGAAGGCATCTACTAGGTCGTCCCATGATTTAACCGAACCTTTCGGCAGCCCCCTTAGCCAGGCTCGCGCTGAATCCTTCAAGTAGAGCTGTAAGCATTGCATTGCTGCTATCTGGTTTCCTTTGTGCAGGATCACAGTCTGCAGGTAGTCGTCTATCCAGGATCTTGGTTCTTGCTGCCCATCGTACTTGGCAGCGTCGGTAGGGGTAGGCTTGAACTTTTTGGGCGGCATCGTTTCACGGATTTTGTAACTTAGACAGTCGGCTCCCCTGAGCTCACCGTCGTACTCCTGATCTTCATCCGAAGAATCGCTATCGTTGTCCTTCCTAGCGGTGCATCGTCGCCTTGCTTTGTCGATCTTGCTCTGGGTAATTTCGTCCCGAGCATC
The DNA here is from genome assembly GCF_019359855.2 of Lolium perenne. Taxonomy (NCBI): domain Eukaryota; kingdom Viridiplantae; phylum Streptophyta; class Magnoliopsida; order Poales; family Poaceae; genus Lolium; species Lolium perenne. The sequence continues at coordinate 80,178,076 of NC_067245.2, read as the reverse complement.
TCTCGCATGATGTTTCGAACCACTGCCTTGTACCGTGGTCTTTTCCTTTTGCAGGACTAGGTTGTTCCCCAATATCGCGAGACTCTCCAGGGCACCTCGATGAGCTTGAGCCATGGATCCTTCGGGGTGCTGATTGATGAGGTATGCGGCGAGGTTGGCCATTGCTCCTGCAACGGTTTTCGGCCGTGGCATGCCGGCGGTATCCATATATAGTCATAAAGGATTTAGTCAGATTCGACGCTATTTCTCTGGCGTCATCTTCCGAAAGCCTGGATAGTCTCGACCGGTGCTTGCCTGTTCCCTGATTGTTTCGGGAGGCACTCCCTTGCGAGCCCCTTCGCCGTTCACTGGATCGATCTGCCGCAGATAGGCGTCTCTCGAGGGTGGCTTGCTCTTTCGACAGGTGCTCCCGGTTTTTCTCTAGTATAGAGCGATAAGCATTGAGGGTTCCAACCGAAGTTCATGCGGGGAGCGGTGTGTTGTTGAGTACTGCTGCCCTTGCTGCTGCCCACTCCTCATCCGCGATGGTGTAATCGCTATCGCGGTTGCTGGCACTGTTTTCAAAACTTGCCCTTCTACTGGAACGGGGAGTATGGTCCTCGTCTCCTCTGCGCCTTGTGTTTCCCGTGTTATTGGTGACATAAACCTGATGGTGTGCCGTTCTTCGGGTGGTTCCCTGCATGATGCTGTCGATACTGTCCTCTTCCGATGAATACTGGGCGTTGCAGATGAACGGCGTGTCGCTCGATCCCAGCCCGTGCCTGGTGTCGCAGTTCAGGCAGTAGTACGAAGTTAATTCCGAAGATGTGGGATCGTCAGATCCTACTGACATGGAGGATGCCGAGCGGGGAGTCGAGGGCACGGGTGAGCACGTCGATCCTGTCAGACCAGCCGATAGGTCGTGTGACGATGACGCGCTTGAACTCGTCGATCTGGAAGTGGGGGATTCCAGCAATCGAAGGATTCCTTCTGCATTGACGTTGTAGTGGACGCTGCCGAAGGTCATCTCCATGTTTCCTTGTAGATCTGAAAAGTTCGAGCGGGAGGAATCGCTGTGTGGAGTAAACTCGTAGGAGCCGAATCGAATCGGGCTTCCCAGGATTGGTGATAATGGTGTCGATGAAGTCGCTGATGAAGTCGAAGGCGAAGCCGCTGGTGTCATGATTGGATCTGCCGATGACCGATCTTGTGCCGACAGGGTTCCCACAGACGGCGCCAATTGTCGAGGGTGCTCCTCGGCAATGCCCTCCGATAGGGGCTTAGGGTTGATGGAATCCTGCAAGCTGACATGAGACATCGGTGCACAGACAAGTGGGGAGAGCGATTTACCCAGGTTCGGGGCCCTCGATGAGGTAAAACCCTTACGTCCTGCCTGTCTGTTCTTGATTATGATGAAAACAGGTTATGGGGTGCCGAATAGTTCGGCTGTGATCTCGTCGAGATGCTAGTTGCTAGGGTAACCTAGTTCTAAGCTTCTGTTGGCTAATATTGCTAAGATTGATTGTGTCCCTCGATAGCCCCTCTCCTGGTCTTTATATAGGTGGCCAGGTCTCGAGAGGTCTAGTCGAGTACGAGTAGGTTTACAGTAGATATGTCTCCTAACTTTCCTTGTTCGGCTTCTTCCGTGTCTTGTACTTCAAGTAATCTTCCGCCGCACCGTCCTAGTGGCCCATCTTGCCATCGAGTACCTTCATGGGCCTCCAGCTGGACCGCATAGGGTAGAGCAACATTGGTTACCCGAAGGGTAATGCCTACGTCAATAATCTTGATCAATACTATTGTAAAGCATATGAGATGAATGAAGTGATTCGAAGCAATGGTCTAGATGATGACTAAACAACTGAATCATATAGCAAAGACTTTTCATGAATAGTACTTTCAAGACAAGCATCAATAAGTCTTGCATAAGAGTTAACTCATAAAGCAATAGATTCTTAATAGAAGGTTTTGAAGCAACATAAAGGATGATTAAGTTTCAGCAGTTGCTTTCAACTTGTAACATGTATATCTCATAGATAGTTGTCAACACAAAGTAATATGATGAATGCAAATAAGAAAGTATGTAAGAATCAATGCACACAGTTGACACAAGTGTTTGCTTCTAAGATAGAAAGAAGTAGATAAACTGACTCAACATAAAGTAAAAGAAAGGCCCTTCGCAGAGGGAAGCATGGATTACTCATGTGCTAGAGCTTTTTATTTTGAAAACATGGAAACAATTTTGTCAATGGTAGTAATAATTCATATGTATTATGCATAAAACATCCTATAAGTTGCAAGCCTCATGCATCGAATACCAATAGTGCCCGCACCTTGTCCTAATTAGCTCGGATTTCCATGGATTATCATTGCATTACATATGTTTCAACCAAGTGTCACAAAGGGGTACCTCTATGCCACCTGTACAAAGGTCCAAGGAGATAGATCGCATTTGATTTCTCAGTTTTGATAGATCTTAACTTGAGGACATCCATACCGGGACAACATAGAAAACAGATAATGGACTCCTCTTTTTAATGCTTAAGCATTCAACAACAGATAATATTCTCATAAGAGATTGAGGATTAATGTCCAAGCTGAAACTTCCACCATGATACATGGCTTTGGTTGGCGGCCCAATAATGTTCTTCTCGAACAATATGCATACTCAAACCATTTAATCATGACAAATCACCCTTACTTCAGACAAGACGAACATGCATAGCAACTCACATGATATTCAACAAAGGTGCAGTTGATGGCGTCCCCAGAAACATGGTTACCGCTCAACAAGCAACTTATAAGAAATAAGATACATAAGCGACATATTCAATACCACAATAGTTTTTAAGCTATTTTCCCATGAGTTATGTATTGCAAAGACAAGGAATGAAATTTTAAAGGTAGCACGCAAGCAATTTACTTTGGAATGGCAGAAAAATACCACATAGTAGGTAGTTATGGTGGACACAAATGGCATGAGTTTTGGCTCAAGGTTTTGGATGCACGAGAAGCATTCCCTCTCAGTACAAGGCTTTGGCTAGCAAGGTTGTTTGAAGCAAACACAAGTATGAACCGGTACAGCAAAACTTACATAAGAACATATTGCAAGCATTATAAGACTCTACACTGTCTCCTTGTTGCTCAAACACTTTTACCAGAAAATATCTAGACTTTTAGAGAGACCAATCATGCAAACCAAATTTCAACAAGCTCTACGGTAGTTCTCCACTAATAGGTTTAAACTACATGATGCAAAAGCTTAAACATGATCTATGGGAGCTCAAAACAATTGCCAAGTGCTGGCGTGTAGTTGACACACGTTTGTTGGGAACCCCAAGAGGAAGGTGTGATGCGTACAGCAGCAAGTTTTCCCTTAGTAAGAAACCAAGGTTATCGAACCAGTAGGAGTCAAGGAACACGTGAAGGTTGTTGGTGACGGAGTGTAGTGCGGCGCAACAACAGGGATTCCGGCGCCAACGTGGAACCTGCACAACACAATCACAATACTTTGCCCCAACTTAACAATGAGGTTGTCAATCTCACCGGCTTGCTGTAAACAAAGGATTAAATGTATAGTGTGGAAGATGATGTTTGTTTGCGAAGAACAGTAAAGGACAAGTATTGCAGTAGATTGTATTTTAGATGTAAAAGAATGGACCGGGGTCCACAGTTCACTAGTGGTGTCTCTCCGATAAGAAATAGCATGTTGGGTGCACAAATTACAGTTGGGCAATTGACAAATAGAGAGGGCATAACAATGCACATACATATCACGATGACTACTATGAGATTTAATCAGGGCATTACGACAAAGTACATAGACCGCTATCCAGCATGCATATATGCCTAAAAAGTCCACCTTCAGGTTAGCATCCGCACCCCTTCCAGTATTAAGTTGCAAACAACAGACAATTGCATTAAGTATGGTGCGTAATGTAATCAACACAAATATCCTTAGACAAAGCATTGATGTTTTATCCCTAGTGGCAACAACACATCCACAACCTTAGAACTTTCTGTCACACATCCCGATTCAATGGAGGCATGAACCCACTATCGAGCATAAATACTCCCTCTTGGAGTTACAAGTATCAACTTGGCCAGAGCCTCTACTAGCAACGGAGAGCATGCAAGAACATAAACAACACATATATGATAGATTGATAATCAACTTGACATAGTATTCCATATTCATCGGATCCCAACAAACACAACATGTAGCATTACAAATAGATGATCTTGATCATGATAGGCAGCTCACAAGATCTAACATGATAGCACAATGAGGAGAAGACAACCATCTAGCTACTGCTATGGACCCATAGTCCAGGGGTGAACTACTCACACATCAATCCGGAGGCGATCATGGTGATGAAGAGTCCTCCGGGAGATGATTCCCCTCTCCGGCAGGGTGCCGGAGGCGATCTCTTGAATCCCCCGAGATGGGATTGGCGGCGGTGGAGTCTCTGGAAGGTTTTCCGTATCGTGGCTCTCGGTACAGGGGTTTTTGCGACGAAGGATATAAGTAGGCGGAAGGGTAGGGTTGGAGGCGGCGCGGGGGCCCCACACCATAGGCTGGCGCGGGCCCCATGCTGGCCGCGCTGCCCTATGGTTACGGGCCCTCGTGGCCCCACTTCGTATCCCCTTCGGTCTTCTGGAAGCTTCGTGGAAAAATAAGACCCTGGGCGTTGATTTCGTCCAATTCCGAGAATATTTCCTTTGTAGGATTTCTGAAACCAAAAACAGCAGAAAACAGCAACTGGCTCTTTGGCATCTCGTCAATAGGTTAGTGCCGGAAAATGCATATAAATGATGTAAAGTATGTATAAAACATGTGAGTATTGTCATAAAAGTAGCATGAAACATAAGAAATTATAGATACGTTTGAGACGTATCAAGCATCCCCAAGCTTAGTTCCTACTCGCCCTCGAGTAGGTAAACGATAACAATGATAATTTCTGAAGTGACATGCTATCATAATCTTGATCAATACTATTGTAAAGCATATGAGATGAATGCAGTGATTCGAAGCAATGGTAAAGACAATGATTAAACAACTGAATCATATAACAAAGACTTTTCATGAATAGTACTTTCAAGACAAGCATCAATAAGACTTGCATAAGAGTTAACTCATAAAGCAATAAATTCTTAGTAGAAAGTTTTGAAGCAACACAAAGGAAGATATAAGTTTCAGCGGTTGCTTTCAACTTCAACATGTTTATCTCATGGATGTATCTCATGGATAATTGTCAACACAAAGTAATATGATGAATGCAAATAGGCAAGTATGTAGGAATCAATGCACACAGTTGACACAAGTGTTAGCTTCTAAGATAGAAAGAAGTAGGTAAACTGACTCAACATAAAGTAGAAGAATGGCCCTTCGCAGAGGGAAGCATGGATTACTATTTTTGTGCTAGAGCTTTTCATTTTGAAAACATAGAAATAATTTTGTCAACGGTAGTAATAAATCATATGTGTTATGTATAAGACATCCTATAAGTTGCAAGCCTCATGCATAGAATACCAATAGTGCTCGCACCTTGTCCTAATTAGCTTGGATTAACATGGATTATCATTGCATAACATATGTTTCAACCAAGTGTCAGAAAGGGGTACCTCTATGCCGCCTGTACAAAGGTCTAAGGAGAAAGTTTGCATTGGATTTCTCGCTTTTGATTATTCTCAACTTAGACATCCATACCGGGACAACATAGAAAACAGATAATGGACTCCTCTTTAATGCATAAGCATTCAACAACAGATAATATTCTCATAAGAGATTGAGGATTGGTGTCCAAACTGAAACTTCCACCATGGTTCATGGTTTTAGTTAGCGGCCCAATGTTCTTCTCTAACAATATGCATACTCAAACATTTGATCATGAAAATCACCCTTACTTCAGACAAGACGAACATGCATAGCAACTCACATGGTATTCAACAAAGGTGTAAAAGTTGATGGCGTCCCCAGAAACATGGTTATCGCTCAACAAGCAACTTATAAGAAATAAGATACATAAGCTACATATTCTTTACCACAATAGTTTTTAAGGCTATTTTCCCATGAGCTATATATTGCAAAGACAAGGAATAGAATTTTAAAGGTAGCACTCAAGTAATGTACTTTGGAATGGCAGAAAAATACCATGTAGTAGGTAGGTATGGTGGACACAAATGGCATGGATTTTGGCTCAAGGTTTTGGATGCACGAGAAGTATTCCCTCTCAGTACAAGGCTTAGGCTAGCAAGGTTGTTTGAAGCAAACTCAAGTATAAACCGGTACAGCAAAACTTACATAAGAACATATTGCAAGCATTATAAGACTCAACGCTATCTCCCTTGTTGTTCAAACACCTTAACCAGAAAATATCTAGACTCTAGAGAGACCAATCATGCAAACCAAATTTTAACAAGCTCTATGTAGTTCTTCATTAATAGGTGCAAAGTACATGATGCAAGAGCTTAAACATGATCTATATGAGTACAACAATTGCCAAGTATCAAATTATTCAAGACATTATACCAGTTACCACATGAAGCATTTTCTGTTTCCAACCATATAAAAATGAACGAAGCAGTTTCAACCTTCGCCATGAACATTAAAAGTAATGCTAAGAACACATGTGTTCATATGCAACAGCGGAGCGTGTCTTTCTCCCACACAAAGAATTCTAGGATCCGAGTTTATTCAAACAAAAACAAAAATAAAAACAAACAGACGCTCCAAGTAAAGCACATAAGATGTGACGGAATAAAAATATAGTTTCACTAGAGGTGACCTGATAAGTTGTCGATGAAGAAGGGATGCCTTGGGCATCCCCAAGCTTAGATGCTTGAGTCTTCTTAAAATATGCAGGGATGAACCACGGGGGCATCCCCAAGCTTAGACTTTTCACTCTTCTTGATCATATTGTATCATCCTCCTCTCCTGACCCTTGAAAACTTCCTCCACACCAAACTCAAAACAAACTCATTAGAGGGTTAGTGCATAATTGAAAATTCATATATTCAGGGGTGACATAATCATTCTTAACACTTCTGGACATTTCACAAAGCTACTGAAAGTTAATGGAACAAAGAAATCCATCGAATATAGCAAAACAGGCAATGCGAAATAAAAGGCATAATCTGTCAAAACAGAACAATCCGTAAAGACGAATTTTTCTGGGGCACTTAAATTGCTCAGATGAAAAATCTCAAATTGAATGAAAGTTGCGTACATATCTGAGGATCACGCACGTAAATTGGAAGATTTTTCTGAGTTACCTACAGACGGGGCTGCTCAATTTCGTGACAGTAAGAAATCTGTTTCTGCGCAGTAATCCAAATCTAGTATCAACCCTACTATCAAAGACTTTACTTGGCACAACAATGCAATAAAATAAAGATAAGGAGAGGTTTCTACAGTAGTAACAACTTTTAAGACTCAAATATAAAACAAAAGTGCTGTAGTAAAATAATGGGTTGTCTCCCATAAGCGCTTTTCTTTAACGCCTTTCAGCTAGGCGCAGAAAGTGTGAATCAAGTATTATCAAGAGATGAAGCATCAACATCATAATTTGTACTAATAATAGAATCATAAGGTAACTTCATTATCTTTCTAGGGAAGTGTTCCATACCTTTATTGAGAGGAAATTGATACTTAATATTACCTTCCTTCATATCAATAATAGCACCAACAGTTCGAAGAAAAGGTCTTCCCAATATAATGGGACAAGATGCATTGCATTCAATATCCAAGACAACAAAATCAATGGGGACAAGGTTATTGTTAACCATAATGCGAACATTATCAATCCTCCCCAAAGGTTTCTTTGTAGAATTATCAGCAAGATTAACATCCAAATAACAATTTTTCAATGGTGGCAAGTCAACCATATTATAGATTTTCTTAGGCATAACAGAAATACTTGCACCAAGATCACATAAAGCATTACAATCAAAATCATTGACCCTCATTTTAATGATGGGCTCCCACCCATCTTCTAACTTCCTAGGGATAGAAGTTTCAAGTTTTAGTTTATCTTCTCTAGCTTTAATGAGAGCATTCGTAATATGTTTTGTAAAGGCCAAATTTATAGCACTAGCATTAGGACTTCTAGCAAGTTTTTGTAAGAACTTTATAACTTCAGAGATATGACAATCATCAAAATCTAAACCATTATGATCTACAACAATGGGATCATTGTCCCCAATATTTTGAAAAATTTCAGCAGTTTTATCACAAGCAGTTTCAGCAGTTTCAGGCAATTTTGCACGCTTTGCACTAGGAGTAGAAACATTGCCAACACCAATTATTTTACCATTGATAGTAGGAGGTTTAGCAACATGTGAAGCATCAACATTACTAGTGGTGGTAATAGTCCAAACTTTAGCTACATTATTCTCTTTAGCAAGTTTTTCGTTTTGTTCTCTTTCCCACCTAGCATGCAATTTACCCATCAATCTAATATTCTCATTAATTTGAACATGGATAGCGTTTGCTGTAGCAAATGACTTAATATCTTTATCTTCATTAGGCATAACTTTCAATTTTAAAAGATCAACATAAGAGGCAAGACTATCAACCTTAGAAGCAAGAATATCAATTTTATCAAGCTTTTCTTCAACAGATTTGTTAAAAGCAGTTTGTGTACTAATAAATTCTTTAAGCATGGCTTCAAGACCAGGGGGTACACTCCTTTATTGTTGTAATAATTACCATAAGAATTACGATAACCATTACCATTATTAGAAGGATATGGCCTATAGTTGTTACCAGAATTAATCCTATAAGCATTGTTGTTGAAATTATTACTTTTAATGAAGTTCACATCAACATGTTCTTCTTGGGCAACCAATGAAGCTAAAGGAACATTATTAGGATCAACATTAGATCTACCATTCACAAGCATAGACATAATCACATCAATCTTATCACTCAAGGAGGAGGTTTCTTCAACAGAATTTACCTTCTTACCTTGTGGAGCCCTTTCAGTGTGCCATTCAGAGTAGTTGATCATCATATTATCAAGGAGCTTTGTTGCCGCCCCCAAAGTGATGGACATAAAAGTACCTCCAGCAGCTGAATCCAATAGGTTCCGCGAAGAAAAATTTAATCCTGCATAGAAGATTTGGATGATCATCCAAGTAGTTAGTCCATGGGTAGGGCAATTCTTTACCAAAGATTTCATTCTTTCCCATGCTTGGGCAACATGTTCATTATCCAATTGCTTAAAATTCATAATGCTACTTCTCAAAGATATAATTTTAGCAGGAGGATAATATCTACCAATGAAAGCATCTTTACATTTAGTCCATGAATCAATACTATTCTTAGGCAAAGATAGCAACCAATCTTTAGCTTTTCTTCTTAAGGAGAAAGGAAATAATTTCAATTTTATAATGTCACCATCTACATCCTTATACTTTTGCATTTCACAAAGTTCAACAAATTTATTAAGATGGGCAGCAGCATCATCAGAACTAACACCAGAAAATTGCTCTCTCATAACAAGATTTAGTAAAGCAGGTTTAATTTCATAGAATTCTGATGTAGTAGCAGGTGGAGCAATAGGTGTGCATAGGAAATCATTATTATTTGTGCTAGTGAAGTCACACAACTTAGTATTCTCAGGAGCACCCATTTTAGCAGTAGTAAATAAAGCAAACTAAATAAAGCAAATGCAAGTAACTAATTTTTTTGTGTTTTAATATAGAAAATGCAAACAAGATAAATGAAATAAAGTAAAGCAACTTATTTTTTTGTGTTTTTGATATAAAGAAAAAACAAAGCAGTAAATAAAATAAAGTAAAGCAAGACAAAAAACAAAGTAAAGAGATTGGATGTGGGAGACTCCCCTTGCAGCGTGTCTTGATCTCCCCGGCAACGGCGCCAGAAAAATCCTTGTTGTTGGCGTGGTAGTTAACACACGTCCGTTGGGAACCCCGAGAGGATGGTGTGATGCGTACAGCAGCGAGTTTTCCCTCAGTATGAAACCAAGGTTATCGAACCAGTAGGAGTCAAGGAACACGTGAAGGTTGTTGGTGACGGAATGTAGTGCGGCGCAACACCAGGGATTCCGGCGCCAACGTGGAACCTGCACAACACAATCAAAGTACTTTGCCCCAACGTAACAGTGAGGTTGTCAATCTCACCGGCTTGCTGTAAACAAAGGATTAAACGTATGGTGTGGAAAATGATGTTTGTTTGCGAAGAACAGTAAAGAACAGGGTTTACAGTAGATTGTATTTCAGATGTAAAAGAATGGACCGGGGTCCACAGTTCACTAGTGGTGTCTATCCGATAAGAAATAGCATGTTGGGTGAACAAATTACAGTTGGGCAATTGACAAATAGAGAGGGCATAACAATGCACATACATATCACGATGACTACTATGAGATTTAATCAGGGCATTACGACAAAGTACATAGACCGCTATCTGATACGTCCAAAACGTATCTACTTTCCCGAACACTTTTGCTATTGTTTTGCCTCTAATTTGTGTATTTTGGATGCAACTAACACGGACTAACGCTGTTTTCAGCAGAACTGCTCTGGTGTCTCGTTTTTGTGCAGAAATCCAACTTTCAGGAAAATCCTCGGAATTTATGCGAAAGGTCCTATTTTCCCAGAATACTGACGGAGCCAGAAGGGCAAGCCAGGTGGGGGCCCGAGGGCCCCACACACTAGGCCGGCGCGGCCCAGGAGGGGGGCGCGCGGCCCTAGTGTGTGGTGGCCTCGGCTGGCCCCCGACGCCCTCCTTCGGACTACTTATTGCCTTCGACCTAAAAACGCACGGGAGTTAGTTGAAATCGCCAGAAACCATCCAGTACGCCGCCACCGTCGCGAAACTCCGTCTCAGGACCAGAAACTCCGTTCTGGCACTTCGCCGGGACGGGGAATTGGAGAAGATCATCGCCATCATCACCACCGACGCCTCTCCATCGACCAGCCATGTTTCCCCCATCCATGTGTGAGTAATTCCCCCGCTGTAGGCTGAAGGGGATGGTAGGGATTGGATGAGATTGGTCATGTAATAGTCATAAGATTGTTAGGGCATAGTGCCTAGTATCCATTGTAGGTGCTTTTATGATATTGTTGCAACTTGTTATGCTTAATGCTTGTCACTAGGGCCCGAGTGCCATGATCTCAGATCTGAACATGTTATTGATTCATGAAGATATTCGTTGTTTATGATCTTACCTGCAAGTTGTATACACGTATTGCTGTCCGGAACCCGAGGCCCCAAAGTGACAGAAATTGGGACAACCGAAGGGGATGGCGGTGATATGAGGATCACATGTGTTCACGGAGTGTTAATGCTTTGCTCCGGTGCTCTATTAAAAGGAGTGCCTTAATTTCCAGTAGATTCCCTAGAGGCCCGGCTGCCACCGGCTGGTAGGACAAAAGATGTTGTGCAAGTTTCTCATTGCGAGCATGTACGACTATATATGGAACACATGCCTATTGATTGATTAGTACTTGGATACCGTTTTATTATTATCTGCAAATGCCCTGCCTTGATTGTTACATGAGTTTCTCTCATCCATGCAACGCCCGTTCATCCATCCCTGTGCCTACAGTACTTTAATCCTGCTGTTTACTATAATCACTACTGCTGTCTTTGTTACTCTGCCGCTGTTATTTCATCACTGCTACTGCTATAAAACTGTTACTACTGATAAACTCTTGCGAGCAAGTCTGTTTCCAGGTGCAGCTGAATTGACAACTCCGCTGTTAAGGCTTTCAAGTATTCTTTTTCTCCCCTTGTGTCGAATCAATAAATTGGGTTTTACTTCCCGCAAAGACTGTTGCGATCCCCTATACTTGTGGGTCATCAAGACTATTTTCTGGCGCCGTTGCCGGGGAGCATAGCTTTATTTGGAAGTTCACTTGGATTGATATTGTTCATTGCAAATTCTCCATCATGGGTAAACCTCGCGATACTAAGGTCGCCATATTACCATCCACTACAAGAAAAGGTACAACTCTGAGTACCTCTGCTGCTCTTGATTCACCATCTGTGATAAGTAAACTTGTTTCACCACCACAAGCTTCAAATGCTGGTACTTCTGCTGAATCTGAAAATTCCTCTTACAATTTTGATGATGCTTCTGCCGTGCTTGATAATAGTGGTTCATTGGGATCTTTTCTAGATGCTACAATTGCTAGGTCTAGACAAATTGAAAATACTGAAACTCCTAATGAAAATGCTGCTACACCTGTTAATTCACCTGAGTCTGTTGAATACTCTAGTGATGATCTTGATGAAGATTATGTGGAACTTGATGATGATTTTATTGAAAAATGCAATGCTACTACTGATGCAAGAAAAATTAAAAAGTTGCTTGCAGAACATACTGTTAGATATAAACTGTCTCCTGATCCTAAGTTTGCCACTTCTCCTATAAACATTAAGGATAAGGATTATGATTTTTCTCTTGATCTATCTCATATAGCTATTGTTGAGAAAACACCCTTTTGTGGTACTGAAAAAGAAAGTGCTGTTGAACACATGATTGAGCTATCTACTCTGAGTAGCTTGTTTTCCGATGATGTTAAGAAGCGTACTTACTTTGTTGCTAAAAAAATTCCATTCTCATTAAAGGATGATGCTAAAACTTGGTATAATAGTTTGCCACCTGATTCTATTAATAGTCCAAAAGAATTTCTTGATGTTTTCTTCCGGAAATTCTTTCCTGCTAGTGCTCAACATATTGCTTTGCAGAGAATTTATAATTTTGATCAGGAAGATGGAGAGAAATTGCCTGAGGCTTGGGCTAGATTTTGCTCTCTTATTAGAGCTCGGCCTGACCATGATTTGGAAAAGCATGATTTACTTGATATATTTTATAGTGGACTAACCATTGAGTCTAGGGCATACCTGGATAGTTGTGCTGGTTGTGTTTTCAGGAAAAGAACTCCAGACGACGCTGAAGAATTATTGGCTAGAATAGGCCAGAATCATGATGATTGGTCTACACCTGAACCAACCCCGACACCGATATTGAAGAAGAGGGGTATGATTAAATTAAATGATGAAGATATGAGGGAAGCCAAGAAATCTCTTAAAGAGAAAGGTATTAAATCCGAAGACGTGAAGAATTTACCTCCCATAGAAGATTCATGTAAGATCACTCCCCCTTCATCCATGATTGAGGTACACTCTCTTGAACGCTTTACTAGAGAAGATATTCCGTATTCAAAACCTCCTGCTCAATGCTTAGATGAGTTTGATAATTATATTGTTAAGCAAAATAACTTCAATATGAGAGTAGATAATCATTTAATGGAAAATTCTTGAGCTATTGGTGAATTGCATGGTATTGTGGAGAGAACCTCCAATGATGTTAAGATGCTTGTTAAACATTTTCAAATGGTTTAAACTCAAATTGATCAACTCACTAAAGTGCAAAATGACTTGTTAAAAGATAATTCTAAAGAAAAGCATGCTTATGAAGTAACAACTAGAGGCGGTGTTTCTACCCAGGATCCTCTATATCCTGAAGGGCATCCCAAAAGAGTTGAACAAGATTCTCAACGAACTGAAACTAGTGCTCCATCTAAGAAAAAGAAAAAGAAACATAAAACTGTTGTAGAATCCTCTGAGCCTGTTAATGATCCTAATAGTATTTCTATTTCTGATGCTGAAGCTGAAAGTGGTAATGAACATGATAAAGATAACGATAAGAATGATGCTTCTGATAAAGAAGAGGTTGAAGAAGAACCTGAAAAGCATGCTAAAAATAAAAAGTACACTAAAGAAGATTTTATTGCTAAGAAACATGGTAACGAAAGAGAACCTTGGGTTCAAAAGCAAATGCCTTTTCCTGCTAAGAAACTAAAATCAAAGGAAGAAGAACACTATAACAAATTATGTGATTGGATGAAACCTTTATTCCTGCAAATACCTTTGACTGATGCTATTAAATTGCCTCCTTATTCAAAGTATATGAAAGATATTGTCTCTAACAAAAGGAAAATTCCTAATGAGGAGATTTCCACTATGCTTGCTAATTATTCTTTCAATGGTAAGGTTCCAAAGAAGCTTGGCGACCCAGGTATACCGACTATTCCTTGTTCTATTAAGAATAATTATGTTAGAACTGCTCTATGTGATTTGGGAGCGGGTGTTAGTGTTATGCCTTTCTCTCTTTATAAGAGACTTTATTTAGATAAGTTGATACCGACTGATATATCTTTGCAAATGGCTGATAAATCTACTGCTATTCCTGTTGGTATATGTGAGGATGTTCCTGTTCAAGTTACTAATAACTGCTTGATATTAACTGATTTTGTTGTGTTGGAAATGCCTGAAGATGATAATTTGTCTATTATTCTTGGGAGACCTTTTCTTAACACCGCAGGGGCTGTTATTGATTGCAATAAAGGAAAAGTTACTTTCAATGTTGACGATAAGGAGCATACCGTTTATTTTCCCAAGAGGATTGAGAAAGCATGTGGAGTTAATACAATTTCTAATGTGAGAACTATCAAAGTGGGAACTATTGATTGTCCTATATATGAGCCTAAAGAAGAATATCAAACTCTTGTGATTGGATCCATATCAATACAATACAAGGTAACATGATTGATTTGAGGTTTATTTCTTCTTATGCTATGTAAAATTTATTTGGTGGCAAGACTTGATCAACCTTGTTAACAAATTCATTTTATATGCATAGAGGAACTAAACAACATCTATTTCTTCCTCCACTTGTTCTACTTGCTGTAGCACTTTTGTTTTGCAAAGTTCTTTAGTTAATTAGAGATTTCAAAATTTTTCCTGCCCAGTAATAATAATTTTGACACCCAGAAATGTGCATTTTTCAAAGTTTTCAAAAATTCACAAAAATTATACCATTGGTCCTATTTTTCGACGAGGCACCTGGGGACGACCAGTGGGGCACCCCAGGGTGGCACCCCACAGGCCGGCGCGGCCAAGGAGGGGGGGCGCCACCCTGGCGTGTGGGCCCCTCCTTGCCCACTACATCATCTCTTCCTCCCACTCTCTTCTCTCTCCCGAAAAAACTCGCACCAGGTTCCTCTCACTCGCGTTTTTGCTCAAGAGCTCCAGATTTCTCGATCTCTTTGCTCGGCCCAGATTTCTGTCTGAAATTTGGCACATTTGCTCTCCGGTATGTGACTCCTCCGATTATCCAAGTAGAATTTTGTTTGGTGGAGTATATCTTGAATATTTTGCTGCTATAGGTAACATGTTTAGTAAGCTTGCATGCTTGTTCTAAGTGGTAGAAACTAATTCTGATGCATGATTAGTACTCTAGCAAGTCCCTATGATAGTTTCCCTCAATTATATGTCACTGATGTCTACGGGTGCTTCTATTCTTGTAGACAGTGTTGGGCCTCCAAGAGCAGAGGTTTGTAGAACAGCAGCAAGTTTCCCTTAAGTGGATCACCCAAGGTTTATCGAACTCAGGGAGGAAGAGGTCAAAGATATCCCTCTCATGCAACCCTGCAACCACAAAGCAAGAAGTCTCTTGTGTCCCCAACACACCTAATAGGTGCACTAGTTCGGTGAAGAGATAGTGAAATACAAGTGGTATGAATGAATATGAGCAGTAGTAACGGCGCCAGAAAAGTGCTTGCTGGCGTGCAGTTGATGGTAGTAATATTGCAGGCAGTATAAATGCAGTAAAACAGTAAACAAGCAGCGATAGCAGTATTTAGGAATAAGGCCTAGGGATCATACTTTCACTAGTGGACACTCTCAACATTGATCACATAACAGAATAAATAGATAGATGCTAGACTCTACACCCTCTTGTTGGATGATGAACACCACTAACTGTGTAGGATTACACGAACCCTCAATGCCGGAGTTAACAAGCTCCACAATATTCAATGTTCATATTTAAGTAACCTTAGAGTGCATGACAGATCAACATAACCAAATCAAGTACTAACATAGCATGCACACTGTCACCTTCACACTACGAAAGGAGGAATAGATCACATCAATACTATCATAGTAATAGTTAACTTCATAATCTACAAGAGATCACAATCATAGCCTACGCCAAGTACTACACGATGCACACACTGTCACCATTACACCGTGCAGGAGGAATAAACTACTTTAATAACATCACTAGAGTAGCACACAGATAAATTGTGATACAAAACACATTGCAATCATAAAGAGATATAAATAAGCACTTCACTATGCCATTCATAACAGCGAATAAGTATTCTGTGAAATATAGCCTAAGAGACCCACACGGTGAACACACTGTCACCTTTACACACGTGGGACAAGGAGTCTCCGGAGATCACATAAGTAAAATCCACTTGACTAGCATAATGACCTCTAGATTACAAACATCATCATATGAATCTCAATCATGTAAGGCAGCTCATGAGATTATTGTATTGAAGTACATAGGAGAGAGATGAACCACATAGCTACCGGTATAGCCCCGAGCCTCGATGGAGAACTACTCCCTCCTCATGGGAGACAACAGCGTTGATGAAGATGGCGGTGGTGTTGATGGAGAAGCCTTCCGGGGGCACTTCCCCGTCCCGGCGGCGTGCCGGAACAGAGACTCCTGTCCCCCAGATCTTGGCTTCGCGATGGCGGCGGCTCTGGAAGGTTTTCTCTGGTTTCATCGAACGTGGTAGGGTTTTCGCGACGGAGACTTTAAGTAGGCGGAAGGGCAAGGTCGGTGGAGTCCTGGTGGGGCCACACACTAGGCCGGTGCGGCCAGGGCTTGGGCCGCGCCGCCCTACTGTGTCCCCACCTCGTGGCCCCACTTCGTTTCCCCTTCGGACTTCTGGAAGCTTCGTGGAAAAATAGGACCCTGGGCGTTGATTTCGTCCGATTCCGAGAATATTTCCTTACTAGGATTTACGAAACCAAAAACAGCAGAAACAAAGAATCGGCCCTTCGGCATCTCGTCAATAGGTTAGTTCTGGAAAACGCATAATAATGACATAAAGTATGCATAAAACATGTAGATATCATCAATAATGTGGCATGGAACATAAGAAATTATCGATACGTCGGAGACGTATCAGCATCCCCAAGCTTAGTTCCTGCTCGTCCCGAGCAGGTAAGCGATAACAAAGATAATTTCTGTAGTGACATGCCATCATAACCTTGATCATACTATTGTAAGCATATGTAATGAATGCAGCGATCAAAACAATGGTAATGACATGAGTAAATAAATGAATCATAAACAAAGACTTTTCATGAATAGTACTTTCAAGACAAGCATCAATAAGTCTTGCATAAGAGTTAACTCATAAAGCAATAATTCAAAGTAAAAGTATTGAAGCAACACAAAGGAAGATTAAGTTTCAGCGGTTGCTTTCAACTTATAACATGTATATCTCATGGATAGTGTCAATGTAAAGTAATATAACAAGTGCAATATGCAAGTATGTAGGAATCAATGCACAGTTCACACAAGTGTTTGCTTCTTGAGGTGGAGAGAGATAGGTGAACTGACTCAACATAAAAGTAAAAGAAAGGTCCTTCAAAGAGGAAAGCATCGATTGCTATATTTGTGCTAGAGCTTTTATTTTGAAAACATGAAACAATTTTGTCAACGGTAGTAATAAAGCATATGTATCATGTAAATTATATCTTACAAGTTGCAAGCCTCATGCATAGTGTACTAATAGTGCTCGCACCTTGTCCTAATTAGCTTGGGTTAACACTGATCATCATTGCATAACATATGTTTCAACCAAGTGTCACAAAGGGGTACCTCTATGCCGCCTGTACAAGGGTCTAAGGAGAAAGTTCGCATTGGATTTCTCGCTTTTGATCATTCTTCAACTTAGACACCCATACCGGGACAACATAGACAACAAATAATGGACTCCTCTTTTAATGCTTAAGCATTCAACAACAGTTAATATTCTCATAAGAGATTGAGGTTTTATGTCCAAACTGAAACTTCCACCATGATTCATGGCTTTAGTTAGCGGCCCAATGTTCTTCTCTAACAGTATGCATACTCAAACCATTTGATTGTGAAAACCGCCCTTACTTCAGACAAGACGAACATGCATAGCAACTCACATGATATTCAACAAAGGTAAAAGTTGATGGCGTCCCCAGAAAACATGGTTACCGCTCAACAAGCAACTTATTAAGAAATAAGACACATAAGTACATATTCAATACCACAATAGTTTTTAAGGCTATTTTGTCCCATGAGCTATATATTGCAAAGGCGAATGATGGAAATTTAAAGGTAGCATTCAAGCAATTTACTTTGGAATGGCGGAGAAATACCATGTAGTAGGTAGGTATGGTGGACACAAATGGCATAGTGGTTGGCTCAAGGATTTTGGATGCATGAGAAGTATTCCCTCTCGATACAAGGTTTAGGCTAGCAAGGTTATTTGAAACAAACACAAGGATGAACCGGTGCAGCAAAACTCACATAAAAGACATATTGTAAACATTATAAGACTCTACACCGTCTTCCTTGTTGTTCAAAACTCAATACTAGAAATTATCTAGACATTAGAGAGACCAAATATGCAAACCAAATTTTAGCAAGCTCTATGTATTTCTTCATTAATGGGTGCAAAGTATATGATGCAAGAGCTTAAACATGAGCACAACAATTGCCAAGTATCAAATTATCCAAGACATTTTACCAATTACTACATATAGCATTTCCTGTTTCCAACCATATAACAATTAACGAAGCAGTTTCAACCTTCGCCATGAACATTAAAAGCTAAGAACACATGTGTTCATATGAACCAGCGGAGCGTGTCTCTCTCCCACACAAGCATTTATTCAAACAAAAACACAAACAAAAGCACACAAATGCTCCAAGTAAAGTACATAAGATGTGACGGAATAAAAATATAGTTTCAGGGGAGGAACCTGATAATGTTGTCGATGAAGAAGGGGATGCCTTGGGCATCCCCAAGCTTAGACGCTTGAGTCTTCTTAAAATATGCAGGGATGAACCACGGGGGCATCCCCAAGCTTAGACTTTTCACTCTTCTTGATCATAGTATATCATCCTCCTCTCTTGACCCTTGAAAACTTCCTCCACACCAAACTCGAAACAAACTCATTAGAGGGTTAGTGCATAATCAAAAATTCACATGTTCAGAGGTGACACAATCATTCTTAACACTTCTGGACATTGCACAAAGCTACTGGAAGTCAATGGAACAAAGAAATCCATCCAACACAGCAAAAGAGGCAATGCGAAATAAAAGGCAGAATCTGTCAAAACAGAACAGTTCGTAAAGACGAATTTTAAAGTGGCAACAGACTTGCTCAGATGAAAATGCCCAAATTGAATGAAAGTTGCGTACATATCTGAGGATCACTCACGTAAATTGGCATAATTTTCTGAGTTACCTACAGAGAATTAGGCCCAGATTCGTGACAGCAAGAAATCTGTTTCTGCGGAGTAATCCAAATCTAGTATGAACCTTACTATCAAAGACTTTACTTGGCACAACAATGCAACAAAACTAAGATAAGGAGAGGTTGATATGGTAGTAACAACTTCCAAGACACAAATATAAAATAGAGGTACTGTATCAAAATAAACACATGGGTTATCTCCCAAGAAGTTCTTTCTTTATAGCCATTAAGATGGGCTCAGCAGTTTTAATGATGCACTCGCAAGAAATAGTAGTTGAAGCAAAAGAGAGCATCAAGAGGCAAATTCAAAACAAATTTAAGTCTAACATGCTTCCTATGCATAGGAATCTTGTAAATAAACAAGTTCATGAAGAGCAAAGTAACGAGCATAGGAAGATAAAACCAGTGTAACTTCAAAAATTTCAGCATATAGAGAGGTGTTTTAGTAACATGAAAATTTATACAACCATATTTTCCTCTCTCATAATAATTTTCAGAGGCATCATGAACAAACTCAACAATATAAGTATCACATAAAGCATTCTTATTCATATGCATAAAAGTGTCATTACTCTCCACATAAGCATAATCAATTTTATTAGTTGTAGTGGGAGTAAATTCAACAAAGTAGCTATCATTATTATTCTCATCATCAAATATAGGAGGCATATTGTAATCATAATTAAATTTATCCTCCATAACAGGCGGTACTAAAAGACCAATATCATTATAATCATCATAAATAGGAGGCAAAGTATCATCAAAGTAAATTTTCTCCTCAATGCTTGGGGGACTAAAAATATCATGCTCATCAAAGCCAGCTTCCCCAAGCTTAGAATTTTCCATATCATTAGCAACAATGGTGTTCAAAGCGTTCATACTAATATGTTCCATAGGTTTTTTAATTTTCGCATCAAACCATCCATGTCTTAAATCAGGAAATAGAATAAGAAGCTCATTGTTGTCCATTATGCCTAACTAGTGTAAACAAGAAACAAAAAGATGCAATTGCAGGATCTAAAGGAAATAGCTTCGAGCACGCACACAACGGCAACAGAAAAGTACTTAGTTACCTGGGACCGGAGTATGAGTGCCTTTTACCTTTCCTCCCCGGCAACGGCGCCAGAAAAGTGCTTCGTTGCCGGGATCCGGTGTGTGAGTGCCGTTTACCTTTCCTCCCCGGCAACGGCGCCAGAAAAGTGCTTGATGTCTACGGGTGCTTCTATTCTTGTAGACAGTGTTGGGCCTCCAAGAGCAGAGGTTTGTAGAACAGCAGCAAGTTTCCCTTAAGTGGATCACCCAAGGTTTATCGAACTCAGGGAGGAAGAGGTCAAAGATATCCCTCTCATGCAACCCTGCAACCACAAAGCAAGAAGTCTCTTGTGTCCCCAACACACCTAATAGGTGCACTAGTTCGGCGAAGAGATAGTGAAATACAAGTGGTATGAATGAATATGAGCAGTAGTAACGGCGCCAGAAAAGTGCTTGCTGGCGTGCAGTTGATGGTAGTAATATTGCAGGCAGTATAAATGCAGTAAAACAGTAAACAAGCAGCGATAGCAGTATTTAGGAATAAGGCCTAGGGATCATACTTTCACTAGTGGACACTCTCAACATTGATCACATAACAGAATAAATAGATAGATGCTAGACTCTACACCCTCTTGTTGGATGATGAACACCACTAACTGTGTAGGATTACACGAACCCTCAATGCCGGAGTTAACAAGCTCCACAATATTCAATGTTCATATTTAAGTAACCTTAGAGTGCATGACAGATCAACATAACCAAACCAAGTACTAACATAGCATGCACACTGTCACCTTCACACTACGAAAGGAGGAATAGATCACATCAATACTATCATAGTAATAGTTAACTTCATAATCTACAAGAGATCACAATCATAGCCTACGCCAAGTACTACACGATGCACACACTGTCACCATTACACCGTGCAGGAGGAATAAACTACTTTAATAACATCACTAGAGTAGCACACAGATAAATTGTGATACAAAACACATTGCAATCATAAAGAGATATAAATAAGCACTTCACTATGCCATTCATAACAGCGAATAAGTATTCTGTGAAATATAGCCTAAGAGACCCACACGGTGCACACACTGTCACCTTTACACACGTGGGACAAGGAGTCTCCGGAGATCACATAAGTAAAATCCACTTGACTAGCATAATGACATCTAGATTACAAGCATCATCATATGAATCTCAATCATGTAAGGCAGCTCATGAGATTATTGTATTGAAGTACATAGGAGAGAGATGAACCACATAGCTACCGGTACAGCCCCGAGCCTCGATGGAGAACTACTCCCTCCTCATGGGAGACAGCAGCGTTGATGAAGATGGCGGTGGTGTTGATGGAGAAGCCTTCCGGGGGCACTTCCCCATCCCGGCGGCGTGCCGGAACAGAGACTCCTGTCCCCCAGATCTTGGCTTCGCGATGGCGGCGGCTCTGGAAGGTTTTCTCTAGTTTCGTCGAACGTGGTAGGGTTTTCGCGACGGAGACTTTAAGTAGGCGGAAGGGCAAGGTCGGTGGAGTCCTGGTGGGGCCACACACTAGGCCGGCGCGGCTAGGGCTTGGGCCGCGCCGCCCTACTGTGTCCCCACCTCGTGGCCCCACTTCGTTTCCCCTTCGGACTTCTGGAAGCTTCGTGGAAAAATAGGACCCTGGGCGTTGATTTCGTCCGATTCCGAGAATATTTCCTTACTAGGATTTCTGAAACCAAAAACAGCAGAAAACAGCAACTGGCCCTTCGGCATCTTGTCAATAGGTTAGTTCCGGAAAATGCATAATAATGACATAAAGTATGCATAAAACATGTAGATATCATCAATAATGTGGCATGGAACATAAGAAATTATCGATACGTCGGAGACGTATCAGTCACCAAATCAAATTTTTCATTGTCCGTTGAAAAATTTCAGAAAATGGAGTGGAGTAGTCATCAATTAAACCAACAAGAATTGGAGGTACAACAGGTTATGAGAGTTAACCGCGAGGAGGGAGTATACCCCTCTTACTACCCGTGCACAGATTTTATGAGGAGTGCAGGAATCTTGCGAGATGTTCAGGATCTAATCTTCCGTGCAGGAATGAATGATTTTGTTGTTGGTGAACCATGCCAATATGCAAACTTGACTATGTCTGTAGTGCAGGATTTTGCATTCAATTGGTCTCAATCTAACCCCATGGTTCGGTACAAAATTTATAATAAAACTGTCAACTTGCCTTTCAATGATTTATGTGCAGCCATTAGAGTGCCGCAATGCGGATCGTGCGAGAAGATGAGGGGATCGCCGCAAGAACTCTTGAATCTCTACAAGATGATTTGTCATGGAAGAAGCTTCTCAGAGGATGGTGGTAAAATCAGTAGTATTCAACTCCCATCCATTCGTTACTTTGCTTATTTCATCACTAAGTGCGTTCTTGCTAGAAAGAATTCAAATAAGTTATCTATCCAAGATTTAGCTTTTCTAGCTGCTGCATTACAAGGTGATAGGACTTATAACTTGGGAGCTTTGATAGCCTATAGACTTGCTACTAACCGTGAGAGGGGAGGAATTTGCGGAGGTCTTATCGCCTCTCGTTTATTAGCTATGCATGGTGTAGAACCTCACCATCTTGATATTCAGCTTTCCGTAGAAAAACTTGATATAGTCTCCATGATTAAACATGAATTTGTTTCTGATTCGTCTAACTTGAGTAACCTGTTTTACAAGATAACATTTTACAAGAAAACTTGGAGAACAACTAAGAAAACTGAAAAACTAGTAGGATTGCCTGCACCTGTTCTGTTTAACCTTGATTCCAGGAAGAATTGGTCAGTCACAGAAGGTGAACTGAATGCATACTTGGAGGGAGATGGCCATCAGGCAAGAGGCGGCACAGAGGAGGCCGAGGAACACCTCGACTCATCATCCGATGCAGCGAGCTCCTCGCATCAACATTACGGTCATACGGAGCCTCCATGCTATTCCTCTTCACAAGGACTTTATTATGATCACGCCATGAACGACTCGCCGGCATGGAACCCTGACCCTCGCTGGGAATGATCTCCACTTAGGCAAAAGCCTAAGCTTGGGGGAAGGTATACCGGCATCACTCATTATTTGCATATTATGGTTGCTGGATACTTGTATATACTTGTTTAGCTTCTTTAAGTGGTTTTCTAATAAGAGGGAGATGATATTTGGGGAAGTGCTGCCTGAAAACAGATTCTGGACTGTTACTAAAAAAATTCTTGCGCACAGCCAGAACGTTATTTTGAGCTGCAAATTTTTGTGCATGTTCCCCAGGTTGTTATCTAACTTTCATTAGTTGAACACTTTTCGAACTGAGCAACGGAAGATTTTTGTAAAAATCGATTTCTGTACTGCTGTCAGGTTTTGGCAGATTTTTGCCATCCTGCTTTTCTGTGTTTCTTCTAGTTTTCATTCTCTTGTTTTTGCTTTGTTTCTTTCCTAAAACACAAAAAGACCAAAAAAAATTCTGTTGTTTCTCTTCGCCATTTGTTTATCTTGGTTTCTTATTCCCATTTTGCTTTATTTGCTATCGTTGGTTTGCTATAAGAAAATCCAAAAAGATTTTGTTTGGTTTGCTTGTTTCCTTTTGTTCTTGTTTCTAATTCGAAAACACCAAAAATATTTGCTGTTCTTCTTTGGTTTTGTAAAGTTCATTACGAGTTCAATGGTCTTCGGTGGCTGGAGCATGGTTTTCATTTCATATTATTCAAGCTACACAAGTGAAAAGGCAATAATGACGATATATGTCAATCCGACTGTGGTGAGAGGCTGGTATGAACTCTATTTGTTTTCATTTTTGTACATATACTCATCCATGTGAGCATGCTTAGTTGGTTCATGTGAGGTATATGTCATTTAAGAAAGTCTAGTAGTTCATGATCTCTCATGATCAGCTCCAATTTATTAATATGAGTAGCATGTCATAAATATTTGCTTGCATTGTTTTATTCATAGATAGGTATGATATTGTGGTATCCTCCTCTGAATAATTCACTTGAATCAACTTGGCACATGCTCACGCATGCATATGACTGAACAAATGTCAATTAAGCCTCGATGATTTACTTTACCTCAGAGTTCTTGTATCACTTTTATGCCTCCGTTAATTTATTTTTGTCGCAAGCATGATTATGACGATTCTTGCTCTCTTGATTGTCGCTTCCCAGTCTATTGCTAGCCTTCATTTGTACTGAGCGGGAACGCTGCTCGTGCTTCCAAACACATGAAAACCAAGTTATTCCAGAGTGTCCACCATAAATACCTATGCATGGCATTTCAAACCATTCCAAGTAAATTCTCATGTGCTACCTTTAAACCTTCAAAATGCTTCTCAATTTGTGTCAATGTTTTATAGCTCATGAGGAAGTATGTGGTGTTTATCTTTCAATCTTGTCATTTACTCCGGACGGACTTTCACCAATGGACTAGTGGCACATCCGCTTATCCAATAATTTTGCAAAAAGAGCTGGCAACGGGGTTCCCAGCCCCAATTAATTAACCTTCATAAATTTATAAATAGACACTCCTCCATGGTATGTGATTGTTGGTTGGCACCCGAGGATTCGGTTAGCCATGGCTTGAGAAAGCAAAGGTGGGGAGGAGTGTCATCTAAATAAAACTGAAATAAAAAGGCACTCCTTCATGGTATGAGATTGTTGGCAGGCACCCGAGGATTCGGTTAGCCATGGTTTGTGAAAGCAAGGTTGGAAGGAGTGCCACCCAAAAATAAATTTCATGGGAGCCGCTCTTGAAAGTCTGGTTGATGAGGTAGTTAGAGTACCCATTACCATTCGTTGACAACAACCAACACCTCTCAAAATAATTTTGCTCCTGTTTTACAAATGAAAAGCTCTAGCACATGTTAATCCCTGCTTCCCTCTGCGAAGGGTCAATCTTTTACTTTTACATTGAGTCTCCATCCTTTCTTTGAGCACTTTCTTGAGAGCACAACTGTCATTCTTAGTATAATATGCTTGTCCCAAAATGTGATTAATTGTGGTATAACTTTGATGCTTTAATCTTTGATAATCTATATTGCCAGTCTTCTCATGAACCTCAAAGGTGCCCAAGCATTTATGTTTTGCTGTACAATTATGGGCAAATGAGATACCACTTTATCATATCCTTCTATGAACATTGCAATCCTGCTGATAGACATGATTCATGATGCTCATTATTAATTTGTTGGTACCTTTTCCATGATTGACATAGCTATTAGATGATTTTATTCGCATGTATCTTATTATGAACTGCTTAAGTACTTGCCGTATCATGAGAATATTTACATCATATGAACAAATGTGTTCGTGAAAGTTCTTTTATCGCACTCAGTTGTCAACTGAATTGCTTGAGGACAAGCAATAAGCTAAGCTTGGGGGGAGTTGATACGTGATAACCCACAAGTATAGGGGATCGCAGCAGTCTTCGAGGGAAGTAAAACCCAAATTTATTGATTCGACACAAGGGGAGGTAAAGAATACTTATAAGCCTTAACAACTGAGTCGTCAATTCAGCTGCACCTGGAAAAGCACTAATAACAGGGGTGATGTGAAAGCAGCAGTAGTATGAGAGCAATAGTAACAGTAACACAGCAGCAGTAGCAATAACACAGGAGCAATGGCACCGGAAAATAGTTGATACTACTTCCAATGACATGTAGAACGAGTATATAATGATGAGAGATGGACCAGGGTTCCCAGCTATCTACACTAGTGGTAACTCTCCAATAACAAGTGACAAGTGTTGGGTGAACAAATTACAGTTGGGCAATTGATAGGATTCAAAGCATTAAGTTAGAACATCCAGCTTATTAATCATGTAGGCATGTTTTCCATATATAGTCGTACGTGCTCGCAATGAGAAACTTGCACAACATCTTTTGTCCTACCAGCCGGTGGCAGCCGGGCCTCAAGGGAATCTACTGGATATTAAGGTACTCCTTTTAATAGAGTACCGGAGCAAAGCATTAACACTCCGTGAAAACATGTGATCCTCATATCTAAGCCTTCCCCTCCAGTTGTCCCAATTTCTGTCACTTTGGGGCCTTTGGTTCCGGACATAGACATGTGCATACAACTTGTAGATACAATCTAAGCAATAAGTATAGAGCTTAAATCTAAGATCATGCCACTCGGGCCCTAGTGACAAGCATTAAGCATAACAAGATTGCAGCAACAATAACTTCACAAACTTTATAGATAGACTAATCATAATGTATCATCCATCGGATCCCAACAAACACAACACCGATTACATCAGATGGATCTCAATCATGTAAGGCAGCTCATGAGATCATTGTATTGAAGTATATGGGATAGAGAGTACCAACTAGCTACAGCTAGAACCCGTAGTCCATGGGGGAACTACTCACGGAGCATGATGGAGGCGGTGGCGTCGATGGAGATGGCTTCCGGGGGCACTTCCCCGTCCCGGCAGGGTGCCGAAACAGAGACTTCTGTCCCCCAAATTGGAGTTTCGCGATGGCGGCGGCGCCCCTGGAGTCTTTCTGGAGTTTCGTCAAAAGGTATTGCGTTTTTAGATCGAAATGGCTTAAATAGGCGAAGAGGCGGCGCAGGAGGGATGACAGGGTGGCCCCACACCAGGCCGGCGCGGCCAGGGTGTGGGCCGCGCGGCCCACCTGTGTGGTGGCCCCCTGGCTCTCCTCCGACTCTCCTTCGGTGTTCTGGATGCTTCCGGGAAAAATAGGATGTTTGGCGTTGATTTCGTCCAATTCCGAGAATATTGCCCGAACAGCCTTTCTGGAACCAAAAACAACAGAAAACAGGAACTGGCACTGTGGCATCTTGTTAATAGGTTAGTTCCGGAAAACGCATAAAAACATTATAAAGTGCAAGCAAAACATGTAAGTATTGTCATAAAACAAGCATGGAACATCAGAAATTATGGATACGTTGGAGACGTATCGATACGTCCAAAACGTATCTACTTTTCCGAACACTTTTGCTATTGTTTTGCCTCTAATTTGTGTATTTTGGATGCAACTAACATGGACTAACGCTGGTTTCAGCAGAACTGCTCTGGTGTCTCGTTTTTGTGCAGAAATCCAACTTTCAGGAAAATCCTCGGAATTTATGCGAAAGGTCCTATTTTCCCAGAATACAGACGGAGCCAGAAGGGCAAGCCAGGTGGGGGCCCGAGGGCCCCACACACTAGGCCGGCGCGGCCCAGGAGGGGGGCGCGCGGCCCTAGTGTGTGGCAGCCTCGGCTGGTCCCCGACGCCCCCCTTCGGACTACTTATTGCCTTCGACCTAAAAACGCACGGGAGTTAGTCGAAATCGCCAGAAACCATCCAGTACGCCGCCACCATCGCGAAACTCCGTCTCGGGACCAGAAACTCCGTTCTGGCACTTCGCCGGGACAGGGAATTGGAGGAGATCATCGCCATCATCACCACCGACGCCTCTCCATCGACCAGCCATGTTTCCCCCATCCATGTGTGAGTAATTCCCCCGCTGTAGGCTAAAGGGGATGGTAGGGATTGGATGAGATTGGTCATGTAATAGTCATAAGATTGTTAGGGCATAGTGCCTAGTATCCGTTGTAGGTGCTTTTATGATATTGTTGCAACTTGTTATGCTTAATGCTTGTCACTAGGGCCCGAGTGCCATGATCTCAGATCTGAACATGTTATTGATTCATGAAGATATTCGTTGTTTATGATCTTACCTGCAAGTTGTATACACGTATTGCTGTCCGGAACCCGAGGCCCCAAAGTGACAGAAATTGGGACAACCGAAGGGGATGGCGGTGATATGAGGATCACATGTGTTCACGGAGTGTTAAT
Organism: Lolium perenne; assembly: GCF_019359855.2. Taxonomy (NCBI): domain Eukaryota; kingdom Viridiplantae; phylum Streptophyta; class Magnoliopsida; order Poales; family Poaceae; genus Lolium; species Lolium perenne. Next base: position 80,149,874 of record NC_067245.2, on the reverse strand, counting down.
GCTTTGCTCCGGTGCTCTATTAAAAGGAGTGCCTTAATTTCCAGTAGATTCCCTAGAGGCCCGGCTGCCACCGGCTGGTAGGACAAAAGATGTTGTGCAAGTTTCTCATTGCGAGCACGTACGACTATATATGGAACACATGCCTATTGATTGATTAGTACTTGGATACCGTTTTATTATTATCTACAAATGCCCTGCCTTGATTGTTACATGAGTTTCTCTCATCCATGCAATGCCCGTTCATCCATCCCTGTGCCTACAGTACTTTAATCCTGCTGTTTACTATAATAACTACTGCTATCTTTGTTACTCTACCGCTGTTATTTCATCACTGCTACTGCTATAAAACTGTTACTACTGATAAACTCTTGCGAGCAAGTCTGTTTCCAGGTGCAGCTGAATTGACAACTCCGCTGTTAAGGCTTTCAAGTATTCTTTGTCTCCCCTTGTGTCGAATCAATAAATTGGGTTTTACTTCCCGCGAAGATTGTTGCGATCCCCTATACTTGTGGGTCATCACTATCCAGCATGCATCTATGCCTAAAAAGTCCACCTTCAGGTTAGCATCCGCACCCCTTCCAGTATTAAGTTGCAAACAACAGACAATTGCATTAAGTATTGTGCATAATGTAATCAACACAAATATCCTTAGACAAAGCATTGATGTTTTATCCCTAGTGGCAACAGCACATCCACAACCTTAGAACTTTCTGTCACTGTCCCAGATTCAATGGAGGCATGAACCCACTATCGAGCATAAATACTTGATGTCTACGCACGCTTCTATTCCTGTAGACAGTGTTGGGCCTCCAAGAGCAGAGGTTTGTAGAACAGCAACAAGTTTCCCTTAAGTGAATCACCCAAGGTTTATCGAACTCAGGGAGGTAGAGGTCAGAGATATCCCTCTCAAGCAACCCTGCAATTACGATACAAGAAGTCTCTTGTGTCCCCAACACACCTAATACACTTGTCAGATGTATAGGCGCACTAGTTCGGTGAAGAGATAGTAAAACACAGGTGGTATAGATGGTGGTAATATTGCAGGAAGTAAAGATGCAGTAAAACAGTAAACAAGCGATGTTTGCAGTATTTGGAAAAAAGGCCTAGGGATCATACTTTCACTAGTGGACACTCTCAACATTGATCACATAACAAATAAATAACTTCTCCTCACTTGTGCTACATACACTCTCTTGTTTGATAACAAACACCATTCATTGTGTAGGGCTACAAGAGCTCCCTCAAGCCGGAGTTAACAAGCTCCACAACATTCGGCATTCATATTTAAGTAACCTTTAGAGCATAATAGATCATTGCAATTCAGACCGAGTACTAACATAGCCTACACACCGTCACCAATAAGCTATGAAAGGGGAATAGATCACATCAATACTATCATAGTAATAGTTAACTCAATAATCTACAAGAGATTACAATCATAACCTATGCCAAGTACTACATGATGCACACACCATCACCTTTACATCATGAAGGAGGAATAGACTACTTTAATAACATCACTAGAGTAGCACATAGATTAATAGTGATACAAAGCTCATCATATGGATCTCAATCGTGCAAGTCAATTCATGAGATCATTGTATTAAGGTACATGAGAGAGAGATTAACCACATAGCTACCGGTATAGCCCTTAGCCTCGACGGAGAACTACTTCCTCCTCATCATGGGAGACAACAACGGCGATGAAGATGGCGGTGATGTCGATGGAGATGCCTTCCGGGGGCACTTCCCCGTCCCGGCGGCGTGCCGGAACAGAGACTTCTGTCCCCCGAATCTTGGCTTCGCGATGGCGGCGGCTGCGTAACTTTTCTCGTCCCGTGGCTTATTTCCTTAGGGTTTTCGCGACGGAGGCTTTATATAGGCGGAAGGGCAGCCTCAGAGGAGTCCTGGTGGAGCCACACCATAGGGGGCACGCCCCCCCCTTGGCCGCGCCGCCTTGTGGGGTGGGGCCCCCCTGGCTCCCCTCTGGACCCTCTTCGGTGCTCTGGAAGCTTCCGGGAAAAATAAGATACTGGGCGTTGATTTCGTCCAATTCCGAGAATATTTCCTTTGTAGGATTTCTGAAACCAAAAACAGCACAAAACAAGAACTGGCACTTCGGCATCTCGTTAATAGGTTAGTTCCGGAAAATGCATCAAAACGATATAAAGTGTGAACAAAACATGTAGGTAATGTCATAAAACTAGCATGGAAGATAAGAAATTATAGATACGTTGGAGACGTATCAAGCATCCCCAAGCTTAGTTCCTACTCGCCCTCGAGTAGGTAAACGATAACAAGGATAATTTCTTAAGTGACATGCTACCAACATGATCTTGATCAATACTATTGTAAAGCATATGAGATGAATGAAGTGATTCAAAGCAATGGTAAAGATAATGACTAAACAACTGAATCATATAGCAAAGACTTTTCGTGAATAGTACTTTCAAGACAAGCATCAATAAGTCTTGCATAAGAGTTAACTCATAAAGCAATAGATTCAAAGTAAAAAAGCATTGAAGCAACACAAAGGATGATTAAGTTTCAGCAATTGCTTTCAACTTGTAACATATATATCTCATGGATAGTTGTCAACATAAAGCAATATAACAAGTGCAATAAGTAAACATGTAAGAATCAATGTACACAGTTGACACAAGTGTTTGCTTCTAAGATAGAAAGAAGTAGGTAAACTGACTCAACATAAAGTAAAAGAATGGCCCTTCGCAGAGGGAAGCATGGATTACTATTTTGTGCTAGAGATTTTATTTTGAAAACATAGAAACAATTTTGTCAACGGTAGTAATAATTCATATGTGTTATGCATAAGACATCCTATAAGTTGCAAGCCTCATGCATAGAATACCAATAGTGCTCGCACCTTGTCCTAATTAGCTTGGATTAACACTGATTATCATTGCATAACATATGTTTCAACCAAGTGTCACAAAGGGGTACCTCTATGCCGCCTGTACAAAGGTCTAAGGAGAAAGTTCGCATTGGATTTCTCGCTTTTGATTATTCTCAACTTAGACATCCATATCGGGACAACATAGAAAACAGATAATGGACTCCTCTTTAATGCATAAGCATTCAACAACAGATAATATTCTCATAAGAGATTGAGGATTGGTGTCCAAACTGAAACTTCCACCATGGTTCATGGTTTTAGTTAGCGGCTCAATGTTCTTCTCTAACAATATGCATACTCAAACCATTTGATCATGAAAATCACCCTTACTTCAGACAAGACGAACATGCATAGCAACTCACATGATATTCAACAAAGGTGTAAAAGTTGATGGCGTCCCCAGAAACATGGTTATCGCTCAACAAGCAACTTATAAGAAATAAGATACATAAGCTACATATTCTTTACCACAATAGTTTTTAAGGCTATTTTCCCATGAGCTATATATTGCAAAGACAAGGAATAAAATTTTAAAGGTAGCACTCAAGTAATGTACTTTGGAATGGCAGAAAAATACCATGTAGTAGGTAGGTATGGTGGACACAAATGGCATGGATTTTGGCTCAAGGTTTTGGATGCATGAGAAGTATTCCTTCTCAGTACAAGGCTTAGGCTAGCAAGGTTGTTTCAAGCAAACTCAAGTATAAACCGGTACAGCAAAACTTACATAAGAACATATTGCAAGCATTATAAGACTCAACGCTGTCTCCCTTGTTGTTCAAACACCTTAACCAGAAAATATCTAGACTCTAGAGAGACCAATCATGCAAACCAAATTTTAACAAGCTCTATGTAGTTCTTCATTAATAGGTGCAAAGTACATGATGCAAGAGCTTAAACATGATCTATATGAGTACAACAATTGCCAAGTATCAAATTATTCAAGACATTATACCAATTACCACATGAAGCATTTTCTGTTTCCAACCATATAACAATGAACGAAGCAGTTTCAACCTTCGCCATGAACATTAAAAGTAATGCTAAGAACACATGTGTTCATATGCAACAACGGAGCGTGTCTTTCTCCCACACAAAGAATGCTAGGATCCGAGTTTATTCAAACAAAAACAAAAATAAAAACAAACAGACGCTCCAAGTAAAGTACATAAGATGTGACTGAATAAAAATATAGTTTCACTTGAGGTGACCTGATAAGTTGTCGATGAAGAAGGGGATGCCTTGGTCATCCCCAAGCTTAGATGCTTGAGTATTCTTAAAATATGAAGGGATGAACCACGGGGGCATCCCCAAGCTTAGACTTTTCACTCTTCTTGATCATATTGTATCATCCTCCTCTCTTGACCCTTGAAAACTTCCTCCACACCAAACTCAGAACAAACTCATTAGAGGGTTAGTGCATAATCAAAAATTCACATGTTCAGAGGTAACATAATCATTCTTAACACTTCTGGACATTTCACAAAGCTACTGGAAGTTAATGGAACAAAGAAATCCATTCAACATAGCAAAACAGGCAATGCGAAATAAAAGGCAGAATCTGTCAAAACAGAACAGTCCGTAAAGACGAATTTTTCTGGGGCACTAAACTTGCTCAGATGAAAAAGCTCAAATTGAATGAAAGTTGCGTACATATCTGGGGATCACGTAAATTGGCAGATTTTTCTGAGTTACCTACAGAGAATTCTACTCAAATTCGTGACAGCAAGAAATCTGTTTCTGCGCAGTAATCCAAATCTAGTATCAACATTACTATCAAAGACTTTACTTGGCACAACAATGCAATAAAATAAAGATAAGGAGAGGTTGCTACAGTAGTAACAACTTCCAAGACACAACAAAACAGTAGCAAAATAAACATATGGGGTATCTCCCAAGAAGTGCTTTCTTTATAGCCATTAAGATGGGCTCAGTAATTTTAATGATGCTCACATAAGGATGAGAGTTGAAGCAAAAAAGAGAGCATCAAAAAGCAAATTCAAAACACATTTAAGCCTAACACACTTCCTATGAAAAGGAATCTTGTAAATAAACAAGTCATGTAAGCACAATGCAACAAGCACAGAAAGGCAACACAAGTGCAACTTCAAGATTCTCAACATAAAGAGGGGAAACTTAATATTATTAAGATGCATATAACCATGTTTCCCTCTCTCATAATAACTTTCAGTAGCATCATGTACAAACTCAACAATATAACTATCACATGAAACATTCTTATCATGAGCTACATGCATAAAATTGTTACTCTCCAAATAAGCATAATCAATTTTATTAGTAATAGTGGGAGTAAAACTACCATAACCATCATTGTAATCATCATAAATTGCAGGCATGGTATAATCATAATAACTTTTATCCTCCATAGTAGGTGGCACCAAAATACCACTATCATTATAATCATCATAAATAGGAGGTAAAGTATCATCAAAGTAAATTTTCTCCTCAATGCTTGGGGGACTAAAAATATCATGCTCCTCAAAACCAGCTTCCCCAAGCTTAGAATTTTCCATAGCATTAGCAACAATGGTGTTCAAAGCATTCATACTAATAACATTCCCATTAGCATGCATATAAAGTTCCATGGGTTTTTTAATTCTCTCTTCAAACACATCATGTCCTAATTCAAGATAAAGTTCATAAAGATCTCTCATTTTGTTGTTATTTTCCATTAAGCCTAACTAGTGAAAACAAGAAACAAAAAGATATAATTGCAGGATCTAAAGGAAATATCTTCGAGCACCCACACACCGGCAACAGTGCTAGGAAATAGCTTAGTAGTCGGAGGATGTCAATACCTTTTACCTTACCTCCCCAGCAACGGCGCCAGAAAATAGCTTGATGTCTACGCACGCTTCTATTCCTGTAGACAGTGTTGGGCCTCCAAGAGTAGAGGTTTGTAGAACAGCAACAAGTTTCCCTTAAGTGAATCACCCAAGGTTTATCGAACTCAGGGAGGTAGAGGTCAGAGATATCCCTCTCAAGCAACCCTGCAATTACGATACAAGAAGTCTCTTGTGTCCCCAACACACCTAATACACTTGTCAGATGTATAGGCGCACTAGTTCAGCGAAGAGATAGTAAAACACAGGTGGTATAGATGGTGGTAATATTGCAGGAAGTAAAGATGCAGTAAAACAGTAAACAAGCGATGTTTGTAGTATTTGGAAACAAGGCCTAGGGATCATACTTTCACTAGTGGACACTCTCAACATTGATCACATAACAAATAAATAACTTCTCCTCACTTGTGCTACATACACTCTCTTGTTTGATAACAAACACCATTCATTGTGTAGGGCTACAAGAGCTCCCTCAAGCCGGAGTTAACAAGCTCCACAACATTCGGCATTCATATTTAAGTAACCTTTAGAGCATAATAGATCATTGCAATTCAGACTGAGTACTAACATAGCCTACACACCGTCACCAATAAGCTATGAAAGGGGGAATAGATCACATCAATACTATCATAGTAATAGTTAACTCCATAATCTACAAGAGATTACAATCATAACCTATGCCAAGTACTACATGATGCACACACTGTCACCTTTACATCATGAAGGAGGAATAGACTACTTTAATAACATCACTAGAGTAGCACATAGATTAATAGTGATACAAAGCTCATCATATGGATCTCAATCGTGCAAGGCAATTCATGAGATCATTGTATTGAGGTACATGAGAGAGAGATTAACCACATAGCTACCGGTACAGCCCTTAGCCTCGACGGAGAACTACTCCCTCCTCATCATGGGAGACAGCAACGGCGATGAAGATGGTGGTGATGTCGATGGAGATGCCTTCCAGGGGCACTTCCCGTCCCGGCGGCGTGCCGGAACAGAGACTTCTGTCCCCCGAATCTTGGCTTCGCGATGGCGGCGGCTGCGTAACTTTTCTCGTCCCGTGGCTTATTTCCTTAGGGTTTTCGCGATGGAGGCTTTATATAGGCGGAAGGGCAGCCTCGGAGGAGTCCTGGTGGAGCCACACCATAGGGGGGCGCGCCCCCCCTTGGTCGCGCCGCCATGTGGGGTGGGGCCCCCTGGCTCCCCTCTGGCCCCTCTTCGGTGCTCTGGAAGCTTCCGGGAAAAATAAGATACTGGGTGTTGATTTCGTCCAATTCCGAGAATATTTCGTTTGTAAGATTTCTGAAACCAAAAACAGCACAAAACAGGAACTGGCACTTCAGCATCTCGTTAATAGGTTAGTTCCGTAAAATGCATCAAAACGATATAAAGTGTGAACAAAACATGTAGGTAATGTCATAAAACTCGCATGGAACATAAGAAATTATATATACGTTGGAGACGTATCAATACTCCCTCTTGGAGTTACAAGTATCAACTTGGCCAGAGCCTCTACTAGCAACGGAGAGCATGCAAGAACATAAATAACACATATATGATAGATTGATAATCAACTTGACATAGTATTCCATATTCATCGGATCCCAACAAACACAACATGTAGCATTACAAATAGATGATCTTGATCATGATAGGCAGCTCACAAGATCTAACATGATAGCACAATGAGGAGAAGACAACCATCTAGCTACTACTATGGATCCATAGTCCAGGGGTGAACTACTCACACATCAATCCGGAGGCGATCATGGTGATGCGGAGTCCTCCTGGAGATGATTCCCCTCTCCGGCAGGGTGCCGGAGGCGATCTCCTGAATCCCTCGAGATGGGTTTGGCGGCGGCGGCGTCTCTGGAAGGTTTTCCGTATCGTGGCTCTCGGTACAGGGGTTTTCGCGATGAAGGCTATAAGTAGGCGGAAGGGTAGGGTTGGAGGCGGCGCGGGGGCCCCACACCATAGGCCGGCGCGGGCCCCATGCTGGCCGCGCTGCCCTATGGTTACGGGCCCTCGTCGCCCCACTTCATATCCCCTTCGGTCTTCTGGAAGCTTCGTGGAAAAATAAGACCCTGGGCGTTGACTTCGTCCAATTCCGAGAATATTTCCTTTGTAGGATTTCTGAAACCAAAAACAGCAGAAAACAGCAACTGGCTCTTCGGCATCTCGTCAATAGGTTAGTGCCGGAAAATGCATATAAATGATGTAAAGTATGTATAAAACATGTGAGTATTATCATAAAACTAGCATGGAACATAAGAAATTATAGATACGTTTGAGACGTATCACCAAGTATCAAGTTATTCAAGACCATATACCAATTACCGCATGAAGCATTTTCTGTTTCCAACCAAATAGCAATGAACGAAGCGGTTTTCAACCTTCGCCATGAACATTAAAGTAAAGCTAAGAACACCAGTGTTCATATGAAAAAGCGGAGCGTGTCTTTCTCCAACACAAGGAATGCTAGGATCCGATTTTATTTAAACAAAAACAAAAACAAAAACAAACAGACACTCCAAGTAAAGAACATAAGATGTGACGGAATAAAAATATAGTTTCACTAGAGGTGACCTGATAAGTTGTCGATGAAAAAGGGGATGCTTTGGGCATCCCCAAGCTTAGATGCTTGAGTCTTCTTGAAATATGCAGGGATGAACCACGGGGGCATCCCCAAGCGTAGACTTTTCACTCTTCTTGATCATGTTATATCATCCTCCTCTCTTGACCCTTGAAAACTTCCTCCACACCAAACTCTAAACAAACTCATTAGAGGGTTAGTGCATAATCAAAAATTCACATGTTCAGAAAGGACACAATCATTCCTAACACTTCTGGACATTACCCAAGGCTACTGAAAGTTAATGGAACAAAGAAATCCACTCAACACAGTAAAGGAGGCAATGCGAAATAAAAAAGGCAGAATCTGTCAAAACAGAACAGTCTGTAAAGACGAATTTTTTCGAGGCACTTAACAGGCTCAGATGAAAAAGCTCAAATTTAATGAAAGTTGCGTACATATCTGAGGATCACGCATGAATTTTTTCAGAATTTTACGAGTTTCCTACAGAGAGATCTACTCAAATTCGTGACAGGTAAAAATCTGTTTCTGCGCAGGAATCCAAATCTAGTATCAACTTTACTATCAAAGACTTTACTTGGCACAACAACATGATAAGGAGAGGTTGCTACAGTAGTCACAACTTCCAAGACACAACAAAACAGTAGCAAAATAAATAAAATCAACATGGGTTATCTCCCAAGAAGTGCTTTTCTTTAACGCCTTTCAGCTAGGCGCAGAAAGTGCAAATCAAGTATTATCAAGAGAAGAAGCATCAACATCATAATTTGTTCCAATAATAGAATCAAAAGGCAACTTCATTCTCTTTCTAGGGAAGTGTTCCATACCTTTCTTGAGAGGGAATTGATACTTAATATTTCCTTCCTTCATATCAATAATAGCACCAACAGTTCGAAGAAAAGGTCTTCCCAAAATAAGAGGACAGGATGCATTGCAGTCAATATCTAAGACAACAAAATCAACGGGGACAAGGTTATTGTTAACCGTAATGTGAACATTATCGATTCTCCCCAAAGGTCTCTTTACAGAATTATCAGCAAGATTAACATCCAAATAACAATTTTTCAATGGTGGTAAGTCAAGCATATCATAGAGTTTCTTAGACATAACAGAAATACTTGCACCAAGATCACATAAAGCATTACAATAAAAATCATTGACCTTCATTTTAATGATGGGCTCCCAACCATCTTCCAACTTCCTAGGAATAGAAGTTTCAAGTTTTAATTTCTCTTTTCTAGCTTTAATGAGAGCATTTGTAATATGTTTTGTAAAGGCCAAATTTATAGCACTAGCATTAGGACTTCTAGCAAGTTTTTGCAAGAACTTAATAACTTCAGAGATATGATAACTATCAAAATCTAAACCATTATGATCTACAACATTCTGAAAAATTTCAGCACTTTTATCACAAACAGTTTCAGCAGTTTCAAGCAATTTTGCACGCTTTGTACTAGGAGTAGAAACATTGGCAACACCAATTATTTTACCATTGATAGTAGGAGTTTAGCAACATGTGAAGCATCAACATTACTAGAGGTGGTAATAGTCCAAACTTTAGCTACATTATTCTCTTTAGCAAGTTTTTCTCTTTCTTCTCTTTCCCACCTAGCATGCAATTCAGCCATCAATCTAATATTGTCATTAATTCGAACTTGGATAGCGTTTGCTGTAGCAAATGACTTAATATCTTTATCTTCATTAGGCATAACTTTCAACTTCAAAAGATCAACATCAGCAGCAAGACTATCAACCTTAGAAGCAAGAACATCAATTTTACCAAGCTTTTCTTCAACAGATTTGTTAAAAGCAGTTTGTGTACTAATAAATTCTTTAAGCATGACTTCAAGACCAGAGGGTACACTCCTACTATTGTTGTAAGAATTACTATAAGAATTACCATAACCATTACCATTATTAGAAGGATATGGCCTATAGTTGTTACCAAAATTATTCCTATAAGCATTGTTGTTGAAATTACTATTTTTAATGAAGTTCACATCAACATGCTCTTCTTGAGCAACCAATGAAGATGAAGGAACCTTATTAGGATCAACATTAGATCTACCATTAACAAGCATAGACATAATAACATCAATCTTATCACTCAAGGAGGAGGTTTCTTCAACAGAATTTACCTTCTTACCTTGCGGAGTCCTTTCGGTGTGCCATTCAGAGTAATTGATCATCATATCATCAAGAAGCTTTGTTTCAGCACCCAAAGTGATGGACATAAAAGTACCTCTAGCAGCTGAATCCAATAGGTTCCTCGAAGAAAAATTTAATCCTGCATAGAAGGTTTGGATGATCATCCAAGTAGTTAGTCCATGGGTAGGGTAATTCTTCACCAAAGATTTCATTCTTTCCCATGCTTGGGAAACATGTTCATTATCCAATTGCTTAAAATTCATAATGCTACTTCTCAAAGATATAATTTTAGCAGGAGGATAATATCAACCAATGAAAACATCTTTACATTTAGTCCATGAATCAATACTATTCTTAGGCAAAGATAGCAACCAATCTTTAGCTCTTCCTCTTAAGGAGAAAGGAAACAATTTCAGTTTTATAATGTCTCCATCTACATCCTTATACTTTTGCATTTCACAAAGTTCAACAAAATTATTAAGATGGGCAGTAGCATCATCAGTACTAACACCAGAAAATTGCTCCCTCATAACAAGATTTAGTAAAGCAGGTTTAATTTCATAAAATTCTGCTGTAGTAGCAGGTGGCGCAATAGAAGTGCATATAAAATCATTATTATTGGTCCTAGTGAAGTCACACAACTTAGTGTTATCAGAAGTATTCATTTTAAAAGTAATAAAAACAAGTAAAACAAACTAAATTAAGTAAAGTAAAACAAGTAACTAATTTTTTTTGTGTTTTTGATATAAAGAAAGCAAACAAAACAGAAAATAAAATAAAGTAAAGCAAGACAAAAAACAAAGTAAAGAGATTGGATGTGAGAGACTCCCCTTGCAGCGTGTCTTGATCTCCCCGGCAACGGCGCCAGAAAACAGTCTTAATGGCGCGTGATGCACACGTCCGTTGGGAACCCCAAGAGGAAGGTGTGATGCGCACAGCAGTAAGTTTTCCCTCAGAAAGAAACCAAGGTTATCGAACCAATAGGAGATGAAGGCCACGTGAAGGTTGTCGGTGGAGGAGTGTAGTGCGGCGCAAAACCAGGGATTCCGGCGCCAACGTGGAACCTGCACAACACAATCACAATACTTTGCCCCAACTTAACAGTGAGGTTGTCAATCTCACCGGCTTGCTGTAAACAAAGGATTAAACGTATGGTGTGGAGAATGATGTTTGTTTGCGAAGAACAACAGAGAACAGAGATTGCAGTAGATTGTATTTCAGATGTAAAAGAATGGACTGGGGTCCACAGTTCACTAGTGGTGTCTCTCCAATAAGATAAATAGCATGTTGGGTGAACAAATTACAGTTGGGCAATTGACAAATAGAGAGGGCATAACAATGCACATACATATCATGATGACTACTATGAGATTTACTTAGGGCATTACGACAAAGAACATAGACCGCTATCCAGCATGCATCTATGCCTAAAAAGTCCACCTTCGGGTTAGCATCCGCACCCCTTCCAGTATTAAGTTGCAAACAACAGACAATTGCATTAAGTACTGTGCGTAATGTAATCAACACAAATATCCTTAGACAAAGCATCGATGTTTTATCCCTAGTGGCAACAGCACATCCACAACCTTAGAACTTTCTGTCACTGTCCCAGATTCAATGGAGGCATGAACCCACTATCGAGCATAAATACTCCCTCTTGGAGTTACAAGTATCAACTTGGCCAAAGCCTCTACTAGCAACGGAGAGCATGCAAGAACATAAACAACACATATATGATAGATCAATTAATCAACTTGACATAATATTCCATATTCATCGGATCCCAACAAACACAACATGTAGCATTACAAATATACGATCTTGATCATGATAGGTAGCTCACAAGATCTAAACATGATAGCACAAGAGGAGAAGACAACCATCTAGCTACTGCTATGGACCCATAGTCCAAGGATGAACTACTCACGCATCAATCTGGAGGCGGGCATGGTGATGTAGAGCCCTCCAGTGATGATTCCCCTCTCCGGCAGGGTGCCGGAGGCGATCTCCTGAATCCCCCGAGATGGGATTGGCGGCGGCGGCGTCTCTGGAAGCTTCGTGGAAAAATAAGACCCTGAGCGTTGATTTCGTCCAATTCCGAGAATATTTCCTTTGTAGGATTTCTGAAACCAAAAACAGCAGAAAACAGCAACTGGCTCTTTGGCATCTCGTCAATAGGTTAGTGCCGGAAAATGCATATAAATGATGTAAAGTATGTATAAAACATGTGAGTATTGTCATAAAAGTAGCATGAAACATAAGAAATTATAGATACGTTTGAGACGTATCAAACATCCCCAATCTTAGTTCCTACTCGCCCTCGAGTAGGTAAACGATAACAATGATAATTTCTGAAGTGACATGCTATCATAATCTTGATCAATACTATTGTAAAGCATATGAGATGAATGCAGTGATTCGAAGCAATGGTAAAGACAATGATTAAACAACTGAATCATATAACAAAGACTTTTCATGAATAGTACTTTCAAGACAAGCATCAATAAGACTTGCATAAGAGTTAACTCATAAAGCAATAAATTCTTAGTAGAAAGTTTTGAAGCAACACAAAGGAACATATAAGTTTCAGCGGTTGCTTTCATCTTCAACATGTTTATCTCATGGATGTATCTCATGGATAATTGTCAACACAAAGTAATATGATGAATGCAAATAAGCAAGTATGTAGGAATCAATGCACACAGTTGACACAAGTGTTTGCTTCTAAGATAGAAAGAAGTAGGTAAACTGACTCAACATAAAGTAGAAGAATGGCCCTTCGCAGAGGGAAGCATGGATTACTATTTTTGTGCTAGAGCTTATCATTTTGAAAACATAGAAATAATTTTGTCAACGGTAGTAATAAATCATATGTGTTATGTATAAGACATCCTATAAGTTAGAAGCCTCATGCATAGAATACCAATAGTGCTCGCACCTTGTCCTAATTAGCTTGGATTAACACGGATTATCATTGCATAACATATGTTTCAACCAAGTGTCAGAAAGGGGTACCTCTATGCCGCCTGTACAAAGGTCTAAGGAGAAAGTTCGCATTGGATTTCTCGCTTTTGATTATTCTCAACTTAGACATCCATATCGGGACAACATAGAAAACAGATAATGGACTCCTCTTTAATGCGTAAGCATTCAACAACAGATAATATTCTCATAAGAGATTGAGGTTTGGTGTCCAAACTGAAACTTCCACCATGGTTCATGGTTTTAGTTAGCGGCCCAATGTTCTTCTCTAACAATATGCATACTCAAACCATTTGATCATGAAAATCACCCTTACTTCAGACAAGACGAACATGCATAGCAACTCACATGATATTCAACAAAGGTGTAAAAGTTGATGGCGTCCCCAGAAACATGGTTATCGCTCAACAAGCAACTTATAAGAAATAAGATACATAAGCTACATATTCTTTACCACAATAGTTTTTAAGGCTATTTTCCCATGAGCTATATATTGCAAAGACAAGGAATAGAATTTTAAAGGTAGCACTCAAGTAATGTACTTTGGAATGGCAGAAAAATAACATGTAGTAGGTAGGTATGGTGGACACAAATGGCATGGATTTTGGCTCAAGGTTTTGGATGCACGAGAAGTATTCCTTCTCAGTACAAGGCTTAGGCTAGCAAGGTTGTTTGAAGCAAACTCAAGTATAAACCGGTACAGCAAAACTTACATAAGAACATATTGCAAGCATTATAAGACTCAACGCTGTCTCCCTTGTTGTTCAAACACCTTAACCAGAAAATATCTAGACTCTAGAGAGACCAATCATGCAAACCAAATTTTAACAAGCTCTATGTAGTTCTTCATTAATAGGTGCAAAGTACATGATGCAAGAGCTTAAACATGATCTATATGAGTACAACAATTGCCAAGTATCAAATTATTCAAGACATTATACCAATTACCACATGAAGCATTTTCTGTTTCCAACCATATAACAATGAACGAAGCAGTTTCAACCTTCGCCATGAACATTAAAAGTAATGCTAATGTAATATCCCAGGTATTGGGGTTACAAATATAGAGGAAACAGATGTGTGCATTGCATTCATGCATAGAAAATCCGGGGAATTTTCGCGCTTTAAAGTAAAACAGTCACAGTAACTGAAGTTTCACTTGACCTTGGTGGAATTGAAGTAGCTCATCAAGTCAAGCGCTATAAACCTCAATGTGACTTTGTTAAAACCTTGTTTTGGGAAAAGATGATTGGATCTAAGGGGTTAGATCAAATGGAATTAAAATCAACACAAGAACTTATTAATCAAGGATCAACTACTTGATCTTATTAAAGATCACAACATGGTATTCCTTGCCATAACATATGAACATCCATTTAAATGGAAATTAAGTAACAATAAATGAAGAAACCATTCTTCACTCATCTTTTCCATGTCCTAAGACTAAACTATGGTCCTACCATGAAACCTCATGGTATTCATTCCACTTCAACACTGGAATTATAACAAGAAGATCCACCCCAGAAATAGATATTCTTCTCTATTCCAAGTTAATACACATCAAACCTAGAGAGGTGAGAGTTCTATAGTATTTATTAGAGAAGCAATGTAAAACCTTAAGCTAAAACCTTGGATATATATCCAAGTATTCAAATCATCATCTTTAAGAGGAACATCAGGATATTATTCAAGACAATTCCTAGAGAGAGAATCTAATTATGTTAAACCTAGATATTGATGATCACATCAACCTCTAGGGAGCCTAACCTTAGGTTATCATTGAATTCCTTCCCAAATGAGAGAGACCATTCATACTAACCTTAGCTTTACCTACTTAAGAATCAAGGACACCATTGAACTAAAATATTGGGTTGTAAGCCATTTCATCTTGGAGTGGTGAGATAACCAAATACCAAGTGGAATAGGACTATATCCATGAATTAGTGAAATAAGGGTTGGACTAATCCAACTAAGTTAGACAATTGAATCTTTAGCTCAGCAACCTAAAATAAATATTAGGAGTACACCATAAACCCTAGAATAAACCATTCCTATAGGAGAGAACTCAAGCTATGGAGTTACACTCAAGATAGATGAGGCCACACCTGGATTTGAGGGAGAGAACTATTCTTATAACCAGATGATCATATCACCATTGTTGAGTAGAACCCTAACATAATATCTCAGGCATTCTCCTGGGATATAAACTTTAGAGGCAACCATAGTAGTCCCATCCAAGAAAGTAAAGTATAAGTACTATACCTTAGCTGATCAAGACAATGCTTGATCATGGAAGTGAGAACCCCATTTAATGAGAAATCCTTAGGAAGCCAAACCTTGATCATTATAAATTGATTGATGATCATAAACCCTAAGAACCTGAGGTATTGAGGATAAACCCTAATAGGATAAGTAGATCTCATTCACCACAGGAAATCATAGGGAGATAACTAGTAAGAAACCCTAAGCTTATATCCCAACCTTAACTTGTGAATCACTTGGTGATCATCAGTAGCATCCTACCATATATATATTTCATAAATTAAAGAACCTAAGAAAACTTTAGAGTAAAACTCCATACTTAATATGGTGAGAAACCATCCATCCATATGACCAAAGTTAACTATAAAAAGAACTATAACCACTGTAGTTACTTAAATGATTAATTGAGAATACTAATAGAAATTAATTGGTAGAAGATAAAACCAATTCCCAAATCCTTAGTAAATAGAGAAGCACATGAAATATTAAGCAAGTAACCACCTTGGCATGGTTAGGGGAGATTAAACCCTAGCTCATGCAATATGATGACATCCCAACTCTACAAAATTAGGAGTATAACTCAACCCTAGTTTATGTATCACTATGGTGATCATAATATGAACCTAGGCCATAATTGAAATTCAAACCAATTGCCATTAGGTAAATATCATTAGAACCCCAGTATGGCACATTAATAAAATCTTAAGCTATAATTATTAAACCTGGGAAAACTCTTGTGATACATCTTATAATTAGAACCATAATTGTGATTAACAACCACTTATCTTTATAACCAAAGTCCAACCATGAGGAGAGTAATGTCTACTCTAGGTAATTCAAGGTGTTATTAAAATATAATACTAGTGCTAACCTTGACATAGAGTGATAATCAAAATTACAAGATCTTAATAAATAGAGGATCACATAAAAACATATGCAGGGAACTAAATTCTCAATTAAGAGCTCAAACCCTAATGATAAATTCTAAAACACTTAGAGTAGAAATTATCAACCCTAATAATTCAAAATAGATTTGATTACACAAGAAAAAGGAAATTAAAAATGAGTGCATAAAATCATGATTAATTACAATTTGTAATAAAGCTCACATATGTGAAATGTTTAATCACAACAATTGAGTATTACAATAATACTTTTATTAGTCTTCATTAAAGACCAATTGTTTAACACCTGCAAAATAGAAAATAGTTAAAACATGAATTCAAAACAGAATTGAAAACAATAAAAAGAAAACCGAAATAAAGAAAGAGGAAAGGGACTTACCAGACTACCTGGTCGTGCAGCCCACCAAGTGCAGCCCAACCGAGTCGAACAGCAGCCATGGCCCAGCACCACTTCGCAGCCCAACACCAGCCCGGGCACCATTTCGTGCAGATAAGGGCGAGGAGAGCGTCGTCTCCTTCTTCGCCACCGTCGACGCACAGGAGGACGCCACGGCGATGACGAACTCCACGTCCCGGCCGCCATTCTGGACCGCGCGACCGACGACGACCCGCCTTGACCCTATAAATACACGGCCGAAGCCCTCCTCGCTCGTGTTCTTCTCTTTTCCCCAATTCATCAAACCCTAGCCCGTATAGTCTCCGGCTATCACCGCCGGTAGGGACCTCCCCGAGCCCCGGCGTGGTCGCCATCGTCTTCACCACCCTCGACTTGCTCCTCCTGCACAGGGAATCGAGTCGTTGCCTCCCGGAGCGCCGTCGTCGACTTCATCTTCTCCGACGGCCGGAGCAGAAGATTCCGGCGAACCAGCCATCCCCTGGCCTCGTCGCCACGCGCATCATGCTCAGGGTGAGCCACTGGTGCTCAAGCACCCCATATCCTCTTCAATTTCGCCCTCAATCGTGACCGCCACGGTAGCCTGCGAGCGCCGCCGCTCGGCCTCGCCGGCGAGCGAGTTCCGGCGACCAATTCGGGGCGGCGTTAGTACCAGTAGGTTCAACTCGACGCGCTTAATCTTGTGGTGTCATTAGTTTGCCCGGGGAAGCACCACAACGCCGGCGATCCCTGTCACTGGCCGCTGGTGACACACATGGTGGCCACGTCAAACACCACGTGGTCGCCAGCGTGGACACGGCCCACCAATCATAGACTGTGTGGGTGTTCTGTCCGGGTAGCTTTAACAGTTTCCGTTTAATTTCAAAATTCATAAATTACTGCAACTTCAAATAATTATAGCAAATTCATTTTAAGTCAGAAAAATATAAATGAGATATCAAAATTCTTAGAAAAGAAAACTCTATCCAATAAAAATATAATATGAAATTTTTATTTATAATAAAAATTTAAGTATTTAATACTTATTAATTAAGCATTTTCTCTTATTCATAATTGAATTAAAAAATTCAATAACTAGGAAAAGATTATAAAATAAATCAAAACTACTAAAGTAAATAAAGAAAACATTAAAACTAATTTTCCTTATCTGGAACTTATTAAACCTTTATTATTGAGATTTAAACCCTAATTAATAATTATCTTAATTATTAATCCATTACAAAAATAATAAAAAGCCAAATTCAATATTATTTTTATTTCTAAGTTATTAATAACTTCAACTTTACAATGAAGTTATTAATCCAATAATTATAGGGTAATTAGGAAACCCTAGTTCCATTATAAAATAAAGTGATAACCTCCTCATTTCATGGGATCCCTAAAACCCTAATATCATTAGAAACCCTAGCTCCATTATTACATGTAAACCCTAAATTGTTTCTAACCTAAACCTTAGGTTAGGATATGTGATCATAATATTTTACTTTCAATCATAGAACCATAATAACAATTAAATACTTGCCATGTCCACATAAAATGTAAAAGACCTATCAATAATATATGGGTATTCCATATAATCATCTTCATCAGACCTAAATAATCAAGTAGGGTCAACCAAGTGTAAAACCCTAGTTCCTATTCCCAAGACCACCATCTTTAACCATCCATGCTTAGCATCACATTAATGTGATGAACCTCAGGAGCAACCATGCCAAATCTTGAGCATTCCATAACCATATTCCACTAAACCCTATTAGTGTTGGATACTTATCAAACATCCTATTCAGGAGTCAATTATTCCTTACTTAATAAAACCAACAGTAAACCTAGATCACCCCAACCCTAATTGATATACTTCTTATTATTTAAGAAGTATGTTCTTCAAAAGTTATTCTTTTGAAGTAAATAAATAATCATTATCAACCCTACCTAACAGGACCTATTAACTCTAGTTAGCTATCACCAGCAAAATGAACCAATCCTGATATCAACCTTGTATGAATCATTGCTTAGGATGCCTAGGCTTAACTCAACCTTACAAGCCTTAGGTGTTGATGAATCCAACTTTGTTGGGATCCATCTAATACTTACTCCAGAAACTAATTGAAACCATAGTAAACCATAGAACTCCACAACCCTAATTATCATACTTGTTCTTTACTAAAGAACATGTTCTTCAAAAGTTATTCTTTTGAAGTATATAATAATCAACCATTAACCATGACATATAGTACTAAAACCAACCACTATTCATTACATGTTAGGATTACACCAAATGCTATTGTTGTGTGCTACTAGTGCTATTATTATGATATATTACAACAACAGTTTATGATACCAAGCAACCAACCCTTAATAAGAACATTGTTTGTGAATCACTCTAAAAGTGCAACACACCCT
Source organism: Lolium perenne (assembly GCF_019359855.2). Taxonomy (NCBI): domain Eukaryota; kingdom Viridiplantae; phylum Streptophyta; class Magnoliopsida; order Poales; family Poaceae; genus Lolium; species Lolium perenne. The sequence continues at coordinate 80,130,403 of NC_067245.2, read as the reverse complement.
GAACCAATCATTACAACTCACTGATCCTAAATCATCGGAGTTAGGTCACCCTTAGAGCGATTGCATGTCATACTTATGCATTATTGCATCCTTGCCAATCTTTTAAACATCGTCCTTACCGGACGATGATGCTATTTCAGAATTTGGAGTTATTGCGTATCGAAGACCTTGCCTGCATAATCTTGCAGTCAAGAAAGGCAAGTTCATCGCTTGCTCATGTCAATTGAGTATTTTTACCAAATTACTTGAAAAGTACTATGTTTATCACTATTGCATAAAATAGCAAAACCACTATTTTCATAACTATGAATATGACTATGTGGTGGGCAATGGAACCATGGATTGTGTTGATATGGTGGAGGTTCCATTGCAAGGGTTTATATCCATCTAGGATTAAACAACAAATGTCGTCCAGTGATTCTTGTGCCGTAAAACTCGTGTTAACCATAAGATCTGGAATGGGACGAACTAGTCAATTGTATTTCCACCTCTCGTACATCAACGGATGCGCTTACCGTAGCAGTTGTGTCTGGCGGAACAACCGGAGGGTGGGGATCCCACTCTAATTCCCCACGGTAATGCAATGCTTACCGTAGCAGTTGTGTCTGATACGTCCAATTTGCATCACTATTTCATATCATAATTTGCTGTTATTCATTGATATATTTCATATTGGGACACAATACTTATGTTATTTCATCTATTTTGCATGTTTCATCATTATTGGAGGATCAAGCACCGGAGCCAGGATTCTGCTGGAAAAAGCACCGTCAGAATGCAATATTTCGGAAGATCAACTGTGGGAGGAAATTATACCAAAAATCCTATTTTTCAAGATGACGAAGGAAGCCAGAAGGAGGGGCCAGGAGGACCCAGGGTGGGCCCACACCCTAGGGCGGCGCGGCCCATGCCCTGGCCGCGCCGCCATGTGGTTTGGGGGGCCCACGACCCCTTTCGCCTCCTTTTCTTCGCGAAATCCTTCGTCCCGAAAACCTAAGCCACAGAGGGTACCTCACGAAGAGTTACAGCCGCCTCTGCGGGGCGGAGAACACCAGAGAGAAAAGAGCTCTCCGGCGGGCAGGAATCCGTCGGGGAAATTCCCTCCGGGAGGGGGAAATCGACGCCATCGTCACCGTCATCGAGCTGGACATCATCACCATCACCATCATCATCATCTCCACCATCATCACCGCCGTCTCCACCGCTGGACACCGTCATCACCGTAGCAATTTTGGTTTGATCTTGATTGTTTGATAGGGGAAACTCTCCCGGTATCGATCTCTACTTGTTGTTGATGCTATTGAGTGAAACCATTGAACCAAGTTTATGTTCAGATTGTTATTCATCATCATATCACCTCTGATCATGTTCCATATGATGTCTCGTGAGTAGTTCGTTTAGTTCTTGAGGACATGGGTGAAGTCTAAATGTTAGTAGTGAACTATGGATGAGTAATATTCAATGGTATGATACTTAAGTTGTGGTGTTATTCTTCTAGTGGTGTCATGTGAACGTCGACTACATGACACTTCACCATTTATGGGCCTAGGGGAATGCATCTTGTATTCGTTTGCTAATTGCGGGGTTGCCGGAGTGACAGAAACCTAAACCCCCGTTGGTATATCAATGCAGGAGGGATCGCAGGATCTCAGAGTTTAAGGCTGTGGTTAGATTTATTCTTAATTACTTTCTTGTAGTTGCGGATGCTTGCAAGGGGTATAATCACAAGTATGTATTAGTCCTAGGAAGGGCGGTGCATTAGCATAGGTTCACCCACACAACACTTATCATAACAATGAAGATTATTTAGCCGTATGTAGCGAAAGCACTAGACTAAAATCCCGTGTGTCCTCGAGAACGTTTGGTCATTATAAGTAAACAAACCGGCTTGTCCTTTGTGCTAAAAAGGATTGGGCCACTCGCTGCAATTGTTACTCTCGCACTTTACTTACTCGTACTTTATTCAACTGTTACATCAAAACCCCCTGAATACTTGTCTGTGAGCATTTACAGTGAATCCTTCATCGAAACTGCTTGTCAACACCTTCTGCTCCTCGTTGGGATCGACATTCTTACTTATCGAAGATACTACGATACACCCCCTATACTTGTGGGTCATCAAGACTATTTTCTGGCGCCGTTGCCGGGGAGTGAAGCGCTATTGGTAAGTGGAATTGGTAAGGAAAACCTTTACTGTTGTGCTGATTTTATTTCTGCCTGCTGCTATAAGTCATTATGGAGAGATCTTCTCTTCAATTTTTATTTGGGAAATCTACTACTACTGCAACGGTAGTGGATGAGGCGCCAGGTGAGGAAGTAATACCATATAAAATACCTATGAAAATTATTGAACGTGTTATGGATAACCGCTATGAAGGGGATGGAACTGTCCATCCTGGTGATCATTTACTGTTTTTGCATGAATTATGCGGGTTATTCAAATGTGCAGGTATTGCTATGGATGAAGTGAGGAAGAAATTATTCTCTTTATCACTGTCCGGTAAAGCGGCGCATTGGTATAAATTACTGGATAATGGGGATTCTCTTGAATGGAATGATATTGTGCCCCAGTTTTATTCTAAGTTCTATCCTCCAAGTGAAATTCACAAGGATCGGAATCGCATATATAATTTTTGGCCTCATGATGGAGAGAGTATTGCCCAAGCTTGGGGGAGATTGAAGTCTTTAATGCTCAAATGCCCCATTCATGAGCTTCCTGGTAATGTTATTATTGATAATTTCTATGCAAGACTTTCTTTTCAAGACAAGACCTTGCTGGATACTTCTTGTTCTGGATCATTTACACGCAATAAAGAAGAGTTTAAAAGGGACCTTCTTGATCGAATCCAAGAAAATACTGAAGGTTGGGAGAACGACAAGGATAGAGAATCAGGTATAATTTATGATTATAAATGCATTGAAGCTTTTATGGATACTGATAAATTTCGTAATATGAGTGCTACATATGGTCTTGATTCTCAAGTTGCTGCAAATCTTTATAAAGCTTTTGCCTCTCATTATGAATTGCCTAAGAAGAATTTTGATAAGTATCATGAATCGTATAAAGATAAAATTGATTCATCTATTAATAAATGCGTTGTAGTTGAAACTGCTGATCATGTTATTCCTGAAGCTTATATTGAAAAAACTCCTTTCCCTGCTAAAATGAAGGAGTACTCTGTTATAAATAGTGCGGTTCATAAAAGTGAAAAGAAACCTATAGAACCTGAAGAACAAATAAAAGTTGAACCTGCTGTTGCAATAGTTAAAGATCTTGTGACTGAAAATGTGGAGGATGGTCATATTATTTTCTGTGAAGATGCTTCTAATATTGTTTCACATCCTAATAAACCCAAACAAGCTAGTGTTCCTATGCTATCTGTTAAAATTGGTGATCATTGCTATTATGGATTATGTGATATTGGTGCAAGTGTTAGTGCTATTCCGTATGAGCTTTACACGGAGATTATGCACGAAATTGATTCTTGTGAACTTGAAGATATTGATGTGGTTATTCAGCTGGCTAATAGAGAAACTATTTCTCCAATTGGTATTGTTCGAGATGTGGAAGTTTTATGCGGTAAGATTAAATATCCTGCTGACTTTTTGGTACTTGGGTCTGCTGCTAGCGATTATTGTCCTATTATCTTTGGTAGACCTTTTCTAAATACTTGTGGAGCTATTATAGATTGCAAGAAAGAGAAAATTTTGACTAAATTTGCTGGTGAATCTTATGAGTTTAACTTCTCTAAATTTACTAAAACTCCTTATAAAGCTGATTTGCCTAGTAATGATTTTAAAATGGAGCAGTGTGCATCTATTGTTCTTGTTCCTAATAATCCTTTGCAGCAACATTTGGAGGATAGCGAGAGTGAAGTTTTTAGGAAGGAAAGAGATGAGCTTGAGGAAATCTTTCTTCGCCAACCTATTCTCAAGCATGATTTACCGGTGGAAGATTTGGGTACAACACCGCCACCAAAGGAAGATCCTGTTTTTGATTTAAAGCCTTTACCTGATAATCTTAAATATGCTCATATTGATGATAAGAAAATATATCCTGTTATTATTAGTTCTAAGCTTTCAGAGATTGAGGAAGAAAGGTTATTGGAAATATTGAAGAAGCACCGAGGAGCTATTGGCTATACTCTTGATGATTTGAAAGGGATTTCTCCTTCTATTTGCCAACATTCTATTAATATGGAAGATGATGCAAAGCCTGTTGTTGAACATCAGCGTCGTCTAATTCCGAAGATGAAGGAAGTGGTAAGGAATGAGGTATTACGACTTCTTGAAGCTGGTATTATATATCCTATTGCTGATAGTAGATGGGTTAGTCCTGTGCATTGCGTTCCCAAGAAAGGAGGAATGACTGTTGTGCCTAATGATAATGATGAGCTCATCCCTCAAAGAGTAGTTGTAGGGTATAGAATGTGCATTGATTTTCGAAAAGTTAATAAAGTTACTAAGAAAGATCATTACCCTTTACCATTTATTGATCAAATGCTAGAAAGATTGTCTAAAAATACTCATTTTTGCTTTCTTGATGGTTATTCTGGGTTTTCACAAATTGCTGTTAAAGCTAAAGATCAAGAGAAAACCACTTTTACTTGTCCCTATGGAACTTATGCTTATAGGCGTATGCCTTTTGGTTTATGTAATGCTCCTGCTACTTTTCAAAGATGCATGTCTGCTATTTTTCATGGTTTTTGTGAAAGTATTGTAGAAGTATTCATGGATGATTTTTTCGTCTATGGGAATTCTTTTGATAGTTGCTTGCGAAACCTTGATAAAGTTTTGCAGAGATGTGAAGAAACTAACCTTGTTCTTAATTGGGAGAAATGCCACTTTATGGTTAATGAAGGAATTGTATTGGGGCATAAAATTTCTGAGAGAGGTATTGAAGTTGATAGAGCTAAAGTTGAAGCAATTGAGAAGATGCCCTATCTGAGGGACGTTAAAGGTATTCGTAGTGTTCTTGGTCATGCTGGGTTTTATAGGAGATTTATTAAAGATTTCTCCAAGATTTCAAAACCTCTTACTAATCTTCTTCAAAAAGATGTACCATTTGTTTTTGATGATGATTGTAAGGAAGCTTTTGAAATTCTTAAGAAAGCCTTAACAACTGCTCCTATAGTTGAACCTCCTGATTGGAACTTACCCTTTGAAATTATGTGTGATGCTAGTGATTTTGCTGTAGGCGCTGTTCTTGGACAGCGAGTAGATAAAAAACTAAATGTTATTCATTATGCTAGTAAAACTCTTGATGCTGCTCAAAGAAATTATGCTACAACTGAAAAGGAATTATTAGCTGTAGTTTTTGCTTGTGATAAATTTAGATCTTATATTGTTGATTCAAAAGTTACTATTCATACTGATCATGCTGCAATTAGATACCTAATGACAAAGAAAGATGCTAAGCCGAGGCTTATTAGATGGGTACTTCTTTTACAAGAATTTGATTTACATATTGTAGATAGGAAAGGTGCTGATAATCCTGTTGCTGATAATTTGTCTAGATTGGAAAATATTGCTTATGATCCTGTTCCTGTTAATGATAGTTTTCCAAATGAACAATTGGCTGTAATAAAGGTGAGCTCGCGAGATAGTCCTTGGTATGCTGATTATGCTAACTTTATTGTTTCCAAGTACTTGCCTCCAACCTTTTCAGCTCAGCAAAGGAGGAAATTCTTTTATGACTTGAGGCATTATTTCTGGGATGACACACACTTATATAAAGAAGGAGTGGATGGTATTATGCGAAGATGTGTTCCCGAATATGAACAACAGGAGATATTGAGTAAATGTCATGGTAGTGCTTATGGAGGACATCACGCCGGAGAAAGAACCGCACAAAAGGTTCTACAATCAGGTTTTTATTGGCCAACTCTCTTCAAAGATGCGAGAAAGTTTATTTTATCTTGTGATGAATGCCAAAGGGTTGGTAATATCTCCAGACGCAATGAAATGCCAATGAATTATACTCTTGTTATTGAACCGTTTGATTGTTGGGGATTTGACTTCATGGGACCTTTTCCGTCTTCAGAAGGTAACACTCATATACTTGTTGCTGTTGATTATGTTACTAAATGGGTGGAAGCTATACCTACAAAAAGTGCTGATGGTGAGACCTCTTTAAGAATGCTCTTAGATATTATTTTTCCTAGATTTGGAGTGCCTAGATATATTATGACTGATGGAGGCTCTCACTTTATTCATGGAGGTTTTAGAAAAACTCTTGCTAAGTATGGTATTAATCATAGAATTGCTTCCGCTTATCATCCTCAAACTAGTGGTCAAGTAGAATTATCAAATAGAGAGATTAAATCTATTTTGGGAAAGACCGTTAATAAAACTAGAAAGAATTGGGCTAGTAAATTGAAGGATGCACTTTGGGCTTATAGAACTACTTATAAAAATCCCATGGGAATGTCACCTTATAAAATGGTTTATGGGAAAGCTTGTCATTTACCTTTAGAACTAGAGCACAAAGCTTATTGGGCTGTTAGAGAATTAAATAAAGACCCTAAACTTGTCGGTGATAAGAGGTTGTTGCAATTGAGTTCTCTAGATGAATGGAGAAGTGAAGCTTATGAAAATGCTAAACTCTTTAAAGAGAAAGTTAAAAAATGGCATGATAGGAGGATTATCAAAAGAGAATTTAATATTGGGGATAAAGTCCTATTGTATCGGTCTCGTCTCAGATTCTTTGCAGGGAAATTACTCTCGAAATGGGAAGGACCATATGTTGTCGAGGAGGTGTATCGTTCAGGAGCAATCAAAATTAGCTCTCTCCAAGGCAATGCTACGCAAGTGGTGAATGGACAAAGACTCAAGCATTATATCTCGGGTGATTCTTATAATGTTGATGTTGATATTATTCAAGTGGAAACACCGGAAGCTTTCATCAAAGGGCAAATTGACAGTCCGCCAGAACTCGACTTTGAATAGGTAACAGTACTGGTAATGAAAAGTACGCAATTTACTTTCCGAACAATATTTTCGCTGTTTTTGGAAAATATGAGAAATTACGAGTTCGAAACGGAGTGGAAAGGACGCACGAGGGGGCGCCACCATAGGCCGGCGCGGCCAAGCCTGGGCCCGCGCCGACCTATGGTCTGGCCGCCTCGTCGCCCCTTTCCAACTCTGGTTCGATCTGGTACTTTCCGTTTGTCGTGAAAATTTTTGCTATATAATCCCCCGGACCCCTGGAGGTCCGTATATCGTTTTCTCGACGTGTTTTGTTTCGATCTCTCCCACACATGGATTGCTAGGATCCGAATTTATTCAGAGAATGAAAATAACAAAACGAAAATAAAACACACAGACGCTCCAAGTAAAGCATATAATATGTGACGGAATAAAAATATAGTTTCACTAGAGGTGACCTGATAAGTTGTCGATGAAGAAGGGGAAGCCTTGGGCATCCCCAAGCTTAGATGCTTGAGTCTTCTTTAAATATGCAGGGATGAACCACGGGGGCATCCCCAAGCTTAGACTGTTTCTGCCAGGATCTGTTTTCGGTTTAGAAGCACCATGGTCTCCAAGAACAAGGGCAAGGAGTTTCCGGATGAAGATGATCGAGATCTTGGGTGGAAAGAGGAAGACAAGGACGTCAAGGAAGAAGATGAAGAAGAGGTGGAGGAAGACTCGCGCGCACACCCGCGTGCCACCATTGCAAGCATCAAGGTGGTGGACAACCCTTTTAGTGCAAACAAGAGCGCAAGAATTCGCACTGGAGGAGCGGTTCCACGTCATTACCTAGCTCCGAAAACATCTCCATCAGGCACTCATCACCCCTTCCACAATCTAATTTTCAATAATCAAATTGAAGGGACTCCCAAGGTAGCATTGCCTAGCCAGTGGGATATAGATCGCTCTAACACTGCAGGAGAGAAGGAGCCTGAGGCTGAAGAGTGGGGAAATAACTCCAAGAGCTGGGACTCGCCATCAGACAGACTCTTTAACCGTGTCGAGCACAATTCAGAGATGATTCGCAATCTCATATACAGGATTGACGAGCTTCAGGAGCTTATTGAGAAGCTTGTCAGGAATTCATCACCACCATCGCCGAAGGAGTAATTCATCATCGGTATTGGCATCCCCTTGGTTTGTTCCAAGCTTGGGGGAGTGCCGCGGTATCACATTATCACTACCTTTTACTTTTATTGTCAAGTAGTGTCATATCATGAGTAGGGAAGTTATCATATAAGATGGGTTGCGTTTGGAAGTATCTCTCCTTTAGTTGGTTATCTATGTATCCCTTGGTGTGAGTTATCGTTATGGAATATTAATGAGAAGTCTTATCATTTACATATTGCACATCTTATTTTAGTTTGCAATCTCTACTATATGATTCACCTTGTTGTTAGTATTGGTATCACTTTGAGAGCATTGAATAAATCTATTTGGTTTTGGCAAACTTAGCATTGGTCAATAGCAACAACACTTTGAGGTTTAAATAGAAAAAAGAAATACATGTAGATGTTTCATTGTCTTTCTTGTTAGCTCATAGCTTACTATTCTGAAGTTAAAATTGTTTGTGCTTACAAGGAAGATGCATGATTGTTTCTATCATATGTATATTTGTTTGTTTCCCTCGACTTTTATGCTTGCTAATTAACCTTGCTAGCCAAAGACACAGACCGAGAGGGAATACTTCGTGCATCCAAACCTTAACCCAAACCTATGTCATTTGTGTCCACCATACCTACCTACTACATGGTATTTTCTGCCATTCCAAGTAAATACTTCATGTGCTACCTTTAAACAATTCAAAACTTAGTATCTCTTATTTGTGTCAATGTTTCATAGCTCATGAGGAAGTATGTGGTGTTTTATCTTTCAATCTTGTTGGGCAACTTCCACCAATGGACTAGTGGCTTCATCCGCTTATCCAATAATTTTGCAAAAAGAGCTGGCAATGGGATTCCCAGTCCCAAATTAATTAAACTAAATAGACACTCCTCCATGGTATGTGATTGATGGACGGCACCCGAAGGATTCGGTTAGCCATGGCTTGTGTAAGCAAAGGTTGGAGGGAGTGTCATCATCAATAAAACTAAAATAAAAAGGCACTCCTTCATGGTATGAGATTGTTGGCAGGCACCCGAGGATTCGGTTAGCCATGGTTTGTGAAAGAAAGGTTGGAAGGAGTGCCACACAAAATGAAAATAATATGGGAGCCGCTCTTAGGAGGTTGTCTGGCAAGGGGGTTAGAGTACCCGCTACCAGTCGTTGACAACAACAAACACCTCTCAAAATGTTACTTTTATTCTCTTTATATGATTGCAAAACTGAAAAAGCTCTAGCACATGATTTAATCCCTGCTTCCCTCTGCGAAGGGCCTGTCTTTTACTTTATGTTGAGTCAGTAAACCTATTTCTCTCCATCTCAAGCAAGCATTTGAGTAGTTGTGATCAAACCATTATATTGTGATTTGCTTCATCATGTCTTTTATTCTTCCTTGTTTAGTACAAGTTTTATCTGAATGAATATAGCTTTGCAAGTTATCAATGATCTTGAGAAGACCATTATGATTGAGTATGCAAGTTGTGCCTTATAAATTTTAACATAAGAGCGCTGCTCAATGAGGTAAATATAATCTGTTAATTGTTCTCTGACCAAGAACGAAGTTTGCATCACCAATTATGATTTCTTATGCACCTTTACTTGTGATTACCTTATACTTGTTTCAAGATGAGTTATAAGAGGTTGTTTACTATAATGTCCTGTGTGAATGAATATGATGCTTCTTGTCCGTATTTTATTTATCGACTCTTCACTCCATAAACATGTGGTCCTGTCTATCGAGTTCAGTTTCGCTTGGGGACAAGCGAAGTCTAAGCTTGGGGGGAGTTGATACGTCCAATTTGCATCACTATTTTATATCATAATTTGCTGTTATTCATTGATATATTTCATATTGGGACACAATACTTATGTTATTTCATCTATTTTGCATGTTTCATCATTATTGGAGGATCAAGCACCGGAGCCAGGATTCTGCTGGAAAAAGCACCGTCAGAACGCAATATTTCGGAAGATCAACTGTGGGAGGAAATTATACCAAAAATCCTATTTTTCAAGATGACGAAGGAAGCCAGAAGGAGGGGCCAGGAGGACCCAGGGTGGGCCCACACCCTAGGGCGGCGCGGCCCATGCCCTGGCCGCGCCGCCATGTGGTTTGGGGGGCCCACGACCCCTTTCGCCTCCTTTTCTTCGCGAAATCCTTCGTCCCGAAAACCTAAGCCACAGAGGGTACCTCACGAAGAGTTACAGCCGCCTCTGCGGGGCGGAGAACACCAGAGAGAAAAGAGCTCTCCGGCGGGCAGGAATCCGCCGGGGAAATTCCCTCCGGGAGGGGGAAATCGACGCCATCGTCACCGTCATCGAGCTGGACATCATCACCATCACCATCATCATCATCTCCACCATCATCACCGCCGTCTCCACCGCTGGACACCATCATCGCCGTAGCAATTTGGGTTTGATCTTGATTGTTTGATAGGGGAAACTCTCCCGGTATCGATCTCTACTTGTTGTTGATGCTATTGAGTGAAACCATTGAACCAAGTTTATGTTCAGATTGTTATTCATCATCATATCACCTCTGATCATGTTCCATATGATGTCTCGTGAGTAGTTCGTTTAGTTCTTGAGGACATGGGTGAAGTCTAAATGTTAGTAGTGAACTATGGATGAGTAATATTCAATGGTATGATACTTAAGTTGTGGTGTTATTCTTCTAGTGGTGTCATGTGAACGTCGACTATATGACACTTCACCATTTATGGGCCTAGGGGAATGCATCTTGTATTCGTTTGCTAATTGCGGGGTTGCCGGAGTGACAGAAACCTAAACCCCCGTTGGTATATCAATGCAGGAGGGATCGCAGGATCTCAGAGTTTAAGGCTGTGGTTAGATTTATTCTTAATTACTTTCTTGTAGTTGCGGATGCTTGCAAGGGGTATAATCACAAGTATGTATTAGTCCTAGGAAGGGCGGTGCATTAGCATAGGTTCACCCACACAACACTTATCATAACAATGAAGATTATTTAGTCGTATGTAGCGAAAGCACTAGACTAAAATCCCGTGTGTCCTCGAGAACGTTTGGTCATTATAAGTAAACAAACCGGCTTGTCCTTTGTGCTAAAAAAGATTGGGCCACTCGCTGCAATTGTTACTCTCGCACTTTACTTACTCGTACTTTATTCAACTGTTACATCAAAACCCCCTGAATACTTGTCTGTGAGCATTTACAGTGAATCCTTCATCGAAACTGCTTGTCAACACCTTCTGCTCCTCGTTGGGATCGACATTCTTACTTATCGAAGATACTACGATACACCCCCTATACTTGTGGGTCATCAGTGTCTTGCGGAACAACCGGAGGGTGGGGATCCTACTCTAATTCCCCACGGTAATGCGGTCTATGAGGGGTTGCAACGACCGGCGAAGGACCATGGTTGCGACCTGGTAATAGTCGAGGTCGGATGGTATCCTTTGGATACGCTGACCGGCGAGGACCCAAGGTCGGAATTGCAACAAAGGGTGGGTGTGCGAGGTAGCGGAGGAATATGATTGGCTATGACCTTATACCGGGCCTCACACCAAAGGAAGTGTGGACGGGGAGTACGCCCAGTTGGCACCAAGGTTAAGATCTCTTATGGGTAAATCAACACACCTCTGCAGAGTGTAATGAATCATGACCAGTCACTCCCTGTTCTGGGTTTTGGAACTGCGATCGCTGCCGGAATGGAACTCCATGAAGTTCTAGTAAACCGGTGTAGGCTGACGGACATAGTTCTTCTGAATAAAAGCAACCTTTTGAAGAAATGGTTATGAAAACCTGCATTGGTATTAGACTTTCTGGTCTAATGCCGTAGCTAGTACATTAAACACCTCTTTCCTATAATGAACTTGTTGAGTACGCTCGTACTCATCCCACTCTTAAATCCCCTGCTTAGATATGGAGGCATCGAAGGAGGATCTACAATGCAACTTGAAGGCCAAGGAGTCAATAACTACTTCAAGGGACGGGACCCTGTCAGAGAAGTCAAACACTACATCCAACAAGCAGAAAACCTAGATTAGCAATAGAAGGGAACTAGCTTCCTAAACTCAGCTCCTATTTAGTTAGAATCTATTCATAGCCTCTGTAGCTAGCTTAATACTCTACAAATAGAGTTCGTGATAGGACTAGACTACGAGTCGTTCTTCTGGAGTTTAATTGCAGATTTACCTCATTGTAAAGTTGTGCTGATCTTCTGTAATAGAGTCGGAGTTGTAATTCTATAGACATGCCTTGGACCCGCATATGTTTCTGTTGTACCACTCTGAGCGATATAATACTAGTGGAACGGTGTTTCATTGGTGTTATATCAGACTTGCATACTACACCATGCAGTGGTATGCCGGGTCACCACAGCTAAGAACACATGTGTTCATATGCAACAGCGGAGCTTGTGTTTCTCCCACACAAAGAATGCTAGGATCCGAGTTTATTCAAACAAAAACAAAAATAAAAACAAACATACGCTCCAAGTAAAGCACATAAGATGTGACGGAATAAAAATATAGTTTCACTAGAGGTGACCTGATAAGTTGTCGATGAAGAAGGGATGCCTTGGGCATCCCCAAGCTTAGATGCTTGAGTCTTCTTAAAATATGCAGGGATGAACTACGGGGGCATCCCAAGCTTAGACTTTTCACTCTTCTTGATCATATTGTATCATCCTCCTCTCTTGACCCTTGAAAACTTCCTCCACACCAAACTCAAAACAAACTCATTAGAGGGTTAGTGCATAATTGAAAATTCATATATTCAGGGGTGACATAATCATTCTTAACACTTCTGGACATTTCACAAAGATACTGAAAGTTAATGGAACAAAGAAATCCATCGAATATAGCAAAACAGGCAATGCGAAATAAAAGGCAGAATCTGTCAAAACAGAACAGTCCGTAAAGACGAATTTTTCTGGGGCACTTAACTTGCTCAGATGAAAAATCTCAAATTGAATGAAAGTTGCATACATATCTGAGGATCACGCACGTAAATTGGCAGATTTTTCTAAGTTACCTACAGACGGGACTGCTCAATTTCGTGACAGTAAGAAATCTGTTTCTGCGCAGTAATCCAAATCTAGTATCAACCCTACTATCAAAGACTTTACTTGGCACGACAATGCAATAAAATAAATACAAGGAGAGGTTGCTACAGTATTAACAACTTCCAAGACTCAAATATAAAACAAAGTGCAGAAGTAAAATAATGGGTTGTCTCCCATAAGCGCTTTTCTTTAACGCCTTTCAGCTAGGCGCAGAAAGTGTGAATCAAGTATTATCAAGAGATGAAGCATCAACATCATAATTTGTTCTAATAATAGAATCATAAGGTAACTTCATTCCCTTTCTAGGGAAGTGTTCCATACCTTTCTTGAGAGGAAATTGATATTTAATATTACCTTCCTTGATATCAATAGTGGCTACAACAGTTCGAAGAAAAGGTCTTCCCAATATAATGGGACAAGATGCATTGCATTCAATATCCAAGACAACAAAATCAACGGGGACAAGGTTATTGTTAACCATAATACGAACATTATCAATCCTCCCCAAAGGTTTCTTTATAGCATTATCAGCAAGATTAACATCCAAATAACAATTTTTCAATGGTGGCAAGTCAAGCATATCATAGATTTTCTTAGGCATAACAGAAATACTTGCACCAAGATCACATAAAGCATTACAATCAAAATCATTGACCCTCATCTTAATAATGGGCTCCCAACCATCTTCTAACTTCCTAGGAATAGAAGTTTCAAGTTTTAGTTTATCTTCTCTAGCTTTTATGAGAGCATTTGTAATATGTTTTGTAAAGGCCAAATTTATAGCACTAGCATTGGGACTTTTAGCAAGTTTTTTGTAAGAACTTTATAACTTCAGAGATGTGACAATCATCAAAATCTAAACCATTATGATCTACAACAATGGGATCATTGTCCCCAATGTTGGAAAAAATTTCAGCAGTTTTATCACAAGGCCAAATAGCTTGTAGCAGTTTCAGGCAATTTGCACGCTTTGCACTAGGAGTAGAAACATTGCCAACACCAATTATTTTACCATTGATAGTAGAGGGTGTAGCAACATGTGAAGCATTATCATTACTAGTGGTGGTAATAGTCCAAACTTTAGCTACATTATTCTCTTTAGCAAATTTTTCATTTTCTTCTCTTTCCCACCTAGCATGCAATTCAGCCATCAATCTTATATTCTCATTAATTCTAACTTGGATGGCATTTGCTGTAGTAACAATTTTATTATCAATATCCTTATTAGGCATAACTTTCAATTTCAAAAGATCAACATCAGAGGCAAGTCTATCAACCTTAGAAGCAAGAATATCAATTTTATCAAGCTTTTCCTCAACAGATTTGTTAAAAGCAGTTTGTGTACTAATAAATTCTTTAAGCATGGCTTCAAGACCAGGGGGTACACTCCTATTATTGTTGTAAGAATTCCCATAAGAATTACCATAACCATTACTATTAGCAGAAGGATATGGCCTATAGTTGTTACCAGAATTATTCCTATAAGCATTGTTGTTGAAATTATTATTTTTAATGAAATTCACATCAACATGTTCTTCTTGAGCAACGAATGAAGCTAAAGGAACATTATTTGGATCAACATTAGATCTACCATTCACAAGCATAGACATAATCACATCAATCTTATCACTCAAGGAGGAGGTTTCTTCGATAGAATTTACCTTCTTACCTTGTGGAGCTCTTTCCGTGTGCCATTCAGAGTAATTTATCATCATATTATCAAGAAGCTTTGTTGCCGCCCCCAAAGTGATGGACATAAAGGTACCTCCTGCAGCTGAATCCAATAGGTTCCGCGAAGAAAAATTCAGTCCTGCATAAAAGGTTTGGATGATCATCCAAGTAGTTAGTCCATGGGTTGGGCAATTCTTTACCAAAGATTTCATTCTCTCCCATGCTTGAGCAACATGTTCATTATCCAATTGCTTAAAATTCATTATGCTACTTCTCAAAGATATAATTTTAGCAGGAGGATAATATCTACCAATAAAAGCATCCTTACATTTAGTCCATGAATCAATACTATTCTTAGGCAAAGATAGCAACCAATCTTTAGCTCTTCCTCTTAAGGAGAAAGGAAACAATTTTAATTTTATAATATCACCATCTACATCCTTATACTTTTGCATTTCACATAGTTCAACAAAATTATTAAGATGGGCAGCAGCATCATCAGAACTAACACCAGAAAATTGCTCTCTCATAACAAGATTCAGTAAAGCAGGTTTAATTTCAAAGAATTCTGCTGTAGTAGTAGGTGGAGCAATAGGTGTGCATAAAAAATCATTATTATTTGTGCTAGTGAAATCACACAACTTAGTATTCTCAACAGTACCCATTTTAGCAATAGTAAATAAAGCAAACTAGATAAAGTAAATGCAAGTAGCTAATTTTTTTGTGTTTTTGATATGGAGAACAAGACAGTAAATAAAGTAAAACTAGCAACTAATTTTTTTGTGTTTTGTTTTAGTGCAGCAAACAAAGTAGTAAATAAAATAAAGCAAGACAAAAACAAAGTAAAGAGATTGGAAGTAGGAGACTCCCCTTGCAGCGTGTCTTGATCTCCCCGGCAACGGCGCCAGAAAATATGCTTGATGCGTGCAGTTAACACACGTCCGTTGGGAACCCCAAGAGGAAGGTGTGATGCGTACAGTAGCAAGTTTTCCCTCAGAAAGAAACCAAGGTTTATCGAACCAGTAGGAGCCAAGAAGCACGTTGAAAGTTGATGGCGGCGAAATGTAGTGCGGCGCAACACTAGGGATTCCGGCGCCAACATGGAACCTGCACAACACAATCAAAGTACTTTGCCCCAACGTAACAGTGAGGTTGTCAATCTCACCGGCTTGCTGTAAACAAAGGATTAAACGTATTGTGTGGAAGATGATGATTGTTTGCGAAGAACAGTAAAGAACAATTGCAGTAGATTGTATTTCAGATGTAAAGAATAGGACCGGGGTCCACAGTTCACTAGTGGTGTCTCTCCCATAAGATAAATAGATGTTGGGTGAACAAATTACAGTTGGGCAATTGACAAATAAAGAAGGCATAACAATGCACATACATATATCATGATGAGTACTATGAGATTTAATCAGAGCATTACGACAAAGTACATAGACCGCTATCCAGCATGCATCTATGCCTAAAAAGTCCACTTTCAGGTTATCATCCGAACCCTTTCCGGTATTAAGTTGCAAGCAACAAACAATTGCATTAAGTATGGTGCGTAACGTAATCAACACAAATATCCTTAGATAAAGCATCGATGTTTTATCCCTAGTAGCAACAGCACATCCACAACCTTAGAACTTTCTGTCACTGTCCCATATTTAATGGAGGCATGAACCCACTATCGAGCTTAAATACTCCCTCTTGGAGTCACAAGTATCAACTTGGCCAGAGCCTCTACTAGCAACGGAGAGCATGCAAGAATATAAATAACATATATGATAGATTGATAATCAACTTGACATAGTATTCAATATTCATCGGATCCCAACAAACACAACATGTAGCATTACAGATAGATGATCTTGATCATGATAGGCAGCTCACAAGATCTAACATGATAGCACAATGAGGAGAAGACAACCATCTAGCTACTACTATGGACCCATAGTCCAGGGGTGGACTACTCACACATCGATCCGGAGGCGATCATGGCGATGAAGAGACCTCCGGGAGATGATTCCCCTCTCCGGCAGGGTGTCGGAGGCGATCTCCTGAATCCCCCGAGATGGGATTGGCGGCGGCGGCGTCTCTGGAAGGTTTTCCGTATCGTGGCTCTCGGTACTGGGGTATTCGCGACGAAGGCTTTAAGTAGGCGGAAGGGCGGAGTCGGAGGAGTCACGGGGGCCCCACACGCTAGGGCCGCGCCACCCTAGTGTGGCGGCGCCCCGTGGCCCGACTTCGTTTCCTCTTCGGACTTCTGGAAGCTTCGTGGAAAAATAAGCCCCTGGGCGTTGATTTCGTCCAATTCCGAGAATATTTCCTTACTAGGATTTCTGAAACCAAAAACAGCAGCTGGCTCTTCGGCATCTCGTCAGTAGGTTAGTGCCGGATAATGCATAATAATGACATATAATGTGTATAAAACATGTGAGTATCATCATAAAAGTAGCATGGAACATAAGAAATTATAGATACGTTTGGGACGTATCATGTCTCTGGAACTTTTCTCGTATCGTGGCTCTCGGTACAAGGGTTTTCGCGACGGAGAGAATATATAGGTGAAGGGGCAGAGTCGGGGGACGCTCGAGGGTCCAACCCCATAGGGCGGCGCGCCCAGGGGTGGGGCCGCGCCCCCCTAGAGTGTGGCCGCCTCGTCGCCCCTCTTCGTCTTCTCTTCGGACTTCTGGAAGGCTCCGTGCAAAATAAGACCGTGGGCTTTTGTTTCGTCCAATTCCGAGAATATTTCCTGTGTAGGATTTCTGAAACCAAAAACAGCAAAAAACATGAACTGGCGCTTCGGCATCTTGTTAATAGGTTAGTGCCGGAAAATGCATAAAAATGATGTATAGTGTATATAAAACATGTGAGTATTGTCATATAACTAGCATGGAACATAAGAAAGTATAGATACGTTTGAGACGTATCACATCCTCCACAAAGTACGGGAATTCTCTATAGATTTTTCTCCATTGGGACCCATCAGCAGGGTGTCTCAACATCTCGTCTTTCTTACGGTCTTCTTTATGCCATCGCAACAACCTAGCGTGCTCTTTATTTCTGAACAAATGTTTCAGTCGTGGTATTATAGGAGCATACCACATAATCTTGGCAGGAACCCTCTTCCTGGGACGCTCGCCCTTAACATCACCCGGATCATCTCGTCTGATCTTATACCGCAATGCAGTGCACACCGGGCATGCATCCAAATTCTCGTACTCACCGCGGTAGAGGATGCAGTCATTAATGCATGCATGTATCTTTTGCACATCTAATCCTAGAGGGCAGACAACCTTCTTCGCTTCATACGTACTGGTGAGAAATTCGTTACCCCTTGGAAGCTGCTTCTTAATTATTTTCAGAAACTTTTCAAATTCTAAGTCAGTGATACTGTTCTCTGCCTTCCATTGCAACAATTTCAGTGTGCTACCTAGCTTTTTCTAGCCATATTCGCAAGTTGGGTACAACAATTTGTTGTGATCCTCTAACATCTAGTCGAAGTTCAACCTTTCATTTTAAGTTTCACATTCTCTCCTTGCATCAGCAATAGCCCGACCAAGATCATCAGCAGGCTCATATGGTGCCTCTTAATCTTCTACTTCATTGTCTTCATTACCTTCTGATGGAAAACAACCCCCTTTGCAGTATCACCGTATTCAGGGAACATGGGATAGCTATCATCATCCTCTTCTTCATTGTCTTCCATCATAACCCCTCTTTCTCCGTGCTTGGTCCAACAATTATACTGGGGCATGAAACCGGACCGCGCAGGTGGCTGTGGCTGGTACTCGAGGAAGAGTAATTTACGACATTCTTACAGTCAACACATGGACAATACATAAAGCCACCATGTTTGTTTGCCTCAGCCACGACGATAAAATTACTCAGGCCCGAAGTGAACTCGTCAAAGCGTCGGTCAATGTACATCCATTATCGATTCATCTGCATGATATAATTAAGCTTATCAAAAAAGCATTACAGAACATCATGATTAGTGAAACGATGTATATATATACACATGCATTTTATCAATGACAGATGGAAGGATAAAGTTGTTAACCTCGATGGAGAAGAAAAACGGCAGTTAAGTGTGGCTTGTTTTGTATGAAGTTAAGTGGCAAAACCTCTTAGGCATTTCATCGAACACCTCTTGTGCATATGAAGAGGGCAAAGGAACATACACCCCTCTTGTGCTAAGAAGTGGAAAATGGCTAAGTGTGGCTCACACTTGGGCAGGGCAAGGTATATGTCGGCAGATGGGCACTTAATCCCGGTTGGTAAGGCAAACCGGGACCAAAGGGTTTCGAGGCCTGACACGGCCTGCCACGCCCCGCTGCAGCCCCTTTAGTTCCGGTTTGTATTACAAACCGGGACCAAAGGCCCCAAACGAACCGGGACCAGAGGGTGGGGTCGCCCCGCGCCGAACGAACAGGAACCAATGCCCCCCACTGGTCCCGGCTCGTTTTAAAAACGGGACTAATGCTCCCAGGGGTGCTGGACAAAAGGCACGTTCTCTACTAGTAGGTTCTTCCAGTCTATATAACACGAAACCCGGGACCTCAACAAGTACACCGTTAAACCTAATTATTTTGACATGATCGTTCCTTATCGGGTGTTTACTTTTTATGAGCTTATATTAATACTTAAAATGGGTGGTAACCTTACCAGTTGGGGGAGATGTTATCACAATCCTCGTTCCGCACATAATCAAACACGATGTTAAATTTCTTTCCAGCGTAAAACAACCTACCAATCGAACTGCCTCGTTTCTCTAGCCGAGTCCAATTAAAATTGTTAGCATCCAAACATAATGCTAAAACTAGTTCAAACCATATTTTTTTACTTAGACGGTAGCTACCGGATTAAGTTGCACGTCACGGTGCGATGAAAAACCTAAATGCATGCATACGCGTTACCATGAATGCACGGCAGTCCGCACGCGTGTGTACACGTAGGTATTCGACGCAGGCGTACAATGTACATCCCGACTCACCGGCTAACTCCGCGCACGTAGCAAGATCAAGATAAGCTTCGATCCTCGGCGAGAAGACGCATGTAGGTCCATCAATGGACGACGCACGTGACTACGTCTCCTGCAAAGTCATCAATGAGATAAAAGAAACATCGTCACACATTATCCGTCTGACCGTGTCTATCTATCGTGATTGAACTTTGACTATGGAAAGTTCAGTTAACTACTGCGGCCGAGGTTAACAAACCAGCAAATATGTAGAACTACTCTTTATCGAATATTGACTAAACTGGAGTATTCTTAACCTTATCGACACTACAAGCTAGTAGCAGGCGCTGTCCCTTAACTTCCATGGTTCCCCCTCACGTCACTCGCAAGCCAAACGAGGCTCGACACTTCCGCCCAACGGCCGGCCATCCGGCAGGAGGTAACTCTGGACATATCTTTGTCACAACTCACAAGTCAGTCGAACAAGCCGTTAGTCAGGGCGCGAGTGTGTGTCCGGTGCATTTTGGAGCAGATGTTAATTACATCAGAGAGCGCTGCAAATTGTGTGTTCAGCAGCAATCCAACCTGGGGTCGACGATGATATCGACAGTGAGATCGATGTGTGATGTCGCGTGTGATACCATGCCGACCACCGCATCCTGCTCCCTGTGTCTGTGTGAAGCTCGTGAAACCGCGTTGGTGTTCCTGCACTTGGAAGAGTCCGCGAACAGAGAGAACCGTCACGTCGAGGTTGTATGCACCAGTATGTACTGGCGTGTATACAGTATTTTTAGAGATGCAAGTGGATCAAGGTTAAGGTATCTTTTATCTTCTGTGATTATAAAATAAACTGACTTTTTTTAGATGATGTCATCATTCTATTTTATTTTTTCGCACAAAAGAGGGTAAAGAGTACCCTAGTCTTTTCCAACTTGCACCTATAAGCATTTTTTTTCTAGGAATATACACAGTAATCTTCTGCTGATGATGAACAAGTTTCATAGGTAGACGGCGCAACTGGTTAATCATGGGGCCCAGGGGCATCGATGTAGGAGGCACTCATCGGTGACAAAGACATGTACTCCCCCTGTTCCTAAATAAGTTACTCGACTCTTTCTAGATACAAATGTACACACTAAAAATATGTTTAGATAACTATATCTAGATAAACTTAAGCAACATATTAAAGAACTGAGCGAGTACATGGTCGAATCTTAATGGCCAACCAAAAAGACAGTGTGAGTGTTTGGATATGCACTTGATAGCTTTCCTTTTTCGAACTTAATATGTTTGAATTTAGTGTTCTCGAAAGACAAAACTACAAAAGTTTGTGTTATTTGTTTTAGATTTATTTGAGACCAGTCTCATATTCAATTGTTTACATATATGCATGTATACAATTGTGTGGAAGATGCGCCACATGCCCGATTTTACATTATCCAGCAGGGACGCGTGCTCTAAAATACATTTTGGTGCCAATTTTGGCTGCCTGAAACTTTTTCTAGGTGCCATATTTTTCATTATCTATTAGACGTGCTCTAGGAGAGCAACTTTTAATTAGTTACCACTCTTTATCGAATGTTGACTAGTTGGATATATTCTTGGCCTTATCGACACTGCTATAGCAGTCACTGTCCCAGAACTTCCTGGTCTCCCTCGCGTCGATTGCAAGCCAAACGCCGCTCGACACTTTGCAGAAGATAGCATAGGAGCGCTCAACGCTCCGGCCAGCCGGCCAGAGGTAACTGGACGTATCCAACTGCCAAGTAACGGCCGACGATAGTTTGCACGTTCCAACGAGCATATCCTATTCAGTACAAGTCGGTAGTCAGGGCGAGTGTGTGTTAGACCAGAGACCCGAAAGTGGGATCGCTGTGATGTCGCAGTTTGTAGGTTTATACCGACCATTCGATCCGTCCAATTTATCTTCCTGTGAAGCTCGTGAAACCGTGTTGCTATTCCTGCACTTGGAACTTGGAAGAATATGCGAACGAACAGGCGCCCAGGAACATACATGCAGGAGAGAGGAGACGGTCCTCGGCGACAAGGACATGGTTCTAAACTTCTAACGGTCGTAAATGCAGATGCGAGTGTGATCTATCCAGATCGGATATGCATATACTGGGTGAGCTTTCGATTCCAAACTTTACACTGATGGATGGATAAGTTAATTTAGCGGCAAACGCTGACTGTCAGCCATCAGCAGCTACTTCCTTCTCTCATACGGTCAGTGGATAGATGTTGGCCTCGGTTCGACCGCCCAACCCGTCACAGCATCTCCAGCCATGTCCTCGGAAGACCCCTAGAACATTTTTTTATCCGGACGGACGAAAACGGGTCAGCCACGTTCCCATCTTCTCATTTTCGTCCGAATTTAGGCCTAAATTCATCCGGACTCCCAGACCATCCTCGGTTCCCCGGGGTGCTGTTGGGGACTCCAGATGGAGCAAATTCCACCTTCTCTATCCTCTGCCACCGTTTCTCTCTCCCGACACAACCAATCGACCACGCCGGCGTGGATGGCCCCGGAGGTGGCCCGTGGTGGCGCGCCCACGCCGGCCTCCGACGTATGGCCGCTCGGGTGCACGGCGGTGGAGTTGCTCGGCGGCAAGCGGCTGTGGTCGGAGCTCGGCGGCGCGCTGGAGGTCGGCGAGCTGTTGCTCCGCGTCGGGTTCGGCGGGAAGTGGCCCGAGCTACCCGTGCACCTGTCAGACCCCTGTCGCGACTTCGTCGACAGGTGCCTCCGCCGCGACGCCGGCGAGCGGTGGACCTGCGAGCACCTGCTGTGCCACCCGTTCCTTGCCGCGAACGCTCACGACGATGATGACGCCGGCGAGCCGGCGCCATGAGCTGTCCTTGACTGGGCGGCGGCGGTGGATTCGGACTCCGATGCGTCGCCCAACTGCTCGGAGGCCGACATGGATGAGGGCGTCGAGGCCAGGCCTCTGCGCCGCCGGCCACGCAACATGCCGCCAGCCACGCAACAGGTCGAACACCTCACGGGCATCTTCACGAGCACTGTGTGTGGAGAGACGGCTGAAAATCGTTGCTTCCCATGCCAAAAATAGATCTAATCTGGACCAATTTCCATCTGAATTGTGCTCCGGGATGGAGATGCTCTCAATGCACAGCTTCAGTGGGTTGGTTTCCAGAGCTAAAAGTAAAAAATCTCGGGTCTTGTGGTTTTTAGGAATCTGATCGGTGGCTGGAACCGAATAAAAGAAGAGATTATTTAGAGCCGCTAGAGATGCTCTTAGTATTAAGGCGCTTTTCCATCAGCAAATCTGCGAAAAGGCATCGTTTATCCAATTTTAGTAGATTTTTTTTAAATCTTATCGGCACTACTGGTACAACTGTCCCCTAGCTCCCCGCCACGTAATTATATAATTCCTGGCTCCCAGTGGATTAGTTCAGGTTGCAAATGAGAAGTTTGGAATTCAACATCAATCTGCTTAACCTCTAAAAGTTTAAGGTTTAACATGGAAAACCTCAAATGTAGCCCGGGCTACATGTAGCCCGATTTTCTTTTTCTCTTTTCAAACTTCAAATTTTTTTATTTTAAAATTTCAGAAAATTTTGAAAAAATATGTAGACGTAGAGAGTGTTGAAATCTATCGGTGTGTAAGTTTTTAGATTGAAATACATCATATATCGTTCTCAGTAAAAATAACAAAGTCTCATAAAATGACAATCTAGATTTTAGTGTACTGTTCATTACTATTCATCAATGCTGAAATCAAGATTTGTTATTTTTGCTGAGCCCAAAATACAACATATTTCAATATGAAAATTTACACACTTGAAGAATACAGTATGATCTACATCACAATATTTTTTCAAAAAATTTAAACATTTTTGAAATGAAATTTTATAGGTTCAAAATGTGCCTACATGTAGCTCGAGCTACAAAAGTCCATTCTCGTTTAACATGATTTTTTTTCTCTTGCCAACTAAAGCGTCATGTTTGCAGATAATGACAAGAATATATACTATATATAAAGGCTGAAACGGTTTGCCGGGCTCTCAGCAAACCTGATCACTGTTTATGATACCGATGAGCACTCCGTGAGCGATGTACAATGTCCGCTACATCTTTTGCAGCTCTTACTTACCGCAAACAAGGCCCATTCAATCTATGGTGTTCTAGTAGTACTTCGATGAAAAATGTTGCACCTTTCGTCAACCTTATCTTTTGTAGTACTTACATGTAAGAAGGCACATGCAGTTTTCTTCCCAAAATATACTATATATAAAGCCTGCAATGGTTTGTCCAGCAAACCTGATCACTGTTTATGATACCGATGAGCAGCGTTTGCAGCTCTTACTTACCGCAAGCAACGCCCATTCTATCTATGGTGTTCTAGTAGTACTTCGATGAAAAATGTTGCACCTTTCGTCAACCTTATCTTTTGCGGTACTTACATGTAAGAAGGCACATGCAGTTTTCTTCCCAAAATATTATAAGAAAACAAATAATTGGAACTGTAGGCGTGAGCCAAATTTGAAAATCTGCCTCTGTTATCACTTATAAGTTGAAGGGAGTATTAATTAATTAGTTTTACTAAATTCCACTCCTACTGCTACTACTCGGCCATATAGTTGAGACGAGATTAGTTTATACAGCTAGCTCGCGATGACTTGACTCACAGGACGCTTGACGCATTCACGGTTACAAAACCGCAAATTAAGAAGGCACGCATGCTTGTCACGGTTCGACGGCACACCCGATGCACTTTCATAACCAAATTCAAAATACCCTAAATACATAGCATTTATCTTCTGTTGGTGTATTTTAAATTTAGCTATGTAAAATCTAGAGAATGTAAACACACGTTTTGTCAATAGCCACAAATTTATTTTGAAATATTCTAACACTTACAATTTAAATTTTGTGAAGTGGTATCATATTATCATGTGAGGTGTGGTATCACTAGACATCGGAGCACGTGTACATATGTTCTGGTGCACGGCAGACAGAGTTGGCTCACTATGCATGGCCTCACTCACTCCATGATGATGATGGCGGGGCGAGGTCACGACTCACACGTACAAAACCAAGTCCGCTCCCTCCACCATGCCCATGCTCCTGCCTCGTGTTCACGAGCACGACGCTGCATGTGATCGGGTCAGATTCTAGGTGAAGCTCGCATATTCAAGCCGGGCAATCGCCCCATCTGTATGCGACGGATTTTATTGTCCACGAGCATCCGTTTGTGTCGTCTCGCGGACATGAAAATTATCATTTTTGTCCGCGTGTTCGTTTGCGTCTAGGGTGATTTTAGGGGTGACATAGGCATCCTAAATGGGTCTGCCGGATAAAATATTCGAGGATGGTTGAAGGCCTACGACCCGAAGTTTATGAAGCCCGGAAGCCCAATAAACGTCGGTATGGAAATAGAGATAGATTAGGAATAAAGAGTGTTGTAATAATACGGGCATGATTCAAATAACCTCCCGGACTTTATAACTTGTACGATACGAAAGCCTCAGCTCCACCTCCTATATTTAGGGGAGCCGAAGGAGAAAGAGAGGATCGAATCATTGTCAACACAAATCCTAGTTTTTCATAGTCGAGCACCTTTTCGGTTGAACCTTCGAGATCTACTTGGCCTCTACTTTACGCGAAACTCTAGTCTACAACGTGTATAGGCATTGACAAGTTAAACCCTTGTCAAGCGGGGCGACGTATTTTTTTGTACTTGTTTTTTTTTCCTCTTCTCCATTTAAACATAGTTCCAAATATTACATATTGGAACATGGTTTTACACAAACTAATACATAATTGGGAACATGGTTTACACAAACTAATTCATAGTTTGAACCATGCTTGACACAAATAAAAACGTTGTAAAAAAAGAAAACCAGTTGTGTTAATTCCGTATGTTCGATGCCAAGAAAGAACACTCTCAGGCACTCCCAGTCACCCAAACTGGAAAATCTAGCTGGTGACGATATCCCTGTTGGTTCTTTCGAGGAAGAACAACCAGAAACCTTCACTACTGGCTTCAACTGGCCTATAGCCATATTCGCTGCAAAGAAAGAACACTCTAAGTTCTAACTATTGGTGTCCGAGCCGGATTCTCCGGTGTGGTAGTGTCTGCGGCACGCTGTGCCGTCGAACACCTTGACGATCATCTCGCCGTCCCCCTCGTAGAGGAAGGTGATCTGGCAGCCGGGCTCGAGCACGAGATTGCGGGCGAACTTGTCCCACCCCGTGTGCAGGTACATTCATCCCTGCCCGTCGAACAATACCTCGACAGTCCACCGGCAGAAGTTGCAGCTGGCTTCCCGTAGCTGCAAGTGCGCCGGCTCGACGCCATCGACGAACTCGGCGAACTTGTCCGGGAGCCACTTGATGCCGAGTGGGTCGTCGTCGATGCAAAGGAGGAACTCGAAACAGTGGTCCTCCTACGAAGACGAGGAGGGCGCAGGCGACAGCGACCGTGGGGCCGTAGCTGCTCCACCACGGCGGCCCCTGCTCTGGCCACGGCCCCAGGGGCGCCCAGGCCCACGGCCTCGACCGCCTCGCAGGCCATCAGGACCCGCCATGGACTTCCTTGCGGCCCTGGCTGCGTCGCAGGAAGAGCTAGGCGACGCTACGGTGGAGCTTGTGGCGGCTAGAGTTCGTTTGGAGGAGTGGATGAGGAAGAAGAACGCGCACCCTCTTTATATAGGCCGGAGGCAGGAGACAGCCGCGGGCCGCGTGGTGTCGCCATTACTGCGTTGGTGGAGGTGGGTGGCGGCCGCTCGGCAGCCGAGGCATCGCCATTAACGTGGCGCAGACTGCCGAGGCGATGCCGAGGCGCTAGTCACTGGCGCGCCTGAGAAGACGCATCGACGTAGGGTCGCTGCCAGGCGGGCCCGATGAAACGTCCGCTAGAGACGAGCGGACACTTTGCGCGTCCGCGCAGCGTCCGTAGAGACGCATCCGAGGCGCGTATTTGGGCCAGGTTTGCATCATCGCGGATGGCTCGGTCACTTTGTGTAACATCCCAAAAATTTCAAAACAAAACAAATGAATTTCCCTAGTTCCAAATTTTGGAACCAACAAAAACTTTTATTAAATTAAGTGTGATACATAGTGATCTTGCTTAATTCTTGTGCTATTGCCATGATTGCTTGTTAAAGTAGTTTGAAATAATCTTAAACCCTAAACCTCACCCCTCTTTTCATCACCCAAGTTAAAATAAAATAAAAGGAAATTAAATAAGAAAAAGGTATATGTGCCTATGGCTATATGTATAAATCTTTACCCTAAGCTTTTCTACTTTGCTTAGAGGTTTGGAAAAACCTTCATACACCTTACCTAGTACTTATCAAATCAAATCCAAGTTGAAACAAAAGAAAATAAAAAGAAACTAAAAAGGCCATAGAGGCATATGAGAGTAAAATAGCAAATTTGTGAATTTAAGAATCTTGACCCTAAGACTTGTTGTGAATGGTTGGATCACTCCTATATACCATTTCAACACTCAACAACACCATTTGGGGTCAAGCCAAGTCAAATTGAAAATCAAATGCAACATATGCATAGAGGCATATGTGACACATACCCATTTCACCAAACCTTGACCTATGACTTTAAACCTTGACCAAATGGTGTGAAACCATCTCTAAACCTAATCTAACACTAAATTGACCCTAACCCATGCCCAAGTAAAGCAAGGGGAACAATTTACAAGATTAAGGAAAATTGACACATCACCTCTTATGTGTTATGGCCATTTTTGAAAATCTTTGAACTAGACCATTTGGAATGGTTTCAATAGTTTGGAAATGTTTCTAAACTAATAAGAATCACAATTGAGTCAAGAAATATCAAATAAATTGGAGAGAAATCAAATAGTGAGAAAATCCCAAAATTCACTCACATACACTTAGCCAAAATTGCAAATCTTCAACCAAGGCCACCAATGCTTGATCTATTGCTTGTAGAATACTTATATATGATAAACAAACACAATTGCATCAAAGAAACAAGAATCAAATCAAAGGAAATCTCAAAACCATCTCACATGTGATGATGGTCATTTGTGTGATTTTTAACATGATCCCCTCTTTACCCCTCTGGCTTTGACTTTTCTTCAACCAAACTTAGCCAACCAATGCCATGTCATCCAAGACCATGTCAAAGTCTACCACTTTCATGTTGACCACCATGCCTAACTTTGACCAGGTTGACCAGTAGAGAATTGACAAGTGGTGATGTTGAAACAAAGAGAAGATCATGCCAAATTTGAAACTTTGCAAAACAACTCCAAAATGAACACCACCACCACCAATCTTTCACATTAATTATATGATTAAGACTCACCAAAAATAATTCCAAAATTCGACAAAAATGTTCTTGCGGCCATTTAATCAAACACCTGGCAGGCAGCATCTTTGGTTCATGTTACATGCTATTATCCAGAGGATTTTGGCCTAAACCCCTTTCAACTCGTGATGATCACCACCCTCTGCAACCCCTGCATCAAGCCTAGTACCTGCTTTGGGCGATTAAAGTGGAGAGATGGCTGCCAAAGCACCATACCGTGCACCATGCCGGCCACCCATGCCACTCATCTCCCTGGCTCTCCCCTCTCTCTTTCACCATGTCACAGAGCATCTCTAACACACAAGGACACTGCCAGTACCAAGCCTTGGCTCACCCATGCACGGAATTGGCCAAAACCAGCACGCCCAAAACTTGCCAGAACATGCCAGCCGGCGTGGTGATCACGCTCTGGGCGCGCCAGGACGCCGTGCGCTCGAGCGCCCTACTCCACCCCTGCAAAGGCTAGCACTGCATCGAGCATCCACTCCACGCCCTCTATCGCCTAGACACACTCGAGGAGCTGCGGCAGCCTTGTCACCGTCGTCCTCGTCGGATTTATGCCGCGGGTACCGCCGCAGACATTACACGCGCCCGAACGATTCCGTCGTCCTCTCGCTGCGCCCTCTGCACCTAGAGCATCGCTAGGACGGCGCCTACACGCCGCGCATCATAGCTTGCCCCTTCGCTCCCTGGAACGGCCTCGCCGTCGATGACCCCCACAGCACCCCGCGGTCACCCTGCGTTCCTATAAATAGAGCCATTTCCCCGCTCCCTTCTCCACAGCAAAGTCGCTCCCCTCCTTCTCCTGGATCTCCTCGACTCACTCCCCCTCTCCAATTTGCACCATAGCCCGTCAATTGCTCGCTGGATTCCGCGGCGGTACTGAGGAAGAAGACGACGATTGACGCCTCCCCAAGCGACGCCGCGACCACCAGTACACTCCCCGTCCTCGACAACCCCGCTGTGCATCGACGCCGTTGATCGCCGGAGCTTCAGCACGCCGCCGACCCCCTCCCTCCGTCGCGAGCACGCCCTCCTCTCGCCGGAGAAGAAGACCCCCCTCAACCGCACGATCCACTTCTAATCTAACGGCGCACGTTGCCAGGTACCGTTTCGGGTTTTAATACAGACTGACGCCTGGGCCCCATCTTGTCAGGCGGCCCGCGTGTGCGAGTCACACTGCCGGGCCGGCCCAAGTCTTTTCGCCCGTTTAGCCCATTTCGCGTTCCCGCCAAGCCCACTAAATTCAAAAATCGAATTTCTGTTAATTCCAATTTCCCTGCTGATGCTGAATTCAAATTTGAATAGTTTAAAATCTACTTCACCAAATTGAACAAATTTTATATCTTCAGAAAGCTTATGAAATTATCTAGCTAACCTCACTGGATTCAACCCCATATGTTGTGTAGTTTTTGAATAGCAAAAATAACAAAACAGATACTTTTCTGTATTCAAATAAATCTTAAAAATCAACCATTGTGAATTTTGAAGTGAATCCAATTGCAATAATTCACATTTAACAAACTCTAATTTATTATGTAAAAATATGATATATGTTCTGTATATGATCATGGGCTAGAAGCAGAATAGTGGCTATGTAGTCAATACTAGCCCATTTAAACTATATCCAAATTTTAGAATGTAAATCTATGAGGTGTAGCAGCTCATTTAAATCATTCTCACAAGTGATATGAAGTAATGTGTTGACCTTTAAATGCTTAGGCTCATACTTGCTCACTTGTAGAATTTAAATCAACATAGTATTTAAATTGCAAAGGTTAATTACATCACATGAGATAATGAATCTCATCTAAATCACTTTTCTCAAATACTAAGTGTAAAGTGTTGACCTTGGTCAACATGGGATCATCCCTGGTTATTTGAGAATATTAAATCACCTCAATAGTAGTTTTTAAATTAGTTACAACTATGTGATAAATCATATGAGAGGTTTTCCTCTCATTTAAATCTTGTTCTCAAGTAATTCAACATGAGGTAGTGACCATGGTCTATATAAACTCATATTGAGTTATTTGGTGGCATTAAATCACTACCATGTTAGTATTAAAATGCATGAGGTATGGAACCTCATTTAAATCATTTTTCTCAAATGATAAGTATGAAGAAATTGACCTTGGTCAACCTAGGTCATATATTATTCATAAGAGAAATTAAATCTTAAGAAGAATTCAATGAGAGGAAATTATTTCTCCAAACCAAAGAGAAACCTTAATTTAAATCTTCAATGAGAGGAAATTATTCCTCCTAATATTAAATAAAGAAACCCTAGAATAATTTGTTGATAAATGTTAAGTAATGATGCTAAGATCCATTGTGTGAGCCATTAAGGCTAATTAAGACTACTTAAGTGTTGTTTGGTGATTGTATCCTCGTATTCATTTATAGACGCTAGTACCGGAGACTATCAAGAGGAAGAGGTCTTCTACCAAGAGGAAGAGCAAGAGAACTTTGATCACATCACCAACCAAGGCAAGCTATATTATGGCAAGCTATTACCAATGCAAGCTAGACTAATGCAAACTATTTTGGTTGCAAGTTTATATTCTTGCCAAGTGCAAAGCTCTACAAGAGCAAGGCACCACTACATTTTACTTTATGAACCTATCCCAAGTTTTTACTTTACAAGCTTTACTTGATTTTATTTATCAAAGTTACTTTTTGATTTATGATTCACTTGGTTGAATTATAGAGTAGTACAAGAGCATCACACTTAGCCTAGCAAGCTCCAAGATACTTAGCACCCCTCATAACTAGTGGCTAGTGCTCAATATTAAAATTGACTACTCTAGTTGGGAACTTGTGAATTGAAATGACTTTGAAAACCTTGGAATGATGAGTCATTCTATTGAAAGATTTTGAAGGTGAATATGACTGGTGAATGACTTGGTGAACTTTACAAAAACTGATGGTTGGGTTCGGATGCGATACCATTCCAATTTTACAAGTACCCCCACAATACCTGAATCTGGGTAAGGCTTAGCTGGAAACTTATGTATTTTAGTATGGGTTCCCTCTGAACAAGCGTCATAGGGGTTATGCCGAGGGCTTCCTCCGTACTGGTGAAGTGATGTGAAATGACGTGAAATGAGGTGAATGTCCGGCCCAAGCCCTGTGCAGTTCCCAGGCTGACCGCGTGTCTTCACTGGGAGGCCAAGCTCATGGGGAGAGGTGCCTATACTAGAGTATGTAAATGAAAGGTTAGGATTGGTAGTTCGCGTACTGCGTACGATAAATCAGGGCCAGTTACCCCTGACGAACTATTGCAATTGTTGTGGCACAAGTGTACAACCTCTGCAGAGTTAAACCTATTCGAATAGCCGCGTCCTCGGTTATGGACAGTTGGAAAGGCCATACTGTTCCGTCATCAGAACTTTTCTAAAAATATGAATGGTGACTTGTGATTTGAATTGAAAGGTGACTTTAACTTTGAATCACAACTGAGTTGTGGGAATGACACTAATGTTCCCCCTTGAGTTAGTTAAATGAAGAGGCTTTGATTTTTAAAGTGCTTATGAAATAAAACTGGCTTTATGCAAATAAAACTAGAGCTTAGAACCCCCTTACTATAGTTGATAGTGTTTACCTTAGTATTAGTTTGCGAGGCTATTCAAATGGCCAGACTATGAAGACGAGTACCAGAACCCGGAAGAAGGACAGCAGGACGTCTACGACAACTAGGATCACTCCTGACGTCAACAGTTGCCTGTGGAATAGATGGACTACTACTACGCTACTTTCGCTTCCGCTATGTGTTATGTAATGAATAAATAGAACTTCTATTATTGTAATGAGACTGGATCATGTGATCCTTTATTTGTAAGACGATTATGGTATGTAATGAATGATGTGTTGTGATATCAATCTATTATGTCTCGCAAAAACAATATTCCTGGGATTGCGATGAATGGCATAATAGGCATCTGGACTTAAAAATCCGGGTGTTGACAAGTTGGTATCAGAGCCATTGTTGACCTTAGGAGACCCTAGTTAGAATGGACGTCTGAAAATTTTAGTTTCAAAACAAATGAAGTGACTATTTAAGAAAATTTATTCTCCCTCTTATCATTGAGATCTTTTTCAAAATAAGAAAGTTATGCTCTATTCCTCTTATACTATTACCTAAAATTTTGACACACTTCTCTAACTTACTCACCATAATTCTTCACAGATGGAGTACAAATGGGAGTTTTATCAGCTTGGTCACGGAGGAAGCCTGATGTTCGAGAAAGACTTGAAGCAACTAGTAGACTATCTAGGACGCCCGTACCCCGAGTTCTTCGGAACACCCCTCAACAATCACTCCGGAGGACCACCTCGGTGGGAAGTTTCTGCTGATCTACGAAGGAAGCCTGGAACCCCAATATGGGAAACCATATGGTTTTCTGTAATGGGAAACACTTGGAAGGAAGGACTAGTCAGAGCAATGCAAGAAGCAATTTCTCGTCTGTGTGGACAAAATGAGAACAAGATTAAGAACACTCGCTTCATCTACTACCCAAGACATGACCCCACCGGAAGACCGATGACCATGCCCCCGCACACGGAGATGAACCACTATGTAGCACACCTCGACTTCATGCTGTACAAGACCCGCAAGGAGTTGGACAACGCCCTCGCCTTTCGCCAAGCACATTACCCGTGAAGATGAAGAATCCCCCCTGAAGAGTAGTTTCATTTAAAGCACTTCCGTAGGTGTGAGTTGTATCAGGATCCCCTTGTATCGTAGAGCGATGAATGGTTCTTCAAACCAACGGTGTGTTAGCTTTGTAATGTATGATGCTTGGTATGAATGAAAAAGTGTTGTTGGTTTTTACCCCCGCAACACTACTCAAGTTTTCAATATTATGAACTTTTTAAAAAAAACTTTCACCAAACAAACCATAGGAATTTCCCTCTTATCTTATCATCTACCCCAATGTTCAGATGGCCCCTCCCAATCGCACCAACGACGTGATGATGCAACTGCTGCAAACCCTGCTTGCCGACCGAGAAGTCGAAAGAGCTGAACGCCAAGCCAACATTACCGCACTGCAACAGATAGCTCAGAACAATCAAGGCCACGGAAACCACGATCACCCTGGATCGAAGCTGAAGAACTTTCAGCACACCAACCCTCCGATATTCAACAAGATTGAAGAGCCCCTCGATGCTGATGACTGGCTCCAGACCATGGAGAACAACCTCGAAGTTGCGGGAGTTGAAGCCGCAGAAAAAGTACTGTTCGCCACCCACTACCTGTCAAGACCTGCCAGAGCCTGGTGGACAAGTGCCCGTGCAATGAATGCGGGACAGATGATGACATGGGAAGACTTCAAGCTGAAGTTTAGCAAATACCATGTGCCCCAAGGACTGATCAAGAAGATGAGAGACGAGTTCCGTGAACTCAAGCAAGGAAGGATGTCCGTGGTGGAATACCGCGACAGGTTTCTCACTCTGTCAAGGTACGCCCTGGATGAGACCGACACCAATGAGAAAAGGAAGGAGAGATTTTTGAATGGACTGCATGACGAGATGCAAACTGTGTTGGTGAATATTCCGTTCGCTGACTTGGAAGCCCTCGTAGACTCAGCCATACAGATGGAAGGAAAGCTGCAGCAGGCCAACGAGAACCGCAAGCGCAGAATGATGAACGAGAATGGACCCCACCATACCCAGAAGTACCGCAATAACTCTTCTGGAGGATTTACCCCAAGATACAACAAGCCCCCTGCCCAGAATTATCGCCCCAACTACCCCAAGAACAACGGAGGACCCCCGAAGCCCGGAGGCAATAACAACAACAGCCACAACAACAACAACCACCCCAACAATAGCAACAACAATGGAAACAACAACAACCCCAATACTGCCCCAAGGACTGGAAGCAATGCTACCCCCGTAATCCCCAAAGACAAGTCCACCGTCAACTGCTACGAATGTGGAGTTGTGGGTCACTTCTCCAATGAGTGCCCCAAAAAGCTTGCTAGGATTGCCGCCAATACCGCTGCACCTGCTCAGCAACAGCGTCGCTTCGCAGGTAGAAGGAACCAGAACAACAACAACGGCCGTCTCTACCACATGACTGCCACTGAAGCTCAGGAAGCACCCCAGGCCATGCCAAGTATGTCTTCCTGTTAATCAAAATGCTCAATCTCTCTTAGGAACCTAACTTTTCTTAAAATCTCGGGACGAGATTTGATTAAGGGGGAAGGGTTTGTAACATCCCAAAAATTTCAAAACAAAACAAATGAATTTCCCTAGTTCCAAATTTTGGAACCAACAAAAACTTTTATTAAATTAAGTGTGATACATAGTGATCTTGCTTAATTCTTGTGCTATTGCCATGATTGCTTGTTAAAGTAGTTTGAAATAATCTTAAACCCTAAACCTCACCCCTCTTTTCATCACCCAAGTTAAAATAAAATAAAAGGAAATTAAATAAGAAAAAGGTATATGTGCCTATGGCTATATGTATAAATCTTTACCCTAAGCTTTTCTACTTTGCTTAGAGGTTTGGAAAAACCTTCATACACCTTACCTAGTACTTATCAAATCAAATCCAAGTTGAAACAAAAGAAAATAAAAAGAAACTAAAAAGGCCATAGAGGCATATGAGAGTAAAATAGCAAATTTGTGAATTTAAGAATCTTGACCCTAAGACTTGTTGTGAATGGTTGGATCACTCCTATATACCATTTCAACACTCAACAACACCATTTGGGGTCAAGCCAAGTCAAATTGAAAATCAAATGCAACATATGCATAGAGGCATATGTGACACATACCCATTTCACCAAACCTTGACCTATGACTTTAAACCTTGACCAAATGGTGTGAAACCATCTCTAAACATAATCTAACACTAAATTGACCCTAACCCATGCCCAAGTAAAGCAAGGGGAACAATTTACAAGATTAAGGAAAATTGACACATCACCTCTTATGTGTTATGGCCATTTTTGAAAATCTTTGAACTAGACCATTTGGAATGGTTTCAATAGTTTGGAA
This sequence comes from Lolium perenne, assembly GCF_019359855.2. Taxonomy (NCBI): domain Eukaryota; kingdom Viridiplantae; phylum Streptophyta; class Magnoliopsida; order Poales; family Poaceae; genus Lolium; species Lolium perenne. Next base: position 80,095,339 of record NC_067245.2, on the reverse strand, counting down.
ATGTTTCTAAACTAATAAGAATCACAATTGAGTCAAGAAATATCAAATAAATTGGAGAGAAATCAAATAGTGAGAAAATCCCAAAATTCACTCACATACACTTAGCCAAAATTGCAAATCTTCAACCAAGGCCACCAATGCTTGATCTATTTCTTGTAGAATACTTATATATGATAAACAAACACAATTGCATCAAAAAAACAAGAATCAAATCAAAGGAAATCTCAAAACCATCTCACATGTGATGATGGTCATTTGTGTGATTTTTAACATGATCCCCTCTTTACCCCTCTGGCTTTGACTTTTCTTCAACCAAACTTAGCCAACCAATGCCATGTCATCCAAGACCATGTCAAAGTCTACCACTTTCATGTTGACCACCATGCCTAACTTTGACCAGGTTGACCAGTAGAGAATTGACAAGTGGTGATGTTGAAACAAAGAGAAGATCATGCCAAATTTGAAACTTTGCAAAACAACTCCAAAATGAACACCACCACCACCAATCTTTCACATTAATTATATGATTAAGACTCACCAAAAATAATTCCAAAATTCGACAAAAATGTTCTTGCGGCCATTTAATCAAACACCTGGCAGGCAGCATCTTTGGTTCATGTTACATGCTATTATCCAGAGGATTTTGGCCTAAACCCCTTTCAACTCGTGATGATCACCACCCTCTGCAACCCCTGCATCAAGCCTAGTACCTGCTTTGGGCGATTAAAGTGGAGAGATGGCTGCCAAAGCACCATACCGTGCACCATGCCGGCCACCCATGCCACTCATCTCCCTGGCTCTCCCCTCTCTCTTTCACCATGTCACAGAGCATCTCTAACACACAAGGACACTGCCAGTACCAAGCCTTGGCTCACCCATGCACGGAATTGGCCAAAACCAGCACGCCCAAAACTTGCCAGAACATGCCAGCCGGCGTGGTGATCACGCTCTGGGCGCGCCAGGACGCCGTGCGCTCGAGCGCCCTACTCCACCCCTGCAAAGGCTAGCACTGCATCGAGCATCCACTCCACGCCCTCTATCGCCTAGACACACTCGAGGAGCTGCGGCGGCCTTGTCACCGTCGTCCTCGTCGGATTTATGCCGCGGGTACCGCTGCAGACATTACACGCGCCCGAACGATTCCGTCGTCCTCTCGCTGCGCCCTCTGCACCTAGAGCATCGCCAGGACGGCGCCTACACGCCGCGCATCATAGCTTGCCCCTTCGCTCCCTGGAACGGCCTCGCCGTCGATGACCCCCACAGCACCCCGCGGTCACCCTGCGTTCCTATAAATAGAGCCATTTCCCCGCTCCCTTCTCCACAGCAAAGTCGCTCCCCTCCTTCTCCTGGATCTCCTCGACTCACTCCCCCTCTCCAATTTGCACCATAGCCCGTCAATTGCTCGCTGGATTCCGCGGCGGTACTGAGGAAGAAGACGACGATTGACGCCTCCCCAAGCGACGCCGCGACCACCAGTACACTCCCCGTCCTCGACAACCCCGCTGTGCATCGACGCCGTTGATCGCCGGAGCTTCAGCACGCCGCCGACCCCCTCCCTCCGTCGCCAGCACGCCCTCCTCTCGCCGGAGAAGAAGACCCCCCTCAACCGCACGATCCACTTCTAATCTAACGGCGCACGTTGCCAGGTACCGTTTCGGGTTTTAATACAGACTGACGCCTGGGCCCCATCTTGTCAGGCGGCCCGCGTGTGCGAGTCACACTGCCGGGCCGGCCCAAGTCTTTTCGCCCGTTTAGCCCATTTCGCGTTCCCGCCAAGCCCACTAAATTCAAAAATCGAATTTCTGTTAATTCCAATTTCCCTGCTGATGCTGAATTCAAATTTGAATAGTTTAAAATCTACTTCACCAAATTGAACAAATTTTATATATTCAGAAAGCTTATGAAATTATCTAGCTAACCTCACTGGATTCAACCCCATATGTTGTGTAGTTTTTGAATAGCAAAAATAACAAAACAGATACTTTTCTGTATTCAAATAAATCTTAAAAATCAACCATTGTGAATTTTGAAGTGAATCCAATTGCAATAATTCACATTTAACAAACTCTAATTTATTATGTAAAAATATGATATATGTTCTGTATATGATCATGGGCTAGAAGCAGAATAGTGGCTATGTAGTCAATACTAGCCCATTTAAACTATATCCAAATTTTAGAATGTAAATCTATGAGGTGTAGCAGCTCATTTAAATCATTCTCACAAGTGATATAAAGTAATGTGTTGACCTTTAAATGCTTAGGCTCATACTTGCTCACTTGTAGAATTTAAATCAACATAGTATTTAAATTGCAAAGGTTAATTACATCACATGAGATAATGAATCTCATCTAAATCACTTTTCTCAAATACTAAGTGTAAAGTGTTGACCTTGGTCAACATGGGATCATCCCTGGTTATTTGAGAATATTAAATCACCTCAATAGTAGTTTTTAAATTAGTTACAACTATGTGATAAATCATATGAGAGGTTTTCCTCTCATTTAAATCTTGTTCTCAAGTAATTCAACATGAGGTAGTGACCATGGTCTATATAAACTCATATTGAGTTATTTGGTGGCATTAAATCACTACCATGTTAGTATTAAAATGCATGAGGTATGGAACCTCATTTAAATCATTTTTCTCAAATGATAAGTATGAAGAGGTTGACCTTGGTCAACCTAGGTCATATATTATTCATAAGAGAAATTAAATCTTAAGAAGAATTCAATGAGAGGAAATTATTTCTCCAAACCAAAGAGAAACCTTAATTTAAATTTTCAATGAGAGGAAATTATTCCTCCTAATATTAAATAAAGAAACCCTAGAATAATTTGTTGATAAATGTTAAGTAATGATGCTAAGATCCATTGTGTGAGCCATTAAGGCTAATTAAGACTACTTAAGTGTTGTTTGGTGATTGTATCCTCGTATTCATTTATAGACGCTAGTACCGGAGACTATCAAGAGGAAGAGGTCTTCTACCAAGAGGAAGAGCAAGAGAACTTTGATCACATCACCAACCAAGGCAAGCTATATTATGGCAAGCTATTACCAATGCAAGCTAGACTAATGCAAACTATTTTGGTTGCAAGTTTATATTCTTGCCAAGTGCAAAGCTCTACAAGAGCAAGGCACCACTACATTTTACTTTATGAACCTATCCCAAGTTTTTTACTTTACAAGCTTTACTTGATTTTATTTATCAAAGTTACTTTTTGATTTATGATTCACTTGGTTGAATTATAGAGTACTACAAGAGCATCACACTTAGCCTAGCAAGCTCCAAGATACTTAGCACCCCTCATAACTAGTGGCTAGTGCTCAATATTAAAAGTGACTACTCTAGTTGGGAACTTGTGAATTGAAATGACTTTGAAAACCTTGGAATGATGAGTCATTCTATTGAAAGATTTTGAAGGTGAATATGACTGGTGAATGACTTGGTGAACTTTACAAAAACTGATGGTTGGGTTCGGATGCGATACCATTCCAATTTTACAAGTACCCCCACAATACCTGAATCTAGGTAAGGCTTAGCTGGAAACTTATGTATTTTAGTATGGGTTCCCTCTGAACAAGCGTCATAGGGGTTATGCCGAGGGCTGCCTCCGTACTGGTGAAGTGATGTGAAATGACGTGAAATGAGGTGAATGTCCGGCCCAAGCCCTGTGCAGTTCCCAGGCTGACCGCGTGTCTTCACTGGGAGGCCAAGCTCATGGGGAGAGGTGCCTATACTAGAGTATGTAAATGAAAGGTTAGGATTGGTAGTTCGCATACTGCGTACGATAAATCAGGGCCAGTTACCCCTGACGAACTATTGCAATTGTTGTGGCACAAGTGTACAACCTCTGCAGAGTTAAACCTATTCGAATAGCCGCGTCCTCGGTTATGGACAGTTGGAAAGGCCATATTGTTCCGTCATCAGAACTTTTCTAAAAATATGAATGGTGACTTATGATTTGAATTGAAAGGTGACTTTAACTTTGAATCACAACTGAGTTGTGGGAATGACACTAATGTTCCCCCTTGAGTTAGTTAAATGAAGAGGCTTTGATTTTTAAAGTGCTTATGAAATAAAACTGGCTTTATGCAAATAAAACTAGAGCTTAGAACCCCCTTACTATAGTTGATAGTGTTTACCTTAGTATTAGTTTGCGAGTACTTTAAAGTACACATGGCTGTGTCCCTGGCTATTCAAATGGCCAGACTATGAAGACGAGTACCAGAACCCGGAAGAAGGACAGCAGGACGTCTACGACAACTAGGATCACTCCTGACGTCAACAGTTGCCTGTGGAATAGATGGACTACTACTACGCTACTTTCGCTTCCGCTATGTGTTATGTAATGAATAAATAGAACTTCTATTATTGTAATGAGACTGGATCATGTGATCCTTTATTTGTAAGACGATTATGGTATGTAATGAATGATGTGTTGTGATATCAATCTATTATGTCTCGCAAAAACAATATTCCTGGGATTGCGATGAATGGCATAATAGGCATCTGGACTTAAAAATCCGGGTGTTGACACTTTGCGTCGCCCCACTGGAGGTGGTACCAGACGCATTTTTCGGCCCGACGGACGCAAACGGTTGCTCAGCGTCCATTTGCGTCACCCCGTTTGAGATGCCATAAGGCCAACTCCAACGGGGCGATGTCTACAGTGTCCATTTGCGACCGCGAGGTGGACCGAAAGTACATATGTACCCTGTATCAGCAGGGCAACGCATAGTGACCGGGCCGTCCGCAGCGGCGCAAACGTGGCCCAAAATGCAGCATGTTTGCGTCTATGCGGACGCTGCGATCGTCCGCACAATCCTCTCACGGGCCCGCCTAGCAGCGGCACATATGTTTTGTCTTCAGTGCGGCATAACTTACAGGTGCCACGCTGCAGCTTTTTAGGGCCGCGTTAATGGCGCGCATCGGCTTCCGCGAGTGTGCGCTAGTGGGCGGCGTCGCAGTGGCAGGACATAGAAGGCGAGATGACGTCCGAGCCTTTTAAAGATTCGCTGGCAGCGTCCATTTTCCTGACCACACCATTGCCAGAGTCCACCCTATCCACCCGACCGACGCCATGAGGAAGAAATGTTGGCCGTTCCACAAAACCAAAAACGACCACGAGGCTAGAGGCTCGCAGTCCGGCAAGAATCCACGGGTCGGGTGGTACATCCGCATCGATTTCGCGCGCCGCCTCTCGAAGGAAAACCGGTCGGTGCCATGGTCGGACGCAAACCTGCCTGGAGGAGGCTGGTACCTCAACTCCAGGCGCGTGCTGGTACCCCCCCCCCACCACCACCACCACCACCACCGTGGTACGCGAGGGCCGAGAGCACCGTGACAAGGTGCGTCGCCGCCGAGCACTACAAACAATTCACAGGTCCATAACGATTTTAGTTCCTCGACGAATGTGCAAAATCCATCATGGAGACCTCATATTGACGGTTTGGCAAACCGTGGAGAACCTCGCATCAGAGATGGCCCGGATGACGGTTAGGGAAGCGCGTCACAGATCCATGACGGCACTGCCCAAACCTGAAGCCCACCCGACCCGGTCCATCGTGATGGACATATCTGTCATAGAACCGGTTGACAAGGTATTGACTTGTCAATGCCTATGGATTGTAGACTACGGTTTTCAGGGAAGTAGAGGGCAAGTAGATCTCGAGGGTTCAGCCGGAAAAGTACTCGACTGCTAGAAAATTAGGGTTACGTTAACAATGAAATCGATCCTCTCTTTCTCCCTCGACTCCCCCTTATATAGGAGGCGGAGCCGAGGATTTCGTGATGCACAAGTTACAAAGACCGGTAGGCTCTTTGAGTTCGTCCTGTAATACTTTACAAGTCATTATTCCTAATACAACTCTATCTTTCCAAACTATCTCTTAATTGGGCTTTCGGGCTTCATAAACTTCGGGTCGTGGGCCTTCAGTAAACCCCGGGTACCATCTTTAGTAGGCCCATTGGGGATGCCTATGTCAGTAGCCCCCGAGATTTTTCTTGAATCGAAGAATCAGGGAAAATCTCCATTATTACAATTAACACCTGATTTCTTCGAGTTACTAAATGACTTTCATAAATCAATCATATATTGTACAGGGATAACGGTAGGTAGGGCTGGTTCATCTGACGGACCAGGTACCAGTTAACTGCTCTTGTGGCAATCCCGCAAAAACCTACTTCAAGATCAAGTCCCTGGACATGATCTTGGTATACTGGCGTAATTCAACATGCGCCGCTTAAGGTCTTACCATATGTCAAACTCCAGTCATGTTTTATCGGGTACCTAACGCGTCCGTTAGGATTTTTCTTCGCATATGTTGATACGGAAAAAAGTAGCAGAGCACATTCGGGTGCGATGCCACGCCGCGCAGGACGGATCCTGGGGTCTTACCTTCGCAAAGTATTGCGGCATTCAGAGATTAAGTCGCAACTGAGGCGCTTTGAGAATATATTGTCGAGTGTCTTTTTCGGCTGTTGGAATACCACATTTGTTCGAGTCATATGATGACCGATATATTTTTATTTTATTCTCCCGATGGGAGTATATGAAGAGTTATATCATAACTCGAAATATGCTCACCATAACTTATTCAATTTCATCGGGTACGCGACCAACGTTCCCGATGGGAGTAGCCCCCAAGGCTATAGCCAAGTGCTTGTACTTGGTTGTAGGCTCACCTTTTTATTGCCTTTGTCGCTATTTTGCCAATTCCTCTAGTACTTCCATCTTTTATCAGGTGCGCCCAATGGGACTAGCCCCCGAGGCTACAGTCGAGTATTTATACTTGGTTGTAGGCTCATGTTTGTCTTATTTGAATTATCTTCATATCAAACTCCTTATAAAAGTAGCCCCCGAGCATTTGAATAAAAACTTGTATTTGATCAAAAGCTCCCGAGATTACCAATAATACTTCTCTATCGCCAATCCTCCAAGCACTACAGCCGAAATTTTCTTTATAGTGACATCAGCACTGACGATAGCCACGATCGTTGTATTGGGAAGGTGCGGGTCTTGTCCTATCACTGACCCGTGGGTCCTTAATACTGCGCCGCCTGACATGTTACACAAGTGGGGACACACGTCCTCCGCTTTTTCTGGCACGCGCGCTGTAGCGCCTGTCTAGGAGCTTCGTAGTAAAATGTCCTTTTTACCCATGGACACACGTGTAAGGCGTTGGATCCATTTCTCCATCATCCAACGGCACAACGGTTCAGTGGCTCGCTATAAATAACCATCGTCTTCCTTAATAATCCCCTTCGCTGCGTCGCGCTCCTATCCTTTCTCTCTCCAAAGCCTCCATTGCAACCACCAAGCTCCTGCGCCCGTGCTCTTCCTCAATCTCTCCAGCGCTTACGTTGATGCCACCGCGGGCGAGGCTCACAAGGCACACCGCTCCAGAAACCAGCATGGTGATGGAGGATTTGGAAATCTCTGACTGGGAGAGATCCAAGATCTCGAACCAGGACATGAACCTACTGAAGAAGCTTGGGCTGACGAAGAAGGACGAGACGCTGATCTTTCCCGGTGAAGAAAGCTTCCCGACGCCCCGCATCGGATACCGGGTAACTTTCGTTGACCACCTCATCCGCGGCCTGTCCACCCCCATCCACGAATTCCTCCGTGGATTACTCTTTGTTTATGGGCTGCAGCTACACCAGCTGACTCCCAATTCTATCCTCCATATCTCCATCTTCATCACTCTGTGTGAATGCTTTCTCGGGACTCCTCCAAATTGGGGCCTGTGGAAACGCATCTTTCTTGTTCGCCGCAACAGCTCCCACAACATCGCCTACAATGTAGGTGGTGTTGTTATCTCCGTCCATCCTGATGTCGAGTATTTCGATGTCAAATTCTATGATTCGGTCCAAGGGTGGCGCAGAAGATGGCTATACATCCGCGAGGAGTACAGCAACTCGCAGGATTACAATATCGCACCTTTTGACGGTAACGCAAAAATCCTTTGATGCCGATCATGGGATGCTGAAGCTACCAAAGAAGAGAAAATGGCGACAGATGCGCTGATGAAGCGCATCCATGAGCTTCAGAATACCCGTGGCAAGGAATTGTCGGGTATTCAGATCACTGCATAATTCCTTGGGATTAGGGTGCAGCCTCTGCAGGCTCGCAAAACCCCCTCTGGATGTATGCTGGCGAAAAAGACGCGGACCGCGTATCCAAGGATTTTTCGGTGAAGGATTTGGATAAGCTTGTCCGACGTATTTCGTTGCTGAGCAAGAAAGACACGATTCCAACCTCTTTTCGGGTGGAACCGTACAGCGGCACCAACGCCCTCCCCAAGGTAAATGTCTTGTCCTTTCGAATTTATGTTTTTCCGACTACTATCTTGCTTAACTTGTCTTCCCAAATTCATATTTTTTCGACTGCTGTCTTGCTTAACTTTCCGTTGGTGTAAATTTTCCTTCTTCAGAAACATCAAGTTTTATCCTCCCTGCCTCCCCTACCTGAAGGTGGGGATGTCGACGACCGAGCCGTCATTACCGACGATTCACATGGTACTTCTCGCCCTGAGAGTGAAGTCGCAGGATTTCACAAATTTGCGGCTTCCTCTGAAAAAGATACAGAATCCGATGCTTCCGAATCAGTGCACTCTCTCCCTTCCGCTGCTTCCCCAGGGAACAAGAGAAAGAGGGGTGACTTCAAAGATTTCGGCACCTCCAAACCCGGCGGATCACCTGCCGAGAAAACTTCTCCCGAGGAAGAGGGTGCCTTCTGTCCTTATGAGGATGCTATCGTTAGCTCGTAAGCTACTCTGCCTCCTCTTTCTTTTTATATATTGCTTGTGAATGTTCTTATGTTATCTTTGCGGATAGTGGCGAAGAAGAAGAACCTCCCGCCAATGTGACTGCTCCAACGAGCACGTCGCAAACTTTAGTTCTTTCAGAAGCTCGCCGTGCAACAGAGGAAACCTCATCTCCTCCTCTTCAAGACTTGGAAACGTCGACTCCTATCGTCAGCCCCCGAGCTTCCTCGCCAAAAAGAGTGAGGACTGAACTTGGCGAGAAACACGACTTGGCCGGGAGTTCGACGACCCCTCCATTGGATGATGTAAGAACCCTTGCGGCTATTTTGTATTGTTTGTCGAGTTTTTTCCACTCTGAAATTTTCTATCGTCTTTCTTTCTACAGCCTCTGATGAAACACTTCATCAGTCTCGATACTCAATTTATTGGGTACCGTGACACTGTCGAAAGTTTGAAAGGTACACCTTCATGCGGATCAGATATCTTGTTTTTCATCAAGTAGACTATTTTTGCAATCTTTGTTTTGATTTTCCTACCTCGTTTCCTTACGCTAGAGGCTCTCTCCAAAGCTAATAAGCGTGCCGATGATCTCGCCATCAAGCTTGAGCAAAGTGAAAAGGCTCGCGAGAAAGCTGAAGAAGACGTTGCCTCTGTTGGAGACCTTCGAAAAAGGCTTCATCACGCTGAGACTTCTTTGAGCGAAAAAGCGACTCTTCAAATTGCGCGTGAAGAGGCCATCATATGGTGCCTGGAGTCGCAAAATCGGCGTTTTGTCAGTAAGTTCATTGACCATTCTGCTCGAGTTTCTTCCAGGATTATCTCTCCTCCTACTTGTTGATAACCCGAATTTTGTTTCAGCAGGAAAATTGGGTCAAGATTTTGAGCTTCAGGAAGCTGAGGAAGATCGTCTTCTCGACGCCCTCTCCCTCCTTGAAATTCATGGGGATCTGGCGTGCCGCTGTATTGTTGATGCGCGGACCGCATTTACGCGCCTCTTCCCCTACTTCTTCCCAAAGCAAAAACAACCAGATACCTTCTCTGAGCTTGCCAAGCACTTCATTCCTGAGGAGGATCTTGGGCTGGCTTTTCGGCAAGAAAACTTAAAGGTTGGCGTTGAAGGTACCATAGCCCTGGTTGCCGAAAGCCAGCAGAACGTCGACTGGGCGAAAGCTGGTGAAACGAAGGGGATACAAAAGGAATTGTGGAAGTCTTTGATTAAGGCCGCCAAGCCGCACTCTAAGAAGATTCTCTCCTTCCTCGGCTACAAACCAGCTGCTTCCTCCAGTACCGCCAAGCCGGAGGTCAAGTAGACCAAACCATTCTTCCATTTGTTCTGTTTTGTTAGATGTCGATATCCTTATGATGTGCGACTGCTTCTGCTGACTCACCAGGAGTCGATCTTTTGTACTGAATCTTCGCCTATGTAAATATTGCAATTTATGAATGGAAAAAGTAAAAGATCCTTGTATGGTAACTGATGTCGCCCTTTCCTTTCTTCCAGTTGGTGTTTCACAATTACTCTAAGACTGTTGGACTATCGTCTGCTTTCCCTGCTACGTTTTGCTCGAACAGGATACATGACGATGTTTTCCTGGACGATTCTTCGTGTGTTTCCTTGGATCAATTGGAATTAACCGAACTTCGTCAACAGCTCCAAGCCATGAAAAAACAATTCCTTATTGTCATGGAACAGTCCCGCAAATCATCTGAGCGGGAGAAAATAGCTCTCCAACAGGCCCAAGAAGCCTTAGCATTGAAAGAAACTGCGACTGCCGAAGCTGCACAAGCTGTATCCCGAAAAATTATATGCTTGACTTGATGGCTGACGCAAGTCTGGATATGGCGGTATGTTTCGCAATTCCAAATCTTCTTTTTTCCTTCACTATCTTTTCATCTTATTGTGCCCTGTCCCCTGAATAGGCTCTTTTTTGGATGCTGCTACCGAAGATCAACGGGTTGATGCGAGATCCAACCTTCTCATTAAACTTGCCTTGGAAAACGATTCTATCTTTTGGTCTTCTCTGGATCGGACCCGACAGATTGTCAGATTTCAAGACCGCGCGGGTCAGGTTCAAGAGTATCTCGAGTTCTGTACCAAGGCATTGGCTATGGTCTATAATGCTATGCTTCCTCAGAATCTTCAGCCCAAAACGCTTCCCGACTTGATGGAAAAATGTAAAAGTGCCCATCAAGTTTATGGATTTGTGAAGGCTCAATTAATGGCTGGTGCCAGGTTTGCCATGATAATGCTGCAGATCCGCTATCCAAAGTTGGATATGACCAACATTGTTGAAGCTTGTCACGTTAAACTGAGGAGGCGAAGAAGAAATGTCGACAAAATCAACGATGTGGTGACACCCGTAGCCAAGGACATGATTGATTATTTACTTCGGATGGATGCTGATTTCTTTTTGGAAGGCCATTATGTTGATTTCATGGGTGCCTCTGCGGAAGGTGAGAGAATAAACATAGATGATATATATGAGAATTGACTGAAGACTTATCTCTGCTGCCGCGCTTGTTTCCTGAAAAAGAAAATCTTGTATATTGTGAAGACTGTATATAGTTGAGACTATATTTTTTTAGCCCCCGAGTGTTTCGGTCGCTGTATTTTTATGTTTTATTGCTTTGCGAGGTGCCTGAACTAAGGAAAATAACTTGTAAGTTGTATATTGTGAGGATTTGTGTGTATACTGAATCTGCGGGTTGCAAGCCCCCGAGCCTGTCGAAGAAAAAGATATATATGACCACTATCTTTACTATATTGCAGCACCGCGAGCCCGCCTCATTAAAAACCTTTCAGCCCCACTCGGTGCCCTGAAAGGAAAAGAGTGCCTCTGAAAACTCGTGGGATTTTCAGTACATTGTATGTTTACATGTATGACTATTTTTGACTTATGCGTAAAAACGCCTAAGCTGCGCCACGTTCCAGGGATTTGGCTCTACGATCCCTGTCTTCTTGTCCTTTATTATGTATGCTCCTCCTTCGATTACTTCGGTGACGATGTACGGGCCTATCCATGGCGACTCGAATTTTTCATGGCTATCTTGCGTAAGCCGAAGAACCAGATCGCAAACTTGGAAGGATCTTGGTCGCAGACGTCGACTGTGGTAATTTTTCAGATCTTGCTGGTACTTGGTGACCCTTGACAACACCTCGTCTCGAGCTTCGTCGAGTGCATCGACATCATCCTCCAGTACCTTTCTCGAGGTTTCTTCATCAAATTCAGCCACTCTCGGAGAGTTGTGTTCTATTTCTATCGGGAGCACTTCCTCAGCTCCATGAACCAGAAAAAATGGAGTTTCTTGTGTCGCTGTATTGGGTGTCGTCTGTATACTCCATAGCACGCTAGACAGTTCTTCTGCCAGGTGTGTCGAGCTTTTTCCAACGGTGTTAGCAGACGTTTCTTGATGCCATTGCAGATGATACCGTTCGCTTTCTCGACTTGACCATTGGTCTGCGGGTGCGCAACTGACACAAAGTGTAGTTTGATGCCTACCTCTGCGCAATATGCCTTGAATTCCTTGGAGGTGAAATTGCTGCCGTTATCCGTGACGATACTGTGCGGGACACCGAATCGAAAGACGATGCCTTTGACAAAACTTATTGCCGATGCTGCATCTGACGAGGTTATTGGTTTTGCCTTGATCCACTTGGTAAACTTGTCGACAGCCACGAGCATATACACGTATCCTCCTAGCCACGCCTTGTGTAATTTCCCCACCATATCGAGACCCCATTGTGCAAAAGGCCACGACAATGGTATTGGCATCAGCTTTGCTGCCGGGGAGTGAGGTTTTGCCGCAAATCTCTGGCACGCATCGCAAGTACTATGCACTATGTCCTTTGCATCTTCTATTGTAGTTAACCAGTAGAACCCTGCTCTGAAGACCTTTTCTGCTATAGCTCGACTGCTTGCGTGGTGTCCACATACTCCCTCGTGCACATCCTTTAGGATTACTCTTCCTTCTTCGGGTGTAACGCATCGCTGCAATACTCCCGATATACTCCGCTTATACAGCTCTCATTTGACCAGAGTAAAGGCCTTGGACCGTCGAATAACTCGCCTTGCTTCCACCGGATCTTCGGGTATTTCTTTCCTTAAAATATATGCTATGTAAACCTGCATCCAAGGAACTTGCACCACCATCACCTCATGTGATTCTTCTTCCTCTCTCGATATGTTTGATTCTGATTTTGCTGGATCCCCCGAGTCTTTCTCTAGTTTCTCCTTTTTCTTTGGCTGTTTCTTCGCCTTTGTTGATCTTTCATTTATCTCCTTCCAGAATACGCCGGGTGGTATTGCTAAGCACTGTGACTTGTGTTTGCCAAAACATCGGCTTCATCGTTGCTGAGTCTGCTGATATGATTCACTTCAGACCCATCAAAGAGTTTTTCGAGTTTGTAGTATACCTCCTTGTACGCTATCATGCTGTCATTGACTGCATCACATTTGTTCATCACCTGCTGAGCCACCAGTTGGGAGTCGCCAAAGATTTTCAATCGGGTTGCGCCGCGGGCCTTCGCCATCTTCATCCCATGTATGAGTGCTTCATATTCCGCCTCGTTGTTAGACGCGTTAGGAAACGTCATCCGCAGTACATATTTCATCTTATCTCCTTCAGGTGACACTAATATCACGCCTGCTCCAGCTCCTTCTAGCCTTTTGGACCCGTCAAAGTTCATGGTCCAGGTTCTCGACAAATCTGGGGGTCTCGTATTTTGCAGTTCCATCCACTCTGCGACAAAGTCTGGTAAGATCTGCGACTTTATTGCTTTTCTTTTCTCATACGTGATGTCCCGAGGGGAAAGTTCTATCCCCCAAAGGGAGACATGACCCGTAGCCTCTGGGTTATTTAATATGTTTGATAAAGGCGCCTCATTGACCACTATTATCGGATGCGCCGAAAAATAGTGCCGCAACTTTCTTGCGGTTGTAAATACTCCATACGCCAACTTCTGATACTGCGGGTACAGCTGTTTTGAAGGCGATAAAACTTCACTGATGAAATATACCGGCCTCTGAACTCCATGAAGTTTCCCTTCTTCTTCTCTTTCGACCAAGTACCGTGCTAACCACATCTAAGGTGTGGCTGCGATATACAACAGGAGAGGTTCCTTTTCCTTAGGCGCCACCAATATTGGAGGTGTCGAGATTGTGCGTTTAAGGTCCTCAAAGGCTCTGTCCGCTTCTTCGTTCCACTCGAACTTTTCTCCTTGCTTGATCAAGGCGTAAAATGGTAACGCATTTTTCCCCAGCCTGGCGACGAATCTGCTTAGAGCTGCGACTCGCCCAGTTAGCTGTTGTATTTCCTTTAACTTAGTTGGCTTCCGCATTGTTACAATGGCTTGGATTTTCTCTGGGTTAGCATCGATTCCTCTCGCTGACACCAGAAACCCGAGAAGCTCTCCTGCAGGGACGCCAAAAGAGCACTTTGTCGGGTTCAGCTTGAGACAGAATCTATCGAGATTGTCGAAAGTTTCCTTGAGGTCCTCAATCAAGGTTGAGCCCTGCTTTGTTGTTATGACGACGTCGTCGATGTATACTTGAACATTCTTACCAATCTGTGTGGCGAGACACTTCTGCATCATCCGTTGATATGTTGCTCCCGCGTTTTTTAAACCCGAAATGCATTGTTCTGTAGCAGAACACGCCATAGGGTGTTATGAAAGCTGTTTTGACCTCATCTTCTTCTTTTAGTCGAATCTGGTTGTAACCAGAATATGCGTCCAGGAAGGAAAGACGTTCACAACCTGCCATGGAGTCGATATTTTGATCGATCCTCGGGAGGGGCAAGTGATCCTTTGGACAATGTTTGTTGAGACACGTGAAGCCGATGCACATGCGAAGGACCTCTGTGTTTTTCTTCGGGACCAGCACTGGGTTAGCTACCCACGTGGCTTCTGTGTGTAAATCTTTGATAAATCCTGATTCTCTGAATCGATTAATTTCTGACAGCATAGCTTTGCGGTTGGGTTCCGAAAAACGCCGCAAAGGTTGTTTGATTGGTCTAGCCATTGGATCCAAGTTTAAAGGGTGCTCGGCAAGTTCCCTGGGTACTCTTGGCATGTCTGCTGGACACCATGCGAAGATTTCCCAACGCTCACGGAGGAACTCGACGAGCGCGCTTTTCTATGCAAGATCCATGTTTGTTGCGATGGTTGTCGTTTTCTTGGGATCTGTCGGGTGAATCTGCAATTCCTTTGAGTTTTTGGTGGTATCAAAGGTTGGCTCTTTTAGCGGCCTTCCTCCGTCTGGCAACGCGTCGTAATCAGTTGTTAGCCTTGATGTCATATACTCTGCTTGTATCCCGAAAGTTTCTGACAGCCGATGGAAATCCTTGTCGCACTTATCCGCTAGCACAAAACTGTCTTTAACTGTGATTGGGCCGCTGGGTCCTGGAAGCCTCCACAACAAGTATGTGTAATGTGGTACTGCCATAAACCTGGCATACGCGGGTCGTCCCAATAAAGCATGGTACTGTGACGGGAAATCCACGACTTCGAACTCCAGCTTCTCTCTTCTGTAATTCTCTCGGGTTCCAAACTGAACGTCGAGATTGATCTTTCCCAATGGGTAACTTGGCTTGTCTGGTGTGATCCCATGGAAACGCGTGTCGGTTGGTGTTAAGTTCGCCAAGGATATATTCATCTTCCTCAATGTATCTGCATACATGAGGTTTAAATTGCTGCCTCCATCTATGAACACCCGTGAAACGTCGAATCCTGCGATCACCGCTGGTAAGATCAGAGCTAATTGCCCTGGTCGAGGGACTTGCTGCGGGTGGTCCGCTATGGTGAAGCCGATGTCCTGTCCCGACCAATTCAGGTACTCGATTGTTGATGGAGGCATCTTTTCTGCCATAAAGACTTGCCGTGAAATTACTTTCTGAGCTCTATTGGATGGTCTGCCCTTCTGGATCATCGCAACCGCACCATTGGTGTCGATATAAGGACCATTAATTGGAGCTGCCGCTAATTGCAACTGGTGTTGATTTTCGTCTGTGATTGCGGGAGGAGGTAGAAGATGGATCTCACTCCTCGGTCCTTGAGGGTTCATGTTTGCTGCCTATGTGTTGGCATGCCCTGCGTACCTATGCAGTGCCTGCAAAGTTCGGCAATCCTTCTGCAAATGCCCCGACTGCCTCTTTCCATTGTTGTCGAGAAAGAAGTGCATTTGGCATGGTCCGTTCAAGAGATCTTCGGGTGACACATATGGCCTTTGGAACCTTGGTCCATTATTTTGCCCGCTGGGACGGGGACTATCCCTCTAATCGCTTCGCTGTTCACCACTTTTTTGATAATCATCCCGATTATTACCTCCACTATTTCCTCGGAAGCCAGCCGATATTTGGCCGGGACCATCATAGTCTGAGAATTGGCGAGAAAAGCGTCATCTATTTTGAATGTTTCGGTTACGATCGTCCTCAGGCGACCTATGCCGTTTGTTGTGAACAACATCCTCTCCATCTGCCCAGCGATTCGCTATTTCCATGAGTGCTGCTATTGTTTTCGGATCAGTCCTTCCCAAGTCCTCGACTAAATAATTCCTTCGGATCTCAGCAACAAACACGTCTATCACTCTTTCGTCAGATATGTTCTCTGCTGAATTTTTGATAATGTTCCATCCCTAGATGTATGTCCTCATCGACTCATCATATTTCTGTCTGCAGGCCCGTAACTGCTCTATTGACGCAGGTTTCTTGCATGTGGATAAGAAATTTTTCACGAACATGTCCTCGAAAGTTTCCCAACTATCGATAGATCCAGGAGGTAACTTTTTTATCCATGATCACGCTGCTCCACTCAGATGCACCTGGATGCTCTGCATGGCAGTTGCTTTGGTTCCTCCCGTCAATTTTACTGTCTCCAGATAGTCGACTAGCCAATCCTCGGGGTCTTGCAGGCCATCAAACTTCTTGTAGTTGTCGGGCAACTTGAAACCAGATGGGACCCGTGTTTTACAAACTCGTCGGGTGAAACAAGGAAGTCCACACATCTCCTCCTCGTCGACTTCTGGTGAATGTCGACGTTCTCTCCTTTCTTGTCGCGCCCTATCGACCCGCGCCTGTGTCGATGTGTCTCTTGCCGCGCTTGTTCTTTGCGGGTCCTGTACTACCACTATGGGTCGTGGACTATTTTGCCTTGGGGCACCTTCAGGAGGTGTACTTGTGCTTGCGAACGCTGTTCCCATGACTCCAACTCCTGCTATAGCCATGTTGTACAATGCTTCTCTCGGATCTCCGGGAGGTGGCCTATTTGCCAATATAAAGGCCTGAGTCACCATATACCCAGCTACCAGTGTTTTGGGAATAATGTTTCCCCTTGTATCTATTGACATAAAGGACTGATACGTCTCCGACGTATCGATAATTTCTTATGTTCC
The DNA here is from genome assembly GCF_019359855.2 of Lolium perenne. Classification (NCBI taxonomy): domain Eukaryota; kingdom Viridiplantae; phylum Streptophyta; class Magnoliopsida; order Poales; family Poaceae; genus Lolium; species Lolium perenne. The sequence goes on along the minus strand of NC_067245.2, from coordinate 80,078,180 downwards.
ATGCCACATTATTGATGATATCTACATGTTTTATGCATACTTTATGTCGTATTTATGCATTTTTCGGCACTAACCTATTAACGAGATGCCGAAGAGCCAGTTGCTGTTTTCTGCTGTTTTTGGTTTCAGAAATCCTACAAAGGAAATATTCTCGGAATTGGACGAAATCAACGCCCAGGGGCCTATTTTTACACGAAGCTTCCAGAAGTCCGAAGGAGAGACGAAGTGGGGCCACGAGGTGGCCAGACACCAGGGCGGCGCGGCCCAGGTCCTGGCCGCGCGGCCCTGTTGTGTGGGCCCCTCGCGTCGCCCCTAAACCTACCCTTCCGCCTACATATAGTCTTCGTCGCGAAACCCCCAGTACCGAGAGCCACGATACGGAAAACCTTCCAGAGACGCCGCCGCCGCCAATCCCATCTCGGGGGATTCAGGAGATCGCCTCCGGCACCCTGCCGGAGAGGGGAATCATCTCCCGGAGGACTCTTCACCGCCATGGTCGCCTCCGGAGTGATGAGTGAATAGTTCACCCCTGGACTATGGGTCCATAGCAGTAGCTAGATGGTCGTCTTCTCCTTATGTGCTTCATTGTCGGATCTTGTGAGCTGCCTAACATGATCAAGATCATCTATCTGTAATGCTATATGTTGTGTTTGTCGGGATCCGATGGATAGAGAATACTATGTTATGTTGATTATCAATCTATTACCTTTGTGTTGTTTATGATCTTGCATGCTCTCCGTTATTAGTAGAGGCTCTAGCCAAGTTTTTACTCTTAACTCCAAGAGGGAGTATTTATGCTCGATAGTGGGTTCATGCCTCCATTAAATCTGGGACAGTGACAGAAAGTTCTAAGGTTGTGGATGTGTTGTTGCCACTAGGGATAAAACATTGATGCTATGTCCGAGGATGTAGTTATTGATTACATTACGCACCATACTTAATGCAATTTTCTGTTGTTTGCAACTTAATACTGGAACGGGTTCGGATGATAACCTGAAGGTGGACTTTTTAGGCATAGATGCATGCTGGATAGCGGTCTATGTACTTTGTCGTAATGCCCAATTAAATCTCACTATACTTATCATATCATGTATGTGCATTGTCATGCTCTCTCTATTTGTCAATTGCCCGACTGTAATTTGTTCACCCAACATGCTATTTATCTTATGGGAGAGACACCTCTAGTGAACTGTGGACCCCGGTCCTATTCTTTTACATTGAATACAATCTACTGCAATACTTGTTCTACTGTTTTCTGCAAACAATCATCATCCACACTATACATCTAATCCTTTGTTACAGCAAGCCGGTGAGATTGACAACCTCACTGTTTCGTTGGGGCAAAGTACTTTGGTTGTGTTGTGCAGGTTCCACGTTGGCGCCGGAATCCCTGGTGTTGCGCCGCACTACATCCCGCCGCCATCAACCTTCAATGTGCTTCTTGGCTCCTCCTGGTTCGATAAACCTTGGTTTCTTTCTGAGGGAAAACTTGCTACTGTGTACATCATACCTTCCTCTTGGGGTTCCCTACGAACGTGTGTATTACACGCCATCAAGCTCTTTTTCTGGCGCCGTTGCCGGGGAACGAAGAAAAGTTACACCACAAAGATTTTCAACTCCCACGTCAACAGCTCTTTTTCTGGCGCCGTTGCCGGGGAGATCAAGACACGCTGCAAGGGGAGTCTCCACAATCCAATCTCTTTACTTTGTTTTTGTCTTGCTTTATTTTATTTACTACTTTGTTTGCTGCACTTATATCAAAACACAAAAAAATTAGTTGCTAGCTTTACTTTATTTACTGTCTTGCACTCCATATCAAAAACACAAAAAAAAATTTAGTTACTTGCATTTTACTTTTGCTACCATGTCTAGTTCTGCACCTGTTACTTCTTCACCTGAGGAATTAGTCTTCACTTTTAAACAAGGGGATGAGGAGAGTTTTAAAGATGCTTGGTCCAGAATTTTTACTTCTTATCGTAAAGCTGAACCTCAAATGACTCTAAGTTTGCTCCTTAGTAATTTTTATTTTGGTCTTATGATTCGCTATAGATATGCCTTGGATGTTGTAGTGGGAGGAGATTTCCTTCATTGCAATGGGGATCAAGCTTTTAATGCCATAAAGAAGTTGGTTGCATCACATGATTCAGCTAATAACTTTGATTCAGCCCTTATTAGCATTTATAATAGATTAAACACTCTTGAGACAAGTGCATCTCGCTTGAATGAAAATTATAGATATGTTCGTAACCGTCTTGATCAAGTTTTAGTGAACTCTGAACCTTCATTATGGGATCCTACTATTAAAATTGTTATCGGTGACCAAACTCTTCATGCCAATTGTGATATTATGTCTGAATTTTGCTTAATGCCTAAGAGTATTCATGAATCTTTGAAACTTTGGGGATTCGTTGAAGGGGGAGAAGGAATAACTCTTATTGATAACTCTGTTATAATTCCTAAAGGAATAGCTGCGGGTGTGCATACAACCGTTCTTGGGAGAACAATATCCATTGATTATCTTGTTATTGAATGTGCAGGAACAGGACAAATCACACTCGGAAGATCCCTGCTGAAACTATTGGGAGCCATCATAGATATGGGAGAAGGCACCCTAAAATTCACCTCTACACCCGGGGGTAGACATATATTCCCTAAATCAAAGAGTAAGAAAAAGAACAAGAAAGTTAAGGGTAAAGCCCAAGGTAATGTTGATGCTTCATCTCTCGATAACACTTGATATACACTTTCTGCGCCTAGCTGAAAGGCGTTAAAGAAAAGCGCTTATGGGAGACAACCCATGTTTTTACTACAGTACCTTTATTTTATATTTGAGTCTTGGAAGTTGTTTACTACTGTAGCAACCTCTCATTATCTTAGTTTTGTGCATTGTTGTGCCAAGTAAAGTCTTTGATAGTAAGGTTCATACTAGATTTGGATTACTGCGCAGAAACAGATTTCTTTGCTGTCACGAATTTCGACCTGCCTCTCTGTAGGTTGCTCAGAAAAATATTCCAATTTACGTGCGTGATCCTCAGATATGTACGCAACTTTCATTCAATTTGGGCATTTTCATTTGAGCAAGTCTGGTGCCACTTTAAAATTCGTCTTTACGAACTGTTCTGTTTTGACAGATTCTGCCTTTTATTTCGCATTGCCTCTTTTGCTATGTTGGATGAATTTCTTTGATCCATTAATGTCCAGTAGCTTTGTGCAATGTCCAGAAGTGTTAAGAATGATTATGTCACCTCTGAACATGTAAATTTTTATTGTGCACTAACCCTCTAATGAGTTGTTTTGAGTTTGGTGTGGAGGAAGTTTTCAAGGATCAAGAGAGGGAGATGATACAATATGATCAAGGAGAGTGAAAGCTCTAAGCTTGGGGATGCCCCGGTGGTTCACCCCTGCATATTTTAAGAAGACTCAAGCGTCTAAGCTTGGGGATGCCCAAGGCATCCCCTTCTTCATCGACAACATTATCAGGTTCCTCCCCTGAAACTATATTTTTATTCCATCACATCTTATGTGCTTTGCTTGGAGCGTCGATTTGTTTTAGTTTTTGTTTTTGTTTGAATAAAATGGATCCTAGCATTCATTTTGTGGGAGAGAGACACGCTCCGCTGTTGCATATGGACAAATATGTCCTTAGGCTTTACTCATAGTATTCATGGCGAAGGTTGAATCTTCTTCGTTAAATTGTTATATGGTTGGAATCGGGAAATACTACATGTAGTAATTCTAAAATGTCTTGAATAATTTGATACTTGGCAATTGTTGTGCTCATGTTTAAGCTCTTGCATCATATACTTTGCACCCATTAATGAAGAAATACATAGAGCTTGCTAAAATTTGGTTTGCATAATTGGTCTCTCTAAAGTCTAGATAATTTTTAGTATTGAGTTTGAACAACAAGGAAGACGGTGTAGAGTCTTATAATGTTTACAATATGTCTTTTATGTGAGTTTTGCTGCACCGATTCATCATTGTGTTTGTTTCAAATAACCTTGCTAGCCTAAACCTTGTATCGAGAGGGAATACTTCTCATGCATCCAAAATCCTTGAGCCAACCACTATGCCATTTGTGTCCACCATACCTACCTACTACATGGTATTTCTCCGCCATTCCAAAGTAAATTGCTTGAGTGCTACCTTTAAATTTCCATCATTCGCCTTTGCAATATATAGCTCATGGGACAAAATAGCCATAAAAACTATTGTGGTATTGAATATGTACTTATGCACTTTATCTCTTATTAAGTTGCTTGTTGTGCGATAACCATGCTCCTGGGGACGCCATCAACTCTTTGTTGAATATCATGTGAGTTGCTATGCATGTTCGTCTTGTCTGAAGTAAGGGAGATTTACCACTCATTAAATGGTTAGAGCATGCATAATGTTAGAGAAGAACATTGGGCTGCTAACTAAAGCCATGAATCATGGTGGAAGTTTCTTGTGGGGCCCTATCTATTCAATCTCTCGAGCCCCAAGAAAACCCCCCTCTCCCTCGGACTCAATCTCTCTTTTGACTCTATATATGTGGGCACCTGATATCTATGAGGGTTCACCCACCCCGGTGACAGCATTCCTTTCTATTGCGCCTAAAATCATCTGTTGTCTATGTTGTCCCGGTATGGATGTCTAAGTTGAGAATAATCAAAAGCGAGAAATCCAAATGTGAGCTTTCTCCTTAGACCTTTGTACATGCGGCATAGAGGTACCCCTTTGTGACATTTGGTTAAAGCATGTGTATTGCAATGATAATCCTGGTAATCCGAGCTAATTAGGACAAGGTGCGGGCACTACTAGTATACTATGCATGAGGCTTGCAACTTGTAAGATATAATTTACATGATACATATGCTTTATTACTACCGTTGACAAAATTGTTTCATGTTTTCAAAACCAAAGCTCTAGCACAAATATAGCAATCAATGCTTCCCTCTGCGAAGGGCCTTTCTTTTACTTTTATGTTGAGTCAGTTCACCTATTTCTCTCCACCTCAAGAAGCAAACACTTGTGTGAACTGTGCATTGATTCCAACATACTTGCGTATTGCACTTGTTATATTACTTTACATTGACACTATCCATGAGATATACATGTTATAAGTTGAAAGCAACCGCTGAAACTTAATCTTCCTTTGTGTTGCTTCAATACCTTTACTTTGATTTATTGCTTTATGAGTTAACTCTTATGCAAGACTTATTGATGCTTGTCTTGAAGTACTATTCATGAAAAGTCTTTGCTTTATGATTCAGTTGTTTACTCATGTCATTACCATTGTTTTGATCGCTGCATTCATTACATATGCTTACAATAGTATGATCAAGGTTATGATGGCATGTCACTCCAGAAATTATCTTTGTTATCGTTTACCTGCTCGGGACGAGCAGGAACTAAGCTTGGGGATGCTGATACGTCTCCGACGTATCGATAATTTCTTATGTTCCATGCCACATTATTGATGATATCTACATGTTTTATGCATACTTTATGTCGTATTTATGCATTTTCCGGCACTAACCTATTAACGAGATGCCGAAGAGCCAGTTGCTGTTTTCTGCTGTTTTTGGTTTCAGAAATCCTACAAAGGAAATATTCTCGGAATTGGACGAAATCAACGCCCAGGGGCCTATTTTTACACGAAGCTTCCAGAAGTCCGAAGGAGAGACGAAGTGGGGCCACGAGGTGGCCAGACACCAGGGCGGCGCGGCCCAGGTCCTGGCCGCGCGGCCCTATTGTGTGGGCCCCTCGCGTCGCCCCTAAACCTACCCTTCCGCCTACATATAGTCTTCGTCGCGAAACCCCCAGTACCGAGAGCCACGATACGGAAAACCTTCCAGAGACGCCGCCGCCTCCAATCCCATCTCGGGGGATTCAGGAGATCGCCTCCGGCACCCTGCCGGAGAGGGGAATCATCTCCCGGAGGACTCTTCACCGCCATGGTCGCCTCCGGAGTGATGAGTGAGTAGTTCACCCCTGGACTATGGGTCCATAGCAGTAGCTAGATGGTCGTCTTCTCCTTATGTGCTTCATTGTCGGATCTTGTGAGCTGCCTAACATGATCAAGAACATCTATCTGTAATGCTATATGTTGTGTTTGTCGGGATCCGATGGATAGAGAATACTATGTTATGTTGATTATCAATCTATTACCTTTGTGTTGTTTATGATCTTGCATGCTCTCCGTTATTAGTAGAGGCTCTGGCCAAGTTTTTACTCTTAACTCCAAGAGGGAGTATTTATGCTCGATAGTGGGTTCATGCCTCCATTAAATGCAGGACGGTGTGAGAAAGTTCTAAGGTTGTGGATGTGCTGTTGCCACTAGGGATAAAACATTGATGCTATGTCCGAGGATGTAGTTATTGATTACATTATGCACCATACTTAATGCAATTGTCTGTTGTTTGCAACTTAATACTGGAAGGGGTTCGGATGATAACCTGAAGGTGGACTTTTTAGGCATAGATGCATGCTGGATAGCGGTCTATGTACTTTATCGTAATGCCCAATTAAATCTCACTATACTTATCATATCATGTATGTGCATTGTCATGCTCTCTCTATTTGTCAATTGCCCAACTGTAATTTGTTCACCCAACATGCTATTTATCTTATGGGAGAGACACCTCTAGTGAACTGTGGACCCCGGTCCTATTCTTTTACATTGAATACAATCTACTGCAATACTTGTTCTACTATTTTCTGCAAACAATCATCATCCACACTATACATCTAATCCTTTGTTACAGCAAGCCGGTGAGATTGACAACCTCACTGTTTCGTTGGGGCAAAGTACTTTGGTTGTGTTGTGCAGGTTCCACGTTGGCGCCGGAATCCCTGGTGTTGCGCCGCACTACATCCCGCCGCCATCAACCTTCAACGTGCTTCTTGGCTCCTCCTGGTTCGATAAACCTTGGTTTCTTTCTGAGGGAAAACTTGCTACTGTGTACATCATACCTTCCTCTTGGGGTTCCCAACGAACGTGTGTATTACACGCCATCAAGGACATGTCGAGATTTTGGATCAGATTTTCCCTCTCGCCTTTGGGTATGTTCTGCAGCCTAGATCTTCCCCTATTACGGGCTGCTCTGTGATTAGATTCCGAAGTTCCTGAATGTCGGCTGAGTTCTGACCTTCTTCGGCTTGATGCGGAAGCTGCGGCTCTCCTCCTATCAAGCTCGGCTTTCTGTTTTTCGAGTTCTCGTCCAGCACGGGCGAGTTTATATTGGTACGCTTGCAACTCTTCAGCTGTGGCGGTCGTAGTCATCGGCTTTGTGCCATCCATGGCTTTGGCAGCTCTGTCCCAAGCCACTTGCGGAAGTTGCACCATCTGTCGCGTTGCAGGTCCGACATACTTGGTGCCTAAACCTCGCATAAGATCAGCGGGATTGATGTATGGATTTCCCACATCATCGAAAGCCTTTGATGTCTCCTCTTGTGGGCGACTTGTTTCTCCAATTACATATACTTGATGATATTTTGGAGTTTGACTTTCGTTGGGATTGGTGACACCGTCACATAGATCGGCGAAGACCTCCCGAACAGAAGTAGACTTGTCGATGAAGTTGAAGCTGTCAACGTTATCTGAGTCGCTGCTTATATTGGAGTCCGCAGACAACCCAACGGACATGCTGACGAAGCGTGGTGGCGAGATCTCTTCGGCGCCCAGCTCGAACGATGACGATGATTCCGAGAAATCGGAGTTGGCCACCGACGATCCCGACGAAACCGGAATCTCGAGACAATGTGATCCCTCTTTTCCGACGCAGAAGTGGAACCTCCCGATCATCATCTCCATAGGCTCCTCCAGATATGCATATGCATCCACACGGGAGGGCGGGTGAGGAACAAAATCGACTAGATCAGTTTCGATCTATTTACCTCTGTCCATCGCGTTGCTTGCCACCGAAGATGTCGACGATGTTGAGCGTGCCATCGAGATCATCTCCTTGTCGCCTCTAGTCCCCACGGACGGCGCCATTGACAAGGTATTGACTTGTCAATGCCTACGGATTGTAGACTAGGGTTTTCAGGGAAGTAGAGGGCAAGTAGATCTCGAGGGTTCAGTCGGAAAAGTACTCGACTGCTAGAAAACTAGGGTTACATTAACAATGAAATCGATCCTCTCTTTCTCCCTCGACTCCCCCTTATATAGGAGGCGGAGCCGAGGATTTCTTGATGCACAAGTTACAAAGACCGGGAGACTCTTTGAGTTCGTCCCGTAATACTTTACAAGTCATTATTCCTAATACAACTCTATCTTTCCAAACTATCTCTTAACTGGGCTTCCGGGCTTCATAAACTTCGGGTCGTGGGCCTTCAGTAAACCCCAGGTACCATCTTCGGCAGACCCATTGGGGATGCCTATGTCACCGGTCCCCTCTGCCAGCGACCGTTGTGTCAGGCTGTTAGGCCAATGATTAACATGCCAGTCCGGTCGGGTGACTGTATTTTTTGTCGTCTTGCGAGAAGGCCATGACCCAGCTTCCAACGCGTCGACTAGTAAACTGCAGACACGTGGCCCAATGAAAGAGCTGACACGTGGACCAATAAAAATTTGTATAGCTGCAACCTACCACTATACGTGATGTCCATCCGACTTTCCTATTTTTCCCGGAGCGAAGACGAAGTCCAGAGAAGAGACGGAGGAGGACCACCAGGTGGCTAGACCATGCCTAGGCGCGGCCTGGCCCTGGCCCGCGCCTAGCGGTGGTCTGGGGCCACCAGGCCTCCACCGACCTCGCCCTTCCGCCTATATAAAGCTCCCGACGCAAAAACCCTAAATATACAAGCCTCCGCCCACGAAAAGTTTCATAGCTCCGCCGGCGTCGGAGTCAAGATCCGGGGGACAGAAGTATCTGTTCCGGCACCCTGCCAGGATGGGGAATTGACCCCGGAACCATCTCCATCGACTACACCGCCATCTCCATTGCTGTTGCTGACTCCCACGATGAGGAGTGAGTAGTTCTCCTCCGTGGCTGAGGGCTCTACCGGTAGCTATGTGGTCTATCTCTCTCTCCCATGGTTTGATCTTTATGTGACCATGAGCTTTGTAATCTAGATGTTGTTATGCTATTAAAATGAACTTTACTTATGTGATCTCCGGAGACTCCTTGTCCATGTGTGTAAAGGTGAGGGTGTGTGCACCGTGTGGGTCTCTTAGGCTATATTTCACAGAATACTTGTTCACTGAATTATGATTTGAGTTGGATGTATCTATGAAATTGTGGTGTGTTAGTACCTCCTATGAATGCTCAAATTACAGCGTGGAGTGTTCATTGGTACTTGGGAATACATCTTTAACGTTTGCTTTTGCAGTCCTACGTTGTGAATTAGTGTTCGTTATCCAACCGGAGAGTAGTTCAAAGTAGCATAGTGAAGTGCTTATATTTATATTTCTTTATGATATTATTGTTGAGAGTGACCACTAGTGAAAGTATGATCCCTAGGCCTTGTTTCCAAACATCGAATCACCGTTTATTTACTGTTTTACTACATGTTTACTTGCTGCCATATTTATTTCAGATTGTTATTACCACTCATATTCATCCATATCACTTGCATTTTACTATCTCTTAGCCGAACTAGTGCACCTATACATCTGACAAGTGCATTGGGTGTGTTGGGAACACAAGAGACTTCTTGTATCATAATTGCAGGGTTTCTTGAGAGGGATATCTTTGACCTCTACCTCCCTGAGTTCGACAAGCCTTGGGTGATCCACTTAAGGGAAACTTGTTGTTGTTCTACACACTTCTGCACTTGGAGGCCCAACATTATCTGCAAGAATAGAAGCGTGCGTAGATATCAAGATGTTTTCTGGCGTCATTGCCGGGGAACTCAAGAAAAGTTACACCACAGAGATTGCTCACTCCCACAGCAACAAGCTCTTTTCTAGCACCGTTGCCGGGGAGGTAAGCTAAAAGGTACTCACATCCTCTGGCTACTAAGTCTTTTAGTTGCTGGAGAGTGCTCGAAGTTATTTCCTTTAGATTCTGCAATTATATCTTTTTATTTCTTGTTTTTATTTTTACTAGTTAGGCTTAATGGAAAACAACAACAAAATTAGAGAGCTTTATAGTATTTATCTTGAGTTTGGACATGGCATGTTTGAAGAGAAAATTAAAAACCTATGGAAATTTAATTATATGCTGGTAGCAATGTTATTAGTATGGATTCTTTAAACACCATTATTGCTAATGCTATGAAAAATTCTAAGCCTGGGGAAGCTAGTTTTTATGAAAATGATCTTTTTAGTCCCCCAAGCATGGAGTAGGAAATTTACTTTGATGATACTATGCCTCCAATATATGATAATTACAATGATGATTATGTTATTTTCAGTCCACCTACTATTGAGGAGAAAGTTAATTATGATTACAATATGCCTCTTATATTTGATGATTATGGTGATGAAAATAATAATGATAGCTATTTTGTTGAATTTGCTCCCACTACAATTAATAAGAATGACTATGCTTATGTGGGGAGTAATAATTTTATGCATGTGGTTCATGATAAGAATATTTTATATGATAGTTATATTGTTGAGTTTATTCATGATGCTACTGAAAGTTATTATGAGAGAGGAAAATATGGTTGTATAAGTTCTCATGTTACTAAAACACCCCTTTATATGCTGAAAATTTTGAAGTTGTACTTGTTTTGCTTTCCTATGCTTGTTACTATGTGCTTCTTTGATTTATTTTCTTACAAGACTCCTATGCATATGAAGTGGGTTAGATTTAAATGTGTTTCATATTTTCTCTTTGATGCTCTCTTTTATTTCAATTCATATTTCTTATGTGAGCATCTTCTCAAACTAATGCGCCTAGCTGAAAGGCATTAAAAAAAGCGTTTATGGGAGACAATCCATTGTTTTATTTCTATAAATTTTCTTTTATGTTCAGTCTTGGAAGCTATTATCGCTGTAATAACCACTCCTTATCATTTTTATTTAGTTTTTGTGCCAAGAATAGCCTCTAATAGAGAGAAAGTAAGATTTGGGAAAGTTGCTGTCCAGAAACAGATTATGTGTTGTTACCATAAAAAATTGTAAAAATAGTCAGAGAGAAAATTTTAGCTGTCATTTTTTATTCATATGCCTCAGGTTATTATCTAACTTTCTTTAGTTGGCCACTTTTCTAGATGAGCAACCTATGATTTTCTACAAAATCGATCTTTACCTGCTATTCTATTTTCACAGATTTCTGCACTATTTGCATTTACTTCTTAAATCTCTTTCTTTTTTAGTTATTTTGATCAAAGAGATTTTGGAAGATTTGCTACAGTAGCTAATGATTTAATAAATATTTTATATATGTTAAAACTGAAACCAAGTGAATTTATTTATTTTGATGGTATTAATGCTGCTAATAAAGAATTATGCGAAGTTTTGTATGAAGGAAGTTTTCAAGTGTAGAGATAGAAGAATGATGTGATGAGATGAAGAACGGACAAAAGCTCAAGCTTGGGAATGCCCCTGCATCCCAAGAAATATCCAAGAGATACAAGCATCAAACCTTGGGCATCCCCTTCTTCATCAACAAAGCATCAGGTCATCTTTCAAGACGCTATATTTTTATTGCTTCATATATTATGTGTTGTTCTTGGAGCGTCTTTATTTGTGTTTTTAGTTTTCTTTCGTTTTATTTTCTGTAGCATATGGTTGGACCCCAACATTTTTTTGGAGAGAGACACGCTCCGTTTAAATTGCATAGAACACTCTAGTTTTCACTCTTATTGTTCTGCGGGTGTTCTAGTTTGCTAGTATTGCGTTTCGCTCTTGGTTTTCCATTCTTTTTTGTTCAGAGCTCGTTAGTATTCTTTATTTATGTATGATTAGCTCTCTGGTCCATATTGTTTTTCGTCTCTGAGAGTTATTTATAATAAGTTGATTGGTGTTGGAGACGAGTAAAACGTGTCATGACTATAGTGATGCAAAAGGAAGCTTGTCTAGACTATGGCATAGAATTTGGCATGTCATGTTGGATATTATTCTTGTCATATGCTTGGTATTTATTGTTGTAGCATGACTTGTCTCAAATAGCTGAGAGTGCTTAATGTGTCATTGAAAGAATCATGTTTTGTTTCCACCATACAAAGCATAATATTGTGGTATTCTCCTTGATACTTTATGTTGACTTGGCACATGCTTATACCATGTTATGACTACAACCAGTCACCTTAAGCCTCTATGATCATTTAGTTTTTGACTTGCAATATCAATTTATGCTTTGATTAATAATGTTTTGTCGCTATGCATGATTATGACCATTATTGCTCTCTTAGTTGGTCGTTCCCAGTCTTTTACTAGCCTTCACCTGTAATGAGTATGAGATCTACTGATGCATCCAACCACCAAAAACCAAAGTTTACAATTGTGTACACCATACCTACCTATATGTGGTATTTCACCGCCACTCCAAAGTGAATTGCTTGTGTGCTACCTTTAAACCTTCAAACATTACTACATGTTTTGTATTTTCCTCTTAGATCATGAGTAAGTATTGAATGCTTTATTGTCTTTTCATGACTTCATTCTGTGACTAGCATGCATAATAATATTGCAAAAAGAGCAAGGCAACCGGGTGCCCATCCCAAATAAAATATAAAATAAACAAATAAACAAATAATGCTCCGTACTTTATGTACTGGAGAGATCCTAAATAATGGTGTGCAATGGAGAACTACATGGGAGCCGCTCTTGAGGTCACTATATGAAAGGATGATAGATTGTTTGATGCCATTCATTGACATAGACATGCATACCTCTCAAAATATATATGTTCAACACTCCTAGTGCATTTCAAATAAAAAGCTCTAGCACATGAGTAATTTTGCTTCCCTCTACGCAGGTGATACGCGTAAAGCACACGTCCGTTGGGAACCCCAAGTGGAAGGTATGATGCGTATAGAAGCAAGTTTCCCTCAGTAAGAAACCAAGGTTTATCGAACCAGTAGGAGCCAAGAAGCACGTTGAAGGTTGATGGCGGCGGAGTGTAGTGCGGCGCAACACCTGGGATTCCGGCGCCAACGTGGAACCTGCACAACACAATCACAGTACTTTGCCCCAATGTAACAGTGAGGTTGTCAATCTCACCGGTTTGCTGTAACAAAGGATTAGATGTATAGTGTGGATGATGATGATTGTTTGCAAAGAACAGTAAAGAACAATTGCAGCAGAGCCTAAAAAGTCCACTTTCAGGTTATCATCCGAACCCCTTCCGGTATTAAGTTGTAAACAACAGACAATTGCATTAAGTATGGTGCGTAATGTAATCAACACAAATATCCTTAGACAAAGCATCGATGTTTTATCCCTAGTGGCAACAGCACATCCACAACCTTAGAACTTTCTGTCACTGTCCCAGATTTAATGGAGGCATGAACCCACTATCGAGCATAAATACTCCCTCTTGGAGTCACAAGTATCAACTTTGCCAGAGCCTCTACTAGCAACGGAGAGCATGCAAGAACATAAATAACATATATGATAGATTGATAATCAACTTGACATAGTATTCAATATTCATCGGATCCCAACAAACACAACATGTAGCATTACAAATAGATGATCTTGATCATGATAGGCAGCTCACAAGATCTAACATGATAGCACAATGAGGAGAAGACAACCATCTAGCTACTGCTATGGACCCATAGTCCAAGGGTGGACTACTCACACATCGATCTGGAGGCGATCATGGTGATGAAGAGACCTTCGGGAGATGATTCCCCTCTCCGGCAGGGTGCCGGAGGCGATCTCCTGAATCCCCCAAGATGGGATTGGCGACGGCGGCGTCTCTGGAAGGTTTTCCGTATCGTGGCTCTCGGTACTGGGGGTTTCACGACGAAGGCTTTAAGTAGGTGGAAGGGCAGGTCAAGGGGCGTCACGGGGGCCCCACACAACAGGGCCGCGCGGCCAGGGCCCAGGCCGCGCCACCCTGGCGTGTCGTCGCCTCGTGGCCCCACTTCGTGATCCTTTCGGTCTTCTGGAAGCTTCGTGTGAAAATAGGACCCTGGGCGTTGATTTCGTCCAATTCCGAGAATATTTCCTTTGTAGGATTTCTGAACCCAAAAATAGCAGAAAACAGCAACTGGCTCTTCGGCATCTCGTCAATAGGTTAGTGCCGGAAAATGCATAATAATGACATATAATGTGTATAAAACATGTGAGTATCATCATAAAAGTAGCATGGAACATAAGAAATTATAGATACGTTTGGGACGTATCAAGCATCCCCAAGCTTAGTTCCTACTCGCCCTCGAGTAGGTAAACGATAACAAAGATAATTTCTGAAGTGACATGCTATCATAATCTTGATCATACTATTGTAAAGCATATGAGATGAATGCAGCGATTCGAAGCAATGATGAAGATAATGAGTAAACAAATGAATCATATAGCAAAGACTTTTCATGAATAATACTTTCAAGACAAGCATCAATAAGACTTGCATAAGAGTTACTCATAAAGCAATAAATTCAAAGTAAAGGCATTGAAGCAACACAAAGGAAGATATAAGTTTCAGCGGTTGCTTTCAACTTCAACATGTTTATCTCATGGATAATTGTCAACACAAAGTAATATAACAAGTGCAATAGGTAAACATGTAAGAATCAATGCACGGTTGACACAAGTGTTTGCTTCTGAGATAGAAAGAAGTAGGTAAACTGACTCAACAATAAAGTAGAAGATAGGCCCTTCGCAGAGGGAAGCAAGGATTACTATATTTGTGCTAGAGCTTTTCATTTTGAAAACAAGAAACAATTTTGTCAACGGTAGTAATAAAGCATATGTGTTATGTATAAGATATCTTATAAGTTGCAAGCCTCATGCATAGTATACTAATAGTGCTCGCACCTTGTCCTAATTAGCTTGGATTAACACGGATTATCATTGCATAGCATATGTTTCAACCAAGTGTCACAAAGGGGTACCTCTATGCCGCCTGTACAAAGGTCTAAGGAGAAAGCTCGCATTGGATTTCTCGCTTTTGATTATTCTCAACTTAGACATCCATACCGGGACAACATAGACAACAGATAATGGACTCCTCTTTAATGCATAAGCATTCAACAACAGTTAATTTTCTCATAAGAGATTGAGGTTTTGTGTCCAAACTGAAACTTCCACCATGAATCATGGCTTTAGTTAGCGGCCCAATGTTCTTCTCTAACAGTATGCATACTCAAACCATTTGATCATGAAAATCTCCCTTACTTCAGACAAGACGAACATGCATAGAAACTCACATGATATTCAACAAAGGTAAAAGTTGATGGCATCCCCAGAAACATGGTTACCGCTCAACAAGAAACTTATTAAGAGATAAGACACATAAGTACATATTCTTCACCATAATAGTTTTTTAGGCTATTTGTCCCATGAGCTATATATTGCAAAGGAAAAGAATAGAAATTTAAAGGTAGCACTCAAGTAATATACTTTGGAATGGCGGAGAAATACCATGTGGTAGGTAGGTATGGTGGACACAAATGGCATAGTATTTGGCTCAAGGATTTGGATGCATGAGAAGAATTCCTCTCAATACAAGGCTAGGCTAGCAAGGTTGTTTGAAGCAAACTCAAGTATAAAAGGTGCAGCAAAGCTCACATATGAACATATTATAACTATTATAAGACTTTACATTGTCTCCTTGTTGTTCAAACACCTTAACCAGAAAATATCTAGATTCTAGAGATCAATCATGCAAACCAAATTTTAACAAGCTCTATGTAGTTATTCATTAATGGGTGCAAGGTACATGATGGAAGAGCTTAAACATGATCTATATGAGCACAACAATTGCCAAATATCACATTATTCAAGACATTAAACCATTTACCACATGCGGCATTTTCCGTTTCCAACCATATAACAATGAATGAAATAGTCCAACTTTCGCAATGAACATTAAAGATAAAGCTAAGAACATATTTGTTCATACGAAACAGCGGAGCATGTCTCTCTCCCAAACAAAGAATGCTAGGATCCGATCTTATTCAAACAAAACGAAAATAAAAACAAAAACAAACAGACGCTCCAAGTAAAGCACATAAGATGTGACGGAATAAAAATATAGTTTCACTAGAGGAACCTGATAAGTTGCCGATGAAGAAGGGATGCCTTGGGCATCCCCAAGCTTAGACGCTTGAGTCTTCTTAAAATATGCAGGGATGAACCACGGGGGCATCCCCAAGCTTTGACTTTTCACTCTTCTTGATCATATTGTATCATCCTCCTCTCTTGACCCTTGAAAACTTCCTCCACACCAAACTCAAAACAAACTCATTAGAGGGTCAGTGCATAATTCATATATTCAGAGGTGACATAATCATTCTTAACACTTCTGGACATTACACAAAGCTATTGAAAGTTAATGGAACAAAGAAATCCATCAAACATAACAAAACAGGCAATGCGAAATAAAAGGCAGAATCTGTCAAAACAGAACAGTTCGTAAAGACGAATTTTTAAGAGGCACCAGACTTGCTCAGATGAAAATGCCCAAATTTAATGAAAGTTGCGTACATATCTGAGGATTACGTACGTAAATTGGCAGATTTTTCTGAGTTACCTACAGAGAACCATACCCAAATTCGTGACAGCAAGAAATCTGTTTCTGCGCAGTAATCCAAATCTAGTATTGACTTTACTATCAAAGACTTTACTTGGCACAACAATGCAATAAAATAAAGATAAGGAGAGGTTGCTACAGTAATAACAACTTTCAAGACTCAAATATGAAACAAAAGTGCTGTAGTAAAATAATGGGTTGTCTCCCATAAGCGCTTTTCTTTAACGCCTTTCAGCTAGGCGCAGAAAGTGTGTATTAAGTAACATCAAGAGACAAAGCATCAACAGAATAGTTTTTTTTAATAATAGAATCATAAGGTAACTTCATTCTCTTTCTAGGGAAGTGTTCCATACCTTTCTTGAGAGGAAATTGATATTTAATATTACCTTCCTTCATATGAATGGTGGCACCAACAGTTCGAAGAAAAGGTCTTCCCAATATAATGGGACAAGATGCATTGCATTCAATATCCAAGACAACAAAATCAACGGGGACAAGGTTATTGTTAACCATAATACGAACATTATCAATCCTCCCCAAAGGTTTCTTTATAGCATTATCAGCAAGATTATCATCCAAATAACAATTTTTCAATGGTGGCAAGTCAAGCATATCATAGAGTTTCTTAGGCATAACAGAAATACTTGCACCAAGATCACATAAAGCATTACAATCAAAATCATTGACCCTCATCTTAATGATGGGCTCCCAACCATCTTCTAACTTCCTAGGAATAGAAGTTTCAAGTTTTAGTTTCTCTTCTCTAGCTTTTATGAGAGCATTTGTAATATGTTTTGTAAAGGCCTAATTTATAGCACTGGCATTGGGACTTTTAGCAAGTTTTTGTAAGAACTTTATAACTTCAGAGATGTGACAATCATCAAAGTTTAAATCATTATGACCTACAGCAATGGAACCATTGTCCCCAACATTTTGAAAAACTTCAGCAGTTTTATCAGTTTCAGCAGTTTTAGCAGTTTCAGGTAATTTTGCACGCTTTGCACTAGGAGTAGAAACATTGCCAACACCAATTATTTTACCATTAATAGTAGGAGGTGTAGCAACATGTGAAGCATTATCATTACTAGTGGTGGTAATAGTCCAAACTTTAGCTACATTATTCTTTTTAGCAAGTTTTTCATTTTCTTCTCTTTCCCACCTAGCATGCAATTCAGCCATCAATCTTATATTCTCATTAATTCTAACTTAGATGGCATTTGCTGTAGTAACAATTTTATTTTCATTATCCTTATTAGGCATAACTTTCAATTTTAAAAGATCAACATCAGAGGCAAGTCTATCAACCTTAGAGGCAAGAATATCAATTTTATCAAGCTTTTCTTCAACAGATTTGTTAAAAGCAGTTTGTGTACTAATAAATTCTTTAAGCATGGCTTCAAGACCAGGGGGTACACTCCTATTATTGTTGTAATAATTCCCATAAGAATTACCGTAACTATTACCATTAGCAGAAGGATATGGCCTATAGTTGTTACCAGAATTATTCCTATAAGCATTGTTGTTGAAATTATTATTTTTAATGAAATTCACATCAACATGTTCTTCTTGGGCAACCAATGAAGCTAAAGGAACATTATTAGGATCAACATTAGATCTACCATTCACAAGCATAGACATAATAGCATCAATCTTATCACTCAAGGAGGAGGTTTCTTCAACAGCATTTACCTTCTTACCTTGTGGAGCTCTTTCCGTGTGCCATTCAGAGTAATTTATCATCATATTATCAAGAAGCTTTGTTGCCGCCCCCAAAGTGATGGACATAAAGGTACCTCCAGCAGCTGAATCCAATAGGTTCCGCGAAGAGAAATTCAGTCCTGCATAAAAGGTTTGGATGATCATCCAAGTAGTTAGTCCATGGGTAGGGCAATTCTTCACCAAAGATTTCATTCTCTCCCATGCTTGAGCAACATGTTCAATATCTAATTGCTTGAAATTCATTATGCTACTTCTCAAAGATATAATTTTAGCGGGAGGATAATATCTACCAATAAAAGCATCCTTACATTTAGTCCATGAATCAATACTATTTCAAGGCAGAGATAGCAACCAATTTTTAGCTCTTCCTCTTAAGGAGAAAGGAAACAATTTCAATTTTATAATGTCACCATCTACATCCTTATAATTTTGCATTTCACATAGTTCAACAAAATTATTAAGATGGGCAGCAGCATCATCAAAACTAACACCAGAAAATTGCTCTCTCATAACAAGATTCAGTAAAGCAGGTTTAATTTCAAAGAATTCTGCTGTAGTAGCAGGTGGAGCAATAGGTGTGCATAAGAAATCATTATTATTTGTGCTAGTGAAGTCACACAACTTAGTGTTTTCAGGAGTATTCATTTTAACAGTAGTAAATAAAGCAAACTAGATAAAGTAAATGCAAGTAACTAATTTTTTTTGTGTTTTCGATGTAGAGAGCAATACAGTAAATAAAGTAAAGCTAGCAACTAATTTTTTTTGTGTTTTCTTTTAGTGCAGCATACAAAGTAGTAAATAAAATAAAATAAAGCAAGACAAAAACAAAGTAAAGAGATTGGAAGTGGGAGACTCCCCTTGCAGCGTGTCTTGATCTCCCCGGCAACGGCGCCAGAAATTTAGCTTGATACGCGTAAAACACATGTCCGGTGGGAACCCCAAGTGGAAGGTATGATGTGTATAGAAGCAAGTTTCCCTCAGTAAGAAACCAAGGTTTATCGAACCAGTAGGAGCCAAGAAGCACGTTGAAGGTTGATGGCGGCGGAGTGTAGTGCGGCGCAACACCAGGGATTCCGGCGCCAACGTGGAACCTGCACAACACAATCACAGTACTTTGCCCCAACGTAACAGTGAGGTTGTCAATCTCACCGGCTTGCTGTAACAAAGGATTAGATGTATAGTGTGGATGATGATGATTGTTTGCAAAGAACAGTAAAGAATAATTGCACCAGATTGTATTTTAGATGTAAAGAATAGGACCGGGGTCCACAGATCACTAGTGGTGTCTCTCCCATAAGATAAACAGATGTTGGGTGAACAGATTATAGTTGGGCAATTGACAAATAAAGAAGGCATAACAATGCACATACATATATCATGATGAGTACTATGAGATTTAATCAGGGCATTACGACAAAGTACATAGACCGCTATCCAACATGCATCTATGCCTAAAAAGTCCACCTTCAGGTTATCATCCGAACCCCCTCCAGTATTAAGTTGCAAACAACAGACAATTGCATTAAGTATGGTGCGTAATGTAATCAACACAAATATCCTTAGACAAAGCATCGATGTTTTATCCCTAGTGGCAACAACACATCCACAACCTTAGAACTTTCTCACATCGTCCTGCATTTAATGGAGGCATGAACCCACTATCGAGCATAAATACTCCCTCTTGGAGTCACAAGTATCAACTTGTCCAGAGCCTCTACTAGCAACGGAGAGCATGCAAGAACATAAATAACATATATGATAGATTGATAATCAACTTGACATAGTATTCAATATTCATGGGATCCCAACAAACACAACATGTAGCATTACAAATAGATGATCTTGATCATGATAGGCAGCTCACAAGATCTAACATGATAGCACAATGAGGAGAAGACAACCATCTAGCTACTGCTATGGACCCATAGTCCAGGGGTGGACTACTCACACATCAATCCGGAGGCGATCATGGCGATGAAGAGACCTCCGGGAGATGATTCCCCTCTCCGGTAGGGTGCCGGAGGCGATCTCCTGAATCCCCCGAGATGGGATTGGCGGCGGCGGTATCTCTGGAAGGTTTTCCGTATCGTGGCTCTCGGTACTGGGGGTTTCACGATGAAGGCTTTAAGTAGGCAGAAGGGCAGGTCAAGGGGCGTCACGGGGGGCCCACACAACAGGGCTGCGTGGCCAGGGCCCAGGCCGCGCCGCCCTGGCGTGTCGTCGCCTCGTGGCCCCACTTCGTGATCCTTTCGGTCTTCTGGAAGCTTCGTGTGAAAATAGGACCCTGGGCGTTGATTTCGTCCAATTTCGAGAATATTTGCTTTGTAGGATTTCTGAAACCAAAAACAGCAGAAAACAGCAACTGGCTCTTCGGCATCTCGTCAATAGGTTAGTGCTGGAAAATGCATAATAATGACATATAATGTGTATAAAACATGTGAGTATCATCATAAAAGTAGCATGGAACATAAGAAATTATAGATACGTTTGGGACGTATCAGCAGGGCATTTATTTTATTTTTATGTTAAGTCTTCATCTTCTTGCTTTATGCACCAATTAAGAGAGCATAGTTGTCATTCTTAGTGCAATATGCATAGTCCCAAAATTATTATTGATTGATTCATGATTATGTTATTGCTTGTTCTTAAATTACTTGTATCTAGTCACCCTTTCAACATTAAAGGTGTCCTGGCATTTATGTTTTGCTACTCCATAAAGGACATGTTGAATACCAGTTTGTTATGTTTTATCTATGCTCATAAACAAACAGTTGCTTTCAATGCACTATTATTCATGATCCTTTGTTTGAGTTACTTCTCATGATATAACATAGTTGCTAAGTTCTAATGCTAGAATTATATCTATCATGTCTATGTTTAGAGTACTTTGATCCCAACTTACAATGCTTTACAATGCTTGATCAAGATTGTGTTGGCTTCATGTCGCCTCAAAAATTATTTTGTTATCACTAACCTACTCGAGGACGAGCATGAGTTAAGCTTGGGGATGTTGATACGTTGCAAACGTATCTATAATTTTTGATGATCCATGCTTGTTTTACACCAATTGCTATATGTTTTGTTTACACTTCATGGAACTTTTATGCATTTTCCGGAACTAAACTATTGACAAGATGCCACAGTGCTAGTTCCCTGTTTTCTGCTGTTTTGTATTTCAGAAAAGTTGTAGAGGAAATCTTCTCGGAATTGGACGAAACAAAAGCCAAAGTTCCTATTTTCCCCAAAGCGAAGACGGAGTCCAGAGAAGAGATGCAGGAGGGCCACCAGGTGGCCAGACCATGCCTAGGCGCGTCCTGGCCCTGGCCCGAGCCTAGGGGTGGTTTGCGGCCACCAAGCCTCCACCGACCTCGCCCTTTCACCTATATAAAGCTCTTGGCGCAAAAACCCTAAATATACAAACCTCCGCCCACGAAAAGTTCCGTAGCTCCGCCGCCATCGCAGACAAGATCCAGGGGACATAAGTCTCTGTTCCGGCACCCTATCGGGACGGGGAATTGCCCCCGGAGCCATCTCCATCGACTCCACCGCCATCTCCATCGTTGTTGCTGACTTCCACGATGAGGAGTGAGTAGTTCTCCCCCGCGGCTGAGGGCTCTACCGGTAGCTATGTGGTCTATCTCTCTCTCCCATGGTGTGATCTTTATGTGACCATGAGCTTTGTAATCTAGATGTCGTTATGATATTCAAGTGAACTTTACTTATGTGATTGATACGTCTCTGACGTATCGATAATTTCTTATGTTCCATGCCACATTATTGATGATATCTACATGTTTTATGCATACTTTATGTCATATTTATGCGTTTTCCGGAACTAACCTATTGACGAGATGCCGAAGGGCCAGTTGCTGTTTTCTGCTGTTTTTGGTTCCAGAAATCCTAGTAAGGAAATATTCTCGGAATCGGACGAAATCAACGCCCAGGGTCCTATTTTCCACGAAGCTTCTAGAAGTCCGAAGAGGAAACGAAGTGGGGCCACGAGGTGGGGATACAGTAGGATGGCGCGGCCCAAGCCCTGGCCGCACCGGCCTAGTGTGTGGTCCCACCAGGACTCCACCGACCTTGCCTTTCCGCCTACTTAAAGCCTCCGTCGCGAAAACCCTATACGGAAAAGCCACGGTACGAGAAACCTTCCAGAGCCGCCGCCATCGCGAAGCCAAGATCTGGGGGACAGGAGTCTCTGTTCCGGCACGCCACCGGGACGGGGAAGTGCCCCCGGAAGGCTTCTCCATCGACACCAGCGCCATCTTCATCAACGCTGCTGTCTCCCATGAGGAGGGAGTAGTTCTCCATCGAGGCTCGGGGCTGTACCGGTAGCTATGTGGTTCATCTCTCTCCTATGTACTTCAATACAATAATCTCATGAGCTGCCTTACATGATTGAGATTCATATGATGATGCTTGTAATCTAGATGTCATTATGCTAGTCAAGTGGATTTTACTTATGTGATCTCCGGAGACTCCTTGTCCCACGTGTGTAAAGGTGACAGTGTGTGCACCGTGTGCGTCTCTTAGGCTATATTTCACAGAATACTTATTCGCTGTTATGAATGGCATAGTGAAGTGCTTATTTATATCTCTTTATGATTGCAATGTGTTTTGTATCACAATTTATCTGTGTGCTACTCTAGTGATGTTATTAAAGTAGTTTATTCCTCCTACACGGTGTAATGGTGACAGTGTGTGCATCGTGTAGTACTTGGCGTAGGCTATGATTGTGATCTCTTGTAGATTATGAAGTTAACTATTGCTATGATAGTATTGATGTGATCTATTCCTCCTTTCGTAGTGTGAAGGTGACAGTGTGCATGCTATGTTAGTACTTGGTTTGGTTATGTTGATCTGTTATGCACTCTAAGGTTATTTAAATATGAACATTGAATATTGTGGATCTTAGTAACTCCGGCATTGAGGGTTCGTGTAATCCTACACAGTTAGTGGTGTTCATCATCCAACAAGAGGGTGTAGAGTCTAGCATCTATCTATTTATTCTGTTATGTGATCAATGTTGAGAGTGTCCACTGGTGAAAGTATGATCCCTAGGCCTTGTTCCTAAATACTGCTATCGCTGCTTGTTTACTGTTTTACTGCATCTTTACTTCCTGCAATATTACTACCATCATCTGCACGCCAGCAAACACTTTTCTGGCGCCGTTACTACTGCTCATATTCATTCATACCACTTGTATTTCACTATCTCTTCGCCGAACTAGTGCACCTATTAGGTGTGTTGGGGACACAAGAGACTTCTTGCTTTGTGGTTGCAAGGTTGCATGAGAGGGATATCTTTGACCTCTTCCTCCCTGAGTTCGATAAACCTTGGGTGATCCACTTAAGGGAAACTTGCTGCTGTTCTACAAACCTCTGCTCTTGGAGGCCCAACACTGTCTACAAGAATAGAAACACCCGTAGACATCAAGCTATTTTCTGGCGCCGTTGCCGGGGAGGAAAGGTAAACAGCACTCACACTCCGGACCCCGGCAACTAAGCACTTTTCTGGCGCCGTTGCCGGGGAGGAAAGGTAAAAGGCACTCATACTCCGGTCCCAGGTAAAGTACTTTTCTGTTGCCATTGTGTGTGTGCTCGAAGCTATTTCCTTTAGATCCTGCAATTGCATCTTTTTGTTTCTTGTTTACACTAGTTAGGCATAATGGACAACAATGAGCTTCTTATTCTATTTCCTGATTTAAGACATGGATGGTTTGATGCGAAAATTAAAAAACCTATGGAACATATTAGTATGAACGCTTTGAACACCATTGTTGCTAATGATATGGAAAATTCTAAGCTTGGGGAAGCTGGCTTTGATGAGCATGATATTTTTAGTCCCCCAAGCATTGAGGAGAAAATTTACTTTGATGATACTTTGCCTCCTATTTATGATGATTATAATGATATTGGTCTTTTGGTGCCGCCTACTATGGAGAGTAATTTTTATGACGATTATACTATGCCTCCTACACTTGATGAGAATAATAATGATAGCTACTTTGTTGAATTTGCTCCCACTACAACTAATAAAATTGATTATTCCTATGTGGAGAGTAATAATTTTATGCATGAGACTCATGATAAGAATGCTTTATGTGATAGTTATATTGTTGAGTTTGCTCATGTTGCTACTGAAAGTTATTATGAGAGAGGAAAATATGGTTGTAGAAATTTTCATGTTACTAAAACACCTCTCTATGTGCTGAAATTTTTGAAGCTACACTTGTTCTATCTTCCTATGCTTGTTACTTTTTTCTTCATGAACTTGTTTATTTACAAAACACCTATGCATAGGAAGCATGTTAGACTTAAATTTGTTTTGAATTTGCCTCTTGATGCTCTCTTTTGCTTCAACTACTATTTCTTGCGAGTGCATCATTAAAACCGCTGAGCCCATCTTAATGGCTATAAAGAAAAGAACTTCTTGGGAGATAACCCATGTGTTTATTTTGTTACAGTACTTTTATTTTGTATTTGTGTCTTGGAAGTTGTTACTACTGTAGCAACCTCTCCTTATCTTAATTTTGTTGCATTGTTGTGCCAAGTAAAGTCTTTGATAGTAAAGTCAATACTAGATTTGGATTACTGCGCAGAAACAGATTTCTTGCTGTCACGAATTTCGACCTGCCTCTCTGTAGGTAGCTCAGAAAAATCTGCCAATTTACGTGTGTGATCCTCAGATATGTACGCAACTTTCATTAAATTTGGGCATTTTCATCTGAGCAAGTCTGGTGCCATTTAAAATTCGTCTTTACGGACTGTTCTGTTTTGACAGATTCTGCCTTTTATTTCGCATTGCCTCTTTTGCTGTGTTGGATGGATTTCCTTGTTCCATTAACGTCCAGTAGCTTTGTGCAATGTCCAGAAGTGTTAAGAATGATTGTGTCACCTCTGAACATGTGAATTTTTGATTATGCACTAATCCTCTAATGAGTTTGTTTCGAGTTTGGTGTGGAGGAAGTTTTCAAGGGTCAAGAGAGGAGGATGATATACTACGATCAAGGAGAGTGAAAGCTCTAAGCTTGGGGATGCCCCGGTGGTTCATCCCTGCATATTTCAAGAAGACTCAAGCATCTAAGCTTGGGGATGCCCAAGGCATCCCCTTCTTCATCGACAAATTTATCAGGTTCCTCCCTTAAAACTATATTTTTATTCGGTCACATCTTATGTACTTTACTTGGAGCGTTTGTGTGCTTTTATTTTCATTTTGTTATTTTCATTCTCTGAATAAATACATGCTTATGTGGGAGAGAGACACGCTCCGCTGGTTCATATGAACACATGTGTTCTTAGCTTTTAATGTTCATGGCGAAGGTTGAAACTGCTTCGTTAATTGTTATATGGTTGGAAACGGGAAATGCTACATGTAGTAATTGATAAAATGTCTTGGATAATTTGATACTTGGCAATTGTTGTGCTCATGTTTAAGCTCTTGCATCATATACTTTGCACCTATTAATGAAGAAATACATAGAGCTTGCTAAAATTTGGTTTGCATAATTGGTCTCTCTAAGGTCTAGATAATTTCTAGTAAAGAGTTTGAACAACAAGGAAGACGGTGTAGAGTCTTATAATGTTTACAATATGTCTTTTATGTGAGTTTTGCTGCACCGGTTCATCCTTGTGTTTGTTTCAAATAAACCTTGCTAGCCTAAACCTTGTATCGAGAGGGAATACTTCTCATGCATCCAAAATCCTTGAGCCAACCACTATGCCATTTGTGTCCACCATACCTACCTACTACATGGTATTTCTCCGCCATTCCAAAGTAAATTGCTTGAGTGCTACCTTTAAATAATTAAAAATTTATCACCTCTGATTTGTGTCAATGTTTTATAGCTCATGAGGAAGTATGTGGTGTTTATCTTTCATTCTTGTTGGGCAACTTTCACCAATGGACTAGTGGCTTCATCCGCTTATCCAATAATTTTGCAAAAAGAGCTGGCGCGGGGTTCCCAGCCCCCAATTAATCAACCTTCATTAATAATTCTCTTCACATGTTTTGCTCTGATTCATCAGTAAGCAACTTAATTTTGCAAATAGACACTCCTTCATGGTATGTGAATGTTGGAAGGCACCCGAGGATTCGGTTAGCCATGGCTTGTGTAAGCAAAAGGTTGGGAGGAGTGTCATCCATAAATAAAACTAAAATACATGTGTAAACAAAAGAGAAGAGGGATGATCTACCTTGCTGGTAGAGATAACGTCCTTCATGGGAGCCGCTCTTTGAAGGTTTGTCTGGCAAGGGGGTTAGAGTGCCCACTACCATTCGTTGACAACAACAAACACCTCTCAAAATTTTACTTTTATGCTCTCTTTATGTTTTCAAAACCAAAGCTCTAGCACAAATATAGTAATCAATGCTTCCCTCTGCGAAGGGCCTTTCTTTTACTTTTATGTTGAGTCAGTTCACCTATTTCTCTCCATCTCAAGAAGCAAACACTTGTGTGAACTGTGCATTGATTCCTACATACTTGCATATTGCACTTGTTATATTACTTTGCATTGACAACTATCCATGAGATATACATCTTATAAGTTGAAAGCAACCGTTGAAACTTAATCTTCCTTTGTGTTGCTTCAATACCTTTACTTTGTTTTATTGCTTTATGAGTTAACTCTTATGCAAGACTTATTGATGCTTGTCTTGAAAGTACTATTCATGAAAAGTCTTTGCTTTATGATTCATTTGTTTACTCATGTCATTACCATTGTTTTGATCGCTGCATTCATTACATATGCTTATAATAGTATGATCAAGGTTATGATGGCATGTCACTCCAGAAATTATCTTTGTTATCATTTACCTACTCGGGACGAGCAAGAACTAAGCTTGGGGATGCTGATACGTCTCTGACGTCGATAATTTCTTATGTTCCATGCCACATTATTGATGATATCTACATGTTTTATGTATACTTTATGTCATATTTATGCGTTTTCCGGAACTAACCTATTGACGAGATGCCGAAGGGCCAGTTGCTGTTTTCTGCTGTTTTGGTTCCAGAAATCCTAGTAAGGAAATATTCTCGGAATTGGACGAAATCAACGCCCAGGGTCCTATTTTTCCACGAAGCTACCAGAAGTCCGAAGAGGAAACGAAGTGGGGCCACGAGGTGGGGACACAGTAGGGCGGCGCGGCCCAAGCCCTAGCCGCGCCGGCCTAGTGTGTGGTCCCACCAGGACTCCACCGACCTTGCCTTTCCGCCTACTAAAAGCCTCCGTCGCGAAAACCCTATACGGAAAAGCCACGGTACGAGAAACCTTCCAGAGCCGCCGCCATCGCGAAGCCAAGATCTGGGGGACAGGAGTCTCTGTTCCGGCACGCCGCCGGGACGGGGAAGTGCCCCCGGAAGGCTTCTCCATCGACACCACCGCCATCTTCATCAACGCTGTTGTCTCCCATGAGGAGGGAGTAGTTCTCCATCGAGGCTCGGGGCTGTACCGGTAGCTATGTGGTTCATCTCTCTCCTATGTACTTCAATACAATAATCTCATGAGCTGCCTTACATGATTGAGATTCATATGATGATGCTTGTAATCTAGATGTCATTATGCTAGTCAAGTGGATTTTACTTATGTGATCTCCGGAGACTCCTTGTCCCACGTGTGTAAAGGTGACAGTGTGTGCACCGTGTGGGTCTCTTAGGCTATATTTCACAGAATACTTATTCGCTGTTATGAATGGCATAGTGAAGTGCTTATTTATATCTCTTTATGATTGCAATGTGTTTTGTATCACAATTTATCTGTGTGCTACTCTAGTGATGTTATTAAAGTAGTTTATTCCTCCTGCACGGTGTAATGGTGACAGTGTGTGCATCATGTAGTACTTGGCGTAGGCTATGATTGTGATCTCTTGTAGATTATGAAGTTAACTATTGCTATGA
This sequence comes from Lolium perenne, assembly GCF_019359855.2. Lineage (NCBI taxonomy): Eukaryota > Viridiplantae > Streptophyta > Magnoliopsida > Poales > Poaceae > Lolium > Lolium perenne. The sequence continues at coordinate 80,049,976 of NC_067245.2, read as the reverse complement.
TAGTATTGATGTGATCTATTCCTCCTTTCATAGTGTGAAGGTGACAGTTGATGTCTACGGGTGCTTCTATTCTTGTAGACAGTGTTGGGCCTCCAAGAGCAGAGGTTTGTAGAACAGCAGCAAGTTTCCCTTAAGTGGATCACCCAAGGTTTATCGAACTCAGGGAGGAAGAGGTCAAAGATATCCCTCTCATGCAACCCTGCAACCACAAAGCAAGAAGTCTCTTGTGTCCCCAACACACCTAATAGGTGCACTAGTTCGGCGAAGAGATAGTGAAATACAAGTGGTATGAATGAATATGAGCAGTAGTAACGGCGCCAGAAAAGTGCTTGCTGGCGTGCAGTTGATGGTAGTAATATTGCAGGAAGTAAAGATGCAGTAAAACAGTAAACAAGCAGCGATAGCAGTATTTAGGAACAAGGCCTAGGGATCATACTTTCACTAGTGGACACTCTGAACATTGATCACATAACAGAATAAATAAATAGATGCTAGACTCTACACCCTCTTGTTGGATGATGAACACCACTAACTGTGTAGGATTACACGAACCCTCAATGCCGGAGTTAACAAGCTCCACAATATTCAATGTTCATATTTAAATAACCTTAGAGTGCATAACAGATCAACATAACCAAACCAAGTACTAACATAGAATGCACACTCTCACCTTCACACTACGAAAGGAGGAATAGATCACATCAATACTATCATAGCAATAGTTAACTTCATAATCTACAAGAGATCACAATCATAGCCTACGCCAAGTACTACATGATGCACACACTGTCACCATTACACCGTGCAGGAGAAATAAACTACTTTAATAACATCACTAGAGTAGCACACAGATAAATTGTGATACAAAACACATTGCAATCATAAAGAGATATAAATAAGCACTTCACTATGCCATTCATAACAATGAATAAGTATTACGTGAAATATAGCCTAAGAGACCCACACGGTGCACACACTGTCACCTTTACACACGTGGGACAAGGAGTCTCCGGAGATCACATAAGTAAAATCCACTTGACTAGCATAATGACATCTAGATTACAAGCATCATCATATGAATCTCAATCATGTAAGGCAGCTCATGAGATTATTGTATTGAAGCACATAGGAGAGAGATGAACCACATAGCTACCGGTACAGCCCCGAGCCTCGATGGAGAACTACTCCCTGCTCATGGGAGACAGCAGCGTTGATGAAGATGGCGGTGGTGTCGATGGAGAAGCCTTCCGGGGGCACTTCCCCATCCCGGCGGCGTGCCGGAACAGAGACTCCTGTCCCCCAGATCTTGGCTTCGCGATGGCGGCGGCTCTGGAAGGTTTTCTCTGGTTTCGTCGAACGTGATAGGGTTTTCGCGACGGAGACTTTAAGTAGGCGGAAGGGCAAGGTCGGTGGAGTCCTGGTGGGGCCACACACTAGGCCGGCGCGGCCAGGGCTTGGGCCGCGCCGCCCTACTGTGTCCCCACCTCGTGGCCCCACTTCGTTTCCCCTTCGGACTTCTGGAAGCTTCGTGGAAAAATAGGACCCTGGGCGTTGATTTCGTCCGATTCCGAGAATATTTCCTTACTAGGATTTCTGAAACCAAAAACAGCAGAAAACAGCAGCTGGCCCTTCGGCATCTCGTCAATATGTTAGTTCCGGAAAACGCATAATAATGACATAAAGTATGCATAAAACATGTAGATATCATCAATAATGTGGCATGGAACATAAGAAATTATCGATACGTCGGAGACGTATCAGCATCCCCAAGCTTAGTTCCTGCTCGTCCCGAGCAGGTAAACGATAACAAAGATAATTTCTGGAGTAACATGCCATCATAACCTTGATCATACTATTGTAAGCATATGTAATGAATGCAGCGATCAAAACAATGGTAATGACATGAGTAAACAAATGAATCATAAAGCAAAGACTTTTCATGAATAGTACTTTCAAGACAAGCATCAATAAGTCTTGCATAAGAGTTAACTCATAAAGCAATAAATCAAAGTAAAGGTATTGAAGCAACACAAAGGAAGATTGAGTTTCAGCGGTTGCTTTCAACTTATAACATGTATATCTCATGGATATTGTCAATATAAAGTAATATAACAAGTGCAATATGCAAGTATGTAGGAATCAATGCACAGTTCACACAAGTTTTTGCTTCTTGAGGTGGAGAGAGATAGGTGAACTGACTCAACATAAAAGTAAAAGAAAGGCCCTTCGCAGAGGGAAGCATTGATTGCTATATTTGTGCTAGAGCTTTGGTTTTGAAAACATAAAGAGAGCATAAAAGTAAAATTTTGAGAGGTGTTTGTTGTTGTCAACGAATGGTAGTGGGCACTCTAACCCCCTTGCCAGACAAACCTTCAAAGAGCGGCTCCCATGAAGGACGTTATCTCTACCAGCAAGGTAGATCATCCATCTTCTCTTTTGTTTACACATGTATTTTAGTTTTATTTATGGATGACACTCCTCCCAACCTTTTGCTTACACAAGCCATGGCTAACCGAATCCTCGGGTGCCTTCCAACATTCACATACCATGAAGGAGTGTCTATTTGCAAAATTAAGTTGCTTACTGATGAATCGGAGCAAAACATGTGAAGAGAATTATTAATGCAAGTTAATTAATTGGGGGCTGGGAACCCCGCGCCAGCTCTTTTTGCAAAATTATTGGATAAGCGGATGAAGCCACTAGTCCATTGGTGAAAGTTGCCCAACAAGAATGAAAGATAAATACCACATACTTCCTCATGAGCTATAAAACATTGACACAAATCAGAGGTGATAAATTTTGAATTATTTAAAGGTAGCACTCAAGCAATTTACTTTGGAATGGCGGAGAAATACCATGTAGTAGGTAGGTATGGTGGACACAAATGGCATAGTGGTTGGCTCAAGGATTTTGGATGCATGAGAAGTATTCCCTCTCGATACAAGGTTTAGGCTAGCAAGGTTATTTGAAACAAACACAAGGATGAACCGGTGCAGCAAAACTTACATAAAAGACATATTGTAAACATTATAAGACTCTACACCGTCTTCCTTGTTGTTCAAAACTCAATACTAGAAATTATCTAGACTTTAGAGAGACCAATTATGCAAACCAAATTTTAGCAAGCTCTATGTATTTCTTCATTAATAGGTGCAAAGTATATGATGCAAGAGCTTAAACATGAGCACAACAATTGCCAAGTATCAAATTATCCAAGACATTTTACCAATTACTACATGTAGCATTTTCCGTTTCCAACCATATAACAATGAACGAAGCAGTTTCAACCTTCGCCATGAACATTAAAAGCTAAGAACACATGTGTTCATACAAACCAGCGGAGCGTGTCTCTCTCCCACACAGGCATTTATTCAAACAAAAACACAAACAAAAGCACACAGACGCTCCAAGTAAAGTACATAAGATGTGACCGAATAAAAATATAGTTTCAAGAGAAGAAACCTGATAAGTTGTCGATGAAGAAGGGGATGCCCTGCGCATCCCCAAGATTAGACGCTTGAGTCTTCTCAAGATATGCAGGGATGAACCACGGGGGCATCCCCAAGCTTAGACTTTTCACTCTTCTTGATCATAGTATATCATCCTCCTCTCTTGACCCTTGAAAACTTCCTCCACACCAAACTCGAAACAAACTCATTAGAGGGTTAGTGCATAATAAAAATTCACATGTTCAGAGGTGACACAATCATTCTTAACACTTCTGGACATTGCACAAAGCTGCTGGACATTAATGGAACAAAGAAATTCATCCCACATAACAAAAGAGGCAATGCGAAATAAAAGGCAGAATCTGTCAAAACATAACAGTCCGTAAAGATGAATTTTAAAGTGGCACCAGACTTGCTCAGATGAAAATTTCCATATTGAATGAAAGTTGCGTACATATCTGAGGATCACGCACGTAAATTGGCAGATTTTTCTGAGTTACCTACAGAGAACCATGCCCAAATTCGTGACAGAAAGAAATTTGTTTCTGCGCAGTAATCCAAATCTAGTATGAACCTTACTATCAAAGACTTTACTTGGCACAACAATGCAACAAAATTAAGATAAGGAGAGGTTGCTACAGTAGTAACAACTTCCAAGACACAAATACAAAATAAAAGTACTGTAACAAAATAAACACATGGGTTATCTCCCAAGAAGTGCTTTCTTTATAGCCATTAAGATGGGCTCAGCAGTTTTAATGATGCACTCGCAAGAAATAGTAGTTGAAGCAAAAGAGAGCATCAAGAGGCAAATTCAAAACAAATTTAAGTCTAACATGTTTCCTATGCATAGGAGTTTTGTAAATAAACAAGTTCATGAAGAAAAAAGTAACAAGCATAGGAAGATAGAACAAGTGTAGCTTCAAAAATTTCAGCACATAGAGAGGTGTTTTAGTAACATGAAAATTTCTACAACCATATTTTCCTCTCTCATAATAACTTTCAGTAGCAACATGAGCAAACTCAACAATATAACTATCACATAAAGCATTCTTATCATGAGTCTCATGCATAAAATTATTACTCTCCACATAGGCATAATCAATTTTATTAGTTGTAGTGGGAGCAAATTCAACAAAGTAGCTATCATTATTATTCTCATCATCAAATATAGGAGGCATATTGTAATCATAATCAAATTTATCCTCCATAACAGGCGGTACTAAAAGACCAATATCATTATAATCATCATAAATAGGAGGCAAAGTATGATCAAAGTAAATTTTCTCCTCAATGCTTGGGGGACTAAAAATATCATGCTCATCAAAGCCAGCTTCCCCAAGCTTAGAATTTTCCATATCATTAGCAACAATGGTGTTCAAAGCGTTCATACTAATATGTTCCATAGGTTTTTTAATTTTCGCATCAAACCATCCATGTCTTAAATCAGGAAATAGAATAAGAAGCTCATTGTTGTCCATTATGCCTAACTAGTGTAAACAAGAAACAAAAAGATGCAATTGCAGGATCTAAAGGAAATAGCTTCGAGCACACACACAACGGCGCCAGAAAAGTACTTTACCTGGGACCGGAGTATGAGAGCCTTTTACCTTTCCTCCCCGGCAACGGCGCCAGAAAATAGCTTGATGTCTACGGGTGCTTCTATTCTTGTAGACAGTGTTGGGCCTCCAAGAGCAGAGGTTTGTAGAATAGCAGCAAGTTTCCCTTAAGTGGATCACCCAAGGTTTATCGAACTCGGGGAGAAAGAGGTCAAAGATATCCCTCTCATGCAACCCTGCAACCACAAAGCAAGAAGTCTCTTGTGTCCCCAACACACCTAATAGGTGCACTAGTTCGGCGAAGAGATAGTGAAATACAAGTGGTATGAATGAATATGAGCAGTAGTAACGGCGCCCGAGAAAAGTGCTTGGGCGTGCGATTGATGGTAGTAATATTGCAGGAAGTAAAGATGCAGTAAAACAGTAAACAAGCAGCGATAGCAGTATTTAAGAACAAGGCCTAGGGATCATACTTTCACTAGTGGACACTCTCAACATTGATCAAATAACAGAATAAATAAATAGATGCTAGACTCTACACCCTCTTGTTGGATGATGAACACCACTAACTGTGTAGGATTACACGAACCCTCAATCCGGAGTTAACAAGCTCCACAATATTCAATGTTCATATTTAAATAACCTTAGAGTGCATAACATATCAACATAACCAAACCAAGTACTAACATAGCATGCACACTGTCACCTTCACACTACGAAAGGAGGAATAGATCACATCAATATTATCATAGCAATAGTTAACTTCATAATCTACAAGAGATCACAATCATAGCCTACGCCAAGTACTACACGATGCACACACTGTCACCATTACACCGTGCAGGAGGAATAAACTACTTTAATAACATCACTAGAGTAGCACACAGATAAATTGTGATACAAAACACATTGCAATCATAAAGAGATATAAATAAGCACTTCACTATGCCATTCATAACATCGAATAAGTATTCTGTGAAATATAGCCTAAGAGACCCACACGGTGCACACACTGTCACCTTTACACACGTGGGACAAGGAGTCTCCGGAGATCACATAAGTAAAATCCACTTGACTAGCATAATGACATCTAGATTACAAGCATCATCATATGAATCTCAATCATGTAAGGCAGCTCATGAGATTATTGTATTGAAGCACATAGGAGAGAGATGAACCACATAGCTACCGGTACAGCCCCGAGCCTCGATGGAGAACTACTCCCTCCTCATGGGAGACAGCAGCGTTGATGAAGATGGCGGTGGTGTTGATGGAGAAGCCTTCCGGGGGCACTTCCCCGTCCCGGCGGCGTGCCGGAACAGATACTCCTGTCCCCCAGATCTTGGCTTCGCGATGGCGGCGGCTCTGGAAGGTTTTCTCTGGTTTCGTCGAACGTGATAGGGTTTTCGCGACGGAGACTTTAAGTAGGCGGAAGGGCAAGGTCGGTGGAGTCCTGGTGGGGCCACACACTAGGCCGGTGCGGCTAGGGCTTGGTCCGCGCCGCCCTACTGTGTCCCCACCTCGTGGCCCCACTGCGTTTCCCCTTCGGACTTCTGGAAGCTTCGTGGAAAAATAGGACCCTGGGCGTTGATTTCGTCCGATTTCGAGAATATTTCCTTACTAGGATTTCTGAAACCAAAAACAGCAGAAAACAGCAGCTGGCCCTTCGGCATCTCGTCAATAGGTTAGTTCCGGAAAACGCATAATAATGACATAAAGTATGCATAAAACATGTAGATATCATCAATAATGTGGCATGGAACATAAGAAATTATCGATACGTCGGAGACGTATCAACAGTGTGCATGCTATGTTAGTACTTGGTTTGGTTATGTTGATCTGTTATGCACTCTAAGGTTATTTAAATATGAACATTGAATATTGTGGAGCTTGTTAACTCCGGCATTGAGGGTTCGTGTAATCCTACACAGTTAGTGGTGTTCATCATCCAACAAGAGGGTGTAGAGTCTACCATCTATCTATTTATTCTGTTATGTGATCAATGTTGAGAGTGTCCACTAGTGAAAGTATGATCCCTAGGCCTTGTTCCTAAATACTGCTATCGCTGCTTATTTACTGTTTTACTGCATCTTTACTTCCTGCAATATTACTACCATCATCTGCATGGCAGCAAGCACTTTTCTGGCGCCGTTACTACTGCTCATATTCATTCATACCACTTGTATTTCACTATCTCTTCGCCGAACTAGTGCACCTATTAGGTGTGTTGGGGACACAAGAGACTTCTTGCTTTGTGGTTGCAGGGTTGCATGAGAGGGATATCTTTGACCTCTTCCTCCCTGAGTTCGATAAACCTTGGGTGATCCACTTAAGGGAAACTTGCTGCTGTTCTACAAACCTCTGCTCTTGGAGGCCCAACACTGTCTACAAGAATAGAAGCACCCGTAGACATCAGTGATCTCTGGAGACTTCTTGTCCCACGTGTGTAAAGGTGAGGGTGTGTCACCGTGTGGGTCTCTTAGGCTCTATTTCACAGAATACTTATTCACTGAATAATGATTTCAGTTGGATGTCTCTATGAAATTGTGGTGTGTTAGTACCTCCTATGAATGCTCAAAGTACAACATGGGGTGTTTATTAGTACTTGGGAATACATCTTTAAGGTTTGGTTTTGCAGTCCTACTCGGTGAATTAGTGTTCATTATCCAACCAGAGAGTAGTTCAGAGTAGCATAGTGAATTACTTATATTTATATTCCTTTATGATATCATTGTAGAGAGTGACCACTAGTGAAAGTATGATCCCTTGGCCTTGTTTCCAAACATCGAATCACCGTTTATTTACTGTTTTACTACATGTTTACTTGTTGCCATAATTATTTCAGATTGTTATTACCACTCATATTCATCCATATCACTTGCAATTTACTATCTCTTCGCCGAACTAGTGCACCTATACATCCGACAAGTGTATTGGGTGTGTTGGGGACACAAGAGACTTCTTGTATCGTAATTGCAGGGTTGCTTGAGAGGGATATCTTTGACCTCTACCTCCCTGAGTTTGATAAACCTTGGGTGATCCACTTAAGGGAAACTTGCTGCTGTTCTACAAACCCCTGCACTTGGAGTCCCAACACTGTCTACAAGAATAGAAGCGTGCGTAGACATCAATACGTTGCAAACGTATCTATATTTCTTGATGCTCCATGCTTGTTTTACACCAATTTATATATGATTTCCTTGCACTTCGTCGCACTTTTATACATTTCCGGCAGTAACCTATTGACAACATGCCACAGTGCCAGTTCCCTGTTTTCTGTTGTTTTGTATTTCAGAAAAGTTATACAGGAAATATTCTCAGAATTGGACCAAACAAAAGTAGAAGTAAATATTTTACCTTAACGAAGACAGAGTCCAGAGGCCGAAGTCAAATAGTATGTTGGGTGAATAAATTACAGTTGGGCAATTGACAGAATATCGACCATACATGACATGATGATTACTATGAGATTCGTTTGGGCATTACAACATAATACATAGATCATAATCCAACTGCGTCTATGACTAATAATCCACCTTCCGGTTATCGTCGAACTCCTTCCAGTATTAAGTTATAAGCAACAGATTATCGCATTAAGTAATGTGTGTAAAGTAAACAATAGAATCTCCCTAGTAGCAACAGCACATCTACAATCTTAGAAGTTACTGTCACTCTTTCAGAAAACTAGAGGCATGAACGTACTATCAAGCATAAATACCCTCTCTTGGAGTCACAAGCATCTACTTAGCCAGAGTATCTACTAGCAATGGAGAGCATGCAAGATCACAAATAACATATGACAAGAATATATAATCAATCTCAACATAGTATACAATATTCATCGGATCCCAGCAAACACAACATGTAGCATTACATAAGGACGATCTTGATCATGTAGGGCAGCTCACAAGATCTAAACATGAGGCACAAATCGGAGAAGACAACCATCTAGCTACTGCTATGGACTCATAGTCCAGGGATGAACTACTCACGCTTCACTTTGGAGGCGGGCATAGCGATGGATATGCCTCCGGCGATGATTTTCCCCCTCTGGCAGGGTGCCGAGAGGAGCTTCAGAACCCTCCCAAGCTAGGGTCTGCAATGGTGTAATAACCCAGAACATAGGAACAACGAAGGGTAGATTTAGAAATGGGATGTGCATTTCATCGCAAAACGGGGGAAATTTTCGCGCTTTATTGCAACTAAACCTAAGAGGGATCGAGGTTCTCTCTCATTTTGCACTTAGGGTTAGGCAATGTGAGTTAGGGAAATTTCGACATGATCTCTTTTGTATCTTGTTGATTTGGGGAATTGATTTCATTTGACAAGTGTTAATACATTTAACAATAAGCATTGAACAATATAAAAGGAATGCATAATTTAAACACAACTTATGAATTCAAACAACTTTGAATTTCAAAGTGAATCATAAATACAATGTATATTCCAGAATATAAACATTACATAAATCAAAAGCTCATAAACAAAAACTTGGGCTTTATTGATATCACAACACAAATTACATTGTCTTTACAAAATTCTTGATACAAGAATTGATGAATAATAAACAGAAATAAAAATGAAGATTACAATATGATTCCTAAACTAAAACCTAGACTATATGACTTGAAGTATTTCTTCATGGTCATGTCCATCTTCAAAACCTGCAAAACAAAGAATCAACACTAGCCAGAATGTTAGTGTTAGCCAAAGATTCAGTTTGGACAGTTAGCAAATAACACAAGATTCAGTTTGGACAGAACCAAGTGTCATGCACACTTGTGCTTGTCCAAAACCATGGACAGCACAAGATAAGGGCAGCAGCAGACCAAACCTGAGCACACACCAGGGGCTCAAGTTTCAGCATATGAGAGCACACAGCTCAAGTGTGCTGGGCAGTAACAGCAAGGCCATGCATCAGCTTAGTCACCAAACAAGCCAGGCTTGTGTGTCAATGGAAGGATAGAAGCAGGGTTCATATAAAAGGGGCACAAACCCTAGAAATCATAACCAGTCGACCAGATAAAGATTCACCAGGTAAGGGTGAAGCAAGAACAAGCTCAGTTCATCCAGTTCTTGAGCAAGAACAGAACCAACACACACACCCACTCAACCACCAGAAATCATGGTGACCTGAGAAGATCATCCAAGACCTGGAGGTGAAGGGCTGTGACACAAACCCAAGTCTGCATCAACAAAACATTACTTTCTAGGAGCTGGAACAAGGTATACCTAGTTCCTGGAAAAGATCCAATGGATCTAATCCATCATATGCATGAATAAGCATGGGATGAGCAGATGCTCATATGGGTAGATCATCACTTGGTTTTCACCAAGGATTACTGCCAGTCAAAAGCCACTAAAATAGAAAGCATCTAGGTACAGATCTTATACACAGAAACTAGCACATATGCACAGAGGCATACACTAGCCAGAATTGATGCATAGATAGTACCAGTAGATGGCAAAGATTAGCAGCTAAGACTATACAGTAAATCCTAAGCATACAACCATCAGAAACCCTAGATTTCTTCACAGGCAAGCATATTGGCATTCATAGTTACTATGATCCCCAAATATGCAAGCAAAGATGAGTAGCCAACAAGATCCAACCAACCAGGTGAGCAACCAGTCAGTAGCAAGGCTACTGAGGTCACATCACACTTAGCATCAAATAAGAGAAAGCCAAATATATCACATCACTATCCAGAAATGGATTCAGATTCTATTTTGCTTGCTAGATAATCATGAACAGTCAAATCATTTGCAAGCAAGTAACTTAATCATCACTGCATAAGCAGTTCATCATAATTTAAGTAATACAAGCATGAATTTATCACAGATCCATGCTAAGCATGACAGTAGCACACTGTTAAGCAACACAGTTAATCTATAGCCACTAGAACAAGTCTAGGTAGCTAAGATAAGCAACAGCACAAGTAAGCAACAGCACAGTGATGCTTGAGCATCAGCATCACCAGATAATTAACTCATATAGCCACAGTATTAGCCAGTAAGCAATCACTGACAATCAATTGATCAAATGGATCAATTATAGCAAGCCAAGCTACACAGGGAAGTTAGCCAACAAGCAAGGAATGATCCAATGGATCATTGGCTTGCAGAGGTAGTACTGGAGCATATCACAGGCACCTCTGGCACACACACAAGTGTCACAGATGCAACACAAGTACACCTAGACAAGCAAGCATGATAGACCAGTAAGCATAAGCAAGTCGTAACCAAGCATAGCATGACATAGATAGCTCTTGAGCAAGCACAGTAGAGCATGGCAAGTGTAGAGCAAGCTAGGAGCAGCAGAGAAGCAAGCACAGCATGAACAGCAAGCAAAGCAGCATGTGCCAGTACCAGTAAATGGTAACTGTGCCATGAGCTTGCAATTAACCGAAGCACAGACAAATTGCATAAGAATAGCATGGCTCTGTGTGATCACAGGATCACCAGAGAGCAGCAGAGCATGAGGAGGAAGAAGAACAGTAACGAGGGGAGGCGCACAGAAGAGAAGAGGAGATGCAACACTTACTTGCGCCTGGAAGCAGAGGCTAGGGCATGGCGAGGCAGTGCTCGCGCGGCCCTAACAGCTGCAAATCCAGGGTAGGCGCCGACGTTACGCCGGCGAACCAGACACGAACCAGCACCACCGTAGCAGCACCTGAGGCGACGGCACGAGTACTGCAAGCAGCACCTGCGCCAGGTCAACCCCAGGCGCGTACCATCGTCGGCGAGGACGAGATCTCGCCGGAGTTCGTCGAGGCGATTCTCCACGAGATCCAGATCGGAGGCGATTCGCCAGGAGAGGACGAGAAGGGGAAAACTGCGCGGACAGATCGATAGATCTGCACGCGGCGGTTCAGAATCGGTAGGTGGCTACGGCGGAGTAGCACGGCGATGGCCGGAGCGAGGCGACGGCCATGGCGGCGACGACATCGCCACGGGAGTCGCCAGCGGTTAGGGTTAGACGAGCGAGTGAGAGGGCCGAGTGAGAGTGAGTGAGGTGGGCCGCTTCAGCGCCACCGAACCCAAAAGGGGGCCAGCCTTATTGGGCCGTCCCTGGGTTAAGTTATTGGGCTGGGCCCAATATGGGTCCAGAGGGGTATTTTGGTCTTTTTACATTTAATAAAAGACCAAAACTTTACCAAATTTTAATAAATCATAAACAACTCTAAAAATCCAATAAAAATTGGATTTATGAATGAAAAATAAATCTTAACCAGAATAAAATATGAAATGGAAGTTATGAAACAAATTCAAAATTATGAATTTTCAGAATTTAAATAATAACTTGGAATTAAAGATTATTATTTCCTTGTAATTAAAATTCAAGGAAAAATCTCAAATAAGTTTAAATACTTATTTTCAAACATTTCAAAATGAAATTCTACTATTCCAAGTCATTTCTTTTGAAAAAGGGTATTTTTCCCAGAAAAATACTATACTCCTTTTTATTCCAAAAACTATAGAGTTCACTCTATAATTTCAAATTATTTTGGAATGACTAAGGTAATCATCAAGTAAAATCATTTTACTTTGAATTGTTGTACTTTGTGTGAATCACAAGGATTAATACTTTTAAATCAATTGTAAATTACCGTCAAAGACATAAATCTTAAATACAACCCTAAATTGTAACAACTCATTGGGGTAAAGGGATTCAACATAAAATAATCCATCCATGATTGCATTATTTGGATTTTTATAACATTGTCCTTACCGGACAATGATGCTTCTTACAGAACCCGAGGTCCAGGTTCCATCAACTGCATTGAACTGCACTATCTCGCAGTCCACAGGCAAGTTCACCCTTGCTCATGTCAACTTGATTATTTTCTACTACTTTAATGCAAAGCTATATATACTTATTATTCCTGCATCGCAAATGAAATGTTATTTTCCAACTATGAATATGACTATGTGGCTGGCAATGGAACCATGGTATGTGTTGATATGGTGGAGGTTCCATTGCAATGGGTTATATCACCCTAGGATTAATTACCAATGCCGTCCAGTGATTCTAGCGTCGTACAAACCGCGTTGACCATGAGATCTATAATGGCTCTGGAAAAGCCAGCTGTATCTTTTCCCTTCTGCATGCCAACGGATCGGAGAGCCGGTGGGGTGCTGGAGGCACTGCCGTAATAGGTTGGGAAATCCTTTTAAATCCCCATCCATTAGTGATGATAAGCTCTACGATCTATGAGGGATTGTCCGGAGTACACCATGAGTAAAGCCGTATTATCGGGGGAAGTCTACTGGAGGTGTACGGTTGGACAAAAGGGTGGGTTTGCAGTCGCGGAGAAGGCGGTGTGGGCTTGGATCTTTATACCTGGCCTCACACCAAAGGAAGTGTGAACGGGGGCAAGTCCCTGCGGATGGCAAAAAGGGTGAGATCTCTTGTGGGAAAAGTAACGCACCTCTGCAGAGTGTATCAAATTGTGGCTGTCACTCCTTGTTCCGGAAGGAAGCTGCGAACGCGGCAGGAAAGGAACTCCACGAAGTTCTGGTCAACCTGTGAAGACTGACGGGCATAGTTTTCATAATAAAAGCAACCTTTTGAAGAAATGTTTTCAAAACATGCATTGACCTGCGATTTCCTGATCAATGGTCGTAGCTAGTGCATCAAACACCTTTTATTCTTTTAGAACTTGCTGAGTACCTCTGTACTCACTTTCTTTCGACACCCTTGCTAGACTGTGATCCGGACGTGGAGGCTATCAACGATGGAGCACCAGAAGGAAGCTACGAGCTGGTCTACGAAGAACCTGATCTTACAGGCGGAGTGGAAGGCGTAGACTATGGGATAGTCTATGGACCAGATGACACGGAGGTGGAGGAGTAGTGACATACTTTAGCATCATAGAGCCGAGCAACGTAGAACTTACCTAAATAAGTTGTTGAGCTCTTTATATTTGTTATAAGTTGTAATCGTACTTAAGTAGTATCTTAGGGTGTTCTCATAGGACCTGTGAGAATACCAACTTGTTAAGGCAATGTTTGTAATAAAGTATGGAGTGTTATGACCTGCAATGTTTCTGTTGTACCACTCTGAGGGATATGGCAAATTGCGAAGAAGTCCCTTCGCAAAGATCATATCAACGACTTGTATACTACAACATGCAGTGGTATGCTGGGTCACCGCAGCTGGTATCAGAGCAAATGTTGCGACCTTAGGTTGGAAAAACCTAGTATAGGGAAGAAACCTGTAGGAGTCTAGTAGAAATAGTAAAGGATTCTCTAGAAATATGGTGACCATTCGCTTGAGAATAGCAAAACCATATATTTTAGTGCGATAATTCTTTATTATAGCTATTATGATGCATTATCACTACTAATATTCTGCTTTTGTATACAGCCATAATGGCGAACACTTTTCCTAAGAGGACTTTGAGGAAGGTTGAGGGTTGGCTCGGTGATTATGATGGACCAATAACAGCTCTCCTGTGTGGGATGCTGAAGGAACTTCATTGTGATCCACGGATACCTGTTATCAAGTATACCTACTATGATGGGGAAATCCTAGCCAAGTGTAGAGTATCGGTCCAACTACCGGAAAAACTGCTGATGAGTCGTATAATGCCATACGGAGAAGCCAAAACTATCACCACAGCCTACCATATGGGCCTATTCAAGGCAATCCTTGAGATAAGGCAGCATAAGTCAGTAGAACTCCTATGTTCAGAGTTTTCTCATATACCTCATGCCGAGGAAGATGAGGATCCTACTCTGAATCATTTGGTGTTAGCACACAGAAGTCCTGAAGCTGCAGCACAGCATATGGATAGCTGTAAGTCTTTATTGACCACGATGTATCTTTTACACATGAAGATGAGAGGTGAAATTGACCACATGCTAGCTGAGTTCACGGACCCTGATAAAGTCCAAACTCGGATGCGTGATTTGAGGGCACAACCACAACATACTACACCTTTCTTTAACCCAGACAGCGATGTAGATTTGAGTGACCAGTGGTCCAAGAGAAATCCACTTACAAGAGATCCACTTACACCTAACTTTGTTCCGCACTATCCACACGTGTCAGCATCGTATGATACTGGATATGGGGGAGACCATTCATGGAACATAAACTGCTCGGAGTCACCGATCGAGAACTCGACGGGTTGGCATTTCGGGGAACCTTTCGGTGATGAGGAGGAGCCAATTCCATGTGATACAGGAGATGAGAGGGATGCGGTTAATCAGAATGTTAACCAAAGCTATGTGCAGAAAGAGAAAGACACCAACTCCATTTCTTTAGATTTGGAGATGGGGTTACCCAAAACATCCCAGTACGTCGTAGGTGAGAGTTCTGGAACAAAGAAAAAGAAGAAGAAGAAGATGAGGGGTCAAGTGAATAGGAATCCTCCATGGATGACTGGAGAGGAGGAGCTGTATTCCACTGGGGATATGTATGAGTCTTTATCTAGTTACTTTGGCATGACAGATCTCTGTCTCGGCACTTCGTCCGATTCAGACTACATACCTACGGGAAGAACTTTCATTCCGGACGGTCTTCGGAGGACAGACCGTTGTACCGGATGGACCCCAGGGATGTACGCGGAGGCGAGCTATGATGAGGAGGAGTAGAGCTCCAATGAAGAATAAAGTAATCTAGGTGGTATTGTATTAGAACGTATTTTAGATTTCCGTTGGCTTGGGCTTTGAGCCAAATAAGTGGTTTATATGTACCACATGTAATATAAGTTTGTGAGTGTGTTATGTATTATACGGTGTATATACATAATAAATGTTTGTTTTGGATTTGCTTCTTGATTTCATTGTGTGACTAGTTCTGGGCAATGAGTTGAGCTCAGAAAACATTTGCATGGTGTAAGTATGAGTAATCTCTCTTTGTTACAGGACTAGGGGGAAATGGCGTTAGTAGAAACCGAAGAGGCTCGCAGAGAGCGGGAAGCCAGAGAGAAAGAGGAGGCAGATGCAGCAGCTAGAGCAGAGAACGCACCACCACCACCACACCCAATGTTGCACCCAGACTTCCAACAGTATATGAGGTCAATGGAGGAGGATAGGAGGCGTTACCAGGAAAGCCAGAGCAAAAACATGCAGGATTTCTTTACCCATGTCATTAATGATAGGGGTAATGAAGGCAAGGGAGTAACTCTATCGGACTTCCAAAATGCAAGACCACTACCATTTACATCAGCTCCAGAACCAATGGACGCTGAAGATTGGCTCATGGATACGGAACGGAAATTGAAGACCGTTGGTTGCAACGATGAGGAGAAGATCAGATATACCACTTATCTGTTGTCAGGACCAGCAACATCATGGTGGGAGAACCTTGTAGCAGTACACCCTCCAGATAAGGTATTCACATGGGAAGAGTTCAAGAAGAAGTTTCGGGATGCTCATGTTCCGGACAGCGTGGTGGAGCTGAAGAAGAGGGAATTTGAAGAACTAAGACAGAATACTGCACCAATCATGCAGTATGTTCGGGATTTCAATAGGTTATCCAGGTATGCACCTGAGGATGTAGATACCGAGGAGAAGCGGAAGAAGCGGTTCATGAAAGGCATGAATCCATACATGAAGATGCAACTGAGGTTGGCACGGACTGCCGAATTCCAGGAACTGATTGACTTGGCAATCACTTTCGAGGATGACTACAGGCAAGTCCAGGAGGACAGGAGGAAGAGGGCTCGTATAGAGCCAAGGAAGTACCCAATCAGTAAACCAACACCTGATCGGAGTTTCAAACCCCGATACCGACCTACTACTGGTAATCAATACAACCGGGGAGGTCAGAGTCAGAACCCAATTAACCAGATCATCTGCAACAATTGTGGCCTGAGAGGTCATTTGCAGAAGGATTGTCAGAAACCCAGAATCATCTGTTATGGTTGTGGGAAGGATGGACACATCAAGCCGGATTGTCCAAACAAGGCGTCCTGGAGCGGACAGAGCTCTGGAGGACGAGGTGGAAACAACAACAACAACAACAACCGCAACAACAACAACAACAACAACAACAACAACCGCAACTACAACAACAACAACAACAATAAGAGGGGAAAGCCTTATGGAAAGCTGAATTGCACATCTTTGGAACAAGCGGAAGAGTCGGATCAAACAGTCTTAGGTACGCTAAGCATTCTTACTCATCCTGGCAAAGTATTATTTGATACTGGAGCAACCACATCATTTCTTGCATTGGAATTTGTGGAAAAATTCGGGCTTAGATGTTCTAAGTTAGAAACCCCTATAACTGTTCTATCCGCGGGGGGAACGATCTTAGTAACCCACGTGAAAGAAGCACAAGTCCTAACCATATGTGACTGTGTGTATTTCGCGGACCTATTCATCATACCCATGAAGGACATATCAGTCATCTTAGGGATGGATTGGTTGACAGAAAATGGAGCGGTGATTAACTGTGGAGACAAAACAGTATCACTTCGCAATTCCATCGGAGGTCGAATAGTGTTCCAAGGAGATAAGTACAGTGAGTTGGAAATCGGATTGGAACTAAATAGCCTGAAGGAAGTAAGAATTGAAGATATTCCTGTAGTGAATGAGTTTAAGGATGTATTTCCTAAGGAACTACCGGGAATGCCACCCGATAGAGAGATAGAATTCACAATCGATCTGATTCCAGGCACAGCACCAATAGCACAACCACCATATAAGATGGGGCCAAAGGAGTTAGTGGAACTGAAAGCTCAGATAGATGAACTGGAACAGAAGGGATTTATTCAAGAAAGTGTGTCACCATGGGGTACACCAGTTATTTTTGTGGATAAAAGAGATGGAGGAAAGAGAATGTGTGGAGATTACAGAAATTTGAACAATGTAACTATCAAGAACAAGTATCCTTTACCTAGAATTCAAGATCTTTTTGATCAAGTTCAAGGAGCAGGAGTCTTCTCAAAGATAGATTTAAGGTCAGGATACCATCAAATTAAGATCAAGAAGGAGGATGTACTAAAAACAGCGTTTGTATCAAGGTATGGACACCATGAATACTTGGTTGTACCATTTGGACTAACAAATGCACCAGCAATTTTCATGAATTTGATGAACAAGATATTCATGAAGTACTTGGACAAGTTTGTGATAGTGTTCATAGATGATATTCTAATCTATTCCAAAGATAAAGAAGAACATGCCAAGCATTTGAAGATAGTTCTGCAAACTTTGAGGGAACATCAGCTATATGCGAAGTTTAGCAAGTGCAAATTTTGGTTAGATAGTGTTGAATTTCTTGGACATGTTATAACCAAAGAAGGCATAGCGGTGAATCCAAGCAAGGTTCAGTCCGTATTGGAATGGAAATCACCTAAAAATGCTAAGGAGATACGAGGATTTCTTGGTATGGCAGGTTATTATCGGAGATTCATAGAGGGATTTTCGAAGATTGCAGGACCAATGACCAAGTTACTCAAGAAAAATACTCCATTTGTGTGGACTGATGAGTGTGAAGTCAGCTTCCAAACACTCAAAGATAAGTTAACCACAGCACCGGTGTTAGCAGTTCCGGAACCTGGAAAGGATTACAAGGTGTATTGTGATGCTTCCAAGAATGGACTTGGATGTGTTCTTATGCAAGATCGGAAGGTAATAGCTTATGGATCAAGGCAATTAAAACCACATGAACACAACTACCCAGGACATGATCTCGAGTTAGCGGCAGTTGTGTATGCTTTGAAGAGTTGGAGACAATTTCTATATGGATCCAAGTGTGAGTTATACACCGATCACAAAAGTTTGAAATATTTCTTCACCCAGAAAGAATTAAACATGAGACAGAAGAGATGGTTGGAGTTGATTAAGGATTACGACCTTAAGATCAACTATACACCCGGCAAAGCTAATGTAGTAGCAGATGCCCTAAGTAGGAAGAGTACGGAGAATCAACCTACGGAATGGGAGATTCCAAAGGAACTTCGGAAAGAGTTAGAAGATGCTCAGATTTTGTTTATTCAAGGTGACGTCAAAGGAAGTATAGCAACCATGAGGATTATGGATGAGATGTACTCAGACTTGAAATATGAGATTATCCGAAAGCAAGCGGATGATTTGTTCATCCAAGAGGAAATCAAGAGGATTGGCGAAGGAAGACCATCGGAATTCCATCTAGGGGATTTTGATTCATTATACTTCCAGAAAAGGATCTGTGTACCAGATGATCCAGAAGTGAAGTCAATCATATTAAAAGAAGCACATGAAACCCCTTATTCCATACATCCGGGAAGTACTAAGATGTATATGGATTTGAAGGAGATGTTCTGGTGGAACAACATGAAAAGAGAAATAGCACAATATGTCTCGGAGTGTCCTACATGTCAACGAGTGAAGGCAGAGCATCGAGTCTGCGGGATTACTCAAACCACTAGAGATACCGGAATGGAAATGGGATGAAATAGGAATGGATTTTGTTACTGGTTTACCAATGACTAGTAAGAGGAAGGATATGATATGGGTAATAGTGGACAGACTTACCAAGAGTGCTCATTTCATAGCCGTAAACACAAAGGATACTGCAGAAAAGCTTGTGGATATTTATGTGAAGGAAATTGTGAGTAAGCATGGAGTACCAAAGAAGATAGTCTCAGATAGAGGTTCAATTTTCACATCAGCATTCTGGAAACAACTACAAGAATCTTTAGGATCCAAGTTGGATTTCAAGACTGACATACCATCCACAAACCGGAGGACAAACCGAAAGAACCAATCAAATACTTGAGGACATGCTTAGAGCTTGTGCTCTGAACTTTGGAGGCTCATGGGAGGATCATTTACCTCTAGCAGAGTTCTCATATAACAATAGTTATCAGAGTAGCATCCAGATGGCACCGTACGAAGCATTGTACGGAAGGAAGTGTAGATCACCAATTTGTTGGTTTGAAACCGGAGAAAACAAGGAGTTTACACCGGACTACATCAAGGAGAGACAAGATGTCATCGAGGTGATCCGGGATAGACTTAAAATAGCTCAGAGTCGTCAGAAGAGTTACGCTGACTTAAAGAGAAGAGATTGGGAACCGAAAGTGGGAGACATGGTTTATCTGAAGGTTAGCCCAATGAAAGGACTTAAGAGGTTCGGAGTAAAAGGAAAATTAAGCCCTCGATATATTGGACCATTTAAGATAATCAGTCAGAATCGAGGAACAGCTTTTGAGTTGGAATTACCGGCACAACTAAATCAAGTTCATAATGTATTTCATGTATCACAACTCAGAAAGTGTTTGAAGGCACCGGATGATCCTATCACATATGAGGAAATAGAATTACAATCTGATCTAACTTATGTGGAAAGGCCTGAAAAGATCTTAGAAGTACAATGGAAGAAGTTAAGAAACAGGGCAATCAAATACTGTAAAGTGCAATGGCAACATCATCCCGAGCGAGAAGCAACTTGGGAGACGGAAGAAGAATTAAGGAAGTCTTACCCCGAGATGTTCAGGTATCAATCTTAACTTCGGGACGAAGTTTCTGTTAAGGGGGAGAGGCTGTAATAACCCAGAACATAGGAACAACGAAGGGTAGATTTAGAAATGGGATGTGCATTTCATCGCAAAACGGGGGAAATTTTCGCGCTTTATTGCAACTAAACCTAAGAGGGATCGAGGTTCTCTCTCATTTTGCACTTAGGGTTAGGCAATGTGAGTTAGGGAAATTTCGACATGATCTCTTTTGTATCTTGTTGATTTGGGGAATTGATTTCATTTGACAAGTGTTAATACATTTAACAATAAGCATTGAACAATATAAAAGGAATGCATAATTTAAACACAACTTATGAATTCAAACAACTTTGAATTTCAAAGTGAATCATAAATACAATGTATATTCCAGAATATAAACATTACATAAATCAAAAGCTCATAAACAAAAACTTGGGCTTTATTGATATCACAACACAAATTACATTGTCTTTACAAAATTCTTGATACAAGAATTGATGAATAATAAACAGAAATAAAAATGAAGATTACAATATGATTCCTAAACTAAAACCTAGACTATATGACTTGAAGTATTTCTTCATGGTCATGTCCATCTTCAAAACCTGCAAAACAAAGAATCAACACTAGCCAGAATGTTAGTGTTAGCCAAAGATTCAGTTTGGACAGTTAGCAAATAACACAAGATTCAGTTTGGACAGAACCAAGTGTCATGCACACTTGTGCTTGTCCAAAACCATGGACAGCACAAGATAAGGGCAGCAGACCAAACCTGAGCACACACCAGGGGCTCAAGTTTCAGCATATGAGAGCACACAGCTCAAGTGTGCTGGGCAGTAACAGCAAGGCCATGCATCAGCTTAGTCACCAAACAAGCCAGGCTTGTGTGTCAATGCAAGGATAGAAGCAGGGTTCATATAAAAGGGGCACAAACCCTAGAAATCATAACCAGTCGACCAGATAAAGATTCACCAGGTAAGGGTGAAGCAAGAACAAGCTCAGTTCATCCAGTTCTTGAGCAAGAACAGAACCAACACACACACCCACTCAACCACCAGAAATCATGGTGACCTGAGAAGATCATCCAAGACCTGGAGGTGAAGGGCTGTGACACAAACCCAAGTCTGCATCAACAAAACATTACTTTCTAGGAGCTGGAACAAGGTATACCTAGTTCCTGGAAAAGATCCAATGGATCTAATCCATCATATGCATGAATAAGCATGGGATGAGCAGATGCTCATATGGGTAGATCATCACTTGGTTTTCACCAAGGATTACTGCCAGTCAAAAGCCACTAAAATAGAAAGCATCTAGGTACAGATCTTATACACAGAAACTAGCACATATGCACAGAGGCATACACTAGCCAGAATTGATGCATAGATAGTACCAGTAGATGGCAAAGATTAGCAGCTAAGACTATACAGTAAATCCTAAGCATACAACCATCAGAAACCCTAGATTTCTTCACAGGCAAGCATATTGGCATTCATAGTTACTATGATCCCCAAATATGCAAGCAAAGATGAGTAGCCAACAAGATCCAACCAACCAGGTGAGCAACCAGTCAGTAGCAAGGCTACTGAGGTCACATCACACTTAGCATCAAATAAGAGAAAGCCAAATATATCACATCACTATCCAGAAATGGATTCAGATTCTATTTTGCTTGCTAGATAATCATGAACAGTCAAATCATTTGCAAGCAAGTAACTTAATCATCACTGCATAAGCAGTTCATCATAATTTAAGTAATACAAGCATGAATTTATCACAGATCCATGCTAAGCATGACAGTAGCACACTGTTAAGCAACACAGTTAATCTATAGCCACTAGAACAAGTCTAGGTAGCTAAGATAAGCAACAGCACAAGTAAGCAACAGCACAGTGATGCTTGAGCATCAGCATCACCAGATAATTAACTCATATAGCCACAGTATTAGCCAGTAAGCAATCACTGACAATCAATTGATCAATTGGATCAATTATAGCAAGCCAAGCTACACAGGGAAGTTAGCCAACAAGCAAGGAATGATCCAATGGATCATTGGCTTGCAGAGGTAATCTTGGAGCATATCACAGGCACCTCTGGCACACACACAAGTGTCACAGATGCAACACAAGTACACCTAGACAAGCAAGCATGATAGACCAGTAAGCATAAGCAAGTCGTAACCAAGCATAGCATGACATAGATAGCTCTTGAGCAAGCACAGTAGAGCATGGCAAGTGTAGAGCAAGCTAGGAGCAGCAGAGAAGCAAGCACAGCATGAACAACAAGCAAAGCAGCATGTGCCAGTACCAGTAAATGGTAACTGTGCCATGAGCTTGCAATTAACCGAAGCACAGACAAATTGCATAAGAATAGCATGGCTCTGTGTGATCACAGGATCACCAGAGAGCAGCAGAGCATGAGGAGGAAGAAGAACAGTAACGAGGGGAGGCGCACAGAAGAGAAGAGGAGATGCAACACTTACTTGCGCCTGGAAGCAGAGGCTAGGGCATGGCGAGGCAGTGCTCGCGCGGCCCTAACAGCTGCAAATCCAGGGTAGGCACCGACGTTACGCCGGCGAACCAGACACGAACCAGCACAACCGTAGCAGCACCTGAGGCGACGGCACGAGTACTGCAAGCAGCACCCGCGCCAGGTCAACCCCAGGCGCGTACCATCATCGGCGAGGACGAGATCTCGCCGGAGTTCGTCGAGGCGATTCTCCACGAGATCCAGATCGGAGGCGATTCGCCAGGAGAGGACGAGAAGCGGAAAACTGCGCGGACAGATCGATAGATCTGCACGCGGCGGTTCAGAATCGGTAGGTGGCTACGGCGGAGTAGCACGGCGATGGCCGGAGCGAGGCGACGGCCATGGCGGCGACGACATCGCCACGGGAGTCGCCAGCGGTTAGGGTTAGACGAGCGAGTGAGAGGGCCGAGTGAGAGTGAGTGAGGTGGGCCGCTTCGGCGCCACCGAACCCAAAAGGGGGCCAGCCTTATTGGGCCGTCCCTGGGTTAAGTTATTGGGCTGGGCCCAATATGGGTCCAGAGGGGTATTTTGGTCTTTTTACATTTAATAAAAGACCAAAACTTTACCAAATTTTAATAAATCATAAACAACTCTAAAAATCCAATAAAAATTGGATTTATGAATGAAAAATAAATCTTAACCAGAATAAAATATGAAATGGAAGTTATGAAACAAATTCAAAATTATGAATTTTCAGAATTTAAATAATAACTTGGAATTAAAGATTATTATTTCCTTATAATTAAAATTCAAGGAAAAATCTCAAATAAGTTTAAATACTTATTTTCAAACATTTCAAAATGAAATTCTACTATTCCAAATCATTTCTTTTGAAAAAGGGTATTTTTCCCAGAAAAATACTATACTCCTTTTTATTCCAAAAACTATAGAGTTCACTCTATAATTTCAAATTATTTTGGAATGACTAAGGTAATCATCAAGTAAAATCATTTTACTTTGAATTGTTGTACTTTGTGTGAATCACAAGGATTAATACTTTTAAATCAATTGTAAATTACCGTCAAAGACATAAATCTTAAATACAACCCTAAATTGTAACAACTCATTGGGGTAAAGGGATTCAACATAAAATAATCCATCCATGATTGCATTATTTGGATTTTTATAACATTGTCCTTACCGGACAATGATGCTTCTTACAGAACCCGAGGTCCAGGTTCCATCAACTGCATTGAACTGCACTATCTCGCAGTCCACAGGCAAGTTCACCCTTGCTCATGTCAACTTGATTATTTTCTACTACTTTAATGCAAAGCTATATATACTTATCATTCCTGCATCGCAAATGAAATGTTATTTTCCAACTATGAATATGACTATGTGGCTGGCAATGGAACCATGGTATGTGTTGATATGGTGGAGGTTCCATTGCAATGGGTTATATCACCCTAGGATTAATTACCAATGCCGTCCAGTGATTCTAGCGCCGTACAAACCGTGTTGACCATGAGATCTATAATGGCTCTGGAAAAGCCAGCTGTATCTTTTCCCTTCTGCACGCCAACGGATCGGAGAGCCGGTGGGGTGCTGGAGGCACTGCCGCAATAGGTTGGGAAATCCTTTTAAATCCCCATCCATTAGTGATGATAAGCTCTACGATCTATGAGGGATTGTCCGGAGTACACCATGAGTAAAGCCGTATTATCGGGGGAAGTCTACTGGAGGTGTACGGTTGGACAAAAGGGTGGGTTTGCAGTCGCGGAGAAGGCGGTGTGGGCTTGGATCTTTATACCTGGCCTCACACCAAAGGAAGTGTGAACGGGGGCAAGTCCCTGCGGATGGCAAAAAGGGTGAGATCTCTTGTGGGAAAAGTAACGCACCTCTGCAGAGTGTATCAAATTGTGGCTGTCACTCCTTGTTCCGGGAAGGGAACTGCGAACGCGGCAGGAAAGGAACTCCACGAAGTTCTGGTCAACCTGTGAAGACTGACGGGCATAGTTTTCATAATAAAAGCAACCTTTTGAAGAAATGTTTTCAAAACATGCATTGACCTGCGATTTCCTGATCAATGGTCGTAGTTAGTGCATCAAACACCTTTTATTCTTTTAGAACTTGCTGAGTACCTCTGTACTCACTTTCTTTCGACACCCTTGCTAGACTGTGATCCGGACGTGGAGGCTATCAACGATGGAGCACCAGAAGGAAGCTACGAGCTGGTCTACGAAGAACCTGATCTTACAGGCGGAGTGGACATAGTCTACGGACCAGATGACACGGAGGTGGAGGAGTAGTGACATACCTTAGCATCATAGAGCCGAGCAACGTAGAACTTACCTAAATAAGTTGTTGAACTCTTTATATTTGTTATAAGTTGTAATCGTACTTAAGTAGTATCTTAGGGTGTTCTCATAGGACCTGTGAGAATACCAACTTGTTAAGGCAATGTTTGTAATAAAGTATGGAGTGTTATGACCTGCAATGTTTCTGTTGTACCACTCTGAGGGATATGGCAAATTGCGAAGAAGTCCCTTCGCAAAGATCATATCAACGACTTGTATACTACAACATGCAGTGGTATGCTGGGTCACCGCAAATGGCTGCCGTGACGGAAATTTTCATGGATAGAGGCTCGGATGTTCAGGGTTTTTCTCGAGATCGTGAATAAATAGGCGGAAGGGCGAGGTCGGTGGAGGCCAGGGGGCCCATACCACCCCTAGGCGCGGGCCAAGGCCAGGCCGCGCCTAGGTGTGGTCTGGCCGCCCTGCGCCACTTCTTCGACCCCCTCTGGACTCTGTCTTCATTACGAAAAAATGTTGACTTCGGCTTTTGTTTCGTCCAATTCCGAGAATATTTCCTATACAACTTTTCTGAAATACAAAACAGCAGAAAATAGGGAACTGACACTGTGGCATCTTGTTAATAGGTCAGTGCCGGAAAATGTTTAAAAGTGCAATGAAGCATGAACAAAACATATATAAATTGGTGTAAAACAAGCATGGAGCATCAAAAATTATAGATACGTTTGAGATGTATCAGGGATATGCCCAAGGGGGTACACCATTAGTCTCACTCACCACAGAAGAGAAGGCCCAAGAAGGGGACCAGTCGGCTAGGGCGACTGGGCTTAGAACCCTGAAGCGACTGGGCTTAAACCCAGAGGTGGCGACTGGACCGAAGACCCGGGCGACTGATGCGGAGTTTTCTTGGGCGCGGGATAACAGATCCCGGTCTAATAGCATCTTATATGATTCGATCTTATCTGTTTGTAACCCTAGATCGTGGGTGCATATATAAACCCCCGAGCTAAACCCTAGAGGGACACACAATCCGATGTCACATCTCACCTTCATAGCTCGCGGCGCAGACCGACTGAGCCACCCCATTGTAAACATCCATTGAGTAATAGATCTACCAGGACGTAGTCCTTTTACTCTCCGGAGGGGCTAAACCTGGGTAAAACCTTACATCTTGTGCACCTCGCTACGCAGATGGCTACGTTACCTTGCCCCGCATCAACAAAGTGCTGCACCATGTAGCATCTGCCGTGGTCACAACCACGACAGACATTGAATTGACAAACCGTGTCACACATCCAAGTATCCTCCCAAAAACGTGTGTCTTCACCATTACCTACAGTGAAGGATCCACATTCAAAAAATAGATCCTTAACTTTGATAATTCACTAACCTGTGTCTTCAACATTATGTACAAGGTGCCGATGTAGGCGGAGGGATTGTATCTAGGCTAGTACTATGTGATCTTAGAATATGATCTATGGGGCGCTCTTGTCTGACTTTATATATGCAACCAGGTTAGGGTTTACAAAAGTTCTAATCGACTACGTATTGAAGTTTCCTTCTTTCATATTTCCTTGATTGATACGCCTACCTTCTTGGGCTTTGACCGACGTTGCACTATGTGCTTCACGGGCCTTCGATTAAACCGTACCCGGTATAGTAATATTGGACACCCGACTGGGCATACCCATGACAGAGAGTCTTATGTCTTTGAATTTACTTGAGACAAAGACTTGGAATGCAAATATTTATTAGTATACCTCATGCCACACCTCCCATTATGTTTAAGAGTTTATGAAGCCACTTGCTCAACAAAAACATGTTTTTAATATCTAACACCTCCACTCCAATACCACCTTGGTCTTTTGGTCTGCAGATGATATTCCACCGAGCCAGTCTATACTTTCTCTTATGGCAATCACTCTGCCAGAAAAAAAATATATAGAAATCCAATCTTTTCCGTACCCCTTTTGGTATTTGAAAGAACGATGATATAAACATTGGTAGGCTAGTTAAAACTGAGTTATCATCACTAAGCGATCACCATAAGATAACCTCTTGCCTACCCAACTGGCGAGTTTTTTCTCAAAACGATCTTCAACTAGTTTTCATTCGCCATTTTTTAACTTACGAAAGTGAACGGGTATTCCAAAATATCTAAAATCAAATTATCTAGACTCACATCCGAATAGGTTGATGTGATCCTCTACCTCTTTTGCTTTGCCGAAGCAAAAAACTTCGTTCTTATGGAAGTTAATTTTTAACCCCGACAGTTGCTCAAAAATACATATATCGGTTTCATATTTAGTGATTTTTCTGTATCATGTTCCATAAAAAATAATCGTCTCGTCTGCATATTGTAAAACAGAAATATCCCCTCCCCCAGACTAAATGAGGTATGAGGCCTTCGATTTGACCATCTTCTTTGGCACGCGCAATTAGGATTGCTAGCATATCAACAACCAAGTTAAATAAAATCGGTGATAGAGGATAACCTTGCCGCAAGCCTTTTTTTGTGGCTGAAAATAGTGACATATGTCATCATTCACTTTAATACCAACACTACCTTGACTAACAAAATTATGGATCCATTAACACCACTTAGCGTCCAAACCTTTCATACGCACAACTTGTTGTAGAAAATACCATCTAACTTTATCATAGACCTTTTCAAAATCAATTTTTAGCAACACATTTTCTTTCGATTAAGTTCATGGATGGTCTCGTGGAGGATCATCACCCCTTCTAAAATATTTCTCCCTGGCATAAATGTCGTTTGAGTAGGCCGAAACACTACTTGTACTTCTTCAGTCATACGATTAGTCCCAACTTTTGTGAAAATTTTGAAGTTCACATTTAGTAAACATATCGGTCTATATTGTTGAACTTGGATGACATTTTTTTGGGGGATCAAGATAACGGTGTCGTAGTTTAGGTGAAACAGAGGTAGTTCTCCTTTCTGAAAATTTACAAACATATTCATCAAGTCTTTTTTAATAATCTCCTAAAAAATTGGTAGAACTCCACGGGGAAACCATCGGGACCCGGAATTTTTTTTTTCATTTGCACAATGGCATCATACACCTCCTTTTCTACAAAGTCGGTTGTAAGAATATCATTTTCCTCTTGGAACAATTGAGGAATATCATGAATCTCCGATTCAACCGTGGAGAAGTTATTCTGAACCGGTGCCCCGAATAACCTCTTGTAAAAATCACAGATGTAATTTGTGGTACTTTCTTGACCAATTATAATTCCCTCATCCTATTCAAGTTGGAAAATATTCTTTCTCCTATGTTTACCATTCGCAATAAGATGGAAGTATTTTGTGTTATTGCCACACTCCTGGACATGCTTTACTTTCGAACGGTGTGCCTATTTAGATTCCTCATCTCGACGCAATTAAGCCACTTTGTCATTGGCCTCTCTCATGATCTCCCGCTCGGAGACAGTAAGAGGTGAGCTCTCGGCCTTAATGTCCTGCAAACATTGTTTTTCTTTTTTGTATGTGCTACTTTGGTTATATGCCCATCCCTTATGGAATTTGCGGAGATGGTGGATCTTATTCTGCCAAATCTCCACAGGGATTTTGTCGCCAAGAATGGTGTAGTAGTTGTAGTAGGTGAACGCCAAGAATCATCCATCGCTAGGCTATATGTACTTTGTATCGTAAAGAGACCGTGTTTCTCTGGAACCCATGCTAAATGACCAGAATTCTGACGGCTGATGGTTTTAAGATCTCTGTAATATCCATTGAGGCAAGTATACACCTGTCTTTGACGTGCCATGTTGATTCAAGGATCTCTCCAAATAGGAAAGCTTTGTGTCCGCCTACGCGCCATATTACACTTTTTTCAACTGTCCGAGACCATCATCTATTACTCTATTAGAGATGCATCAAGACGGTTATAATTAGTTACTAACTCTCTATCGATTATATTCTCAACCGTATTGACACTAACTATAGCAGTCACTGCCCCTTAACTTTCTGGTCTCCCTCACGTCGATGGCAAGCCACACGCCGGTCGACAATTGCAGAAGAAAGCAAGCGTCCACGCGCCCAACGGCTCCGGCCAGCCGGCCGGAGGTAACTGGACGTATCCAACTGCCAAGCAACGGCCTATGATAGCTTGCGCGTTCCAACCACAAGCCTGCCAAAGAAGTTGGTGGTCAGAGTGAGTGTTTGTCCGGTGCATTTTGGAGCAGGTGTTAGGGCATCTCCAACCCGGCGACCTAAACGGATGCGCTGGACCGTCAGTTTTGGGCCGTTTGGGTGGCCGCGCGGACACCCGGACAGCGTCCCACGTCCGCGTGTCCGTTTGGGTTGCACGCTGCGCCCAATGCGCGGACGCAGCGCATATTCGAAGAAATAGAAGAAAGAAAATTGAAAATGCAAATTTAAACGAAATTTGATTAAACATATGCCCTATTTTGGGCAAATTTGTGCATAGCCCTATTTTAGGCAAATAACTAACAAAAGAAGCCCTCTATATGGGCTTTAAAATTTAAACTAAAAAACCCTATGCTAGGGTTTGCTCGACGGCGCGGTGGCCGCCGGTGCGCCGCCTAGCCCCTGTGGGCGTCGTCGGAGTCGATGACGTCCCCGGGCGGCGAGGCACTGTTGTGGCTCGAGCGCGCCGGGGACTCCGGCCACGGAGACCACAGGGCCTCCTCCCAGGCGGAGTGGGGGTCCGGAGCCACCCGAGGAAGCGGTGGCGCACGGAGCAGCGCCTCATCCCTCTCTGCCCGGGCGCGGCGCCCGGCCTTCTCGGCGCCGCTCCTCCTCCGCGCGGCGCCTGGCCTCCTCCCGCCGCTGCTCCTCGCGCCGCTCCTCCTCCGCGCGGCGCCTGGCCTCCTCCCGCCGCTACTCCTCGCGCCGCTCCTCCTCCGCGTGGCGCCTGGCCTCCTCCCGCCGCGCCGCTTCCTCCTCCTCCCGTCGCGCCTGGCGGGCCTGGGCGTACAGCTCCCAGGCCTCGGCTTCCTCCACCGCCTGTCGGGCTGCTTCCTCCATCTCGGAGGTGCGAATGGTTGCATGGAGGTGCGGTCATTTCGCGTCCTCCTCCGCCGCCGAGATGAGCAGCGCGGCGTGGAGGTCGGGGTCCTCCTCCGAGGACTCGGGCTTCGGCTCGAGCAGCACCGGAGGCGGTTGCGGCAATGCCGCGCCGCCGCGGGCGGCCTCTCCGATGTGGAGGCCGCCTCGGTTTCCTCCGGATGGCCGCAGCACCGGCGGAGGACAGCGGCTGCTGCTTGCCTCCTTGTCGTTGGCTCCGGGAGCAAACCGTCGCTTCGGGGCCATGGTGGCGGTTTCGCTCGGGGAGTGGAGTGGGGACTGGAGTGGAGGGACAGATCCCGTCCAGTCCACATTTAATAGCCTCCCCGGTCACCGACAGGTGGGCCCAAGGGAGACGAGGCGACAACCGCCCGGACGCGACCGGACGCCGCGTGCCATCCGCGGCCACGCAAACCTAGCCCAGATTTGGGCCGGGTTTGCGTCGTCCCGGACGCCGCGGCCATCCGCATTTGCGGTGCGTCCCCGCGTTGGACCGTTTTTTTGTGCGGCTCGACCCATCCGGACGCGCGGGCGCGGGATGGGTCGCCCCATTGGAGATGCCCTTAGACCAGAGATCTCTGCAACCTGTATGCCACAGCACTCGCTGTCCCTCGAGTGTATACGATGATGATGTCGAGTTGTCGACAGTGGGATCGACCGATTTGATGTCGCAGCTTGTAGGTTTATGCCGACCGTTTCGTCCAGTTTATCTCGCTGTGTGAAGCTAGTGAAACAGTGTTGCTGTTCCTAAACTTGGAAGACTCTGCGAGCAGGCGCGGGCCGTCGTGTTGACGCAGTATGCAGCAGGTTGTACGCGTCGTCGTAAATGCATGGTACGGTAGCCTGCGTGTACGCAACAGTGTGTATGCTGATGTACACGTTTCGCATGTCGAAGCAGACGGCCGGAGATGTAGATGCGATTGTGATCCATCCACATTGGATTGCATTGTATAAGTTCCCTTTCCAAACTTAATACTGATCGGTAAGTTAATTTAGTGCCAAGCACAACACATTAAGTTTGACTGGCATCCATCAACAGCTACTCCTTGTGTCATATTATCTACAGGTTACGGGGAAAGAGGTTAACTTGTGTGACACAGCACTCGCTGTCCCCCGGGGTATACGATGATGATATCGACAGTGGCATCGACGTGATGTCGCAGCTTGTACGCTTATACCGACCACCGCTCGACCTCCCTGAGTGAAATTCG
This sequence comes from Lolium perenne, assembly GCF_019359855.2. Lineage (NCBI taxonomy): Eukaryota > Viridiplantae > Streptophyta > Magnoliopsida > Poales > Poaceae > Lolium > Lolium perenne. The sequence goes on along the minus strand of NC_067245.2, from coordinate 80,018,480 downwards.
TGAAACCGTATATGTGTGCTGTTACTGTACTTGGAAGAGTATGAACAGAGCAGGTTGTATGTGTGCTGTTGCTGATGCACACGCTTCGGCTTCGCAGGTAGTTAAGCATGGGGCATACATGCAGGGAGATGTTCGTCGGCGACAAGGACATGGACATGGTTGAACTCGACGGCCGGAGATGCAGATGCGATTGTGTGAGCCATCCAGATTGGCTTTGCACTGGACAAGATTTCCTTTTCCGAACTTAATACTGATGGATAAAGTAATTTAGTGTCAAACACGAAACACTGCCTTTGACTAGCTGTCAGCAACCAGTAGTAACTATCCTTACATCACATTCCACCGGTTATGGGAGAAGAGGTTTATATTTGACTACTGAAAGCAGTACTAGCAAGTTTACCATGTTAGCATGTACATAGCGCGTTTGGGTCAGCAAATCTGCGAAAAGGCATCGTTTATCCTATCTTAACTGGTTGTTTATCTTATCACACGCTACCGGTACCGGTACACTGTCCTCTATCTCGGTGAGCGGCTCCCCCTGCTCCCCGACAGGTCGCCGGCGAGCCACACGCCGCCTGACACTTGTATAAGCCTGTCCGGCCGGCGACGACGTATCAAGCATTCCAGCGACCAACTGCAGGATTTCACGCGTTAGGGCATCTCTAACGGGGCGGCGCAAATCGACGTTGACCGACTGTTTGCGTTCGTCGTGATCGAAAATGTGTCTGGCCCTCCTCTAGTGAGGCGACGCAAAGTGATCGGACCGTCCGCGGAGACGCAAACCGAGCGTCCTCCTTTTCCTATCCGGTCCCGCAAGTCAGGGACATCAAAAGCGACCGCTTCGATTTGCTTATTTTTCCTCTTCTTTGCTGCCATAGTGCGACGCCACCACTCCAACCCCACCCGCCGCCCGCAGTACTCGTCGTCCGGCTCGATTCTCGCCGCGCGGAAGAGCGGGATCGTACTCGGGGTTGGCTCCGGCGCGTACCTGCCGACTGTTTTGGGGTCAAACGTTGCCGGTTGCGCCACCCTTCCGCACCGCCCACAACCTGTTCGGTCAATTGCGCCGGTAGATTTCTTCTCCAGTTTTCGACGCTATTGTGCGCGGCCATTGATCCACAGTTCGTACCCACGCAGATGGACATGTGGCAGATGCTGGAGAAGTTCCGCGTGGAGATCGTTGACTCCTCTTCCGACGAGGAGTCCGATCAGTCGACGCAGACATTGGCAACTACTGCGGCCTCCATGATCCACGAGTTCACTTCAAATGAGGGGCCGGTGCATCGGGGCTCTGTCAAGGGCCGCTCAAAAAACCTGCGCGCAACAGAGTGGAAGGGCAACTCCGGCTCCGGACTACTTCCACCTCACCGATCCGGTGTTCAAGGAAAAAATGTTCCGGCGCCGGTAGAGGATGTCAAGGGAGCTGTTCATGGTCATTCTCCGGGGCGTCAGACACTACGACCCCTACTTCCAATGCAGGCCCGATGCAGCAGGTGCGCTAGGCTTCACCTCCTACCAAAAATGCTCCGCGGCTATTCGCATGGTCTCATATGGAATGACTGCTGATATATTTGATGAGTATCTTCGAATGGGTGAGAGCACCTGCCTTGAGGCCATGTACAGGTTTTGCCGAGCCGTGATTGCTGTGTTCGGACATCATTACTGTAGGGAGACAAATGTTGAGGATACAAGGCAGCTCTTGTCTATCAACGAGTCTAGAGGGTTCCCATGAATGATTGGCAGCATAGATTGCATGCACTGGGAGTGGAAGAACTGTCCATTTGGATGGCAGGGTCAGTACAGCGGGCATGTGGAGGGACAGAATGTCATTCTTGAAGCTGTCATATCTCAAGATTTATTGATTTGGCATTCATTTTTTGGCATGGCCGGTTCCAACAATGACATCAATATGTTGCACCGATCACCGGTTTTCAACAGGCTCATGCAAGGCAAAGCTCCCCGGGTGAGCTATGAGGTCAGTAGAAATGAATATGACAAGCCATATTATCTTGCTGATGGCATCTACCCTGACTGAGCCACACTGGTGAAGACTGTCCGTAATCCAAACTCCGAGAAGACGAGGAGGTTTGCCAAGATGCAAGAGGCTTGCAGGAAAGATGTGGAGCGCGGATTTGGTGTGCTCCAAGTTCGGTGGGCAATTGTCTGTCACCCGACAAGAACATGGTCGCAGAAGACCATGCATGAGGTGATGACATGCTTCGTGATCATGCATAACATTTCGTTGAAAACGAGCATCCTGATGGCCGCAATGAGAACCACTGGAAATTCCAAGGTGAGCTGGTTGCGCCACTCCCTGGGGCTTTATCTTGGAAGAACTATCTGCATATGAATGTAGAAGACACTGACGAGAACGTGTGCAAACTGCTGCAGACGGATCTGATTGAGCATCAGTGGGCATTGGCTGGCCATGAAGACCATTCCTAGAGGAATACCATCTTATTTTCATGTAGACTTTCTAAAATTTGGATGTGACTTCATCAAAACTCTTTATTTTGTTATTTTCAAACTTCATAATTCATGCCGACGCGGAAATGTGTTGGGCCGCTGGAGGCACCCCCATACGTACACAGATGCACAGACAAAAAATTGTCTTTCTCACGTCCACCGCGCGACGCATAACGGACGCTCGCGGACACCAATTTGCCACGCGCCCCTGGAGATGCCCTTACCAAACCACGGGATTGATACTCATCCACCGACCTCGTGCTCCAATCACTCTCTAGTACGTCGGTCGGTACAGGTGCATATGCAGTTCATATCTGGCGTAGTTGGTTGCGTTGCATGGCACGTCCTTAACAACTGCTGATTTGATATTGTGTATCGAAGCGTGTCCGGCCGGTAGTGGCACGTCAACGCAGAAAAGGTTGTATCTCGATCGGAATAAATTGCTATCCATGGCCAAAGGAGCCGCTCCACGCTTGGTTGGTAGTGTAGCCCGAGCTTTTACTTCCTCCATCGGAGGATCTCGGATCTTGGCGTGGGGTTCATCGCGGGCTTCTCTCCAAGTCGTTTCATCCCCGGTAGAGTTTCCTAGACCTACGCTACGCTTCGAGGCTGTCGGCGAGCTGCAGTGAAGATGAAGGCCTTGATTGCTTTCTTGTATTTTTTTCTAAGGTCTTGATAGTAATTTGCAAAGAACAGTTTGTAATATTTCTTGTCTTTAGGGTCCTCCCGTAAACTTGTACTCACCGCTGAAGTAATACGAGCTTCTAGGCCCTTCGGGGCCATTCTCGTTCAAAAAGAAAACGTTGTGCCAAGAGGTTTTTAAACACGTGCTTAAGACAAGGTTTTACATTGGTGAAAGGAGGAAATATATTAAATAACAAGACATGTAATTGGGTGGATGAGGCCTTAGTTTTGTTTTAAACAATTTTATAAACGATGTAACCATTCTTTGCAATCACTACATGCTTCCTTCAAAAATAAGATGACCGAGAGCCACCACTGCATTTTTAAACGGGTTATTGTCTACTACGTGGGCCGTCGGGCGGATGTAACTCGCGTATGTAGCCAGGTGGGTGACTCAAATATATGACTCGCTAGACAAAGGCAATCCCTACTTGACGCCTTCTTACATCCGTTTGCGCGCAAACACACACGCGTGGAGGGTTGTGGGCCGAGGCATGTCACCGTGACAGACAACGTTTGAGACGGCAGGGAAGACACACCAGAGACCAGGAAGGCGACGGAATGGACCTCGCCGGAGACATGGACGACGCGGCTCGTCGCGGCAAAGGTGAGTAAGAAAACTTAGGTGTGAAGGGTCTTAAGGTTTCAGGGGTGGGAGCTCATCGGTGACGGGCTTAGGGTTTTCCATGAGGGAGGGTCGCCGGAGACGGGAAGATGCGAGGCTTAGAAGAAGGTTCAGGGCAGCGGTAGACCGGCGGTGGGCGGCGGATCGAGGAGGGTGGTGTCGTGAGACGCCGTGAGAGTGGCGTTGGCTGCGAGTGGTAGAGGGAGGCGGCCTGGCCGGCTGACTGCGGGGGGTTGGAGGTGCATCGGCCGAAGGAAGAAGATGATGCAGCCATACTGGGCCGCGACCCATTGTGGCATCAGTGCGTGCGTCGAGCAGTTCCCGGACACAAAATGCGTTAAAAAGGCCCTCCTAGACGAAGAGGCTTTTTTTTTAGAGATTTCCACAATTCAGCATGATAGAACGTCGGCCCGTGCGGAACGAAAATGTGTGCTTGCAAGCTGGCCCACGAAGCAATGCCGAGATGACCAGGTTTGCGTGGACCCGTATGGAAGGCGAACCGCTTGATATGTTGGTGCCCGACCCGAAACAGCCTAGGGTTTGTCAGGTTATTCCGCTTATATATATCCGACACAAAACGGACTACACGGAAATCCGCCGACTCCTATCCAAATCTAGAAAAAATCGATTACAGGTCCAAAAGAAGAAAAAAAATCGATTAGGTTTCCGCCTAGCAAGCTAGAAAGGCGATCGCTTGCGGCGCGATGAAGGGGGAGACGAAGCAGGATGGGTCGACGAGTAAGGAGATGGTGGTCGGTGAGGATGGGATCGCTGGCGAGTCCTTGAATTGCCAGAAGCTGGCGGTGGGCGACAAGGCAGATGCGGGCAAAGGGAAGAGGATGGCCAAGGTGAGCCAGAAGTACATCGACATCCTGCTCAAAGAGAAAGCTACCGGCACCGGCATGTACAGCAAGAGCAAGAGCAGGGCGATGGAGTTCATCGAGAACAGCAAGCATTGTGCTCATCTCGCGCCATTCGTGGCAGGCCTCGATGCTATTAAGGAGGAGGTGCGAGCCGGGGACGCCAAGATCCTGGATCAGTACCATAGCCAAGGCTACGCCTTTGGTGAGGTCGAGGAGTAGTCCTTCATCTACGACGAGGAGATCTGTGGCCCGCTCGCCAGGTCCAGGCCGCCTTCCCTGCCTGCTTGATCTTAGTTTATACCTGCTGCTAAATTACATGTAGTACTACAAGTTTATATGATTATATCCCCGCCCTCCTTGGGAGACTAATTAAGTTGATGGCTGTGTTGCTGGTCGTCGATCTGGTACATGTTTATCGGATTGCTGTATGATATTGTGGTCATCGATACTTTAGCTGTGTTGTCCTGTCATCCAGTCTCGCTTGATCTCTTCCTGTACGCGTTATTGCTGCAATGCAGCTTTGTCTGAAATTATGGTCGTCTGTTTGGTACCAAATGAGCATCACCCTTGCAACCCTTATGTGACATAATGTGGTGGCCAAATTATTGTCTTGATTTGCATTTGTGCATTATTTGATCACGTCAGTTATTTTTTGCACAAAAGTACTCCTATAAATACATTTTGTTCCTAACATTTTGTAGTCCCCAATAACCCTTTTAACTCAGGTTAAGCGTGCGGTATTTCCATCTAAACGATATAATCATGTGTGGTCCGCACGACGTCAGATCGCCCCTGTCGAAACGATCTCAAGTGGTTCCTTCTTTGCCTCTTTTATTCACTCAGACGCAACACCCTGGCTATTCCAATTCAACAGCAGGCTTGCTTTTTGTGGGGCCCGTTCATCAGCGAGCACAACTACATAGTGCTATGTGGATGTTGAAATCGGATGGGACGCGCGGTGGTTGCCCTGTGGTTTTGCTCTATGGGCAAAATCGAATTTTCACATCAATATCCGTCCTCCTCCCACACCTACGTGTGTGGTGGCCGGCGCCGTAAGTGGAGCACATATACTCTGCCTATCCCCGCCCGCAGGGGTGGGCCTAGCTCAATTCATGGGTATTCGGATGAATACCCATTATTTTTGTGAAAATATTTCATGTATATAGAATATGTATGATGTGTTTTGGGTATTCGGCTAATTTTTAGCTCATGAGCATGATATGTCTGCTCCTCACGAGCACGGTACTCCTCCGATCAAAGCCAACCCCCATCTCAACCTCCAAACACAGCGGCGCATGGCCCAACTTTGCAACTCAACACCCATCAGGATTCAACACTTAGCCCAATTACACACTGAGCGAGAGCGTCGTAGCATTGAGCGAGCCAACAAAAATAAAAACCAGTGCCTTTCTCTCCCTTGATTCTACTAAAAACCTCTTGCCTGATCGTTTCTAGATTACCATGGTTGGCAAACAAGAAGCCTCTAAGTTAGCAAGGTTAGAAGATAAAGAGGCCACCGAAAATAGAAAATATTTATTAAACATTTTAAGCTTTCATGTTTTGAGTTTTTAAATCTTGTCTTAGTAAAAGAAACTCAAATTTGAATACCCATCGCCGAAATCGTGCGCCCGCCCCTGCCTGCCCGGCCTGTTGTTTCGGCGGTGTTGGCAGCGCCGTCAACACAGCGTGAAAGAGGCAGGATGACCATCACTACCCCAAACTGTCAAATTATGCTGGTGTGGTTGGCAATGCAATACAACAAGAGATGAACTTGATCCGAGCCAAACCATCCACTTAACCTATAAACATCACATATCTAGTATTCTACTGACAGCATCGGGAATGGAGCCGCAAGATGCTTGAACAGGTCAGGAGCTTCTCGGATGATTCATCATAAGCTCTTCTTATATTACGATGCTGTACAGAGATGCTACCCGCTGGGGCGCTAGGCAGGAAAAATGCTGCTGACATGAAGAGGCATCATCACCATCCATGAATAACTCAATTATATCGAACTAATTAGTAAGCATGGAAACAGGAGAAAAGGGGGGTTAAAAATCACTAGTAAAGGTGCACGCGTAATACGCGTTTTAGCAAATAGATTCATCATAAATACAATACATAACTTCTATCTTCTTCTCTAAAATTGATAGGAAATTGCGTGCTCTCAAAAAAAATACAATACATAATGGCAATCCAGTATCACATTCATCTATCTGGCTTCATACCTTCATTGATTCATCTTACAACAAAATATAAAAATAATTTAACCGTGAGTATGTTGCTCCCGCCTTCTCTATATACTTTTTGCAGGTTTGTCTAGATTCGTATGTATCTGCACTGAAGTGCGTCAAGATACACACGAATCTAGAGACAAATCACGTGTATTAAACATTTTAGCATAAATCAGACTCTACTCAAGTCAAGTCTGCACCCCGTGCAAAGTTCTCATTTATTAGTGATAGCAGCTCCTAAGTAGGTCAAATAACCACGAGGTATACATCTATATAGGCAAGTAAAAATGCCTTATAGCACCAACAACTAAACATTTATTTTAGAATTTGGTACACAAGACACCTTCTAATGTGTCTCCACTCCACGGAAATAAATATTTCAGATTCTACGAAAATCACCTAATGTTGCAAATACTCATATATTCATATGGCTCAGAGCATTTATACACATATTGACATATATGCCTAGGCAATAGTCAAAGCAATGTTGTGAATAGTGAATACCTTCATGATCTTTCCATACACCAATATTCACATACCTCGGAACAACGCACAATAGCTAGGATATCAGTTTGACATGTCAACTTTGAATCACATCTTCAAAATACATCATAAATTGAAGAGCATTACTGAAATGTTACTACAGTAAGGGAAGTTCAGGTAATTTACCAGAAGAAATATATCAACACATGAATCCATCTAGAGCAAAAGAGAAGAGAGAAAATAGAATGGAATGTTACATCTTTGGTGTTTCATTGCCAGAGACAAAATGTGTGATTTAAAACGGAAACATAATTCTTGTTGTAAGTTTAAATACCTGCTGCTCCTCCATTTTGCAGAAGTGAACATATTTATCAACAAAACCTTGATACAAAAATGCTGGTTGGAAGGTTACATACCAGCTTTTGTTTGGTACAACAAAAGTCAGCACAATTATTTAAAAGCACTTTTGGACAGAAGACCTATGAAATAATGCACCAATCATTCACAATTTCCGTTGTACTGGTTAGTGCAGTTAAGTACCTTGAAACTGAGGCAATTGTGCATGAGTTATCTTGATTCATAAACCTTATGTATTTCATTTATTTTTAGCGTAATGTGATAACAGATCACTACAAAATCGGCCGAGAATAAACTATGTTCAGAAAGTGAATAAAAAACATGTCACATGCAAGAGAAGCTCTCAATTCGGATATTGTGAAAAAAAAATGAAATATAGGGTTTTCATCAAACTCTTATGCAAATAAGCATCTACATGCAACATTTCTCAGTCCAGCTGACATAGGAACATTTGACAACCATCAGCTTGTCTATTACTAATGATACAATAAATAAATTATCAAATCTACAAACCAAAATCTGAAAATTGGATTACACAGTTATGTAGAGGGAAGAGTGTCCATCTGCCATAGGAACATTTTTTTTTTTGAAAAGAGGGCAAAAGCTTTGCCCTATTCCATTAATTAAGGAGAAGTAGAATAGTTTTACAAGGCACCCGATTACACCCTTGAAACAAAAAAAGGACCTACTCTCGCGGCATCAAGTTACTCATACATTTATCACCCGCCAAAATCCATAGTTTAGCCTCTTGCTTGATCTTATTGAAGAGCACGGAGGGTGGCGCTTGCTTGCTTTTAAAGACCCGAGCGTTTCTTTCATTCCAAAGTTCCCAAGACACGAGGAAGGTTAACGATGCGACGTCCTTGCGCTTGGTCATCTTGCCCCACCATGGGTGAAGAGAAGTGGTCGGCCAAAGGTTGGGGTCAAGGGGTTGGATGCCAAGCCAAGTGTTCAAAAGGCCCCAAAGGCGGATGGTGTAACGACAATTGACAAGAAGGTGATCAACGGATTCTAAAGCATGTTTGCAAAGAGGACAATCCCGACCATTAGGCCAACCCCTCTTCTCCAAGCGGTCATTAGTCCAAAGCCTATTTTGAAGCGCAAGCCACATAAAGAGCTTATACTTGGGCGGTGCCCAAAACTTCCACACCGAGGAGGCGACCGGGGAAAGCGTGGCTCCGAAGAATTGAGCATGGTAGGCGTAGGTAGAAGAGTAGATGCCATTATCGGTGAGGTTCCAAGAAATCTCGTCCTCCACGTCCTCATTAAGAGAGACCTCGGAGAGTTTGACCCAAAGGGAGATGTATTGGCGAATATGTTGTATGGTGAAAACCGCGTCCAAGTTAATCTTGGAGATCCAACCATGATTGGACATGGCCTTGTTGACTTTCCAATTCTTTCTAGTGGAGATTTTGTATATGAGAGGGGCGATGTCGATGGGCTTTATGCCATTAAGCCACGACGCCTTCCAAAAAGGAGTCTTCTTCCCATTGCCCACCACAATGGTAGTTGAGGCGTAGAAAAGGTCCATGTCCGTGTCATTGCAAGGGTTGCCAAGACCCACCCAAATTTTGGACGGCTCTTTCCATTCCTTCCAAGGCCACCGCAAGCGAAGGGCACGGGAGAAGAAGTCGGCATTAAGAACCCCAAGGCCACCAAGATTTTTGGGCCTACAAACGATATCCCAATTGACCTTACATTGTCCACCGGAGACCTTATCGGTGCCCGCCCATAAGAAGGCTCTTTCAATTTTCTTCATGTTGACCATAGTGCCATTCGGGACATTGAGAGATGTGAAGTGGTATATAGCTTGAGAGGAAAGGACAGATTTGACAAGAGCGGTGCGACCCGCGAAGTTAACAAGTTTCCCATTCCAAGTGGGGATTTTCCGGGCCGCTTTGTCCTCAAGAGATTGAAAGTCCGCTTTACGTAGACACCAAGGGGAGAGGGGTAGCCCAAGATACTTCAACGGGAAAGTATCCCTAAGAACCGGGGTGCCATGAAGGATATCGTCAAGGTCGATGTTGTGGCAACAAATAGGTACAACAGAGCTCTTGTGGAAATTGGTGCATAGACCCGTAACTTCGCCGAAGGCATGAAGGATGGCGGTGAGGTTTTGCACATCATGCTTAGAGGGCGCAATAAAGATTGCCGCATCATCGGCATAGAGGGAGGTCCTCAAAATGGTGGTCCGCCTAGCAAGCTTGTGAAGCAACCCATGAATGGAGGCAAGCTCGAGGATTTGGGTGATGGGGTCTATAGCAAGGACAAAAAGGAGAGGTGACAAAGGGTCCCCTTGACGTAGCCCCCGGCTATGCTTGATAGGTTGGCCGGCCACCGCATTAAGGAGGACCCGCGATGAGGCGGTGACGAGCAAGGCGACCACCCAATTCCGGAAGCGTGGAGGGAATCCCCATTTTTGTAGTAGGTCAATAATGTAGTCCCAACGCACGGAATCGAACGCCTTCCGAATGTCGAGCTTGAAGAGAAGGGCCGGAATTTTCCTCTTGTGTAACCTCGCAGCAAGATTCTTTACGTATAGGAAGTTGTCATGGATACTTCTTTTCTTGATGAAAGCACTTTGCGCCTTGGAGACAAGGTCATCCATATGCGGAGCAAGCGTTAGGGAGAGCAATTTGGCGATGATCTTGGCAATGCCATGAATGAGGCTAATAGGCCGGAAGTCGGAGATCTCCTCCGCCCCATCCTTCTTGGGCAAAAGGGCAATGTTAGCGGAGTTTAACCAATGGAAGTTGGCCACGTGTAGATCCCCGAAGAGATTGATAGCTCGCATAACGTCGTGGCGGATAATATCCCAACAATGCTTGTAGAAGGCACCCGTGAAACCGTCCGGACCGGGGGCTTTGTCGCCCGGAAGAAGATTGATGGCATGCTTAACCTCGTCCTCCGTGAAGGGGTCATCGAGAGACGCCAAATCCGGGGCCTCAAATTGTAGTCCGGCCCAATTGAAGTCCTTGTGTCGATTTTGCCCCCTACCCATGACATCTCCAAAATGGTCGGAAATGATCTTCTCCTTGTGGTTGTTGTCGATTTTGCCCCCTACCCATAGGAACATTTGACAACCATCAGCTTATCACTTATGATACAATAAATAAATTATCAAATCTACAAACCAAAATCTGAAAATTGGATTACACACTTATGTAGAGGGAAGAGCACAAACAATAATCGTCTGGTAACACCAAGATCGCCATCATCTAGCATACATGCGAAGGAAACAAAATACCTGAACTTTATCTCAGTACGGGACTGACTGCAGATGGCTTGAGCAGATGGCGATGCCTCTAGGGTTGAAAATGAAAGGGAAACTTTCCGTCCATTTTCGAAGAAAAGGGAAATGGAGAACAGAAAAGGGAAAAGAAAATGGCATTTTGCGGAAAACGAAAGGAAACGAAAGAATCATAAAAGGAAATGAAAATGAAAACGAGGGAGCTGTTTCCGACGGAAACGAAAACGGCAAAGGAAATTCCGGATAAACCAATATGAAAAGTTTCCGCTAATGTAACCTAGAGAGGCCCATGTTCTTGGTAGGTCTACATTTACATATGAAACTAGGCCTGCAGGCCACCTATTATTTATAGACAGCCGTCTACAGTCTCAACGACTCATCTCTGTTTCGGATGATTCCACAAGACGTAGTCCCAACTCCCAAGCGATTGCAACGATCGCGGCTTCTTCCTACAAGACGAGCGATCAGGCGGCCAAGCGACTGCCCAGGAACAGTCTTAGTGTCGACGCAAACATATTTATGTGAACTTGCATTTGTCCAAGTGTTAAACTATGTCTGTTACTCCCTCCGTCACTAAAAGGATGTCTTAACTTTGTTAAATTTTGGATGTATCCAGATACTAAACTGGGTCTAGATACATCCAAATTTGGACAAAGTTGAGACACCCTTTTAGTAACAGAGGTAGTACTTTATGTTGAATTGCCTCTTGTTGAAGTTGAGTGATATTCATTGTCTTATTGTCTATTTCGTTATACATGCCTTTTTGGTATACATACCAAGGTAATATGCCGCCATTTTATTGTGACAAATATTCATTTTCGTAACGTATCCGTCCCGTATCCGCTCCATATTCATCTCCGGTGATTTTCGTTTCCATATTCGTTTCCGGGGTTTCCGATTACGTTTTCGATTCCGTTAAGATAGGTGGAAACAAAAACAATAAGACATATTTCCGTCCGTTTCCGTTCCGTTTTCAACCGTAGATGCCTCAGCCTCGACAACCTCAGAAACATGCTGCAATACTGCTACCTAAGGTCTTACCATTGCGAGAATGCCTGACATAAACTAAGCTATGCATATACCTAGTTAAACATATAAACCCTAAGGATTTTTTGTGTCACTAAGGACAAGAATTACAAGAAGAAAGAAAACAGAGCAGAGAGTAAGTGGTGCATAGTCGCCTCGACTGATAAAAAAATGTGGATGTTTTACCATGTACTCTGATGAACTGAAGCAAATTATCTGCAAGGAGTAAAAAAAATATAGTTAGTAAAGAATCCAATTACCAAAAGGGCAAACATTCGTATAATTTTCCGAAATAAAACACCAACAACAGTAGATCTTACCATTGCGTCGTTGCAGATTATGTACAGCTTTTATTTAGTTAATATCCAGCAACAATTCTGAATATACCAAACTTACAAAACTTCAGAGACCTCCCTTATCTGATCTTCTCCACTCCTGCTGGTGCTTTTACTTTAGGCTAATAGGCGCAACGCCATGAAAATAACTATCAAATAAATGCAATCCAGTGGTAGTTTTCTGTTCAACATACCCTATTCTACAGAACTATGGTCAACTGATGAACTCATTAATGTTTATCTAGCATCCAACACAAAAATAAGAACTTAATGTTCCTTAAGCTAGAATAGTCATGAAAAATACGACAATGTTGGGAGAATGACCCGAGGAGCTTGGTTTTGGCAATGTGGCAACACCAATGATAAGCGTTGGCGCTATGCCGGGGATCGGATGACAGAAATCAAGGGGATCTTTCCAGCGACAACAATCACGATCACATGAATGGTAAGGCACCTAGGCATATCGAGCAGATAGGAAGCGAGTTGGCACAGGGATAGTTGGAACCGACTGAGATCGCGAAAACTATGGGGGTCTTCGTGCCAATGCAAAGGTGGGGTTGAGACTTGAGAGTACCCGACTTCAATAATTAAAGGCAGCGGAGCCTTCATCCTGGGCGCACCTCAACGACGGTGCTGGGTTATTCTCCATGCTGGCCATCCTAAGAAAAATTCAATCAGTGAGAATGTGAGATATCAACCATCGTGGTTTTTTGAAGAACTGGGAATTAACACTCACCAGGAATATTGGGAAATGATTCTGCATCCTCTCGGGCCCTCACACAATGAACAAGAGGATATACCCAGACACACTCTAGGAAGCCATCGATCTGTCTGCAGGGACGGGCCGGTGCAGTGGACTTGGCGACGAACGGCAGGTGCTGCGGAGGCGGCGTCTCGCTCGCGTCGGGCAGGGCGGCGGCACCGGCGTGCAGGGCGAGGGTGCAGAGCGGCGGTTCCGGCGCGCGCAGGGTAGAGGCCGGCGGCGCCAGCGTGCATGGTAGAGGGCGCGCTGGGCGGCGGCGCCGGCACGCAGGGGTAGAGGGTCCAGGGCGGCGGCGCCGGCGTGCAGGCGGCGACATACTCTCAGCAGGCAGGGAGGCGGCATGCTTGCGTGATGGCGATGGTTGGGGTAAATCGGGTCGTGCAGGTCTTCTCGCGGCGGGGGAGCTTGACGGGGGCGGTGCGATGACCGCGGGAGGTGCCTTGTAGGTCCTGCTCGCGGCCGGCGGTGGCACGCGGCGATTGCGGGGGCGGCTTGAAGGTCGTGCAGATCGTGGAATTTGGTCCGTTGGTGTAGAGCGTCTGGGAAAAGAAAAAGAAAAAAAGCATATTTAGCGGTTTGTTTGATTAGGCGTGGAAGAGGTGTGCGTCTAACACTGTTTTAGGATTCATCTAAGCCGGTGGTTTTGGTGATTAGATGGTCAGGATTGTTCGGATCTGCCACTCTGGGTCTTTTTATATTAGTGGTGATGCATGCCAAAGAATCAGAGTCAGTTATGCAGGATTTAGATGTGGTAGCTACATTTATGTAAGTAATTAATGGTTTTTTTTGACACATTTAAATAAGCTAGCTGTGCCATCTGAAAGAACTGTCAATGTAAAATTGAGAATATCAACAGAGCTAATTAACCTGTTCGTGTGTTAAAAACAACACTTAAACAAATCAATCCGTCGAATCACTCCCTGTTTGAGGACTCTGCCTTCCCTCGACAATTGCCGGCCCAAATCTGCTAGGGCTGAGATCCAATCTCTGAATCGACAAATTCGGTGTGAGCTATATGGGCCAACTTTGTTACGCCGAACTTTTACCACGGCGGGGCCCAGGCCCAGTTGGAAATGGACGATCCAGCCACACAAAGATACTACTACAGCCGTACAGAAGGATGGCTCGTTCATCCCCATTTGGCTGGAAAAAAAAAGCTCCCTTCTCCATGAGAGTGACCATCTGTCCATCCGTACAACAACCACAGCCTAAACCCTAGGCGAAGCCGGCACGCCGCGCCGGCGGACGGCATCTCTGTGGGGTGGCGAGAAGTGGGCCCCGATTTCTAGCCTTCGGTACTCGCAGAGGAGGAGCTGCGGCCAGCTGACGGACGGCCGGCGATTGGGAGCGCAACAGGGGATTCAGGCCGGGACGGCATTGGAGAGGACCAGCAGGCACGGTTAAGGCGGGAGGCCTGCGGCCATGTGCTGGAGCTACTAATTTAGTGCTCGCACTGGCTGGTTCCGTCGTCCGGCGCATTTGTGCTCTCAATCGAAAAGGCAAGAGAGGTGAGGAGATATATGTATCCCCAATTTTTGTTATTACTCTGCATTGGTGTGGCCTGAAGGATTGATATAGGGTAGGATTGGTAATGCTCGGTTTTGTATTTTATAAATGAAGTTAACAACTTTGAGCTTGTATCTCAGAATTAGATAAAATCCATGCAAACTGTTTGTGGAATAACAAGATAACCATATAGGTATGCAATTCTATGCCAATTTCTGGAATCGATTTTGGACCTTTGGTTCTTCAGTATTCTTTTAACCTACAACAGATGGATACACAGATGCAACTTTTACCTTCCATTGTAATGCTGTACGCAAGTTCCGATTTTTTTTCTGTCTCCTAACACAATTTATTCCATTTTACCTTTAATTTTGTTGACGCCCATCTTCTAACCTAATAACTCTGCCAATCATTTGTATTCAGGATATTAGGCTACAGAATTTGAAACTCTTTATTCCTAAAGGGAAATGCTACATCAATTTATCACGTTTCTTCCTAGTCTTAAATTTGTGTTGCATGGTGTAGTTGCACTTACGAGAAGTTTGATCCTCTCCATCAGGTGGACCTTGTGTGCTGGTGACTGGTATATACGTGTATGTACAACAAAATGTCCAGCAACAGCGGTGGAGGTGCAAAGCAGAAGGGTCCTCGAATTGCTCCACCTCTTGTGGAACCTTGCTTACTCCAGAATCTCAAGCCTCCTCATGCTCCAGACAGTCCTGCCACTGATCTGAGATTAGCTCAACAGCCTTATCCTGGACATGTAGTCCTCCCGCGTCCATGCACATCTTGGCCTCTTCATGCGCCCTCGTCCCCACCATTAAATCCTACGAATCCACAACAAAATGGGGTATGTTCTCTACTATATTACCTATTTTGCACTAGGCCTGAAGGAAAACAAATAGTTGTTGCTTTATTGTTGTGCTGCTCTTTTTCATCGGTAGGAAGCGGTGGGGGATGTGGTGGCAGCCAATGTTAATCCTGTGATTGATAGCTGCGATGAGATGATGTTGCCAAAGGTAAATACACTATTTGACAGTGAGGATGAGGCTTATGAGTTCTACAATTCGTATGCGGAGAAGGTGGGCTTCTTTGTTCGCAGATCAACACTCTGGACAACATCAAAGAACATCATCACTAGGAGGACATTTGTTTGCTCAAGAGAAGGTTTCCGGGAGAAGAAGAAGGGTGCCAAGGAATCAAAATGCCCACGGCCTGAAACAAGAATTGGTTGCCCAGCGAGCATGACCATCCGGCTTACTGCCAATGGCAAGTACCGTTTGACGGAATTTGTACCAAACCATAACCATCACTTAGCAACAGCTTCTACGATTCATATGTTGAAAGCAAAGAAAATTAGGCGTAAAGCACGGGCTGTGAGGGAAAATCTGGTGGATGATACTGTGGTAACGCCAGAATTTGAGAATGAAGATAAGGCATATGATTTTTACAGCAGATATGCAGGGAAGCTTGGATTTCACGTGAGAAGGGCAAGCTTGACCGTGAATGCTGAAAATGTTATCACCAGAAGGATGTTTGTTTGTTCAAAAGAAGGGTTCCGCGAGAAGAAAAGAGGAGCAAATAGAGTAAAGAAGCCTCGTCCAGAAACCCGAACTGGTTGCCCAGCGTGTCTGGTCATCCGACTTGCACCTAATGGCAAATATAATGTCACAGAGTTCGTTACTTGCCACAATCACGGGCTTGGTGCTGCAGCAGCTTCTGATCTTGTGATGGAATCACTGACTGAAATTTATCAAGATTACAGAGTCGGTCTGGTTGATAAATCACCAGGTGTTTCTACGGGCAAGCAAAGCCTTATCGAAGACCATGCCACTTCAAGCTGTCTAGAAGCTAGAAGTTGGAGAAGGTACAAGCGCAAAGTTCCTCACTGTGGTGATGTAGGTGCTTCTCTGGAGTACCTACAAAAGATGCAGCATGATAACCCTTCATTTTTCTATGCTATAAAATCTGACGAGGATGGAAACTTGACGAATTTTCTGTGGGCAGATTCAAAATCCATCATGGACTTTGCCCACTTCGGTGATGTAGTATGCCTTGATTCAGGTTATGCACTGCAAGGCTATGGTAGGCCGGTTGCTTTGTTTACAGGTCTGAATCATCATAAACAGACTGTCATCTTTGGTACTGCATTGCTTTATGATGAGAGCTTTGAAGCTTTCAGATGGTTATTTGATACTTTCAAACTGGCAATGAATGGTATCCTTCCCAGGACATTGTTAACTGAAAGATCTCCTGTCATAAGTGAAGCTGTCGCAACAAGTTGGCCTGCAACAACACATCGTTATTGTGTCTGGCAAATTTACCAAAATGCTCTTCAGCAGTTGAATCATGCATTCCATGGGTCAAGAAATTTACATTGCAACTTCAAGAGGTGCCTATTTGATTGTGACGATGAGGCAGAGTTTTTGATGGCGTGGAGAGAAATGTTGGCAAATTATGACCTTCAAGATAATCAATGGCTAGCAGACCTGTTCGCCCTTAAAGAGAAATGGGCATTACCATATGGCCGTGACGCATTTTGCGCTGATATGAAAAGCGTCCAGCAGAAGGACAACTTGAGCAGTGAGCTTAAAATACATTTATCCCTAGAACGTGACCTTTTGAGTTTCTTTGTGCAGTTTGAAAGATTATTGTGTGATCGTCGGTCTGCAGAACTGCAAGCTGATGTGAATGCCAGCCAGAGTACAAAGAAGCCACCTTCGATGCGAATATTAAAGCAGGCTGCCGATATATATACACCTGCTGCCTATAAAATGTTTGAAAATGAGTTTGAGTTGTACATGGATTGCATGCTATATAACTGTGGCGAGATGGGCACAATTTGTGATTATAGGATAACTGTCGAGGACAATCCGAAAGATCATTTTGTTAAATTTGATTCACGTGATTCAATGTCACGTTGTAGTTGTAAGGGGTTTGAGTTTGTAGGGATTCCATGTCGCCATATGCTGAAGGTACTTGATACTAGGAATATCAAGAACCTTCCTCCTCAGTATGTCTTGAAAAGGTGGAGGAAGGATGCCAAATCAGGATCTTCGAATGGTGGTTATGAATACCCTTTTGATGGTGATCCTCAGTTGGCCCAGACAAAGGGTCACAATTTACTGTGCCGAATATTCAGTATAGCAGCGGCTAGAGCAGCTACTTCTGTTGAATCATTTGCATACATGGAAAACCAATTGAACACACTTATGGGTCAGGTGGAACAATTTCTTGAAAACAGAACCCCCGACATGGCTGCTATCATTGGTGCTAATTGTGATCGTACTCAAAATATGGTCACAGAAGGTCTACACAGTCATACTAATTTTGTCAATGGCTCTGCTGATGGTACTTGTTTAAGCATGATCATTTCCCCCTTTTATATGTTGTCACATCTATTAACGGTGCTAATTGTAATGCAGATTCTCTAACCTTCCCCTTCACACTGAGTGCTGGTACGTTGGATTACCGCTAGACAGGTAACCACTTTCTTGCTTCAAGTACTAAGCATAGTATGAGAACTATCATGTTATTATTGTTTTTTTTTATCACAGATAGAAATGCTCCGCTATACTATGCTGGTTCTGATCTATCACTGCACCCAAGATTTATCATTTGTTTAGTGATCTGTTTGGGAAAATGTTTGTCCATCATCTCCTGCCATAAGATATTAAGTTTGGCTCACTCCTTTGTTCAAACAGGTGCTAGACGATGGTATATCTGGCTGCAATACCGAGTTGGTGGTGCGTAGAGATAATCAACGAGCGGGGAATAATGATGATTGACACCGGCTGTACAGGTCATTTTCGGATAGATTTATTAGAACTGCCGGAACTTTGCCATTGGCAACTTCATTATTCTGACATGGTGAGGTATATGAGAAGACATTTCTTAACTACAGTTCCACCTACCCGTGCCATGGCTCCTCACACTGAGTGAATATATGGATTGCCTCCTCGATTGCTTTCAAGTGGTGAATCCTTATGGGCGCTAATGACCCCCCAGTGTTTCAATGTCGGCGTGATGACGGAACAGGTTGTTGCATTTTGTGTGTGATGTACATGTCACTCCGATAGTTTGGTCACCTCACACCTCTAGATGTACTAATATAGAGCAATGAATGTTTATGGCATCTGTACCTCTATGTGATATATTCTGGTTATTCATTTTTACTGTACCGGCTATTCTTTTGTGGTGTTGTCTCCTTTCATATGATTTTGGTGAATATGGAACAAGATAGCTTGTACTCCGTACAAACAACAGGCAATGGCAAATTTCCAGGCCCTTGTTTGAACGCAGGGAACTTCCTTTTGCCGAATAGGCCTACATCAAAATATGTAAGATTCACAATTGCACCGCTTTGATGATTTCTTTTCTCTCATTCTCTATCTGTTAGCTCTGGTGAACAGTGAACACTCTTGTCCAGGTATATGTTTCTTCGTATTGGAAAGAAGTCCAGATGACCCCCCTAAGTATTGGGTTTAGGACATTAAACCCCCTCAAGTTTGGATTGGGGCACTTAACCCCCCTAAGTATGAAATACCAGCCAAATAACCCCCTTTGCCCACTGATGGCTGTTTTGGTCCATGTGGACAGTGGTTTTGCCGCTGGCCTGGACATCCACGTGGCGCGGGATTTGGTGAGCGGGCGCAAGGTGGGGCGCCGGCGAGCGGCTCGACTGGTCGACGGATGAGCATGGGGACAGGGAGCTGCGTTGGCGTGCGTTGCTGGAGCACACCAATGCCAGGATCGGATCGAGGCTGGCGTTGGCGAGGTGGAGACGGTCACGCACGCGTTGGCGATGGAGCAGGAAGGAAAAGGAGCGCAGAAACGGAGACATGGCCAGATGGTGGAAAGCTGCAGCTCTGCTGTTGCTTTGTTGAAGAAAAATAGGGGACAAGGGATTGGAGCTAGGAGATGCATGCGGCCAGGAGCCTAGACGGCCGGAAAACGAAGAAGAAAACAGCGGCGCGGCAAATTGAAGAACATTGCCGACGCGTGATTCGACCGGAACGCGGCCGTGGTAGGATTTGGACAGAAATTTTGGCAAACGAGAGAGGAATTTTGGGGAGCTAGGATTTATGGCGGCCGGACACGCGCAGCAAGGAAAGCGGAGGCAGACTGACGCGGGAATGCGGGAGCCAAGAAGAAAAGGGAGCGCTTGGTGGCCATGGAGAGCTACAGCCATGCTTGGCTTGGAGCGGACACGGTCGGGCAGCGAGTTGGTGGTAGGAATGGATCAGACACAAAACGGTGGCGCAGGATTTAGATCTGGGACGCGATCGGGAGCCACTGCTCGGGAGATTGAGGCAAGCGCTTCGACGAACTGGATGCATGCGCGACACGGACGTCCAAGCTGGCGGCAAAACCACTGTCCACAGACCAAAACAGCTACCAAAACAGCCATTAGTGGGCAAAGGGGGTTATTTGTGTTGTATTGTGATCCAAATTCATATACTAAAGGGAGGCTAACTTCTGACGAGCGGAGCGAGGCCCGTCGCCGGAGGCTTGGTACGGTACGGATCGTTGGCACCGCCTATATATACATCTTGTAAGCCGCCGGCTAGGGTTTATCAGATTATAAGATAACCCACGGCGTTTGTAAACACCTCCCGATATAGTGAAGTTTTTGCTGGCTGGCGCCCGTGGTTTTTTTCCCCTTCTGTGTTGGAAGGGGTTTTCCACGTTAAATCTTGTGTCCCCTGCGTGTGTTCTTGTTTCGTTCTTCGTTATTTGCTTGTCGCTTTTATAACAAGTGGTATCAGAGCCCGTGTTTCAATCTAGGGTTTTTACGACATGTCTTCCTTGAAGTTCGATCTACATTTTGGATTACACCACGAGATTTTCTCTGTGGCAAGTGAAGATGAGGGCGATACTTACCCAATCTTCGATGCGGATGAAGCTCTTGATGGTTTTGGCAAGAAAGATGCCAAGACCTGGACCGACGATGAAAAGAGGAAAGACCGTAAGGCTTTTTCATTAATTCAGCTTCATCTATCCAACAATATCTTGCAGGAAGTGCTGGCTGAGAAATCCTTGACGGGCTGTGGTTGAAACTGGAATCGATCCGCATGTCCAAAGATCTAACCAAGATAAGATGCACGTGAAGATGAAGTTGTTCTCTCACAAGCTGCAAGAAGGTGCGTCAATGATGAATCACCTATCGATCTTTAACGAGATCGTTTCTGTTTTGCTATCCATGGAGGTAAAATATGATGATGAGGAGCTAGCTCTTATCTTGTTAGTCTCGTTGCCTAATTCTTTTGTGAATTTTCGAGACACCTTGTTATACGATCGTGATGAACTAACCCTTGCCGAAGTTTATGAGGCCCTCCGGCGGAGGGAAAAGATGAAATCTATGGTGCGAGCAGAGGGTTCGTCATCTAAGGCAGAAGCAATCGCAGTCCGAGGCGGGGACCGAGAACAGAAACAACAACTACAACAACTACAACGAGAGATAAGAGCAAGACCGACGAGAGGTCGCTCAAAGTCCAAGGGACGAGATGGTAAGTTCTGCAAATCTTGTAAGAAAACTAGCCACAATATTGATGATTGTTGGAAGTTGCGGAACAAAGAGAAAAGAAACGGTACTTACCAACCGAAAAACAAATACGAGGGTGATGGTAAGGATGCTTGTTGTTTCCAGTGATAATTACGATGGTGATTGCCTAGTTGTGTTTCTTTGGTTGTGTTTCGGTAATGATGAGTGGATCCTTGATTCTGCATGTTCGTTTCATATTTGCCGTAACAAAGACCGGTTCTGGGTTCTTATGAGTTTGTGCAGAGTGGAGATGTTGTGCGTATGGGAGATAACAACCCACGTGAGATCGTGGGCATTGGCTCCGTTCGGATCAAGATGCATGATGGCATGACACGCACTCGACGGATGTGAGACACATACGGCATGGCCAGAGAAATTTGATCTCTCTCGGTACCCTTGATGTTGACGGGTACAAACACTCCGGTTCTCGCGGAGTTACGAAGGTATCAAAAGGTTCTCTCGTTCACATGATTGGTGATATGAATTACGCAAAGTTATATGTTCTTAGAGGTAGCACTTTATGTCCGGTATTGCTTCGCTGTTATTCCTGATGAACCTGGTAAACTAATCTGTGGCATATGCGTCTTGGACATATGAGTGAACATGGCATGACAGAATTGCACAGGAGAGACCTGCTAGATGGCTGCAATTTGAGTAAGTTTGAGTTCTGTGAGCACTACTTTTTTCGTAAGCATAAAAGAGTTAAATTCAATGCTTCCGTTCATACCACTAAAGGGATTTTAGATTATGTACATGCTGATGTGTGGGGACCTTCCCGCAAGACTTCTCTTGGTGGTGCAAATTACATGCTTACTATCATAGATGATTACTCCAGAAAAGTGTGGCCTTTCTTTCTGAAACATAAATCTGATGTGTTTGATGCTTTTAGAAAGTGGAAAGTTATGGTAGAGAAGCAAACAGAAAAGAAAGTTAAATTGCTTCGTACTGACAATGGCATGGAGTTTTGTTCTACTATTTTCAATGATTATTGCAGCGACGAAGGCATTGTCAGGCACCACACCATCCCATATACTCCTCAGCAGAATGGTGTGGCGGAGAGGATGAACAGAACCATCATCTCCAAGGCTCGCTGCATGTTGTCTAATGCTGGTATGCATAGACGTTTCTGGGCTGAAGCAGCCTCCACCGCCTGTTACTTGATAAACAGGTCACCTTGTATTCCGCTTGATAAGAAAACTCCCATTGAGGTATGGTATGGTTCACCTGCTGATTATTCACAGTTGAGAGTTTTCGGTTGCACTGCTTATGCTCATGTTGATAATGGAAAGCTAGAGCCTAGGGCTGTTAAGTGTGTGTTTCTTGGTTATGGTTCAGGAGTTAAGGCATACAAGTTATGGAATCCTGAAACTAAGAAAGTTTTGCATAGCAGGAATGTTGTCTTTAATGAGGCTGTTATGTTTTATAAGAGTTCATCTACAGATGTTACTGATGCTGTTGATTTTTCTGATAATTCTGATGATGAACAACAGAGGATTAGCGTGCAGGTGGAGCACGTGGAGGAGAAAGAAAATGATGTTGCTGAAATTGATAACATTGTTGTTCAGCACTCACCACCTGTTTTGTGTAGGAATTCGTTGCATAGAAAACAAAAAATTTCCTACCGCGAGAACGCAATCCAAGCCAAGATGCAATCTAGAAGACGGGAGCAGCGAGGGGATGATCAAGACTAACCCTTGAAGATTTCCAAAGCCTATAAGAGTAGGCTCTTATTGCTGCGGTAGACGATCACTTGCCGCTTGCAAAAGCGCGTAGAAGATCTTGATCACGGTACCACAATCGGGCAGCACCTCCGTACTCGGTCACACGTTCGGTGTTGATGAAGACGACGTCCTTCTCCCCGTTCCAGCGGGCAGCGGAAGTAGTAGCTCCTCCTTGAATCCGGCAGCACGACGGCGTGGTGGCGGTGGCGGTGGAGATCTCCGGCGGAGCTTCGCTAAGCATATGCGGGAGAGATGGTGGAGGAGGGATGCTAGGGTTTGGGAAGAGGGGCGCCGGCTAGAGCACCCTTGAGGGGTGCGGCCATGGTGGTGGCTTGAGTGGCCGGCCAGCCCCTCTCTCCCCCTCTTTATATAGGTGGAAGCCCCAAGGTTTAGGTCAAAGAGTCCGAATAAGACCCCAACCAAAACCTTCCAAGTGTCCAAACCTAGGGGGAGTGGGACTCCCCCCTTTCCTTGGTGGGGTGGCCGGCCACCATGGTGGGGAGTCCACTTGGGACTCCTCCTCCCTTAGGTTGGCCGGCCAAGGTGGGTGGAGTCCCTTTTGGGACTCCACCTTCCATCCTTATTTCTTCCGGACTTTTCTAGAACCTTCTAGAACCTTCCGTAGAACCTTCCGGATCATTTTAATTCACATAAAATGACTTCCTATATATGAATCTTATTCTCCGGACCATTCCGGAACTCCTCGTGATGTCCGGGATCTCATCCGGGACTCCGAACAAATATTCGAACTCCATTCCATATTCAAGTTCTACCATTTCAACATCAAACCTTAAGTGTGTCACCCTACGGTTCGCGAACTATGCGGACATGATTGAGTACTCACTCCGACCAATAACCAATAGCGGGATCTGGAGATCCATAATGGCTCCCACATATTCAACGATGACTTCAGTGATCAAATGAACCATTCACATACGATACCAATTCCCTTTGTCACGCGATATTTTACTTGTCCGAGGTTTGATCTTCGGTATCACTCTATACTTTGTTCAACCTCGTCTCCTGACAAGTACTCTTTACTCGTACCGTGGTATGTGGTCTCTTATGAACTCATTCATATGCTTGCAAGACATTAGACGACATTCCACCGAGAGGGCCCAGAGTATATCTATCCGTCATCGGGATGGACAAATCCCACTGTTGATCCATATGCCTCAACTCATACTTTCCGGATACTTAATCCCACCTTTATAACCACCCATTTACGCAGTGGCGTTTGGTGTAATCAAAGTACCTTTCCTGTATAAGTGATTTATATGATCTCATGGTCATAAGGACTAGGTAACTATGTATCGAAAGCTTATAGCAAATAACTTAATGACGAGATCTTATGCTACGCTTAATTGGGTGTGTCCATTACATCATTCATATAATGATATAACCTTGTTATTAATAACATCCAATGTTCATGATTATGAAACTAATCATCCATTAATCAACAAGCTAGTTAAGAGGCATACTAGGGACTCTTTGTTGTTTACATATCACACATGTACTAATGTTTCGGTTAATACAATTATAGCATGATATATAAACATTTATCATAAACATAAAGATATAAATAATAACCACTTTATTATTGCCTCTAGGGCATATCTCCTTCATTTTGCAGCAAACAAATAGTTCCATTGCTGCTGATAGACCGAGGCGTAACAAAGGTCCACGCCCTCGTTTAATTGAAGAATGTAATCTTGTTCATCATGCTTTGAGTTGTCTTTGAGCAATTGGAGCATGATACTGAACCTGCTACATATACTGAGGCCGTTGCATCCGTTGACCGCGTGAAGTGGATTTCTGCTATGCAAGAGGAGATGCAATCACTTGACAAGAATGGCACATGGGATGTTGTGCCCTTGCCTAAACGAAAGAAGGTTGTCCGCTGTAAGTGGATATTTAAAAGAAAGGAAGATTTGTCTCCTAATGAGCCTCCGAGGTATAAGGCAATGTTAGTAGCAAAAGGTTTTAGCCAAATTCCAGGTATTGATTATAATGATGTATTCTCTCCGGTTGTGAAGCATAGTTCCATTCGTGCATTCTTTGGTATTGTGGCTATGCGTGATCTTGAGCTTGAGCAGCTAGATGTAAAGACTGCTTTTCTGCATGGTGAGCTTGAGGAGGAGATATACATGGACCAGCCTGAAGGTTTTGTTGTGCCTGGTAAGGAGGATCTTGTTTGCAAGTTGAAGAGGTCCCTTTATGGTTTGAAACAGTCTCCAAGACAGTGGTATAAAAGGTTTGATTCGTTTATGCTTGCATATGAGTTTAAGAGATCTAAGTATGATAGTTGTGTTTATATCAAGTTTGTTAATGGATCACCAATATACTTGCTGTTATATGTTGATGATATGTTGATTGCTGCCAAGAGCAAGAAAGAGATCACTACTTTAAAGTCACAGTTAAGTAGTGAGTTTGAGATGAAGGATCTTGGTGCTGCTAAGAAAATACTAGGTATGGAAATTACAAGAGACAGAAAATCTAGTGTGTTATTTCTTAGTCAGCAAAATTACATTCAGAAAGTTCTTCATCGTTTTAATATGCATGATGCAAAGCCTGTTAGTACACCAATTGCTTCTCACTTCAAATTGTCAGCATTGCAATGTCCTAGTGCGATGAAGATATTGAGTACATGTCTCGAGTTCCATATTCTAGTCTTGTTGGTTCTTTGATGTATGCCATGGTTTGTTCTCGTCCCGATATATCATATGCTATGAGTTTGGTTAGTCGATACCTAGCTGATCTGGTAAAGAACATTGGAGAGCTGTTCGGTGGATTTTCAGTACCTTCGTGGCACATCTAAAGCTTGCTTGAAGTTTGGCAAGACCGGTGAGGGACTCGTAGGCTATGTGGATTCAGATTTTGCTGCCGATTTGGATAAGAGAAGATCCCTCACAGGTTATGTGTTCACTGTTGGTGGATGTGCTGTGAGTTGGAAGGCAACGTTACAATCTGTTGTTGCCCAATCTACGACCGAAGCAGAATATATAGCAATTAATGAAGCCGGTAAAGAGTCTGTTTGGTTGAAAGGTTTGTATGCTAAGCTTTGTGGAGATGATTCTTGCATTAACTTGTTTTCTGACAGTCAAAGTGCAATATACCTTACTAAAGATCAAATGTTCCATGAGAGAACAAAGCACATTGATATCAAGTACCATTATATTCGCGACATTGTTGCTCAAGGTAAACTGAAGGTATGCAAGATAAGTACTCATGATAATCCTGCTGATATGATGACAAAGCCAGTTCCTGTTTCCAAGTTTGAGCTTTGCTCAAGCTTGGTTGGTATAACTGTTTAGCCCAAGTGGATGTTGGCGCCAGCAAGTGTTTTTCCCTTTGTTGTTTCAGGAGATTGTTGAAGTTCATGCTACAAGATGGAATTTGTCTCAAGGTGGAGTTTGTTGTATTGTGATCCAAATTCATATACTAAAGGGAGGCTAACTTCTGATGAGCGGAGCGAGGCCCGTCGCCGAAGGCTTGGGCCGAAGCGTAGCGTAGTCAGAAGTTAGCCCATACGTCGTGCCCTACAGGGACGCCTGCGGGGGGTGCGGGGGGGGCGGCA
This sequence comes from Lolium perenne, assembly GCF_019359855.2. Taxonomy (NCBI): domain Eukaryota; kingdom Viridiplantae; phylum Streptophyta; class Magnoliopsida; order Poales; family Poaceae; genus Lolium; species Lolium perenne. The sequence continues at coordinate 79,992,046 of NC_067245.2, read as the reverse complement.
GCGGCCCGCGGTTGCCGCCCCCGCGGTACGGTACGGATCGTTGGCACCGCCTATATATACATCTTGTAAGCCGCCGGCTAGGGTTTATCAGATTATAAGATAAACCCACGGCGTTTGTAAACACCTCCCGATATAGTGAAGTTTTTGCTGGCTGGCGCCCGTGGTTTTTTTTCCCTTCTGTGTTGGAAGGGGTTTTCCACGTTAAATCTTGTGTCCCCTGCGTGTGTTCTTGTTTCGTTCTTTGTTATTTGCTTGTCGCTTTTATAACAATTTGGCTGGTATTTCATACTTAGGGGGGTTAAATGCCCCAATCCAAACTTGAGGGGGTTTAATGTCCCAACCCCAATACTTAGGGGGTCATCTGGACTTCTTTCCTTCGTATTGCGAACTCTTTTGATGTGGTTTGCCTAATGTTCAACCGTGGCCCTTGGATTGCGCGCGGACGGCCTTGATCAAGAGCGGCCGACTTCCCTTATCGCACCCTAAACGCTCTCTTTTTTCCAAAAACCCCAAACCCTAGACACTCGCCCTTCGTCCCGCCGTCCGTCGCGCCTCCTCACTCCGGCGAGCTCGACCTCCGGTCCCGCCCTCCTCTATCGCACCACATCCCCCAGATCTCCGCCCTCGTTTGCCGGTGCCGTCGACGTGGCCGGAAGTCCCCCGTCTTCACCGTTCTCGCTCGGCGCCGCCACCGCCGCCAGCGACTAAGGAGGGGGAGGCGGCGAGATGAAGAACCTGAAGCTTGTGACCAGGGTCGCGCAGGAGCTGCAGCTCCAGCTCGACGGAGAGACCCTTGCCGTATCCGCCATCGACGCCGAGCGCCACCGCGCCTTCTTCGTCTCCTCGGCCAACTTCCTCTACTCCGTCCATCTCCTCGCCTCCACCCAGGTACGGGTCCTCAGCTCACGAATTCCATCCAATTTGATCGCGACTGTGGGCTCCCGCTTGAATTCTGAATAATATTTTACAACATAGAAAAAACTCGTACATATTCGATTTACCATGGTAATGCTACACTACAATTCATTGGAATGTAGGAAATGCTTCTTCAGTCTAGAAAATCTCTGGGTATGTTGAGTAATTCCGCTTTGCTAATATCCCCTGTTTTACCGATTGCGCTGCTTCGTCTCGCAGCAACCGCTGCAATGGGGCAAAACTAGTCTAGACTCGGATGTGGAGGAGGTTGCTCTCGAGCCCGGAGATTTCATAGTTTCCATGGACTATCTGATGGAGAAGGAGTCTCTGCTCCTTGGTTCAGCAGACGGTTGCCTCTTGTTGTATAATGTGGAGGAAAGAACAACTGAAGTTGTAGGAAGAGTAGAGGGTGGTGTCAAGACCGTCGCCTCTAGCCCTGATGGTGCGCTTCTCTCTGTAACAACCGGATTCGGGCAACTGCTCGTCATGACACATGATTGGGAAGTGCTGTTTGAGACTTCTATTGACCCTCAAGTAAGCTTTGTACACCAGACCTGACTCAAAATGTGATCTAAAATGTTTCTCTGTCCTAAACATGCTTTTTTCACAGGGTACTGCTCCATGTGAGATCGACGATTCTGGTGGTCAGATCCAAAGTTCTGTTTCTTGGAGGGGTGATGGGAAATATTTTGCTACTCTTGGGGGCCTAGATGGCAGCCCTAAAAAGCTTACTGTTTGGGAACGTGAATCCGGGAAGGTGCATTCTTCTTCAGACATCAAGAATTTTATGGGACAATCACTAGACTGGATGCCGAGTGGGGCTAAGGTTGCCACTGCCCATGAAAGGAAAACAGAGGGGAAGTGCCCTCTCATTGTATTCTATGAGACAAATGGCTTAGAAAGGAGCTGCTTTTCTATTGATGAACCAGCAGAGGTTGTCATCCAAACTTTGAAATGGAACTGCAACTCTGAACTTCTGGCTGCTCTAGTTTCCTGTGGCCAGTATGATGTTATTAAAATATGGTCGTGCAGTAACAATCACTGGTATTTGAAGCATGAATTGCGCTACACTAAGAAAGAGGGAGTGAACTTCTCTTGGGATCCGACAAAACCACTGCATCTCATTTGTTGGACACTGGGAGGTGAAGTCATTACGCACAGGTTTACATGGACTACTGCCGTCAGTGAGACTTCAGTTGCACTAGTTATTGATGGCTCACGTATCCTTGTAACTCCTCTCAGTTTGGGCCTCATGCCACCCCCCATGTCACTGTTCTATCTTGCATTTCCTTGTGCCGTGAATGAGGTTTCTTTTGTACCCAAGATTTCAAAGAACCATTTGATTGCTTATCTTTCAAATGGTAGCTTATGTGCTGTGGAACTTCCGGTGGCAGATACGTGGGAAGAGTTTGAAGGCAGTGGGATAAGTGTTGACCCTTGCTTTTCTGACTTCAGCTTGAATAACTGTATGCACCTCACTTTGATAGATACACGTACCTTGATCGGTATCTGTCGCTACAGAGATTACTGCTCTTCAACACCCATTAGCTCCAGTGAAGCTAGTAACTTAGAAGAAAAACATGATTCACTGTTCTTTGTCAATGAGATCAAACTTGTATGTTCTGAGGACTCTTTACCAGGTTCAGTGAGTTCATCTGGTTGGCAAGCTAGAGTATCGAAGAGAGTGCCTCTGGAGGGTCCAGTTATTGGAGTCTCCCGAAACCCAGCAAAAGGAGGTTCGGCTTTTATCCAATTAAGTGGAGGAAAGATTGTTGAATACTGTTCAGATGTAAATATGTCGAGAATGACGGCACTGATACATGGCGGTGAAGTTTCTCCTGATTTTGACTTCCCAGCATCATGTCCTTTGATGAATGCTGTTCTATGCCATGAAAATGGTCTGGTTCGGACCCTTCTGTTCGGACTTGATGACAGCAGTAAGCTACATCTGGGGAAAAGGTTATTGAGCAACAACTGCAGTAGCTTCACATTCTATTCCAGTGCTTATGGAGCTACTGAGCAGGTTGCAACCCACTTGCTTGTAACTACTAAGCAGGATCTTTTGTTCATTGTGGACGTAAATGAGATTTTACTGAAAAACGGCCAAGTGACAGTTGATAGCCATGTCAACAGCCATCCTCGAGCAAAGCAAAGCAAAGAACATATCACTGTGTGGGAGAAAGGAGCAAAATTGGTTGGTGTTATCCACGGTGATGAAGCGGCTGTCATAGTGCAAACAACTCGTGGTAACTTAGAGTGTATGTACCCTAGAAAGCTGGTACTTGTCTCAATTGTTCAGGCACTGGTCCAGAGGCGTTTCAAAGATGCAATGGACATGGTAAGGCGCCATCGGATAGATTTCAATATGATGGTTGATTATTGTGGATGGAAAGCTTTTATCAAGTCAGCAGCAGATTTGGTTCAAGAAGTCAATAACCTTAGCCACATCACTGAATTTGTTTGCTCGATTAAGAATGAGAATGTTAGCAGCAAATTGTATGAGACCTACATACCGTTTCCTGATCAGTGCACAACCTCAGTGGATAATGAGAACTCGTATGGCGTCTTCTCAGAGAACAAAGTAACGTCTGTACTGATGGCAATTCGAAAAGCCCTTGAGGAACAGACAGAAGAAAGCTCAGCAAGAGAACTCTGCATATTAACCACTTTGGCACGCAGTGAACCTCCATTGTTGGAAGAAGCACTAAATAGAATTAAAGTCATCCGAGAACTGGAACTTCTTGGGGTTGATGATGCCAGACGAAAGCTGTACCCATCAGCTGAAGAGTCTTTGAAGCACTTGCTTTGGTTAACCGAACCAGAAGCTGTTTTTAATGCTGCTTTGGGACTGTATGATCTGAACCTTGCTGCTATAGTTGCTTTAAATTCCCAGAAAGATCCAAAGGAGTTCCTTCCTTTTCTCAAGAGTCTCGAGTGCCTGCCTCCTGCTATTATGAGGTACACAGTAGATTTAAAACTTGCAAGATATGAGAGTGCTCTCAGAAACATTGTTTCTGCGGGCAATGAGTACCATGAGGACTGCATGGGACTCCTCAAGTCTAACCCTCAGCTGTTCCCGCTGGGCCTCCAGTTATTCAGTGACCCAGATAAAAGGCACCAAATTCTTGAGGCATGGGGTGACCATCTTTCTGAAGAGAAATGCTTTGGAGAAGCGGCAATAACTTACCAATGCTGTTTGTCATATCAGAAATCTTTGAAAGCTTATCATGCCTGCGGGGACTGGAGAGGTGTGTTCACCGTTGCTGGTCTTTTGAAGTTCAAAAAGGAAGAAATTCTTCAACTAGCACAGGAGCTATGTGATGAGTTCCAAGCACTTGGGAAGTCAGGAGATGCTGCTAAGATTGCACTGGATTACTGCTCCGATGTTGATAGAGGTGTAGGATGCTACATCTCGGCAAGAGAATGGGAAGAGGCTCTTAGAGTAGCTTATATGCATGGCAGGCAGGATCTAGTCGAAACTGTTAGAGATGCTGCTTTGGAATGTGCTGCATTGCTGATATCTGAGTATCAGGAAGGATTGCTGAAGGTGGGTAAATATCTAGCACGTTATGTCGCTGTGCGGCAGAGGAGATTGTCGCTTGCAGCTAAACTAAAGTCAGAGGACCGGTTTATGGATGTTGAAGACGACAACATTTCAGAAGTCAGCTCTAGCTTCAGCGAAATGAGTGCATATACCACGAGGTTTGTCATTCAACGGTTTTAAGTTGCACAAATGCTTGTTCTTTATGTTGCAATTCCATCTTGCTTATTTCAGTATTTAAGTTACAGAATACATACCTTGCTGTTTTAGAAAGAACTCTGAGAAGTTTCTTGTAATTCACGGATTGTTTATTCGGTGTGGTTTCCTAAAATGTTGTGTGGACAGGTCAACCAAGGAATCTAGTGCCTCGGTCGTATCTAGCAGTGTCAGCAAGTCACGAGGGTCAAGACGTCAAAAGAAAGCTGGCAAGATACGAGCTGGAAGGTAGGCGACTTGTTTCTTTGTTACCAGATTATTTCACTCGGAGCTAATTGCTTCTTCAAGTGCCAAAGCCCAAACTATTTGCTACATTTTTCTGCTTGTTCATCTGTTTATGTTGTCTGACTTCCCTTGAAACATTGTTTGCGCAGTCCTGGGGAGGAGATGGCACTTGTGGATCATCTCAAGGGGATGTCTCTGGCAACCGGTGCACAGAAAGAGCTTAGGAGCCTGCTTGTAGTTCTAACACAGTTGGGGAAAGAAGATACCGCCCGTCAGGTGCAGCTGGCTGGAGATAGTTTCGAAGTATCGCAAATGGCTGCAGTGAAGTTGGCCGAGGATACAATCTCTACTGACAAGATTGATGAGAATGCGCATACTCTTGAGCATTACACGAAAATGCTGAGAGCACATCAGCCTACCACTGGTGAAACCTCCTCTTGGCGAATCAAAGCGCTGTCACCGCCATGACTGGTATGTACTCCAGTGAGTGACTGTCTTACTGATGACTGATCGGTACTCCATTTTGAAATGAAGTAGTGCTACTAATATGCTTCTTAATTAATGGATTAACAGTGGTGCTGTGGTTTGTTAAATATTGTTTCAGGCTTGCCAGCATGTAGCTGCTGGGACACAGGGAGGTTGGACAGGGCAACTCTCGCGGTGGCAGTGGGTGGGGCGGGTAACCCAATTGTTGCGTGGGTGGCAGCTATTCCAACATCTCTTATCTCTGTATTTCTTTATACTGGTGGATGGATAGGTTACGTCCAAGTGGAGTATATGTTTCGGCAGTTTTGTACTTGTATTATGTATCCTGGATAGCAAAGTTTATACACCATCAGTTTATCACAATTGTAGTGATATATTTGTTTGTGTACCAACAGTTGATTTTTTTTTCTGGCAGAACTGAAGCATGCCACTGAGTTTTGCTAACTAGTAAAAACATCTATATTTGAAAATGGAGCTACTGTAGTATTTTTCAGTACCAACTAATAAATACTACAGTAGTAATATACTTTTCAGTGGGGACATGCTGCTATCTATCTTAGAGAAAGCAAGGAGAACAGGCTGAAACAACTAATTAACTGTCTCGGCGGATAGTAGTGACCAAGAACACCATCGCATGCAAACAAAATTGCTTCCCATCCGATACTAGGTGCCCGATTCTCGTCCAACACTGCCATCCGTCGGATACTGTGTAATTCCTGGAAGAATAGCAGCTCTCCCATGCAATAACCTTCTCATACACCAACAGATGCCAGTAAAAACGCGTGGTTAAGTGCATTTAATAGGGCACTTTAATCTCAAGTCACAAGAATACAATCACACGTGGGAAAACAACAGAATCAAATCATTCTTGTACAATACAAAGTAATCGGTATATGGTATTGCAACTACGCCCTGAACAAGAGAATGTAAGAGTTGCATTACACTCTCATAAATGGAGGTTCAACAAGGCCACAATGGAATCCTCTGTTCAATGTTTTTGGCATCACTGAAACAATATGAGACTATTCAGCTGTAGGAAACAACATGAGCAACATTCTGCTATATCCCGCACTCTTGTTGGTCCAGCACAGCCACAAGGTGATGTAACTATGTATCCACAAGAAGAAAAGCTGCCTCAGTAAGAGTGTACAAGCCCCCCCAAGGTTCTCCCTAATTCTGCGTGTTTATCGTCAACTGGAGGCCACTCAGACCATTTCCAAGTATGGCAAAGCATTCATCGCTTCCCGAACATTCCTTGAGTTAATGAGGAAAAATCGTACTCTTTGCCTGATTGAGAGGGGAGGGTAGAAGAGGCAGGAGATGATGTGCTTTTGTTAGAACTCGCGCTTGTGGCCCCATTTGAAGCCATTGCTGAACTTATGTTGTTGTACATGCTGAAACAAACAGGTGGCATCAGAAAAAACTGAATTATGAAGTGCTTTACTCAAGGCACAAAATATAAAATTTGTTCCCAAATGTACTATTGCTCAAGTACAAATTGGGCCACAAATTTAAGAGTCAGACAGCAGAACTTACCCAGGTGAACCAAAACTGAAGTTGCCAGAAGAGATGTCCTGACTGTTGGCCCCAGCCTGCCAAACAATAGAACAGAGAGATGAAGAAACAATATAACCAACATTATAATGTACATGCATATTCATCAAAATTATCTACGAGTCATCACCTTGGCGGCACCATTCTGTGGTGCTGCTGCTGGAATCGATGAAGGGTTTAGATAACCTAGATTTGGCCAGTTTTGGGAAGGCAAGCTTCCATTGGGGGCATTAGAACCATTCGAATTTAGCAGACTGGCATTCCCCGGAACCATTTGGGGTGCATTTCCAGATTTAAGAGCAGCCATTAGGAAAGCTTGCTGCTGATTCATAAAAGCAAGCTGCTGCTGATGGATAGCAAATGGTGATACCATATTGGACTGCAAAAAACAACAACACATTTTTTGAGGTAAGTCTACATGTGCTCTTATGTGGTCTGATCCATTCCACAAAACATTAGCGCAAGGAGTGGTTGTGCTGACCTTCTCAAACAGACTCATGATATCTGTCTTCGGGTTTGCTTTGGAAACAGCTGGAGCTGAAGATGCTGCCACCGCTGGTGAGTCTTTAAACAAGTCTTCTATTCCTGATGTAGACTGGGCCTTACTTTCTACTGGCTTAGCAGTATCCAATTTCACAGAGCTAGGTGCTGCTTCTGCAGCTGAATAATTTTAATATCCATGAGAAAGTGCAAAACGATTTGACATGGCAATCCAAAAATAACAGCGTCTCCACCAGATGCAAGAAAAAGAGACAAAAAATTGCTCATAATAAGAGAATAATTCCTCATTCGAATGATCACTAGTAAAAACTTACACTGGAAGCCATCCCAAGCATTGTCATCGTTCGAAGATGACTCTGGTTCTTTCTCAGTTGGTCCATCCATTGATAACATGTCAAAGAGGTCAGTGGCATAGTCAACTTTAGGAGGTGGTGCAACCGATGGCTGATGAACTTTTGGGGGTGTTGCGTCGACTTTAGCAGGTGATTTCGCTGGCTGAGGAGGCGAAGCAACCTTGGGAACTGGTAGTTCTGCTTTTGGCTGAGGAGATGCCTGCTTTCCAAAGTGAAAATCAAGGTTAGGTTACCAACTAAGGAAAATTTTGTGCAATGTGATATTACTTGATAGTTGATACAACAATTAATTGGTTACAAGTGTTATCAACAATCTTGGTTGTCAAAGACGGGAAATAAACTATAAATATGTACTTGACCAGAAGCTACTACATAATGATTAGGAAGCCATTATCCCTCCAAGTCTCCAAGATCACTTGAAACAACAAATGGATAATGCACCAACTGCCAATCTAATGTGAAATGCGCCGATTATAAATTTGCACTTCCGGTCAGCATACATGATACCGATGTTTCATTAAATAATCTGTCCCAAGGTATCACATTATCATGGTAGCAGAGAATGACCGTGTAAGCTAGATGAAGCCACTGATTTACTAGCAAAGTTGGTTATCAAGGCCAAACAAGAGTAATATAACACACACTTCATCGGGATCTAGCATACAATGGTCATGAATTTACGCAGTTGTGAAACAATCATTACCTAATTAAAAAATTGCAACATGGATAAAAATGAGAATTTTGTAACATGAATTATTTAGCTTGAGTTCAAGAAAGGGTGCTGATCTTTAAACAGAGCTTTACCCTGAAGAACAAAAAAAGTAAAATACCAAAGCCACCAGAACCAGGTATCAACAGTTGCCTAGTAAAAGCTTTAGGCGATGCAGAAGGGCTACCTGTGTGTGCATCCTAGAAGCTACTGGAGCAATTTTGTTCGTAGCAGCTGGTGAAGCGCGGTGTTGCTCCAATGAAGATCTTTGGCCTGAACTTTTCTCATCTCGAGCACTAGAGGGCAGCTTTGATGATCCATTCCTCGGTATCCATCTCTTATCCTCGTATCTATATTTCAGACATGATGTTCACATTATTCAAGTAGTCAGGAGAACAAATTACAATAGACTCAAAGAGCTCGAAAGAATCATACTTCGCACGGATGAAGTTTTCTATCCCAACCCTATCATAATTAGGGGGCAGCTCCGCTTCCCAATAGCCATTTGCTTTTTCATTTCCCATTGCTACAGGAGGATAAATACAATCATCCGAGAAATTACATGAGATTTTGCTTATGGAAATTGTCCTTAAGAACCTTCAGAAGAGAGTAATACATACATTGAATAAATGCAACTTGCTCCGGCAGCCATGTATCAAGAGTAGCAGACCTTACCTGTGTCAGTAAGAAGAGTTTTCTGTAAGAATTATAAAGACTGAATGCTACTTGACATTCAAATGTGCATATTTAGAGAATATGAAAGGATGAAACTTTGTGATGCAAAGAATTGAACATAAGGAACTAAAGAACTGTTAATGTTCTCTCCTGGTATTGGCAAGTACACTATTTTGGTTTCTGCACACCAACATCGAACTGAAATGCTACAAACGAAGGGAATATGGTAACCAACAGAAATGTAGGAGTAAATGAATTGTTAAAATCCATGAAAAGGAGAGCAGCCTGCAGTACCATTTTCCTTGCAGTGTATGATGGGTCACATGGTGACCTCTTTACTGGGTTGTGCTATCCCATATTTACATCAACCTAGTTTACCCCTTTAGAAGGCAATGAATTTAAAAAATAATTGACATTTAAAGAAACTCTAGCATGCCCAGATTGTCCTGAAAAGTTGTTCACCTCAAGCCAAGACATCACCGTTGCGGCTTGGAGCACATTTGGTCAAAACAACTATCTGACCGGAAAAACTTTCTGGCGAGACTTAAGTCAGAAAATAAATAAGCAGTGAAACTCATGCAACTAATTAGTCACCGACCTTCGATATGTGTACCCCAAGGCTTCTATGAATTCCAGAACACTGCATGCATACAAATATCCCAAGATTTACGCTTGCCCATCGAGGACCTCTGCAGTATTAGCAAAGTGTTAGCAAGTGATGACTAGAACCACAGGTGCAAGCACGAGTGTCAATCTGCAGAGCATGCAGTAAAAGCATCCACAGATGCAAACGAAGATATGAGGGAGAGGACTAGCTAGCTAGAATGAAAATTACAGTTGACCGATTTCATGTCAACATTTTTATCCACTGGTTGCAGTTTTCACCATTTTAGGTACGAGGAACTAATGACAGATCAGCGTGGTACGCCTGCTTGCGCATGCACACTATATGGCAGATAAAACAGTGAACTTGAAACAGAAGGTAGGGCAGAACAAATTACAATGCATTATAACTCTATAAAGATAACACAGGTCAGCCCACGGGGTTGACAACTGGCTAGTTCAATTCATGATTCAAAGTAAACAGTTGGCTACCAAAATAGGCCATGTCCTCATGGAAAAATACTCTAGGCAAATCTGAATAACATTATGTCCAGTGCATCATCGATAGCCATGTTTAAAACAATAGCAAACTGCATAGGACCACTCACTTTGATTTGCAGTCTGCACATTCTCTGTTCTCCGGCAACCGCAGAAGGCCTTCCAATATCTGGAAATAAATGGAGAAGAATGAGAATGTGTTATACAGGCTACAAGACGTATGCGAGTAGTAACATGCATAACAGAAGAATGTGGTCGCAACATAAAGATCAGATGCGCTGTTGTTTCACTTTCACAAAGCGGAAATTAGCAATAGCAAGTTTGCTTCATGCGACATCAACCAGTGAGATTACTTGCACGAAGTACTACTCCTGTTTCATAATACATACATACATGCGCGGACATACTCATGAGGGACAAAGCTTATGTGATGTTTGGTCTCATGCTTGCCGTTATTCGATGGAAATACTACTGTACCGAATGAGAGGATAGAGCAGTAGTTTCTTTCGATAAAGGGAATATATTAATATCGCGAAGATACAATAGTCGTTGTCAAAGAAATAAATGAGCAACTGGTACGGCAGAAGAACGCCAAGCGTTGTGTTCTCTCTCTATTCCAACCCAATGAACAGAAATCCGTAATGGATAGTAGATGATATTTACTAGAGATTTATAACCAAACTGGCGAGTGGCGATTTCCAGCTGCGAACTGAATCCGGCAAGGTCCTCCGATCGAGCTAGCTAACGCAAACCAGCAGCCTGGTCCGTTTCTTGGTATCAGCAAAACGAAACGGAACGAAGCAAAGCTCGGATCTGCCCCCGTCCCCTCTCCTTATGAGCGCGCAGCCAGGAGCCAATTGCAGATCCGCGTCACCGCAGATCCCGAATCACGCCAAGAAAGAGGACCCCGCCGGCGCCGGCTGCCCGTTCATTCGCGCTCCAGTCAGAGCAGCGGCGCACGGGTCCGATCTAACGGGGTGGTTGGAGGGAGGGGGGGAATGATAGCGAGGAGACGGACCTTCTTGTGCCTGGCGTTGAGCTCCTTGGAGACGGAGGCCTTCTCGTTCATGGCTGATCGCCGGAAGGGAGGATCGCCGGGACGGAACCAGGATTCCGGCTCCGGCTCCGGCTCCGGCCTGGTGGGGGGGAGGAGATGTGCAGGAGGAAGAGGAGGAGGGATCTGTGCGTCTCCTCTCTCGCGGCTTGACCTTCCTCGCGCGATATTCTTTTCCTGGTTTTTCTTTGGTTTTGTTTTGTTCACGAGTTTTATTTATTTGTGTGCTGTTATAGTGACGGTGTTGTGAGGGTCCGGTGGCCTAACCCACGGCCGACAGCGATTATTTCAGCCCGGAATATTTCAATTCAATCCATTCTGATTCACACGTACTATTGCACCGCCCTTAGTTTTTCCAATTTGATTGGATTTGACGTCAACTGGGGTCTGGGGCATTGCCAATTTGCCATTCCACAAAGACGGTAGAATTGGAAGATTTCGTAAAGTAAAGTATCTAAAGCTTGTGCGCACTCTAGTGGAGTGCTACCACGACACCTCTCTTTCTTGTTGATGCCGTCACATTTCCTGGTGATGTCAAAACCCCTTCATTACTCGGCCATTTTAGCTACTACTGTTTCGTTACCCTAACGGATATTTGACAACTACATAATGAGTTTATGTTGTTATATTATGTCATCAAGGTCGGAACTACACTAAAAAAACCAGTTGCCATAAAATATGCAAATTATACTTTCCGTGCTATCCTCCCTCTACCTGTGCATACATGAATTTATCACCTCATGCCAACATCATCAATAGTTATATTTAAATGTATAAAATTCATAATCATTTATCCTAGAGATACCTTAAATCAACTAGCTAAATGCTTGTACGTTGCAATGTCATAAAAGATAAAGTAATAATTTAATAAAGTTGGATTGTGGTTGATTGTGAAATAGTTAGGCCAAACTTTTGCTCTCTTCCACCTCCTCCTCCCGGGTACCTCGTCTTGTAAAGGTACATACGACACTCAACACGACAACCTCTTGCCCTCCTTCTTGGCTACTATTACGAGGCTAGTCGTGGTGTCTCCTTGTTCACGAGCTCCTTGAGCGCTGCAACCTTGGTATGTAGCTTCACGATGATGACAACCGCTTCCGTCCCCCGCCCTCTCCCATGGCCAGCACGTTTCTCAATTACACGTCATGCACGTCCTACTGGATCTCTTCCTCGGTGAGTGACAGTTGTGGCACCGTGGGCGACTAATGCACACAGATAGTGCTTCAATGAGGACGTCAGTAGGCGTTGCGCCATTCAATTTTCCTCTTCGTGGACACACCACAGGCTGCTCGGGCCAGAATTCGATGCAGAGAGACTGGGCGATTTCCAGCATGAGCGACCATGAAGATAGTTTTGAGACTTGTGTGAATTATTATTTTCATCTCCACGAGGGGTTCAAAACTAGAGATCCCGAGTTGTTATGTTTTGATGGTTTTTTTGGTTGCACCAATTGCTAGCTTCTTTTAGTATTTTGTTTGTAGAATTACAAGTTGTTATAACAATAATGATGCATAGTTGTCAGATAAACTTGACACGTATTTTTAGGCATTGCAGTGTTACATCGAGCTAGATATATAGTGGGTATTCAAGTGTTACCAACAACCAAAATATGATTGTATTCCATTGAAAAAGGTACCCCTCCGATCCATAATAAGTGTCGGAGTTTTGGTTCAAATTTAAATAAATCCCCAACATTTATTATGGGATTAGAGAGAGTATCATGAAACTCTTGCAATGGTGGAGAATGACCTTCACGTTTATGATTCAATTCATGTAAAAAAAAAATATGGAGAGATTAGGATGGGCATTGGTTTTTGAGGACCCCCTGCAAAGATACTTTGAGATTCCCTTAGGGTAGGAACCAAAAGTGTAGGGATTCGTTGCATAGAAAACAAAAAAATTCCTAACGCGAGAACGCAATCCAAGCCAAGATGCAATCTAGAAGACGGGGGCAACGAGGGGATGATCGAGACTCACCCTTGACGATTTCCAAAGCCTACAAGATGAGGCTCTTGTTGCTGCGGTAGACGATCACTTGCCGCTTGCAAAAGCGCGTAGAAGATCTTGATCACGGTGCCACGATCGGGCAGCACCTCCGTACTCGGTCACACGTTCGGTGTTGATGAAGACGACGTCCTTCTCCCCGTTCCAGCGGGCAGCGGAAGTAGTAGCTCCTCCTTGAATCCGGTAGCACGACGGCGTGGTGGCGGTGGCGATGGAGAACTCCGGTGGAGCTTCGCTAAGCGTGCGGGAGAGGTGGAGGAGAGGGGGCGGCTAGGGTTTGGGAGAGGGGGTGGCCGGCCTCAAGGGGTGCGGCCAGCTTGTGGCTTTTTGGTGGCCGTCCCCCTCCCCTATGCCCCTCATTATATAGGTGGATCCCCAAGTGTTGGACTACAAGTCTTCGAATAAGACCCCAACACAAGAACCTTCCATGTAGTAGGGAAACCTACCCAAGGTGGGACTCCCACCTCAAGTGGGATTCCCCCCTTCCATGTGGGGGGTGGCCGGCCCCCTTAGGTGGAGTCCACCTTGGACTCCCCACTAGGGTTGGCCGGCCATAGGGAGGTGGAGTCCCTCCGGGACTCCTCCTTCCTTAGTGATTCCTTCCGGACTTTTCTAGAACCTTCTAGAACCTTCCGTAAAATCACCGAATCATTTTCAAACTTATAAAATGACTTCCTATATATGAATCTTATTCTCCGGACCATTCCGGAACTCCTCGTGATGTCCGGGATCCCATCCGAGACTTCGAACAATACTTCGAACTCCATTCCATATTCAAGTTCTACTATTACAACATCAAACCTTAAGTGTGTCACCCTACGGTTCGCGAACTATGTGGACATGGGTGAGAACTCTCTCCGACCAATAACCAATAGCGGGATCTGGAGATCCATAATGGCTCCCACATATTCAACGATGACTTTAGTGATCGAATGAACCATTCACATACGATACCAATTCCCTTTGTCACGCGATATTTTACTTGTCCGAGGTTTGATCATCGGTATCACTCTATACCTTGTTCAACCTCGTCTCCTGACAAGTACTCTTTACTCGTACCGTGGTATGTGGTCTCTTATGAACTTATTCATATGCTTGCAAGACATTAGACGACATTCCGCCGAGAGGGCCCAGAGTATATCTATCCGTCATCGGGATGGACAAATCCCACTGTTGATCCATATGCCTCAACTCATACTTTCCGGATACTTAATCCCACCTTTATAACCACCCATTTACGCAGTGGCATTTGATGTAATCAAAGTACCTTTCCGATATAAGTGATTTACATGATCTCATGGTCATAAGGACTAGGTAACTATGTATCAAAAACTTATAGCAAATAACTTAATGACGTGATCTTATGCTACGCTTAATTGGGCGTGTCCATTACATCATTCATATAATGATATAACCTTGTTATTAATAACATACAATGTTCATGATTATGAAACTAATCATCCATTAATCAACAAGCTAGTTAAGAGGCATACTAGGGACTCTCTGTTGTTTACATATCACACATGTATCAATGTTTCGGTTAATACAATTATAGCATGGTATATAAACATTCATCATAAACATAAAGATATATAATAACCACTTTTATTATTGCCTCTTGGGCATATCTCCAACAGTCTCCCACTTGCACTAGAGTCAATAATCTAGATTACATTGTAAGGTACCTAACACCCATGGCATTCTGGTGTTGGTCATGCTTTGCCCTAGGGAGAGCTTTAGTCAACGGATCTGCTATATTCAGATCAGTATGTACTTTGCAAATCTTTACTTCTCCATCTTCGATGTATTCACGAATCGAGTGATAATGCAGCTTGATATGCTTAAGCCTCTTGTGTGACCTTGGTTCTTGTGCATTGGCGATGGCACCCATGTTGTCACAGTAGATGACTAGTGGGTCCAATGCACTAGGAACCACACCGAGCTCTACAATGAATCTCTTCATCCATACCGCTTCTGATGAAGCCTCTGAAGCCGCTATGTACTCTGATTCTGTTGAAGACTTCGCCACCGTGCACTGCTTCGAGCTTGCCCAGCTTACTTTGCGACACCATTCAATATAAACACGTACCCAGACTGTGACTTAGAGTCATCAGGATCAGTGTTCCAACTTGCATCGGTGTAACCGTTTACAACGAGCTCTTGGTCACCTCCATAACAAAGAAACATATCCTTAGTTCTTTTCAAGTACTTCAGGATATTCTTGACCGTTGTCCAGTGTTCCATCCCTGGATCACTTTGATATCTGCTAGTCAAACTAACAACATGTGCTATATCCGGTCTAGTACATAGCATGGCATACATGATAGATCCTACTGCCGAGGCATAGGGGATATTACTCATCCTTTCTCTTTCTTCTGCCATAGCCGGTCCTTGAGTCTTACTCAAGACCTTGCCTGGTAACATAGGTAAGAACCCTTTCTTACTTTCGTCCATTCTAAACTTCTTTAGAATCTTGTCCAGGTATGTACTCTGTGATAGCCCTATTAGGCGTCTTGATCTATCTCTATAAATCTTGATGCCTAATATATATGATGCTTCACCAAGGTCTTTCATTGAAAAACTATTATTCAAATAACCTTTTACACTGCTTAATAGCTCTATATTATTCCCAATCAATAATATGTCATCCACATATAATATCAGGAATGCTACAGAGCTCCCACTCACTTTCTTGTAAATACAGGCCTCTCCATGACACTGTATAAACCCGAAGTCTTTGATCACCTTATCAAAGCGTCGGTTCCAACTTCTCGATGCTTGCTTCAGTCCATAAATTGAACGCTGAAGTTTGCATACTTTGTCAGCATTTTTAGGATCGACAAAACCTCTGGGTTGTACCATATACAACTCTTCCTCAATGTCTCCATTAAGGAACGCCGTTTTGACATCCATCTGCCAAATCTCATAATCGAAAAATGCAGCTATTGCTAACAAAATCCTCACAGATTTTAGCTTCGCTACAGGTGAGAAAGTCTCATCGTAGTCAACACCTTGAATTTGTCGAAAACCCTTTGCGACAAGTGATTGCTTTGTTACGCGTACAACACGCGTCCATTGGGAACCCCAAGAGGAAGGTGTGATGCGTACCGCGGCAAGTTTTCCCTCAGTAAGAAACCAAGGTTTATCGAACCAGTAGGAGCCAAGAAGCACGTTGAAGGTTGATGGCGGCAGAGTGTAGTGCGGCGCAACACCAGGGATTCCGGGGCCAACATGGAACCTGCACAACACAACCAAATTACTTTGCCCCAACGTGACAGTGAGGTTGTCAATCTCACCGGCTTGCTGTAACAAAGGATTAGATGTATAGTGTGGATGATGATGTTTGTAGAGAACAGTAGAACGAGTATTGCAGTAGATTGTATTCGATGTAAAAGAATGGACCGGGGTCCACAGTTCACTAGTGGTGTCTCTCCCATAAGATAAATAGCATGTTGGGTGAACAAATTACAGTTGGGCAATTGACAAATAAAGATGGCATGACAATGCACATACATGTTATGATGAGTAGTGTGAGATTTAATTGGGCATTACGACAAAGTACATAGACCGCTATCCAGCATGCATCTATGCCTAAAAAGTCCACCTTCAGGTTATCATCCGAACCCCCTCCAGTATTAAGTTGCAAACAACAGACAATTGCATTAAGTATGGTGTGTAATGTAATCAACAAATACATCCTTAGACATAGCATTGATGTTTTATCCCTAGTGGCAACAGCACATCCACAACCTTAGAACTTTCACATTTGTCCTGATTTAATGGAGGCATGAACCCACTATCGAGCATAAATACTCCCTCTTGGAGTTACAAGTAAAAACTTGGCCAGAGCCTCTACTAGCAACGGAGAGCATGCAAGATCATAAACAACACATAGATGATAGATTGATAATCAACATAACATAGCATTCATTATTCATCGGATCCCAACAAACGCAACATGTAGCATTACAGATAGATGATCTTGATCATGTTAGGCAGCTCACAAGATCCAACAATGATAGCACAATTAGGAGAAGACGACCATCTAGCTACTGCTATGGACCCATAGTCCAGGGGTGAACTACTCACACATCACTCCGGAGGCGACCATGGCGGTGAAGATTCCTCCGGAAGATGATTCCCCTCTCTGGCAGGGTGCCGGAGGCGATCTCCTAAATCCCCTGAGATGGGATTGGCGGCGGCGGCGTCTCTGGAAGGTTTTCCGTATCGTGGCTCTAGGTACTGGAACTATTATCGATGAAGGGTTATGTAGGCGGAAGGGTAGGTCAGGGGGCGCCACGAGGGGCTGATACGTCTCCAACGTATCGATAATTTCTTATGTTCCATGCCACATTATTGATGTTATCTACATGTTTTATGCACACTTTATGTCATATTCGTGCATTTTCTGGAACTAACCTATTAACAAGATGCCGAAGTGCCGATTCTGTTTTCTGCTGTTTTTGGTTTCAGAAATCCTAGTAACGAAATATTCTCGGAATTGGACGAAATCAACGCCCAGGGTCCTATTTTGCCACGAAGCTTCCAGAAGTCCGAAGAGGAGACGAAGTGGGGCCATGAGGCGCCCAAACCATAGGGCGGCGCGGCCCCCCCTTGGCCGCGCGGCCCTGTGGTGTGGGGCCCTCGTGCCGCCTCCTGACCTGCCCTTCCGCCTACTTAAAGCCTCCGTCGCGAAACCCCCAGTACCGAGAGCCATGATACGGAAAACCTTCCAGAGACGCCGCCATCGCCGATCCCATCTCGGGGGATCCAGGAGATCGCCTCCGGCACCCTGCCGGAGAGGGGATTCGTCTCCCGGAGGACTCTACGCCGCCATGGTCGCCTCCGGAGTGATGAGTGAGTAGTCTACCCCTGGACTATGGGTCCATAGCAGTAGCTAGATGGTTGTCTTCTCCCCATTGTGCTTCATTGTCGGATCTTGTGAGCTGCCTAACATGATCAAGATCATCTATCTGTAATTCTATATGTTGCGTTTGTTGGGATCCGATGAATAGAGAATACTTGTTATGTTGATTATCAAAGTTATGTCTATGTGTTGTTTATGATCTTGCATGCTCTCCGTTATTAGTAGATGCTCTGGCCAAGTTGATGCTAGTAACTCCAAGAGGGAGTATTTATGCTCGATAGTGGGTTCATGTCTCCGTGAATCTGGAGGGGTGACAAGAACCTCTAAGGTTATGGATGTGCTGTTGCCACTAGGGATAAAACATTGGTGCTATGTTCAAGGATGTAGTCACTGATTACATTACGCGCAATACTTAATGCAATTGTCTGTTGTTAGCAACTTAATACTGGAGGGGGTTCGGATGATAACCTGAAGGTGGACTTTTTAGGCATAGATGCATGCTGGATAGCGGTCTATGTACTTTGTCGTAATGCCCAATTAAATCTCACTATACTCACCATAATATGTATGTGCATGGTCATGCCCTCTTTATTTGTCAATTGCCCAACTGTAATTTGTTCACCCAACATGCTGTTTATCTTATGGGAGAGACACCTCTAGTGAACTGTGGACCCCGGTCCAATTCTCTATACTTGAAATACAATCTCTTGCAATCGTTTCTCTTGTTTTCTGCAAACAATCATCTTCCACACAATACGCTTAATCCTTTGTTACAGCAAGCGGTGAGATTGACAACCTCACTGTTTCGTTGGGGCAAAGTACTTTGGTTGTGTTGTGCAGGTTCCACGTTGGCGCCGGAATCCCCGGTGTTACGCCGCACTACATCCCGCCGCCATCAACCTTCAACGTGCTTCTTGGCTCCTCCTGGTTCGATAAACCTTGGTTTCTTTACGAGGGAAAACTTGCTGCTGTGCGCATCATACCTTCCTCTTGGGGTTCCCAACGAACGTGTGAGTTACACGCCATCAAGCTCTTTTTCTGGCGCCATTGCCGGGGAGATCAAGACACGCTGCAAGGGGAGTCTCCACTTCCCAATCTCTTTACTTTGTTTTTGTCTTGCTTAGTTTTATTTACTACTTTGTTTGCTGCACTAAATCAAAATACAAAAAAAATTAGTTGCTAGTTTTACTTTATTTGCTATCTTGTTTGCTATATCAAAAACACAAAAAAATTAGTTACTTGCATTTACTTTATCTAGTTTGCTTTATTCTTGTTGCTAAAATGGCCAACCCTGAAAACACTAAGTTGTGTGACTTCACAACCACAAATAATAATGATTTCTTATGCACACCTATTGCTCCACCTGCTACTACAGCAGAATTCTTTGAAATTAAACACGCTTTCTTGAATCTTGTTATGCGAGAGCGATTTTGCAGTGTTAGTTCGATGATGCTGCTGCCCATCTTAATAATTTTGTTGAACTATGTGAAATGCAAAAGTATAAAGATGTAGATGGTGACATTATAAAATTAAAATTGTTCCCTTTCTCATTAAGAGGAAGAGCTAAAGATTGGTTGCTATCTCTGCCTAAGAATAGTATTGATTCATCGACTAAATGCAAGGATGCTTTTATTGGTAGATATTATCCCCCTGCTAAAATTATATCTTTGAGGAGTAGCATAATGAATTTTAAACAATTAGATACTGAACATGTTGCACAAGCATGGGAAAGAATGAAATCTTTGGTTAAAAATTGCCCAACCCATGGACTGACTACTTGGATGATCATCCAAACCTTCTATGCAGGACTAAATTTTTCTTCGCGGAATTTATTGGATTCAGCTGCTGGAGGTACCTTTATGTCCATCACTCTTGGTGAAGCAACAAAGCTTCTTGATAATATGATGATCAACTACTCTGAATGGCACACGGAAAGTGCTCCACAAGGTAAGAAGGTAAATTCTGTCGAAGAAACCTCTTCCTTGAGTGATAAGATTGATGCTATTATGTCTATGCTTGTGAATGGTAGGCCTAATGTTAATTCTAATAATGTTCCGTTAGCGTCATTGGTTTCTCAAAAAGAATATGTTGATGTGAATTTCATTAAAAATAACAATTACAATGATTCTAGGCCATATCCTGCTAATGGTAACTCTCATGGTAGATATGTTTCACCTAATGAAGAGAAGATGCTAGAAATTGAAAGATCCACTAAGAGCTTTATGCAATCACAATATGAGCAAAATAAATTGTTTACTAAAACAATGAATGAGCAATCTACCTTGTTGAAGAATATAGGGAATCAACTTGAAAATTTGAGTAGGGAGATCTCGGGGTTGCAAACTAAACTTGCTAATGCTGAAAATCGAATCTCATACATGTCTGCATCACAATCTTCTTTAATTAATAAAATGGCTGCTAAACCCGAGGATTTAGATAACAAAATTACTACTACAGCAAATGCCATTCAAGTTAGAATTAATGAGAATATAATATTAATGGCTGAACTGCGTGCTAGGTGGGATAGAGAAGAAAATGAAAAACTAGCTAAAGAGAAGAATGTAGCTAAAGTTTGGACTATTACCACCACTAGTAATGCTAATGCTACACATGCTGCACCTCCTACTATTAATAATAAAAGAATTGGTGTTAGCAATGTTTCCACTTCTAATGCAAAGCGCGAGAAACTGCCCGAAACTGCTAAAACTGCTGAAACTGCCTGCGATAAAGCTGCTGAAATTTTTTCCAACATTGGGGATGATGATCCCATTGCTTTAGATTATAATGGTTTGAATTTTGATGATTGCCACATCTCTGAAGTTATAAAGTTCTTGCAAAAACTTGCTAAAAGTCCTAATGCTAGTGCTATAAATTTGGCTTTCACGCAACATATTACAAATGCTCTCATAAAAGCTAGAGAAGATAAACTAGAGCGCGAAGCCTCTATTCCTAAAAAGCTAGAGGATGGTTGGGAGCCCATCATTAAGATGAAGGTTAAAGATTTTGATTGTAATGCTTTATGTGATCTTGGTGCAAGTATTTCTGTTATGCCTAAGAAAATTTATAATATTCTTGACTTGCCACCGCTGAAAAATTGTTATTTGGATGTTAATCTTGTTGATCATTCTACAAAGAAACCTTTGGGGAAAGTTGATAATGTTCGCATTACCGTTAACAATAACCTTGTCCCCATTGATTTTGTTGTCTTGGATATTGAATGCAATGCATCTTGTCCCATTATATTGGGAAGACCTTTTCTTCGAACCGTTGGTGCTACTATTGATATGAAGGAAGGTAATATAAAATATCAATTTCCTCTCAAGAAAGGTATGGAACACTTCCCTAGAAAGATAATGAAGTTACCTTTTGATTCTATTATGAGAACAAATTATGATGTTGACACTTCGTCTCTTGATAATACTTGATACACACTTTCTGCGCCTAGCTGAAAGGCGTTAAAGAAAAGCGCTTATGGGAGACAACCCATGGTTTTTACCTACAGTACTTTGTTTTTATTTTGTGTCTTGGAAGTTGTTTACTACTGTAGCAACCTCTCCTTATCTTAGTTTAGTGTTTTGTTGTGCCAAGTAAAGTCGTTGATAGAAAAGTTCATACTAGATTTGGATTACTGCGCAGAAACAGATTTCTTTGCTGTCACGAATCTGGGCTGTTTTCTCTGTAGGTAACTCAGAAAATTATGCCAATTTACGTGAGTGATCCTCAGATATGTACGCAACTTTCATTCAATTTGAGCATTTTCATTTGAGCAAGTCTGGTGCCTCGATAAAATTCGTCAATACGAACTGTTCTGTTTTGACAGATTCTGCCTTTTATTTCGCATTGCCTCTTTTGCTATGTTGGATGAATTTCTTTGATCCATTAATGTCCAGTAGCTTTATGCAATGTCCAGAAGTGTTAAGAATGATTGTGTCACCTCTGAACATGTTAATTTTTATTGTCGCTAACCCTCTAATGAGTTGTTCTAAGTTTGGTGTGGAGGAAGTTTTCAAGGATCAAGAGAGGAGTATGATGCAACATGATCAAGGAGAGTGAAAGCTCTAAGCTTGGGGATGCCCCGGTGGTTCACCCCTGCATATTCTAAGAAGACTCAAGCGTCTAAAGCTGGGGATGCCCAAGGCATCCCCTTCTTCATCGACAAACATTATCAGGTTCCTCCCCTGAAACTATATTTTTATTCCATCACATCTTATGTGCTTTTCTTGGAGCGTCGGTTTGTTTTTGTTTTTGTTTTGTTTGAATAAAATGGATCCTAGCATTCACTTTGTGGGAGAGAGACACGCTCCGCTGTAGCATATGGACAAGTATGTCCTTAGTTTCTACTCATAGTATTCATGGCGAAGTTTCTTCTTCGTTAAATTGTTATATGGTTGGAATTGGAAAATGATACATGTAGTAATTGCTATAAATGTCTTGGGTAATGTGATACTTGGCAATTGTTGTGCTCATGTTTAAGCTCTTGCATCATATGCTTTGCACCCATTAATGAAGAAATACATAGAGCATGCTAAAATTTGGTTTGCATATTTGGTTTCTCTAAGGTCTAGATAATTTCTAGTATTGAGTTTGAACAACAAAGAAGACGGTGTAGAGTCTTATAATGTTTACAATATGTCTTTTATGTGAGTTTTGCTGCACCGGTTCATCCTTTTGTTTGTTTCAAATAAGCCTTGCTAGCCTAAACCTTGTATCGAGAGGGAATACTTCTCATGCATCCAAAATACTTGAGCCAACCACTATGCCATTTGTGTCCACCATACCTACCTACTACATGGTATTTTCCGCCATTCCAAAGTAAATTGCTTGAGTGCTACCTTTAAAATTCCATCATTCACCTTTGCAATATATAGCTCATGGGACAAATAGCTTAAAAACTATTGTGGTATTGAATATGTAATTATGCACTTTATCTCTTATTAAGTTGCTTGTTGTGCGATAACCATGTTCACTGGGGACGCCATCAACTACTCTTTGTTGAATTTCATGTGAGTTGCTATGCATGTTCGTCTTGTCTGAAGTAAGAACGATCTACCACCTTATGGTTAAGCATGCATATTGTTAGAGAAGAACATTGGGCCGCTAACTAAAGCCATGATCCATGGTGGAAGTTTCAGTTTTGGACAATATCCTCAATCTCATATGAGAAAATTATCAATTGTTGTTACATGCTTATGCATAAAAGAGGAGTCCACTATCTGTTGTCTATGTTGTCCCGGTATGGATGTCTAAGTTGAGAATAATCAATAGCGAGAAATCCAAAATGCGAGCTTTCTCCTTAGACCTTTGTACAGGCGGCATAGAGGTACCCCTTTGTGACACTTGGTTAAAACATGTGCATTGTGGTGATCCGGTAGTCCAAGCTAATTAGGACAAGGTGCGGGCACTATTAGTATACTATGCATGAGGCTTGCAACTTGTAAGATATAATTTACATGATACATATGCTTTATTACTACCATTGACAAAATTGTTTCATGTTTTCAAAATCAAAGCTCTAGCACAAATATAGAAATCGATGCTTTTCCTCTATGGAGGACCATTCTTTTACTTTCATTGTTGAGTCAGTTCACCTATTTCTCTCCACCTCAAGAAGCAAACACTTGTGTGAACTGTGCATTGATTCCTACATACTTGCTTATTGCACTTATTATATTACTCTATGTTGACAATATCCATGAGATATACATGTTATGAGTTGAAAGCAACCGCTGAAACTTAATCTTCCTTTGTGTTGCTTCAATGCTTTTACTATGAATTATTGCTTTATGAGTTAACTCTTATGCAAGACTTATTGATGCTTGTCTTGAAGTGCTATTCATGAAAAGTCTTTGCTTTATGATTCACTTGTTTACTCATGTCATATACATTGTTTTGATCGCTGCATTCACTACATATGCTTTACAAATAGTATGATCAAGGTTATGATGGCATGTCACTCCAGAAATTATCCGTGTTATCGTTTTACCTGCTCGGGACGAGCAGAACTAAGCTTGGGGATGCTGATACGTCTCCAACGTATCGATAATTTCTTATGTTCCATGCCACATTATTGATGTTATCTACATGTTTTATGCACACTTTATGTCATATTCGTGCATTTTCTGGAACTAACCTATTAACAAGATGCCGAAGTGCCGATTCTGTTTTCTGCTGTTTTTGGTTTCAGAAATCCTAGTAACGAAATATTCTCGGAATTGGACGAAATCAACGCCCAGGGTCCTATTTTGCCACGAAGCTTCCAGAAGTCCGAAGAGGAGACGAAGTGGGGCCACGAGGCGCCCAAACCATAGGGCGGCGCGGCCCCCCCTTGGCCGCGCGGCCCTGTGGTGTGGGGCCCTCGTGCCGCCTCCTGACCTGCCCTTCCGCCTACTTAAAGCCTCCGTCGCGAAACCCCCAGTACCGAGAGCCACGATACGGAAAACCTTCCAGAGACGCCGCCATCGCCGATCCCATCTCGGGGGATCCAGGAGATCGCCTCCGGCACCCTGCCGGAGAGGGGATTCATCTCCCGGAGGACTCTACGCCGCCATGGTCGCCTCCGGAGTGATGAGTGAGTAGTCTACCCCTGGACTATGGGTCCATAGCAGTAGCTAGATGGTTGTCTTCTCCCCATTGTGCTTCATTGTCGGATCTTGTGAGCTGCCTAACATGATCAAGATCATCTATCTGTAATTCTATATGTTGTGTTTGTTGGGATCCGATGAATAGAGAATACTTGTTATGTTAATTATCAAAGTTATGTCTATGTGTTGTTTATGATCTTGCATGCTCTCCGTTATTAGTAGATGCTCTGGCCAAGTTGATGCTAGTAACTCCAAGAGGGAGTATTTATGCTCGATAGTGGGTTCATGTCTCCGTGAATCTGGAGGGGTGACAAGAACCTCTAAGGTTATGGATGTGCTGTTGCCACTAGGGATAAAACATTGGTGCTATGTTCAAGGATGTAGTCACTGATTACATTACGCGCAATACTTAATGCAATTGTCTGTTGTTAGCAACTTAATACTGGAGGGGGTTCGGATGATAACCTGAAGGTGGACTTTTTAGGCATAGATGCATGCTGGATAGCGGTCTATGTACTTTGTCGTAATGCCCAATTAAATCTCACTATACTCATCATAATATGTATGTGCATGGTCATGCCCTCTTTATTTGTCAATTGCCCAACTGTAATTTGTTCACCCAACATGCTGTTTATCTTATGGGAGAGACACCTCTAGTGAACTGTGGACCCCGGTCCAATTCTCTATACTGAAATACAATCTCTTGCAATCTTGTTCTCTGTTTTCTCGCAAACAATCATCTTCCACACAATACAGTTAATCCTTTGTTACAGCAAGCCGGTGAGATTGACAACCTCACTGTTTCGTTGGGGCAAAGTACTTTGGTTGTGTTGTGCAGGTTCCACGTTGGCGCCGGAATCCCTGGTGTTGCGCCGCACTACATCCCGCCGCCATCAACCTTCAACGTGCTTCTTGGCTCCTCCTGGTTCGATAAACCTTGGTTTCTTTCTGAGGGAAAACTTGCTGCTGTGCGCATCATACCTTCCTCTTGGGGTTCCCAACGAACGTGTGAGTTACACGCCATCAGGGGCCCACACGCTAGGGCCGCGCGGCCAGGGCCTGGGCTGCGCCGCCCTAGTGTGGCGTCGCCTCGTCGCCCCACTTCGTATCTCTCCCGGTGTTCTGGAAGCTTCGTGGAAAAATAAGATCCTGGGCGTTGATTTCGTCCAATTCCGAGAATATTTCCTTACTAGGATTTCTGAAACCAAAAACAGCGAAAACAAAGACAAGCGGCTCTTCGGCATCTTGTTAATAGGTTAGTGCCGGAAAATGCATAAATATGACATAAAGTATGTATAAAACATGTAGGTATTGTCATAAAACAAGCATGGAACATAAGAAATTATCGATACGTTGGAGACGTATCAGCATCCCCAAGCTTAGTTCATACTTGTCCCGAGTAGGTAAACGATAACAAAGATAATTTCTGTAGTGACATGCCATCATAATCTTGATCAATACTATTGTAAGCACATGTAATGAATGCAGCGATCCAAAGCAATGGTAAAGACAATGAGTAAACAACTGAATCATATAGCAAAGACTTTTCATGAATAGTACTTTCAAGACAAGCATCAATAAGTCTTGCATAAGAGTTAACTCATAAAGCAATAAATTCATAGTAAAGGCATTGAAGCAACACAAAGGAAGATTAAGTTTCAGCGGTTGCTTTCAACTTGTAACATATATATCTCATGGCTAGTTGTCAACGCAAAGTAATATGATGAATGCAAATATGCAAGTATGTAAGAATCAATGCACAGTTAACACGAGTGTTTGCTTCTTGAGATGGGAGGAAATAGGTAAACTGACTCAACATAAAAGTAGAAGAGTGGCCCTTCGACGAGGGAAGCATCGATTGCTATATTTGTGCTAGAGCTTTTATTTTGAAAACATAAAGAGAGCATAAAAGTAACATTTTGAGAGGTGTTTGTTGTTGTCAACGAATGGTAGTGGGCACTCTAACCCCCTTGCCAGACAAACCTTCAAAGAGCGGCTCCCATGAAACATTTTTATTTTTGGGTGGCACTCCTTCCAACCTTGCTTTCACAAACCATGGCTAACCGAATCCTCGGGTGCCTGCCAACAATCTCATACCATGAAGGAGTGCCTTTTTATTTTAGTTTTGTTTAGATGACACTCCTCCCCACCTTTGCTTTCTCAAGCCATGGCTAACCGAATCCTCGGGTGTCGTCCAACAATCACATACCATGGAGGAGTGTCTATTTTTGTAAAATTATGAAGGTTAATTAATTTGGGACTGGGAATCCCATTGCCAGCTCTTTTTGCAAAATTATTGGATAAGCGGATGATACGTCTCCGACGTATCTATAATTTCTGATGTTCCATGCTTGTTTTATGACAATACCTACATGTTTTGTTCACACTTTATATCATTTTTATGCGTTTTCTGGAACTAACCTATTGACGAGATGCCGAAGTGCCAGTTCCTGTTTTCTGCTGTTTTTGGTTTCAGAAATCCTAGTAAGGAAATATTCTCGGAATTGGACGAAATCAACGCCCAAGATCTTAAAATCCCACGAAGCTTCCAGAACACCCGAGAGCCACCAGAGGAGGGCCCTGTGGGCCCCAGATGACAGGCTGGCGCGGCCCAGGCCTTGGCCGCGCCGCCCTACTGTGTCGTCGCCTCGTCAGCCCTCCGACTCCGCCTCTTCACCTATATGAAGGTCCCTGACCTAAAACATCGATACGGAAAAGCCACGGTACGAGAAACCTTCCAGAGCCGCCGCCATCGCGAAGCCAAGATCTGGGGGACAGGAGTCTCTGTTCCGGCACGCCACCGGGACGGGGAAGTGCCCCCGGAAGGCTCCTCCATCGACACCACCACCATCTTCATCAACGCTGTTGTCTCCCATGAGGAGGGAGTAGTTCTCCATCGAGGCTAAGGGCTGTACCGGTAGCTATGTGGTTCATCTCTCTCCTATGTACTTCAATACAATGATCTCATGAGCTGCCTTACATGATTGAGATTCATATGAGTTTTGTATCACAATTCATCTATGTGCTACTCTAGTGATGTTATTAAAGTACTCTATTCCTCCTGCACGGTGTAATGGTGACAGTGTGTGCATCGTGTAGTACTTGGCGTAGGTTATAATTATTGCTATGATAGTATTGATGTGATCTATGCCTCCTTCATAGTGTGATGGTGACAGTGTGCATGCTATGTTAGTACTTGGTGTAGTTGTGTTGATCTATCATGCACTCTAAGGTTATTTAAATATGAATATCGAATGTTGTGGAGCTTGTTAACTCCGGCATTGAGGGTTCGTGTAATCCTACACAATTAGTGGTGTTCATCATCCAACAAGAGAGTGTAGAGTATAGCATTTATCTATTCTGTTATGTGATCAATGTTGAGAGTATCCACTAGTGAAAGTATAATCCCTAGGCCTTGTTTCCAAATACTGCTATCATCGCTTGTTTACTGTTTTACTGCATCCGTACTTCCTGCAATATTCCCACCATCAACCACACGCCAGTTGTAGCATCAAGCTATTTTCTGGTGCCGTTACTACTGCTCATATTCATTCATACCACCTGTATTTCACTATCTCTTCGCCGAACTAGTGCACCTATACATCTGACAAGTGTATTAGGTGTGTTGGGGACACAAGAGACTTCTTGCTTTGTGGTTGCAGGGTTGCATGAGAGGGATATCTTTGACCTCTTCCTCCCTGAGTTGGATAAACCTTGGGTGATCCACTTAAGGGAAACTTGTTGCTGTTCTACAAACCTCTGCTCTTGGAGGCCCAACACTGTCTACAAGAATAGAAGCACCCGTAGACATCAAGCACTTTTCTGGCGCCGTTGCCGGGGAGGAAAGGTAAAAGGTACTCACACTCCGGATCTCGGCTACTAAGCTATTTTCCGGCGCCTTTGTAAGTACTCGAAGCTATTTCCTTTAGATCCTGCAATTGCATCTTTTTGTTTCTTGTTTTACACTAGTTTGGCATAATGGAAAGCAACATGGAGCTTTTTATTCTTTTTCCTGAGTTAAGACATGGATGGTTTGATGCGAAAATTAAAAAACCCATGGAACATATTAGTATGAATACTTTGAACACCATTGTTGCTAATGATATGGAAAATTCTAAGCTTGGGGAAGCTGGTTTTGATGAGCATGATCTTTTTAGTCCCCCAAGCATTGAGGAGAAAATTTACTTTGATGATACTTTGCCTCCTATTTATGATGATTATAATGATAGTGGTCTTTTGGTGCCGCCTACTATGGAGAGTACATTTTATGATGATTATACTATGCCTCCTACACTTGATGAGAATAATAATGATAGCTACTTTGTTGAATTTGCTCCCACTATTACTAATAAAATTGATTATGCTTATGTGGAGAGTAATTATTTTATGCATGAGACTCATGATAAGAATGCTTTATGTGATACTTATATTGTTGAGTTTTCTCATGATGCTACTGAAAGTTATTATGAGAGAGGAAAATATGGTTGTAGAAATTTTCATGTTACTAAAACACCTCTCTATGTGCTGAAATTTTTGAAGCTACACTTGTTCTATCTTCCTATGCTTGTTACTTTGCTCTTCATGAACTTGTTTATTTACAGGATTCCTTTTCATAGGAAGCATGTTAGGCTTAAATTTGTTTTGAATTTGCCTCTTGATGCTCTCTTTTGCTTCAAATACTATTTCTTGCGAGTGCATCATTAAAACTGCTGAGCCCATCTTAATGGCTATAAATAAAGCACTTCTTGGGAGATAACCCATGTCTTTATTTTGCTACTGTTTTGTTGAGTCTTGGAAGTTGTTACTACTGTAGCAACCTCTCCTTATCTTAGTTTTGTCGCATTGTTGTGCCAAGTAAAGTCTTTGATAGTAAGGTTCATACTAGATTTGGATTACTGCGCAGAAACAGATTTCTTGCTGTCACGAATCTGGGTTGAATTCTGTGTAGGTAACTCAGAAAATTCTGCCAATTTACGTGAGTGATCCTCAGATATGTATGCAACTTTCATTCAATTTGAGCATTTTCATTTTAGCAAGTCTGGTGCCTCTTAGAAATTCATCTTTACGGACTGTTCTGTTTTGATAGATTCTGCCTTTTATTTCGCATTGCCTCTTTTGCTGGGTTGAATGGATTTCATTGTTCCATTGACTTCCAGTAGCTTTGAGCAATGTCCAGAAGTGTTGAGAATGATTGTGTCACCTCTGAACATGTGAATTTTTGATTATGCACTAACCCTCTAATGAGTTTGTTTTGAGTTTGGTGTGGAGGAAATTTTCAAGGGTCAATAGAGGAGGATGATACAATATGATCAAGAAGAGTGAAAGCTCTAAGCTTGGGGATGCCCCGGTGGTTCATCCCTGCATATTTCAAGAAGACTCAAGCATCTAAGCTTGGGGATGCCCAAGGCATCCCCTTCTTCATCGACAAATTATCAGGTTCCTTCTCTTGAAACTATATTTTTATTCGGTCACATCTTATGTACTTTACTTGGAGCGTCTGTGTGCTTTTGTTTTTGTTTTGTTTGAATAAATGCTTGTGTGGGAGAGATACACGCTCCGCTGGTTCATAGGAACACATGTGTTCTTAGCTTTTAATGTCCATGGTGAAGGTTGAAACTGCTTCGTTCATTGTTATTTGGTCGGTTCAGGAAATGCTATATGTGGTAATTGGTATGATGTCTTGAATAATTTGATACTTGGCAATTGTTGTGCTCATGTTTAAGCTCTTGCATCATATACTTTGCACCTATTAGTGAAGGAATACATAGAGCTTGCTAAAATTTGGTTTGCATGATTGGTCTCTCTAAGGTCTAGATATTTTCTGGTAAAGGTGTTTGAACAACAAGGAAGACGGTGTAGAGTCTTATAATGCTTGCAATATGTCTTTTATGTGAGTTTTGATGTACTAGTTCATACTTGTGTTTGCTTCAAACAACCTTGCTAGCCTAAGCCTTGTATTGAGAGGGAATACTTCTCATGCATCCAAAATCCTTGAGCCAAAAACTATGCCATTCGTGTCCACCATACCTACCTACTACATGGTATTTCTCCGCCATTCCAAAGTAAATTGCTTGAGTGCTATCTTTAAACACTTAAAAAGTTATTACCTCTTATTTGTGTCAATGTTTTATAGCTCATGAGGAAGTATGTGGTGTTTATCTTTCAATCTTGTTGGGCAACTTTCACCAATGGACTAGTGACTTCGTCCGCTTATCCAAATATTTTGCAAAAAGAGCTGGCAATGGGATTCCCAGTCCCAATTAATTAACTTTCATAATTTTACAAAAAATAGACACTCCTCCATGGTATGTGATTGTTGGACGGCACCCGAGGATTCGGTTAGCCATGGCTTGAGAAAGCAAAGGTGGGGAGGAGTGTCATCATAATAAAACTAAAATAAAAAGGCACTCCTTCATGGTATGAGATTGTTGGCAGGCACCCGAGGATTCGGTTAGCCATGGTTTGTGAAAGTAAAGGTTGGAAGGAGTGCCACCCAAAAATAAAAAATGTTTCATGGGAGCCGCTCTTTGAAGGTTTGTCTGGCAAGGGGGTTAGAGTGCCCACTACCATTCGTTGACAACAACAAACACCTCTCAAAATTTTACTTTTATGCTCTCTTTATGTTTTCAAAATAAAAGCTCAAACACAAATATAGCAATCAATGCTTCCCTCTGCGAAGGGCCATTCTTTTACTTTAATGTTGAGTCAGTTTACCTACTTCCTTCTGTCTTAGAAGCAAACACTTGTGTTAACTGTGCATTGATTCTTACATGTTTACCTATTGCACTTGTTATATTGCTTTGCATTGACAATTATCCATGAGATATACATGTTACAAGTTGAAAGCAACCGCTGAAACTTAATCTTCCTTTGTGTTGCTTCAATGCCTTTACTATGAATTTATTGCTTTATGAGTTAACTCTTATGCAAGACTTATTGATGCTTGTCTTGAAAGTACTATTCATGAAAAGTCTTTGCTATATGGTTCAGTTGTTTAATCATTGTCTTTACCATTTCTTTGAATCGCTGCATTCATCTCATATGCTTTACAATAGTATGATTAAGATCATGTTGGTAGCATGTCACTTCAGAAATTATCTTTGTTATCGTTTACCTACTCGAGGACGAGTAGGAACTAAGCTTGGGGATGCTGATACGTCTCCGACGTATCTATAATTTCTGATGTTCCATGCTTATTTTATGACAATACCTACATGTTTTGTTCACACTTTATATCATTTTTATGCGTTTTCCGGAACTAACCTATTGACGAGATGCCGAAGTGCCAGTTCCTGTTTTCTGCTGTTTTTGGTTTCAGAAATCCTAGTAAGGAAATATTCTCGGAATTGGACGAAATCAACGCCCAAGATCTTAAAATCCCACGAAGCTTCCAGAACGCCCGAGAGCCACCAGAGGAGGGCCCTGTGGGCCCCAGATGACAGGCTGGCGCGGCCCAGGCCTTGGCCGCACCGCCCTAC
The DNA here is from genome assembly GCF_019359855.2 of Lolium perenne. Taxonomy (NCBI): domain Eukaryota; kingdom Viridiplantae; phylum Streptophyta; class Magnoliopsida; order Poales; family Poaceae; genus Lolium; species Lolium perenne. The sequence continues at coordinate 79,959,786 of NC_067245.2, read as the reverse complement.
TGTGTCGTCGCCTCGTCAGCCCTCCGACTCCGCCTCTTCGCCTATATAAAGGTCCCTGACCTAAAACATCGATACGGAAAAGCCACGGTACGAGAAACCTTCCAGAGCCGCCGCCATCGCGAAGCCAAGATCTGGGGGACAGGAGTCTCTGTTCCGGCACGCCGCCAGGATGGGGAAGTGCCCCCGGAAGGCTCCTCCATCGACACCACCACCATATTCATCAACGCTGCTGTCTCCCATGAGGAGGGAGTAGTTCTCCATCGAGGCTAAGGGCTGTACCGGTAGCTATGTGGTTCATCTCTCTCCTATGTACTTCAATACAATGATCTCATGAGCTGCCTTACATGATTGAGATTCATATGAGTTTTGTATCACAATTCATCTATGTGCTACTCTAGTGATGTTATTAAAGTACTCTATTCCTCCTGCACGGTGTAATGGTGACAGTGTGTGCATCGTGTAGTACTTGGCGTAGGTTATGATTATGATCTCTTGTAGATTATGAAGTTAATTATTGCTATGATAGTATTGATGCGATCTATGCCTCCTTCATAGTGTGGTGGTGACAGTGTGCATGCTATGTTAGTACTTGGTGTAGTTGTGTTGATCTATCATGCACTCTAAGGTTATTTAAATATGAATATCGAATGTTGTGGAGCTTGTTAACTCCGGCATTGAGGGTTCGTGTAATCCTACACAATTAGTGGTGTTCATCATCCAACAAGAGAGTGCAGAGTATAGCATTTATCTATTCTGTTATGTGATCAATGTTGAGAGTGTCCACTAGTGAAAGTATAATCCCTAGGCCTTGTTTCCAAATACTGCTATCATCGCTTGTTTACTGTTTTACTGCATCCGTACTTCCTGCAATATTCCCACCATCAACCACACGCCAGTTGTAGCATCAAGCTATTTTATGGTGCCGTTACTACTGCTCATATTCATTCATACCACCTGTATTTCACTATCTCTTCGCTGAACTAGTGCACCTATACATCTGACAAGTGTATTAGGTGTGTTGGGGACACAAGAGACTTCTTGCTTTGTGGTTGCAGGGTTGCATGAGAGGGATATCTTTGACCTCTTCCTCCCTGAGTTCGATAAACCTTGGGTGATCCACTTAAGAGAAACTTGCTGCTGTTCTACAAACCTCTGCTCTTGGAGGCCCAACACTGTCTACAAGAATAGAAGCACCCGTAGACATCAGCGGATGAAGCCACTAGTCCATTGGTGAAAGTTGCCCAACAAGATTGAAAGATAAACACCACATACTTCCTCATGAGCTATAAAACATTGACACAAATAAGGGATGATAAATTTTGAATTGTTTAAAGGTAGCACTCAAGCAATTTACTTTGGAATGGCGGAGAAATACCATGTAGTAGGTAGGTATGGTGGACACAAATGACATAGTTATTGGCTCAAGGATTTGGATGCACGAGAAGTAATCCCTCTCAATACAAGGCTTAGGCTAGCAAGGTTATTTGAAGCAAACACAAGTATGAACCGATCTGACAAAACTCACATAAAAACATATTGCAAGCATTATAAGACTCTACACTGTCATCCTTGTTGCTCAAACCCTTACTAGAAAATATCTAGACTTTAGAGAGACCAATCATGCAAACCAAATTTCAACAAGCTCTATTTATTTCTTCACTAATAGGAGCAAATTATATGATGCAAGAGCTTAAACATGATCCTTATGAGCACAACAATTGCCAAGTATCAAATTATTCAAGACATTCTACCAATTACCACATGTAGCATTTCCCGTTTCCAACCATATAACAATTAACGAAGCAGTTTTAACCTTCGCCATGAACATTATGAGTAAAGCCTTAGGACATATTTGTCCATATGCAACAGCGGAGCGTGTCTCTCTCCCACACAATGAATGCTAGGATCCATCTTATTCAAACAAAACAAAACAAAAACAAACAGACGCTCCAAGTAAAGCACATAAGATGTGATGGAATAAAAATGTAGTTTCACTAGAGGAACCTGATAATGTGATGGCGGCGAGATGTAGTGCGGCGCAACACCAGGGATTCCGGCGCCAACATGGAACCTGCACAACACAACCAAAGTACTTTGCCCCAACGAAACAGTGAGGTTGTCAATCTCACCGGCTTGCTGTAACAAAGGATTAGATGTATAGTGTGGATGATGATTGTTTGCAGAGAACAGTAGAACAATTGCAGTAGATTGTATTTCGGATGTAAAGAATAGGACCGGGGTCCACAGTTCACTAGAGGTGTCTCTCCCATAAGATAAATAGCATGTTGGTGAACAAATTACAGTTGGGCAATTGAAAAATAGAGAGGGCATGACCATGCACATACATGATATGATGAGTATTGTGAGATTTAATTGGGCATTACGACAAAGTACATAGACCGCTATCCAGCATGCATCTATGCCTAAAAAGTCCACCTTCAGGTTATCATCCGAACCCCTTCCAGTATTAAGTTGAAAACAACAGACAATTGCATTAAGTATGGTGCGTAATGTAATCAATAACTACATCCTCGGACATAGCATCAATGTTTTATCCCTAGTGGCAACATCACATCCATAATCTTAGAGGTTTCTCTCTGATGAGGTCTGAGACCCCGTGTGTGGCCCGATCTCGCGAATTGACTTCGAAACCAAGGGTGGAGATGGGAGAACGCGAGGAACACGAAGAACACCGGTACTCACGCACGCACACCAACCCGATACACCCGATACTTACCCCCGTGGCTCGATGGACCACGCCAATAGAATCACCCGGAAGAGGCACGCGGCAGAATTCCCGGTGAGAGATTGGTGTTGGAGAAGAAGAGATTGGTGAGGGAGAGAGAGTAGCTTGTACTAGAATCTCACTCAACAATATCCAAATCAACAACAAGGATGGCCTTGATTACAGAGGGATGATACCCAAGGGAGACTAAGCTCAAAGGTAGGTTTGAGTTCAAAACAAGTCTAAAGAGCTAAGGAGGGGTTCCAGCTACTTATATAGTCACACATGGCCAGCAAGGGCGAACAGGTACGCGAATGGATAAGTTAAGGCAGTTTGGTGGGGCATATCCGTCAGATCCGGTTGGGGGTCCGGTCTGACCGGGCCTGGGACCGGGCTGTCCGGTCAGGGGTCCGGTCGGACCGGGCCTGGGACCGGGCTGTCCGGTCAAGGGTCCGGTCGACCGGTCACCAACCGGGAATCTGCGAAGAATCCGGTCCTGGGTCCGGTCGTCGTCCGGTACGAGGGAGCTGGCCCGGTTTGCGCCCGGTCGACCGGGCCTGTGACCGGGGCGTCCGATTGTGGGTCCGGTCTGACCGGGTTCTGGACCGGCCAGCGTCCGTCTCTTCCTTGGAGCGCTTCGAGCGACGTCGGCTTCGGCTTCATGATCATCTCCATGTCCAGCTGCTTCTCTCCCTCCCTTGACCTTGGCGTCTCCTCCGCTCCGGGGTCTTGGTGCGCCTTGTACCTAATGACACATAGCACGTCGGCGTGAGGTAGCAATCCATCAAAAGGGGTACCAAGATCAAGGGTGGTGAGGAGCGAGTTCACCTCATCATGTAGAGCCTTGACTCGGGCTCGTGTCATCGGTCCACTTGGGGGACTTGTTGGTCTTGGTGTGGAGGTGACCGAAGGCCACCCCGCATCATCTCCCCCCCCCTTGGGAAAGAGTCGTCCTCGACTCTTGTTCCTCCTCATCTTCATGATATGGCGACAAGTCCGCAACGTTGAAGGTGTTGCTCACCAAGTACTTGGAGGTGGGGATGTCGATGATGTAAGCGTTGTTGTTGATGCGTTTGAGGACCTTGAAGGGGCCATCTCCTCTTGGCTTGAGCTTGGAGTTGCGCTCATGAGGGAACCTTTCCTTCCGGAGGTGGATCCAAACGAGGTCTCCTTCTTGAAATATCCTTTCCTTCTTCTTGGCGTTGAGGCGGGTAGCTTGACGAAGCACATGTTCTTGAATGGTAGCTCTTGTTTCTTCATGAAGTTTCTTCACGTCGGCGGCGCGCTTGGCGAAGTCCATGTTCGTCCGCTCATGAAGGGGAAGTGGTAGTATGTCGAGTGCCGTGAGCGGCTCAAACCCGTAGACGACCATGAAGGGACTCCTTGATGTAGTCGAGTGCTTGGTGCGGTTGTAGGCGAACTCCGCGTGTGGAATGCATTCCTCCCATGACTTCAAGTTCTTCTTCACGAGGATGCGTAGGAGGGTGGAGAGGCTTCGATTGACCACTTCCGTTTGGCCGTCCGTTTGCGGGTGCGAGGATGATGAAAATAAGAGCTTCACTCCAAACTTTGCCATGATCGACTTCCAAAGATAACTCATGAACTTGACGTCTCGATCCGACACAATGCTTTGCGGTATTCCATGTAAGCGAACAATTTCCCTGAAAAACAACGAAGCAATGTGTGAAGCATCGTCGCTCTTATGGCAAGGTATGAAGTGAGCCATCTTAGAGAATCTATCCACTACCACGAATATAGAATCATGACCATGCTTAGTGCGAGGCAAGCCTAAAACGAAATCCATGCTAATATCGGTCCATGGCGCATATGGAATAGGCAACGGGGTATAAAGACCATAGGGATTGGAGGTAGACTTAGCTTGTAAGCATGTGGTGCACCGGCGGCAAAGGCGTTCGACGTCGCGGTACATTCTTGGCCAATAGTAGTGGGTTGAGAGCATGGCATATGTCTTCTCTCGACCAAAGTGTCCCATAAGACCACCTCCATGTGACTCTTGCAAAAGCAATTTTCGAAGCGAAGACTCGGGAATGCAAATCTTGTTAGCTTTGAACAAATAGCCATCATGCAAATAGAAATCATCCACTCCTCGTTCAATGGAGCACTTCTCAAAAATTGGAGCAAAGAAAGAATCGGAGGGATAGAGTTCTTTGATCTCTTCAAGTCCCAAAACATGAAAATCCAAACGAGTTAGCAAAAGGGTGTTTTTGCGGGAAAGAGCATCCGCCACAACATTGTCCTTGCCCTTCTTGTATTTGATCACATATGGGAAGGACTCAATGAACTCGACCCACTTTGCATGTCGTTTGTTCAAGTTGTGTTGGCTTTTCAAATATTTCAAGGACTCATGGTCGGAATGAATGATAAACTCTTTTGGCCAAAGATAGTGTTGCCAAACTTCAAGAACACGAACCAAAGCGTAGAGCTCCTTGTCATATATAGGATAGTTGAGGCGTGCGCCATCTAACTTCTCACTATAGTATGCCACGGGTTTGCCCTTTTGCATAAGAACACCACCAATACCAAGCCCACTTGCATCACACTCAATCTCAAAAGTTTTGGCAAAATTTGGAAGAACAAGAAGGGGAGCTTCGGTAAGGCGTTTCTTCAACTCATCAAAAGCATTTTGTTGGGCCTTGCCCCAAACAAACGGAACATTCTTCTTGGTAAGCTCATTCAAAGGGCAAGCAATGGTGCTAAAATCTTTCACAAAGCGACGATAGAAACCGGCAAGTCCATGGAAGCTTCGGACTTGACCAACATTTGTAGGAGTAGGCCAATTGTGGATGGCCTCTACCTTGGAAGAATCAACTTCAATCCCATTAGCGGAAACCACAAAACCAAGGAACACCAATTTGTTTTGAGCAAATGTGCATTTAGGGAGGTTAGCATAAAGCTTTTCATGTCGCAAGATGCACAAGACCTCTCTCACATGTTGCACATGGTCCTCGAGGTTTTTGCTATAAATAAGAATATCATCGAAGTAGACAACCACGCTCTTGCCAATGAGAGGATGCAAGATGTGATTCATGAGGCGCATGAAAGTTGATGGAGCATTGGAAAGACCGAAAGGCATAGCGAGCCATTCATAGAGACCGAGTTTGGTCTTGAATGCCGTTTTCCATTCATCACCAATAGCCATGCGGATTTGATGGTAACCACTACGCAAATCGACTTTAGAGAAAATCGTGGCACCACTAAGTTCATCAAGCATGTCATCTAAACGCGGAATGGGATGGCGGTAACGGACGGTAATGGCATTGATGGGGCGACAATCCATACACATCCGTTGCGTCTCATCCGGTTTAGGCACAAGAATCACGGGAACCGCACAAGGGCTAAGGCTTTCGCGGACGTACCCTTTGGCGAGGAGATCTTGAATTTGGCGTTGGATCTCCTTGGTCTCTTCGGGGTTGGTGCGGTAGGCGGCACGGTTTGGAAGCGGAGCGCCGGGTATGAGGTCGATGCGGTGTTCTATGCCTCGGAGTGGTGGTAGTCCATGAGGGAGCTCGTCGGGGAAGACGTCTTGAAATTCCTGCAAAAGAGACAACAAAGACGGAGGAATGTTGGTTAAGTCGTTAGTCGCCGACGAGGGTCCCTTGCATATGAGCACATAGTGCAATATGGTGGATGGGTTCTCTTGGAGCTCTCTCCACTCACTCTTGGTGGCTAGAAGGACACTCTTGGACTCATTCATATATGGCTTGTGGCGCTCACTATCTTTGTGGTGGGTCGCTCCCTCTCCTCTCATCTCACTATGGTGGGTGCGGAGTTGTGTCCTCGTGATACGTCCAAAACGTATCTACTTTCCCGAACACTTTTGCTATTGTTTTGCCTCTAATTTGTGTATTTTGGATGCAACTAACACGGACTAACGTTGTTTTCAGCAGAACTGTTCTGGTGTCTCGTTTTTGTGCAGAAATCCAACTTTCGGGAAAAACCTTGGAATTTATGCAGAAGGCCCTATTTTCCCAGAATAATGATGGAGCCAGAAGGACAATTAAGGTGGAGGCCCGAGGGCCCCACACCATAGGGCGGCGCGGCCCAGGGGGGCCCGCGCGGCCCTGTGGTGTGGCCCCCTCGGCCGGCCTCCGACGCCCTCCTTCGGACTACTTATCGGCCTCGACCTAAAAACGCACGGGGAGAAGTCGAAGTCGCCAGAAACCCTCCAGAACGCCGCCACATCGCGAAACTCCGTCGCGGGAGCCAGAAGTCTCCGTTCTGGCACTCCGCCGGGACGGGGAATTGGAGGAGATCATCGCCGCCATCACCGCCAACGCCTCTACATCAACCAGCCATGTTTCCCCCATCCATGTGTGAGTAATTCCCCCGCTGTAGGCCGAAGGGGATGGTAGGGATTGGATGAGATTGGTCATGTAATAGCATAAGATTGTTAGGGCATAGTGCCTAGTGTCCGTAATTGGTACTTTGATGATATTGTTGCAACTTGTTATGCTTAATGCTTGTCACTAGGGCCCGAGTGCCATGATCTCAGATCTGAACATGTTATTGCTTCATCAAGATATTCATTGTTTATGGTCTTACCTATAAGTTGTATACACATGTCGTTGTCCGGAACCAATGGCCCCGAAGTGACAAGAATTGGGACAACCGGAGGGGATGGTAGCGATGTGAGGATCACATGTGTTCACGGAGTGTTAATGCTTTGCTCTGGTACTCTATTAAAAGGAGTACCTTAATATCCAGTAGTTTCCCTTGAGGCCCGGCTGCCACCGGCTGGTAGGACAAAAGATGTTGTGCAAGTTTCTCATTGCGAGCACGCACGACTATATATGGAACACATGCCTATTGATTGCTTTGTACTTGGACACCGTTTTATTATTATCTGCAAATGCCCTGCTATGATTGTTACATGAGTTTCTCTCATCCATGCAACGCCCGTCATCCGTCCCCGTGCCTACAGTATTTTAATCCTGCTGTTTACTAAAATCACTACTGCTGTCTCTGTTACTCTGCTGCTGTTATTTCACTACTGCTACTGCTATAAAACTGTTACTACTGATAAATTCTTGCGAGCAAGTCTGTTTCCAGGTGTAGCTGAATTGACAACTCCGCTGTTAAGGCTTCCAAGTGTTCTTTGTCTCCCCTTGTGTCGAATCAATAAATTGGGTTTTACTTCCCTCGAAGACTGTTGCGATCCCCTATACTTGTGGGTCATCAAGACTATTTTCTGGCGCCGTTGCCGGGGAGCATAGCTTTATTTGGAAGTTCACTTGGATTAATATTGTTCGCTGCAAATTCTCCATCATGGGTAAACCTCGCGATACTAAGATCGCCATATTACCATCCACTACAAGAAAAGGTACAATTCTGAATACCTCTGCTGCTCTTGATTCACCATCTGTGATTGATAAACTTGTTTCACCGCCACATGCTTCGCATGCGGCTACATCTGCTGAATCTGAACACTCTCATAATATTGATAATATTTCTACTGTGCTTGATGATAGTGGTTCTTTGGGATCCTTTCTAGATGCTATAATTGCTAAGTCTAGACAAATTGAAAATACTGAAACTCCTAATGTTACTACACCTGTTAGTTCACCTGAACTTGATTATTTTAGTGATGATCCTGATGAAGATTATGTGGAGCTTAATGATGATTTTATTGAAAAATGTAATGCTACTACTGATGCAAGAAAAATTAAAAAGTTGCTTGGAGAACATGCTGTTAGATATAAACTGTCTCCTGATCCTAAGTTTGCCACATCTCCTATAAACATTAGGGATAAAGATTATGATTTTTCTCTTGATTTATCTCATATAGCTATTGTTGAGAAAACACCCTTTTGTGGTCTTGAAAAAGAAAGTCTTTGTTGAACACATGACTGAGATATCTACTCTGAGTAGCTTGTTTTCTGATGATGTCAAGATGCGTACTTACTTTGTTGCTAAAATCTTTCCATTCTCATTAAAGGATGACGCTAAAACTTGGTATAATAATTTGCCACCTAATTCTATTAAAAGTCCGAAAGAACTGCTTGATGTTTTCTTCCGCAAATACTTTCCTGCTAGTGCTCAACATGTTGCTTTGCAGAGAATTTATAATTTTGACCAGGGAGATGAAGAGAAATTGCCTGAGGCTTGGGCGAGATTTTGCTCTCTTATTAGAGCTCGGCCTGAGCATGATCTGGAAAAGCATGATTTACTTGATATATTTTATAGTGGACTAACCATTGAGTCTAGGGCATACCTGGATAGTTGTGCTGGTTGTGTTTTCAGGAAAAGAACTCCAGACGACGCTGAAGAATTATTGGCTAAAATAAGCCGGAATCATGATGATTGGACTATGCCTGAACCAACTCCAACTCCAATATTGAAGAAGAGGGGTTTAATTAAATTGAATGATGAAGATATGAGGGAAGCCAAGAAGTCTCTCAAGGAGAAAGGTATTAAATCTGAAGATGTGAAGAATCTACCTCCTATAGAAGATATATGTGAGATAATTCCCCCTTCATCCATGATTGAGGTAAACTCCCTTCAACGCTTTACTAGGGAAGATATTCCGTATTCGAAACCTCCTGCACAATGCTTAGATGAGTTTGATAATTATATTGTTAAGCAAGAAAATTTTAATATGAGAGTAGAGGATCATTTAATGGAAAATTCTCGAGCTATTAGTGAATTGCATGATATTGTGGAGAGAACCTCCAATGATGTTAAGATGCTTGTTAAACATTTTCATATGATTCAAACTCAGATTGATCAACTCACTAAAGTGCAAAATGACTTGTTAGGGAATAATTCTAAAGAGAAACATGCTTATGAAGTAACAACTAGAGGTGGTGTCTCTACCCAGGATCCTCTATATCCTGAAGGGCATCCCAAAAGAATTGAACAAGATTCTCAACGCATTGAACCTAGTGCTCATTCTAAGAAGAAAAAGAAGAAGAAACATAAAAATGTTGTAGAATCCTCTGAACCTGCTAATGATCCTAATAGTATTTCTATTTTTGATGCTGAAACTGAAAGTGGTAATGAACATGATAATGATAAAGATAATGATAAGAATGATACTCCTGATAAAGAAGAGGTTGAAGAAGAACCTGAGAAGCATGCTAAAAATAAAAAGTATACTAAAGAAGATTTTATTGCTGAGAAACATGGTAATGAAAGAGAACCTTGGGTGCAAAAGAAAATGCCTTTTCTGCTAAGAAACTAAAATCAAAGGAAGAAGAACACTATAATAAATTACGTGATTGGATGAAACCTTTATTCTTGCAAATCCCTTTGGTCGATGCTATTAAATTGCCACCTTATTCAAAGTATATGAAAGATATTGTTACTAACAAAAGGAAAATCCCCAATGAGGAAATTTCCACTATGCTTGCTAATTACTCTTTCAATGGCAAAATTCCAAAGAAGTTGGGCGACCCAGGTATACCTACTATTCCTTGTTCTATTAAGAATAATTATGTTAAAACTGCTCTATGTGACTTGGGAGCCGGTGTTAGTGTTATGCCTTTTTCTCTTTATAAGAGACTTTACTTAGATAAGTTGATACCTACTGATATATCTTTGCAAATGGCTGATAAATCTACTGCTATTCCTGTTGGTATATGTGAGAATGTTCCGAGTTCAAGTTACTACTAACCGCTTGATATTAAGCGATTTTGTTGTGTTGGAAATGCCTGAAGATGATAATATGTCTATTATTCTTGGGAGACCTTTTCTTAACACCGCAGGGGCTGTTATTGATTGCAACAAAGGAAAGGTTACTTTCAATGTTGATGATAGGGAGCATACCGTTTATTTTCCCAAGAGGATTGAGAAAGCGTGTGGAGTTAATACTATTTCTAATGTGAGAACTATCAAAGTGGGAACTATTGATTGTCCTATATATGAGCCTAAAGAAGAATATCAAACCCTCGTGATTGGATCCATATCAATACAATTCAAGGTAACATGATTGATTTGAGGTTTATTTCTTCTTATGTTATGAAAAAGTTATTTGGTGACAAGACTTGATCAACCTTGTTAACAAATACCTTTTACATGCATAGAGAGGGTAAACAACATCTCTTTCTTCCTCCACTTGCTCTAGTTGCTGTAGCACTTTTAATTTGCAAAGTTCCTTAGTTATTTGAAGATTTCAAAAAATTTCCTGGCCAGTAATAATAAACTAAATACCCAGAAATGTGCGTTTTTCAAAGTTTTCAAAAATTCACAAAAAAATTATACCGTTGGTCCTATTTTTCGACGAGGCACCTGGGAGCACCAGAGGATGACCTGTGGGGCACCAGAGGGCGCCAAACCACAGGCCGGCGCGGCCAAGGAGGTGGCCGCGCCACCATGTGGTGTGGGCCCCCCTTTGCCCCACTTTGTCATCTCTTTCTCCCAGCACCTTCTCTCTCCCGAAAAAACTCGTACCAAGTTCCTCTCTCTCGCGTTTTTGCTCCAGTGCTCCAGATTTCTCGATCTCTTTGCTCAGCCCAGATTTCCTGCTGAAATTTGGCACATTTGCTCTTCGGTATGTGACTCCTCCACCCATCCAAGTAGAATTTTGTTTGGTTGAGTATATCTTGAATATTTTGCTGCTGTAGGTAACATGTTTAGTGAGCTTGCATGCTTGTTCTAAGTGGTAGAAACTAGTTTTGATGCATGATTAGTACTCTAGCAAGTCCCTATGGTAGTTTCCCTCAATTATATGTCACCAAATCAAATTTTATATCACTTGTTAAAAATTTCAGAGAAGCTATGAAGAAGTTCAACTTTGGAGAGTTGTTCAAGAAAGGGACAACCAGCACCGGGAGGCCTTCTAGGGCCGCCACCCGGATTAGGCGATCATACAATGAAGACATCCTCGCGCCTAGCTTCGCGCCCGAAGAGGACAACGGGGCTCCTAATGCTTCGTCTTTTCCATGCTATGATTTTCTTAGGAATGCAGGGATATTGGAGGATTTCTTCACCCTTGTCAACAGGGCAGGGTTAACCACCTATGTGGGCGATGAAAGGGAGCAATACTACATGCTCACCAAGATCTTCGTCGAGAGTTTCCAGTTCCACCACCCACAATATGAGCCGACGGTTGCATTCGGGATCTATGGTATCTTGTTACTATGCAATTGAAGGATTTTTGTCGTGCATTGGATATTGCCCCTGTAGGTACAGCAAGTAGGATTGATGACAACCCCCGGGACTTGTTGGAGCTCTACCGAGGGATCACCGATGATGATTGTCGCACCATTCAGCGGGGCAAGATAAGGAACATTCAACTCCCCGCTATTAAGTATTTTGCATACTACATTGCTACTAGCATTCTTGGTAGGGAGAACACTAGCAACATTTCTAGTTACCATCTTGCTTTCTTGAATATTGCACTTACTGGTCAAACATCTTATCACCTTGGTGCTCTTATTGCTCGCCGCCTGACTACCAGGGGGCCTATTTTTGGAGGAACCATTGCACTGCGCGTTTTAACATATCTAAATCTTCCTATTGATCCTAATGATGTGCCATTGGCCCCTAGGAAACTTGATATTTTTGCTATGAAGAGTCTTCATTTTGTTACCACTGATTCTACTTTAGATAATATGGTGTATAGAATGTTGTTTTCTGACGGGGATGAGAAAGAAATTCCTCTTCCCCAACCAGGTTTGTTAAGTATTGACAGGCAATCATGGTCGTGCACTAAGGAGGAAGTGGATGAGCATTTGAAGATAAAAGACTTCCACCAGCAACATGACTCCGAGGACGTCGGGGCCTCCTACGACCACACCGTCACATATCCGGGTGCTTCTTCTAGCACATACCCGGAATACGATCCATCTTCGTCATATTACGGAGACACTACCTCATGGGATCGATGGGATTGAACTCCACTTAGGCCAAAAGCCTAAGCTTGGGGGGAGGTATACCGGCATCACTCATTCTTTGCACATTATGGTTGCTGGATACTTGTACATACTTGTTTTGTTCGTTCGAGTGGTTTTCTAATGAGAGGAAGATGATATTTGGGGAAGTGCTGCCTGAAAACAGATTCTGGAACGTTACCGTAAAAATTCTCAAAAATAGCCAGAGCGTCATTGTGAGCTGCCAATTTTTGTGCAGGTTCCCCAGGTTGTTATCTAACTTTCATTAGTTGAACACTTTTCGATCTGAGCAACTTAAGATTTTTGTAAAAATCGATTTCTGTACTGCTGTCAGGTTTTGGCAGATTTCTGCCATCTCGCTTTTCTGCGTTTCTTTTAGTTTGTTATTTCTTGTTTCCGCTTTGTTTCTTTCCCAAAACACAAAAAGACCAAAAATATTTCTGTTGTTTCTCTTCACCATTTGTTTGCTTTGGTTTCTTGCATTTGTTTCACTTTATTTGCTATTGCTAGTTTGCTATAAGAAAACCCAAAAAGATTTTGCTTTGTTTGTTTGTTTCCTCTTGTTCTTGTTTCTAATTCGAAAACACCAAAAACATTTGCTGTTCTTCTTTGTTTTGTAAAGTTCTTTATGAGTTCAATGGTCTTTGGTGGCTGGAGCGTGGTTTTCATTTCATATTATCCAAGCTGCACAAGTGAAAAGGCAATAATGACGATCTACGACAATCTGATTGTGGTGAGAGGCTGGTATGAACTCTATTTGTTTTCATTTTTGTACATATACTCATCCATATGAGCATGCTTAGTTGGTTCATGTGAAGTATATGTTATTTGAGAAAGTCTAGTAGTTCATGATCTCTCATGTTTAGCTCCAATTTATTAATATGAGTAGCATGTCATGTATGTTTGTTTGCATTGTTTTATTCATAAGTAAGTATGGCATTGTGGTATCCTCCTCTGAATAATTCATTTATATCGACTTGGCACATGCTCACGCATGCATATGACTGAACAAGAGTCAATTAAGCCTCGATGATCTATATTGCTTCAGAGTTCTTGTATCACTTTTATGCCTCCGTTAATTTATTTTGCCGCAAGCATGATTATGACAGTTACTGCTCTCTTGATTTGTCGCTCCCTAGTCTATTGCTAGCCTTCACTTGTACTGAGCGGGAACGCTGCTCGTGCTTCCAAACACCTGAAAACCAAGTTGTTCCAAAAGTGTCCACCATAAATACCTATGCATGGCATTTCAAACCATTCCAAGTAAATTCTCATGCGCTACCTTTAAAACCTTCAAAATGCTTCTCAATTTGTGTTTATGTTTCATAGCTCATGAGGAAGTATGTGGTGTTTAGCTTTCAACCTTGTCATTTACTTTTGACGGACTCTCATATGGACTAGTGGCACATCCGCTTATCCAATAATTTTGCAAAAAGAGCTGGCAATGGGATTCCCAGTCCCAAATTAATTAACTTAAATAGACACTCCTCCATGGTTTGTGATTGATGGACGGCACCCGAAGGATTCGGTTAGCCATGGCTTGTGTAAGCAAAGGTTGGGGGGAGTGTCATCATCATAATGAAAATAAAATAAAAAGGCACTCCTTCATGGTATGAGATTGTTGGCAGGCACCCGAGGATTCGGTTAGCCATGGTTTGTGTAAGAAAGGTTGGAAGGAGTGCCAAATAAATATGCAATAATTCATGGGAGCCGCTCTTGAAAGTCCGGTTGGCGAGGTAGTTAGTGTACCCATTACCATTCGTTGACAACAACAAACACCTCTCAAAATAACTTTACTCCTGATTTCAAAAATGAAAAGCTCTAGCGCATGTTAATCCCTGCTTCCCTCTGCGAAGGGTCAATCTTTTACTTTTATGTTGTGTCTCCATTATTTCTTTGAGCACTATCTTGAGAGCACAACTGTCATTCTTAGTATAATATGCTTGTCTCAAAATATGATTGATTGTGGTATAACTTTGATGCATTTATCTTTTGACAATCACTACTTCTAGTCTTTCTATGAACTCCAGAGGTGCCCGGGCATTTATGTTTTGCCAATCAAATACAGGCAAGCGAGATACCACTTTATCATACTCTCTTATGAACATTGCAATCCTGCTTATATACATGATTCATGATGCTTATTATTAATTGTTGGTACCTCTCCATGATTGACATAGCTGTTAGATGATCTTATTTGCATGTATCTCATTATGAATTGCTTAAGTATTGGCCATAGCATGAGAATATATACATCATATGAGCAAATGTGTTCGTGAAAGTTCTTTTATCGCTCAGTTGTTAACTGAATTGCTTGAGGACAAGCAATAAGCTAAGCTTGGGGGGAGTTGATACGTCCAAAACGTATCTACTTTCCCGAACACTTTTGCTATTGTTTTGCCTCTAATTTGTGTATTTTGGATGCAACTAACACGGACTAACGCTGTTTTACGCAGAACTGATACAGTGTCTCGTTTTTGTGCAGAAATCCAACTTTCGGGAAAAACCTCGGAATTTATGCGAGAAGGCCCTATTTTCCCGAATAATGACGGAGACGAGAAGGACAATTAAGGTGGAGGCCCGAGGGCCCCACACCATAGGGCGGCGCGGCCCGTGGGGCCCGCGCGGCCTGTGGTGTGGCCCCCTCGGCCGGCCTCCGACGCCCTCCTTCGGACTACTTATCGGCCTCGACCTAAAAACGCACGGGGAGAAGTCGAAGTCGCCAGAAACCCTCCAGAACGCCGCCACATCGCGAAACTCCGTCGCGGGAGCCAGAAGTCTCCGTTCTGGCACTCCGCCAGGACGGGGAATTGGAGGAGATCATCGCCGCCATCACCGCCAACGCCTCTACATCAACCAACCATGTTTCCCCCATCCATGTGTGAGTAATTCCCCCGCTGTAGGCCGAAGGGGATGGTAGGGATTGGATGAGATTGGTCATGTAATAGCATAAGATTGTTAGGGCATAGTGCCTAGTGTCCGTAATTGGTACTTTGATGATATTGTTGCAACTTGTTATGCTTAATGCTTGTCACTAGGGCCCGAGTGCCATGATCTCAGATCTGAACATGTTATTGCTTCATCAAGATATTCATTGTTTATGGTCTTACCTATAAGTTGTATACACATGTCGCTGTCCGGAACCAATGGCCCCGAAGTGACAAGAATTGGGACAACCGGAGGGGATGGTAGCGATGTGAGGATCACATGTGTTCACGGCGTGTTAATGCTTTGCTCCGGTACTCTATTAAAAGGAGTACCTTAATATCCAGTAGTTTCCCTTGAGGCCCGGCTGCCACCGGCTGGTAGGACAAAAGATGTTGTGCAAGTTTCTCATTGCGAGCACGCACGACTATATATGGAACACATGCCTATTGATTGCTTTGTACTTGGACACCATTTTATTATTATCTGCAAATGCCCTGCTATGATTGTTACATGAGTTTCTCTCATCCATGCAACGCCCGTCATCCGTCCCCGTGCCTACAGTATTTTAATCCTGCTGTTTACTAAAATCACTACTGCTGTCTCTGTTACTTTCTTCTTTGTTATTTCACTACTATCGCTATAAAACTGTTACTACTGATAAATTCTTGCGAGCAAGTCTGTTTCCAGGTGCAGCTGAATTGACAACTCCGCTGTTAAGGCTTCCAAGTGTTCTTTGTCTCCCCTTGTGTCGAATCAATAAATTGGGTTTTACTTCCCTCGAAGACTGTTGCGATCCCCTATACTTGTGGGTCATCACCTCGCTAAAGCCTTCGCATTATCCGCGATGATTTGGCTAGGAGTCATCGGGCGCAACTCAAACTTCTTGTCGTTGACCTTGAAGGTGTATGTGTTGGAGAGTCCATCATGTATAGCCTTCTTGTCATATTGCCAAGGGCGGCCAAGCAACATGTGGCACACCGTCATGGGTACCACGTCACACTCGATAGTGTCCTCATAAGGTCCAATCTTGAAAGTGATGGTGACGGTATGTTGTATCTTGACGTTGCCCTTGTCACTCAACCATTGGATATGGTAAGGGTGAGGATGCTTGCGGAGAGTGAGGTTGAGCTTCTCACACAACTCGGTGCTCGCAAGGTTATGGCAACTTCCACCATCGATGATGACCTTGATCGATTTTCCACCAATTCCGGCACGAGTTTGGAAGATGTTGCAACGTTGTTCTTCCATATCATGAGGTTGTGTGGTTAGCACCCTTGTGACCACAAGTGAGGGACTTGGGTCATGCTCACATAAGAGAGGATCTTCTCCACATTCTTGCTCATAAGCTTCTTCACTTTCCACGGCGGCTTGCACAAGGGCCTCGTATTCTTCTTCATCTAGTGTCTCGATGTCACCATTCTCCATAGTGATCATAACCTTGGTGTTCTTGCACTCGAACGATTTGTGACCTTGGGTGCCACACTTGAAACAAGTGACACTAGAGGGTCCCGTGGATGCCTTAGAGGAGGCGGTGGAGGAGACCGTTTGCTTCATGCGACTTTGGATAGTCGGTTTCTTGGAAGGTGTAGAGGATGCGTCGGCCTTGGCACTTGTAGCATGAGGAGTTGATGTAGTAGGAGTAGTCGATGTAGCGAGCTTGGAGGAGAAATAGGTCTTGGCCTTGGAGTACTTGATGTCCTCAATCACTTGGCGCTCGGCCTTTGATGCTTGGTGGACCAACTCAACCATGTTGGAGTAGGGTTGGAACTCGACGATCCTCTTGATGGGGTAAGTAAGGCCATTGAAGAAGCGATCAATGGTTTGTTCCTCGGACTCTTGGATGTTGGCTCGCATCATAGTGAGTGATACGTCTCCGACGTATCGATAATTTCTTATGTTCCATGCCACATTATTGATGTTATCTACATGTTTTATGCACACTTTATGTCATATTCGTGCATTTTCTGGAACTAACCTATTAACAAGATGCCGAAGTGCCAGTTGCTGTTTTCTGCTGTTTTTGGTTTCAGAAATCCTAGTAAGGAAATATTCTCGGAATTGGACGAAATCAAAGCCCAGGGGCCTATTTTTCCATGAAGCTTCCAGAAGTCCGAAGGAGAGACGAAGAGGGGCCACAGGGGAGCCACACTATAGGGCGGCGCGGCCCCCCCCTTGGCCGCGCCGGCCTGTGGTGTGGGGCCCTCGTGCCGCCTCTTGACCTGCCCTTCCGCCTATAAAAAGTCTCCGTGACGAAACCCCCAGCACCGAGAGCCACGATACGGAAAACCTTCCAGAGACGCCGCCGCCGATCCCATCTCGGGGGATCCAGGAGATCGCCTCCGGCACCCTGCCGGAGAGGGGAATCATCTCCCGGAGGACTCTACGCCGCCATGGTCGCCTCCGGTGTGATGTGTGAGTAGTCTACCCCTGGACTATGGGTCCATAGCAGTAGCTAGATGGTTGTCTTCTCCCCATTGTGCTATCATTGTCGGATCTTGTGAGCTGCCTAACATGATCAAGATCATCTATCTATAATTCTATATGTTGCGTTTGTTGGGATCCGATGAATAGAGAATACTTGTTATGTTGATTATCAAAGCTATGTCTATGTGTTGTTTATGATCTTGCATGCTCTCCGTTATTAGTAGATGCTCTGGCCAAGTTGATGCTAGTAACTCCAAGAGGGAGTATTTATGCTCGATAGTGGGTTCATGCCTCCGTGAACCTGGAGGAGTGACAAGAACCACTAAGGTTATGGATGTGCTGTTGCCACTAGGGATAAAACATTAGTGCTATGTTCAAGGATGTAGTCACTAGTTACATTACGCGCAATACTTAATGCAATTGTCTGTTGTTAGCAACTTAATACCGGAGGGGGTTCGGATGATAACTTTGAAGGTGGACTTTTTAGGCATAGATGCAGTTGGATGACGGTCTATGTACTTTGTCGTAATGCCCAATTAAATCTCACTATACTCATCATGATATGTATGTGCATGGTCATGCTCTCTTTATTTGTCAATTGCCCAACTGTAATTTGTTCACCCAACATGCTGTTCGTCTTATGGGAGAGACACCTCTAGTGAACTGTGGACCCCGGTCCAATTCTCTTTACTGAAATACAATCTACTGCAATACTTGTTCTACTGTTTTCTGCAAACAATCATCTTCCACACAATACGGTTAACTCTTTGTTACAGCAAGCCGGTGAGATTGACAACCTCACTGTTTCGTTGGGGCAAAGTATTTTGGTTGTGTTGTGCAGGTTCCACGTTGGCGCCGGAATCACTGGTGTTGCGCCGCACTACATCTCGCCGCCATCAACCTTCAACGTGCTTCTTGACTCCTACTGGTCTGATTAAACCTTGGTTTCTTACTGAGGGAAACTTGCCGCTGTGCGCATCACACCTTCCTCTTGGGGTTCCCAACGGACGTGCCAACCACACGCATCAAGCAAATTTCTGGCGCCGTTGCCGGGGACGTGAAGGAAAATTAAACCACAGAGATTTCTGACTCCCACGTCAACTACACGCCAGCAATAAATTTCTGGCGCCGTTGCCGGGGAGATCAAGACACGCTGCAAGGGGAGTCTCCACTTCTCAATCTCTTTACTTTGTTTTTGTCTTGCTTAGTTTTATTTACTACTTTGTTTGCTGCACTAAATCAAAATACAAAAAAATTAGTTGCTAGTTTTACTTTACTTGCTATCTTGTTTGCTATATCAAAAACACAAAAAAAATTAGTTTACTTGCATTTACTTTATCTAGTTTGTTTTATTTACTGTTGCTAAAATGGCCAACGCTGAGAATACTAAGTTGTGTGACTTCACAACCACAAATAATAATGATTTCTTATGCACACCTATTGCTCCACCTGCTACTACAGCAAATGCCATTCAAGTTAGAATTAATGAGAATATAAGATTAATGGCTGAACTGCGTGCTAGGTGGGATAGAGAAGAAAATGAAAAACTAGCTAAAGAGAAGAATGTAGCTAAAGTTTGGACTATTACCACCACTAGTAATGCTAATGCTACACATGTTGCTGCACCTCCTACTAATACTAATAAAAGAATGGGTGTTAGCAATGTTTCCACTTCTGATGCAAAGCGCGAAAAATTGCTCGAAATCGCTAAAGCTGAAACTGCCTGTGATAAAGCTGCTGAAATTTTTTCCAACATTGGGGATGATGATCCCATTGCTTTAGATTATAATGGTTTGAATTTTGATGATTGCCACATCTCTGAAGTTATAAAGTTCTTGCAAAAACTTGCTAAAAGTCCTAATGCTAGTGCTATAAATTTGGCTTTCACGCATCATATTATAAATGCTCTCATAAAAGCTAGAGAAGAGAAACTAGAGCGCGAAGCCTCTATTCCTAAAAAGCTAGAGGATGGTTGGGAGCCCATCATTAAGATAAAGGTTAAAGATTTTGATTGTAATGCTTTATGTGATCTTGGTGCAAGTATTTCTGTTATGCCTAAGAAAATCTATAATATGCTTGACTTGCCACCACTGAAAAATTGTTATTTGGATGTTAATCTTGCTGATCATTCTACAAAGAAACCTTTGGGTAAAGTTGATAATGTTCACATTACCGTTAACAATAATCTTGTCCCCGTTGATTTTGTTGTCTTGGATATTGAATACAATGCATCTTGTCCCATCATATTGGGAAGACCTTTTCTTCGAACCGTTGGTGCTACTATTGATATGAAGGAAGGTAATATAAAATATCAATTTCCTCTCAAGAAAGGTATGGAACACTTCCCTAGAAAGAGAATGAAGTTACCTTTTGATTCTATTATGAGAACAAATTATGATGTTGACACTTCGTCTCTTGATAATACTTGATACACACTTTCTGCGCCTAGCTGAAAGGCGTTAAAGAAAAGCGCTTATGGGAGACAACCCATGTTTTACCTACAGTACTTTGTTTTTATTTTGTGTCTTGGAAGTTGTTTACTACTGTAGCAACCTCTCCTTATCTTAGTTTTGTGTTTTGTTGTGCCAAGTTAAGCCGTTGATAGAAAAGTAAGTACTAGATTTGGATTACTGCACAGTTCCAGATTTCTTTGCTGTCACGAATCTGGGTCCACCTCCCTGTAGGTAGCTCAGAAAATTATGCCAATTTACGTGCATGATCCTCAGATATGTACGCAACTTTCATTCAATTTGAGCATTTTCATTTGAGCAAGTCTGGTGCCATTTTAAAATTCGTCAATACGAACTGTTCTGTTTTGACAGATTCTGCCTTTTATTTCGCATTGCCTCTTTCGCTATGTTGGATGAATTTCTTTGATCCATTAATGTCCAGTAGCATTATGAAATGTCCAGAAGTGTTAAGAATGATTGTGTCACCTCTGAATATGTCAATTTATAATGTGCACTAACCCTCTAATGAGTTGTTTCGAGTTTGGTGTGGAGGAAGTTTTCAAGGATCAAGAGAGGAGTATGATGCAACATGATCAAGGAGAGTGAAAGCTCTAAGCTTGGGGATGCCCCGGTGGTTCACCCCTGCATATATCAAGAAGACTCAAGCGTCTAAGCTTGGGGATGCCCAAGGCATCCCCTTCTTCATCGACAACATTATCAGGTTCCTCCCCTGAAACTATATTTTTATTCCATCACATCTTATGTGCTTTTTTCTTGGAGCGTCGGTTTGTTTTTGTTTTTTGTTTTGTTTGAATAAAATGGATCCTAGCATTCACTTTATGGGAGAGAGACACGCTCCGCTGTAGCATATGGACAAGTATATCCTTGGTTTCTACTCATAGTATTCATGGCGAAGTTTCTCCTTCGTTAAATTGTTATATGGTTGGAATTGGAAAATGATACATGTAGTAATTGCTATAAATGTCTTGGGTAATGTGATACTTGGCAATTGTTGTGCTCATGATTAAGCTCTTGCATCATATGCTTTGCACCCATTAATGAAGAAATACATAGAGCATGCTAAAATTTGGTTTGCATATTTGGTTTCTCTAAGGTCTAGATAATTTCTAGTATTGAGTTTGAACAACAAGGAAGACGGTGTAGAGTCTTATAATGTTTTCAATATGTCTTTTATGTGAGTTTTGCTGCACCGGTTCATCCTTGTGTTTGTTTCAAATAAGCCTTGCTAGCCTAAACCTTGTATCGAGAGGGAATACTTCTCATGCATCCAAAATACTTGAGCCAACCACTATGCCATTTGTGTCCACCATACCTACCTATACTACATGGTATTTTTCCGCCATTCCAAAGTAAATTGCTTGAGTGCTACCTTTAAAATTCCATCATTCACCTTTGCAATATATAGCTCATGGGACAAATAGCTTAAAAACTATTGTGGTATTGAATATGTCATTATGCACTTTATCTCTTATTAAGTTGCTTGTTGTGCGATAACCATGTTCACTGGGGACGTCATCAACTTTTCATTGGTTGAATTTCATGTGAGTTGATATGCATGTTCGTCTTGTCTGAAGTAAGAGAGATCTACCACCATAGGGTTAAGCATGCATATGTTAGAGAAGAACATTGGGCCGCTAACTAAAGCCATGCTCCATGGTGGAAGTTTCAGTTTTGGACAATAATCCTCAAATCTCAAATGAGAAAATTATTAATTGTTGTTATATGCTTATGCATAAAAGAGGAGTCCATTATCTGTTGTCTATGTTGTCCCGGTATGGATGTCTAAGTTGAAGAATAATCAATAGCGAGAAATCCAATGCGAGCTTTCTCCTTAGACCTTTGTACAGGCGGCATAGAGGTACCCCTTTGTGACACTTGGTAAAAACAATGCATTGTGATGATCCGGTAGTCCAAGCTAATTAGGACAAGGTGCGGGCACTATTAGTATACTATGCATGAGGCTTGCAACTTATAAGATATAATTTACATGATGCATATGCTTTATTACTACCGTTGACAAAATTGTTTCATGTTTTCAAAATCAAAGCTCTAGCACAAATATAGCAATCGATGCTTTTCCTCTATGGAGGACCATTCTTTTACTTTCAATGTTGAGTCAGTTCACCTATTTCTCTCCACCTCAAGAAGCAAACACTTGTGTGAACTGTGCATTGATTCCTACATACTTGCTTATTGCACTTATTATACTACTCTATGTTGACAATATCCATGAGATATACATGTTACAAGTTGAAAGCAACCGCTGAAACTTAATCTTCCTTTGTGTTGCTTCAATGCCTTTACTTTGAATTATTGCTTTATGAGTTAACTCTTATGCAAGACTTATTGATGCTTGTCTTGAAGTGCTATTCATGAAAAGTCTTTGCTATATGATTCACTTGTTTACTCATGTCATATACATTGTTTTGATCGCTGCATTCACTACATATGCTTTACAAATAGTATGATCAAGATTATGATGGCATGTCACTCCAGAAATTATACGTGTTATCGTTTTACTCGCTTCGGACGAGCAGAACTAAGCTTGGGGATGCTGATACGTCTCTGACAAATCGATAATTTCTTGTGTTCCAAGCCACATTATTGATGATATAAACATGTTTTATGCACACTTTATTTCATATTCGTGCATTTTCTCGGAACTAACCTATTAACAAGATGCCGAAGTGCCGATTCTTGCTGTTTTCTGCTGTTTTTGGTTTCAGAAATCCTATTAAGGAAATATTCTCGGAATTGGACGAAATCAAAGCCCAGGGGCCTATTTTTCCACGAAGCTTCCAGAAGTCCGAAGGAGAGACGAAGAGGGGCCACAGGGGAGCCACACTATAGGGCGGCGCGCCCCCCCCCCTTGGCCGCGCCGGCCTGTGGTGTGGGGCCCCCGTGCCGCCTCTTGACCTGCCCTTCCGCCTATAAAAAGTCTCCGTGACGAAACCCCCAGTACCGAGAGCCACGATACGGAAAACCTTCCAGAGACGCCGCCGCCGCCGATCCCATCTCGGCCGATCTCGGAGATCGCCTCCGGCACCCTGCCGGGAGAGGGGAATCATCTCCCGGAGGACTCTACGCCGCCATGGTCGCCTCCGGTGTGATGTGTGAGTAGTCTACCCCTGGACTATGGGTCCATAGCAGTAGCTAGATGGTTGTCTTCTCCCCATTGTGCTATCATTGTCGGATCTTGTGAGCTGCCTAACATGATCAAGATCATCTATCTGTAATTCTATATGTTGCGTTTGTTGGGATCCGATGAATAGAGAATACTTGTTATGTTGATTATCAAAGCTATGTCTATGTGTTGTTTATGATCTTGCATGCTCTCCGTTATTAGTAGATGCTCTGGCAAAGTTGATGCTAGTAACTCCAAGAGGGAGTATTTATGCTCGATAGTGGGTTCATGCCTCCGTGAACCTGGAGGAGTGACAAGAACCACTAAGGTTATGGATGTGCTGTTGCCACTAGGGATAAAACATTAGTGCTATGTTCAAGGATGTAGTCACTAGTTACATTACGCGCAATACTTAATGCAATTGTCTGTTGTTAGCAACTTAATACTGGAGGGGGTTCGGATGATAACCTGAAGGTGGACTTTTTAGGCATAGATGCAGTTGGATGACGGTCTATGTACTTTGTCGTAATGCCCAATTAAATCTCACTATACTCATCATGATATGTATGTGCATGGTCATGCTCTCTTTATTTGTCAATTGCCCAACTGTAATTTGTTCACCCAACATGCTGTTCGTCTTATGGGAGAGACACCTCTAGTGAACTGTGGACCCCGGTCCAATTCTCTTTACTGAAATACAATCTACTGCAATACTTGTTCTACTGTTTTCTGCAAACAATCATCTTCCACACAATACGGTTAACTCTTTGTTACAGCAAGCCGGTGAGATTGACAACCTCACTGTTTCGTTGGGGCAAAGTATTTTGGTTGTGTTGTGCAGGTTCCACATTGGCGCCGGAATCACTGGTGTTGCGCCGCACTACATCTCGCCGCCATCAACCTTCAACGTGCTTCTTGACTCCTACTGGTCCGATTAAACCTTGGTTTCTTACTGAGGGAAACTTGCCGCTGTGCGCATCACACCTTCCTCTTGGGGTTCCCAACGGACGTGCCAACCACACGCATCAGTGAGCTCCATCTCCTTGTAGAACTCCTCAACGGTCTTGGTGCCTTGCTTCAACTTTTGGAGCTTGTTGAAGAGGTCGGTCATGTAGTGCGTGGGGACGAAACGAGCATGCATCTCCTTCTTCATTTCTTCCCAAGTTTCAATAGGAGGTTCACCCTTCTCTTCTCGAAGAGTGAGGACTTGCTCCCACCAAGTGTTAGCGTAGTCTTCAAACTCAAGAGACGCCATAGCTACCTTCTTGGCACCGGAGTAGTTGTGGATGCGGAATATCTTGTCAACCTTGAGTGCCCATGAGAGGTAGGCCTCGGCATCTTCTTCTCCCTTGAACTTTGGCATGGTGAACTTGAGTCTTCCAAACATGTTCTCTTCATCCTCCAAGGTTCTTCTACGAGGAGGGGCGACTTCATCTCTTGCGGCTTGAGGAGGAATAGGAGGTCTTCTACGGCCAACCATAGCATTGGGTTGGCGTTGAAGATGAACGCTTGCTTCACTTGGTTCACGGTGAGGATGTGGTTGAAGATTTTGTCGCGGTTGAGGACGATGCTCAATGTTGGGTCTCTCATCTTGATCATGTTGTGGTTCTCCTCGTCCACGTTGGTCATGGCGAGGGTGGCGACGGAGATCTCGCCGAGGTTGATCTTGAGGACCTTGGTCTAGGGGATGGCCAGCACGCCCATGGTGGGCATGGCGATCCGCTTGGTAACGATCTTGAGGAAAGTCTTGGTCTTGTGGAGGACGCTCATGTGGACGAGCATGGCGATGTATTTCTCCACGCCTAGAGTTGGAGCGGGAGTCTTCATGACGAGCTTGTGGGCGATGAGGTCGATGATGGTCTTCATGCCTTGAAGAGGAGCTTGAGGACGAAAGGCCACCATGAGAATAGTAATCTTGTGGCGAGCTTGATGAAGAGGACGTAGAGCGGTGTCGGCGATGACGTCCCAAGTTGGTGATGGCGCGCTCGAGGCTATCCATGCGCCGCTCCATGTTGGCATCATTGGCCGCCATTTGGCCATTCAAGTTGTCCGTAGCTTCACGAAGAAGAGCCAAGTCTTGGTTCACGGTGGAGAAGTTGTGAGCCACCTCATCGTATTGCTCATCGATGCGCGTCTCGAAGAGGGTGAGTTGCTCCTTGAACTCTTGTCGTTGCGTCCATAGGTTGTGTTGAGTAGCCAACCTCTCGGTGTTGCGGAGGATCTCTTCATCCCTATTGGTATCTCCGTTCCTATCCATGATGGAAAGACAAGAACTATGTTGTGTATGTTAGTGGAAGGAGACTACCTCGCACTCTTACCAAGGTAAGATAGTATTGAGGCAATCCACCAAGCCGAAAGCAAGATCAAGTGTATCGGGAACGCACGCAAAACCACACGCAAAAGCTAGCAAATATGGTGTTAGGCGAGTGTTGTGGAAAGCCAAAAGACAAATCCAAGATCGAGTATGTTGTTAAAAGTGGGTGAGGTCCAAAAATCCAAATGTCAATGTGAAGATCACTATAAACACGGAAAAAGTTGTGGAACACACACACGAGATAAGCGGGGTTAGTGCAACCAAAAGTGAGCGGAAAAGTGTATGTATAAGTGCTCGGTGTCACAGTAACACAAGGAGAGCCAAAGCATCGGTTGCAACGGAAGAGACAACAAGATTCACACGCGGCCTCTCTTCTCGTATCTCTCTTTGCTTAAAAGCTTTTTCTCTTTTGTATATGGTGGCACTTTCACTCGTTTGTATCTTTGGTGGCACGTGGACACTTTTGTATGTATGGGCATATGGATGTATGGATGTATGGTGCTACTCGCACTCTTTTTGTGTTTTTGGGGCTTTTTCACGCACTATGTTAGCGTTAGCCTCGCTTTTGCTATCTTGCCACACGAGTGTTTGCTTGGATGCCTTACTCAACGCGACACACACACCTCACAATGCGGGGCCACGTGCAATGTCTCGCAACACTAGACAAGCAATGCTCAATGGGATAGATCGCAAAAGGAAGAGGGTTACAAGGTGAAAGCTGCAAGTTATACCTGCGATGGTGGTGGTGGTGGTGGTGGTGGTGGTGGAGATCGCCGGAAGTCGAGGTCGAAGGAGGGCGCGAAGATGCGCCCGGTCTGGGGTCCGGTTGGACCGGCTCCTGGACCGGCCTGTCCGGTTGCCGCCCGGTCGACCGGGTTCTGTGCTGGCTCGTCCGGTCGGTGGCCCGGTTGACCGGGTTCGAAACCGGGTTTCACGATTTGGAGCTTTCTCTCTCCTGTTCTTCCCCAAACCAAATCCAAATCGACCAAAACGAAGGGAAACGATGGAATCGGAGGCTCAAAGTTGGGGAAATAGTAGATCAAGCACAACAACACCAGATCCATGGACCAAAACCACTCAAAACGCAACCAAATCACAGATCGGTCAAGAGGCAATTTGGGGCTATTTTTGGGGATTTTTTGGAAAATTTTCTAGGAACGAAATCGGGTGGGTGGGAGGTCAAATCCGCGGTAACCAAGAGCTGCTGATACCATATGATGAGGTCTGAGACCCCGTGTGTGGCCCGATCTCGCGGATTGACTTCGAAACCAAGGGTGGAGATGGGAGAACGCGAGGAACACGAGGAACACCGGTACTCACGCACGCACACCAACCCGATACACCCGATACTTACCCCCGTGGCTCGATGGACCACGCCAATAGAATCACCCGGAAGAGGCGCGCGGCAGAATTCCCGGTGAGAGATTGGTGTTGGAGAAGAAGAGATTGGTGAGGGAGAGAGAGTAGCTTGTACTAGAATCTCACTCAACAATATCCAAATCAACAACAAGGATGGCCTTGATTACAGAGGGATGATACCCAAGGGAGACTAAGCTCAAAGGTAGGTTTGAGTTCAAAACAAGTCTAAAGAGCTAAGGAGGGGTTCCAGCTACTTATATAGTCACACATGGCCAGCAAGGGCGAACAGGTACGCGAATGGATAAGTTAAGGCAGTTTGGTGGGGCATATCCGTCAGATCCGGTTGGGGGTCCGGTCTGACCGGGCCTGGGACCGGGCTGTCCGGTCAGGGGTCCGGTCGGACCGGGCCTGGGACCGGGCTGTCCGGTCAAGGGTCCGGTCGACCGGTCGCCAACCGGGAATCTGCGAAGAATCCGGTCCTGGGTCCGGTCGTCGTCCGGTACGAGGGAGCTGGCCCGGTTTGCGCCCGGTCGACCGGGCCTGTGACCGGGGCGTCCGGTTGTGGGTCCGGTCTGACCGGGTTCTGGACCGGCCAGCGTCCGTCTCTTCCTTGGAGCGCTTCGAGCGACGTCGGCTTCGGCTTCATGATCATCTCCATGTCCAGCTGCTTCTCTCCCTCCCTTGACCTTGGCGTCTCCTCCGCTCCGGGGTCTTGGTGCGCCTTGTACCTAATGACACATAGCACGTCGGCATGAGGTAGCAATCCATCCAAAGGGGTACCAAGATCAAGGGTGGTGAGGAGCGAGTTCACCTCATCATGTAGAGCCTTGACTCGGGCTCGTGTCATCGGTCCACTTGGGGGACTTGTTGGTCTTGGTGTGGAGGTGACCGAAGGCCACCCCGCATCACTCTCACTCCCCCAGATTCACGGAGACATGAACCCACTATCGAGCATAAATACTCCCTCTTGGAGTTAAGAGTAAAAACTTGGCCAGAGCCTCTACTAATAACGGAGAGCATGCAAGATCATAAACAACACTTAGATATAAATTGATAATCAACATAACATAGTATTCTCTATTCATCGGATCCCAACAAACACAACATATAGCATTACAGATAGATGATCTTGATCATGTTCGGCAGCTCACAAGATCCGACAATGAAGCACATAAGGAGAAGACAACCATCTAGCTACTGCTATGGACCCATAGTCCAGGGGTAGACTACTCACTCATCACTCCGGAGGCGACCATGGCGGTGTAGAGTCCTCCGGGAGATGAATCCCCTCTCCGGCAGGGTGCCGGAGGCGATCTCCTGAATCCCCCGAGATGGGATTGGCGGCGGCGGCGTCTCTGGAAGGTTTTCCGTATCGTGGCTCTCGGTACTGGGGGTTTCGCGACGAAGGCTATTTGTAGGCGGAAGGGCAGGTCAAGGGGCGTCACGAGGGGCCCAGATGACAGGGTGGCGCGGCCAGGGCTTGGGCCGCGCCGCCCTGTGGTCTGGCCGCCTCGTGGCCCCACTTCGTTGACTCTCCGGTCTTCTGGAAGCTTCGTGTGAAAATAGGCCCCTGGGCGTTGATTTCGTCCAATTTCGAGAATATTTCCTTACTAGGATTTCTGAAACCAAAAACAACAGAAAACAGCAACTGGCTCTTCGGCATCTCGTTAATAGGTTAGTTCCAGAAAATGCATAAATATGACATAAAGTATGCATAAAACATGTAGATATCATCAATAATGTGGCATGGAACATAAGAAATTATCGATACGTCGGAGACGTATCAGCATCCCCAAGCTTAGTTTCTGCTCGTCCCGAGCAGGTAAACGATAACAAAGATAATTTCTGGAGTGACATGCCATCATAACCTTGATCATACTATTGTAAAGCATATGAGCTGTGATCAAATCATTCAAAGCAAGTATCTATATTGATATAAGAGATGATAATGCAAGAGTTAAACAAGCTAGAAGTTTTCATAAACTATTGCTTTAAAGACATGCAACCGTACAAAGTTCATTAAGGATGTGTTAAGTATTCAGCATAGAAGTTCTATCCTTCATTCCAAGCATCAAGTAAATTTTCACAACATAAGAAGGATTCAGTCAAGTAAACATAAACATGAACGTCATGAATCAACTGTTTCGAAGTCTACTCAACCGGTGAGCGCAAGCATTTGGTATTAGCACCAGGATGTTATGGCATAAAGAACGTTAATGGGGGTTTGGAAGGCCAAATGGAAGAAAGGCTTGCAAAGCTGTAAATGACCATTAGACAAGAGGAAGCCTTATGATCGAAGCTATGCAAGGAGTAGTGATTGCCATGCAACGGATGCACATAGAGCTATATGTGTATGAAAGCTCTCCAATGGAACTAGTGGGGGTGCATCCAACTTGGTTGCTCACGAAGACCTAGAGCACTTTTGAGGAGGCTCATCATTGGAATATACAACCCAAGTTCTATAGTGCAAATTCCCCACATAGTTATACTAGTAAAACATGAAAACTCTCTCATATGAATGTAGGTGCTAAACATGAGCACAAATGATGACTATGAATAATGCGGGTGCTAAAACATGAGCACAAGTGTGGATAAAAGATAGTAATGCTGCCCCTTTTTCTTTATTCTCTTTTTTTCTTCTCTTTTTCCTTTTTTTCCTTTTTTTTCTTTTCTCTTTTTTCTTTTTTCTTTTTGATGGCCTCCATGGCTCTTTTCATTTTTAGGGGCAACATCCTAATATGACAACACACTTTCTGGTACAAATAACTCATAATGAATGAAACATGATGTATGAAACTGTATGCCTCTGCCAATGTAGCAGGATGTGCAATGATCTAGCGTAACATGGGTAAACCACACATCAGCTGTATATGATCATGCAAAGAAATATATAAATAATAAATGACAACATGGCATGTAATGTAAAATGGATGTTGCATGGCAATATATCTCAGAACAGCTATGGAAATGCTGTGGTAGGTAGGTATGGTGGCTGTTTTGAGGAGATGTATGAGCTTATGTGTAGGAGAACAAGAGAAAGTCCTCCCACGGGTTTGGATGTACTGGCGAAGTATGCACAATTCTCAATGTGAGCAAAAGGCAATGCACAGTACCGAAGAGGCTAGCAAATTTGGATGGTGGAAGTGCCAAAAACCGTAGCTTAACATTAGTCAAAAAGAACTCACAAGCTTATTGCAAACATCTAACAGGTTCAACATTAAGAGCATGATTAAAATTTACTCCAAGGAGGGCCGTTCACGGTGGCACAAGTACCCCGCTAGCTCCCTCGACCTTCAGCACAACTTAGTTATTACGATGAACTCTCAGACATGGAAAGCTATCAAGTCCAACTACGCCTTCAACTATTTAAATAAGGTTTGTAGTACGGCACAAGCTTAAAGACAACAATCCACTACTAATTTTAACTTATTTATCCAGCAAGCCTTACCATCTAAATACCTCAAAACATTTGCAAAGAATCAAGTTATCAAAGCTCAATGTTCTACAAGTATTCTATTATACACTACCACATGCAACATTTCCCGTTTCCAACCATACAACAATTTAACGAAGAAGATACTTCGCCATGAATATTATGAGTAAAGCCTAAGGACATATTTGTCCATATGCAACAGCGGAGCGTGTCTCTCTCCCACACAAAGAATGCTAGGATCCATTTTATTCAAACAAAACAAAAACAAAAACAAACCGACGCTCCAAGCAAAGCACATAAGATGTGATGGAATAAAAATATAGTTTCAGGGGAGGAACCTGATAATGTTGTCGATGAAGAAGGGGATGCCTTGGGCATCCCCAAGCTTAGACGCTTGAGTCTTCTTGATATATGCAGGGGTGAACCACCGGGGCATCCCCAAGCTTAGAGCTTTCACTCTCCTTGATCATGTGGTATCATCTCCCTCTCTTGATCCTTGAAAACTTCCTCCACACCAAACTCAAAACAACTCATTAGAGAGTTAGTGCACAATCAAAATATACATGTTCAGAGGTGAAATAATCATTCTTAACACTTCTGGACATTGCACAAAGCTACTGAAAGTCAATGGAATCGAAATATCCATCGAACATATCAAAACAGGCAATGCGAAATAAAAGGCAGAATCTGTCAAAACAGAACAGTTCGTAAAGACGAATTTTATTGAGGCACCAGCCTTGCTCAAATGAAAATGCTCAAATTGAATGAAAGTTGCGTACATATCTGAGGATCACTTACGTAAATTGGCATAATTTTCTGAGTTACTTGCAGAGAATTTTGCCCAGATTCGTGACAGCAAAGAAATCTGTTTCTGCGCAGTAATCCAAATCTAGTATGAACCTTACTATCAACGACTTTACTTGGCACAACAATGCACAAAACTAAGATAAGGAGAGGTTGCTACAGTAGTAAACAACTTCCAAGACACAAATATAAAATAAAATTACTGTAGTAAAAACATGGGTTGTCTCCCATAAGCGCTTTTCTTTAACGCCTTTCAGCTAGGCGCAGAAAGTGTATATCAAGTGTTATCAAGAGACGAAGTGTCAACATCATAATTTGTTCTAATGATAGAATCAAAAGGTAACTTCATTCTATTTCTAGGGAAGTGTTCCATACCTTTCTTGAGAGGAAATTGATATTTAATATTACCTTCCTTCATATCAATGATAGCACCAACAGTTCGAAGAAAAGGTCTTCCCAATATAATGGGACAAGATGCATTGCATTCAATATCCAAGACAACAAAATCAACGGGGATAAGGTTATTGTTAATGGTAATGCGAACATTATCAACTTTCCCCAAAGGTTTCTTTGTAGAATGATCAGCAAGATTAACATCCAAATAACAATTTTTCAATGGTGGCAAGTCAAGCATATTATAAATCTTCTTAGGCATAACAGAAATACTTGCACCAAGATCACACAAAGCATTGCAATCAAATTCATTGACCTTCATCTTAATGATGGGCTCCCAACCATCCTCTAGCTTCCTAGGAATAGAAGCTCCGCGTTCTAGTTTCTCTTCTCTAGCTTTTATGAGAGCATTTGTAATATGTTTTGTGAAAGCCAAATTTATAGCACTAGCATTAGGACTCTTAGCAAGTTTTTGTAAGAACTTTATAACTTCAGAGATGTGGCAATCATCAAAATCCAAACCATTATAATCTAAAGCAATGGGATCATCATCCCCAATGTTGGAAAAAATTTCAGCAGTTTTATCACGACGGTTTCAATGCGATTTTAGTAGCTTCCTAGTTTTAGCGCTTTGCATTTGAAGTAGAAACATTGCTAACACCTATTCTTTTACCATTATTAGTAGGAGGTGCAGCAACTTGTGTAGCATTAGCATTACTAGTGGTGGTAATAGTCCAAACTTTAGCTATATTATCTTCTTTTTCATTTTCTTCTCTTTCCCACCTAGCACGCAATTCGGCCATCAATCTTATATTCTCATTAATTCTAACTTGGATGGCATTTGCTGTAGTAACAATTTTATTATCAATATCCTCATGTTTAGCAGCCATTTTATTAATTAAAGAAGATTGTGACGCAGACATGTATGAGATTCGTTTTTCAGCATTTGCAAGTTTAGTTTGCAACCCAGAAATCACCATATTCAGATTTTCAAGTTGATTTCCTATATTCTTCAACAAGGTAGATTATTCATTCATAGTTTTAGTAAACAATTTATTTTGCTCATATTGAGATTGCATAAAGCTCTTGGTGGATCTTTCAATTTCTAACATCTTTTCCTCATTAGGTGAAACATATCTACCATAAGAGTTACCATTAGCAGGATATGGCCTAGAATCATTGTAATTATTATTTTTAATGAAATTCACATCAACATATTCTTTTTGAGCTACCAATGAGGCTAATGGAACATTATTAGGATCAACATCAGTCCTACCATTCACAAGCATAGACATAATAGCATCAATCTTATCACTCAAGGAAGAGGTTTCTTCGACAGAATTTACCTTCTTACCTTGTGGAGCTCTTTCCGTGTGCCATTCAGAGTAATTAATCATCATATTATCAAGGAGATTTGTTGCTTCACCAAGAGTGATGGACATAAAGGTAACTCCAGCAGCTGAATCCAATAGGTTCCGCGAAGAAAAGTTCAGTCCTGCATAAAAGGTTTGGATGATCATCCAAGTAGTCAGTCCATGGGTTGGGCAATTTTTAACCAAAGATTTCATTCTTTCCCAAGCTTGTGCAACATGCTCATTATCCAATTGTTTAAAATTCATTATGCTACTCCTCAAAGATATAATTTTAGCAGGGGGATAATATCTACCAATAAAAGCATCCTTGCATTTAGTCCATGAATCAACACTATTCTTAGGCAGAGATAGCAACCAATATTTAGCTCTTCCTCTTAATGAGAAAGGGAACAATTTTAATTTTATAATGTCACCATCTACATCTTTATACTTTTGCATTTCACAAAGTTCAACAAAATTATTAAGATGGGCAGCAGCATCATCAGAACTAACACCAGAAAATTGCTCTCGCATAACAAGATTCAGTAAAGTGGGTTTAATTTTAAAGAATTCTGCTGTAGTAGTAGGTGGAGCAATAGGTGTGCATAAGAAATCATTATTATTTGTGGTTGTGAAGTCACACAACTTAGTATTTTCAGGAGTACCCATTTTAGCAATAATAAATAAAGCAAACTAGATAAAGTAAATGCAAGTAACTAATTTTTTTGTGTTTTTGATATAGCAAACAAGATAGCAAGTAAAGTAAAACTAGCAACTAATTTTTTTGTGTTTTGTTTTAGTGCAGCAAACAAAGTAGTAAATAAAGTAAAGCAAGACAAAAACAAAGTAAAGAGATTGCGATGTGGAGACTCCCCTTGCAGCGTGTCTTGATCTCCCCGGCAACGGCGCCAGAAAAAGAGCTTGATACGCGTACATCACGCGTCCGTTGGGAACCCCAAGAGGAAGGTGTGATGCGTACAGCGGCAAGTTTTCCCTCAGTATGAAACCAAGGTTTAATCGAACCAGTAGGAGCCAAGAAGCACGTTGAAGGTTGATGGCGGCGAGATGTAGTGCGGCGCAACACCAGGGATTCCGGCGCCAACGTGGAACCTGCACAACACAACCAAAGTACTTTGCCCCAACGAAACAGTGAGGTTGTCAATCTCACCGGCTTGCTGTAACAAAGGATTAGATGTATAGTGTGGATGATGATTGTTTGCAGAGAACAGTAGAACAATTGCAGTAGATTGTATTTCGGATGTAAAGAATAGGACAGGGGTCCACAGTTCACTAGAGGTGTCTCTCCCATAAGATAAATAGCATGTTGGGTGAACAAATTACAGTTGGGCAATTGACAAATAGAGAGGGCATGACCATGCACATACATGATATGATGAGTATTGTGAGATTTAATTGGGCATTACGACAAAGTACATAGACCGCTATCCAGCATGCATCTATGCCTAAAAAGTCCACCTTCAGGTTATCATCCGAACCCCTTCCAGTATTAAGTTGAAAACAACAGACAATTGCATTAAGTATGGTGCGTAATGTAATCAATAACTACATCCTCGGACATAGCATCAATGTTTTATCCCTAGTGGCAACAGCACATCCATAATCTTAGAGGTTTCTCTCACTCCCCCAGATTCACGGAGACATGAACCCACTATCGAGCATAAATACTCCCTCTTGGAGTTAAGAGTAAAAACTTGGGCAGAGCCTCTACTAATAACGGAGAGCATGCAAGATCATAAACAACACATAGATATAAATTGATAATCAACATAACATAGTATTCTCTATTCATCGGATCCCAACAAACACAACATATAACATTACAGATAGATGATCTTGATCATGTTCGGCAGCTCACAAGATCCGACAATGAAGCACATAAGGAGAAGACAACCATCTAGCTACTGCTATGGACCCATAGTCCAGGGGTAGACTACTCACTCATCACTCCGGAGGCGACCATGGCGGTGTAGAGTCCTCCGGGAGATGAATCCCCTCTCCGGCAGGGTGCCGGAGGCGATCTCCTGAATCCCCCGAGATGGGATTGGCGGCGGCGGCGTCTCTGGAAGGTTTTACGTATCGTGGCTCTCGGTACTGGGGGTTTCGCGACGAAGGCTATTTGTAGGCGGAAGGGCAGGTCAAGGGGCGTCACGAGGGGCCCAGATGACAGGGTGGCGCGGCCAGGGCTTGGGCCGCGCCGCCCTGTGGTCTGGCCGCCTCGTGGCCCCACTTCGTTGACTCTCCGGTCTTCTGGAAGCTTCGTGTGAAAATAGGCCCCTGGACGTTGATTTCGTCCAATTCCGAGAATATTTCCTTACTAGGATTTCTGAAACCAAAAACAACAGAAAACAACAACTGGCTCTTCGGCATCTCGTTAATAGGTTAGTTCCAGAAAATGCATAAATATAACATAAAGTATGCATAAAACATGTAGATATCATCAATAATGTGGCATGGAACATAAGAAATTATCGATACGTCGGAGACGTATTAGCGAGCGATCAGGAACTACTCACCCAGTCCTCCTGGCCGGATCGATAGATTCCTTCGCGTTCCTTCGCATTCTCTGCGTTCAGGTTCAGTTTAGTCGATCGTGTCAAGGCCGGAAGGCTGAGCCAATAGGCTTTCTTTCAGCTGTCCCGATCGATCGGTTCCTAAATCCTAACGTAGATTTTACGAAGAGCGAACGCTATACGTATACATATATACATACATGTACCCCTGGGTTGGGGCCCTCGGATTTTTGGGGCCCTGGGCGGCTGCCCACCCTGCCCACCCATTAGGGCCGGCCCTGGTTGCCAGCCATTGTTGCGACCGCGGCCACGGCCACCATCGCGGCCACCACGGTAGCCTCCGCCTTGGCCCCCACCTTGCGGAATAGGCGGACGAGAAGTGTTGCCGCCAAAGAGCCGGAGGAGCCGCCAATGCGATTGACGTTGTTGGCGGAGGAGTTGTACTCAGGCGCTTGGGTCTGCCTGAGAACCTGTCGAGCTTCATAGCCGAGGAGAAAGGCATAAAAATCGGTGAGAGTCACAGGTGTGTTGTACACAGTGAGGGATGCCATGAGCGAGTCAAACTCTTCGCCGAGTCCGGCGCTAATATAGCCGATGATCTCGTCATCGTCCAAGGGCCTTCATCTTCTGGTAGTACTCGGAAACGGACAGGTCGTGCTTCTTTGTTCCGGAGAGCTGGCACCGGATGTTGTTGATGGCCGCCCTGTTCTGGGCGGAGAACATGGCGTGGAGCGATGCCCACACGTCGCGCGCGGTGGTGTAGGACGTCATCTGCGCGAGGATGTCAACGTGCATGTGCGAGAGAAGCGCGCCGAGCACGATCTGGTACTTACGATACCAGACCTCGTACTCAGGGTTGGAGACTTGGCGCTACTCCTTGCCCTCGCCCTCAGCCACCATCTTAGGAGGAGCTCTGATGGTGCCGTCGAGGTGGCCGAAGAGGCTGGCGCCGGACATGGCCGGCACGACTTGGGCCCTCCAAAGAGAGAAGTTGGTGCGGTCGAGCTCGATGGTGATGATGCTAGAGAAGGATGTTGCAGATGGCACGGACGTCATCGCTGCTGCCACGAGAGCACCGGCGGAGGAGGTCGCCAGAGTTCCTTCGGTACCCATGGAGCGGCGGCGCGTCGGTACCCATGGAGCGGCGGCGCGGAAGGTGGAGAAGAAGATCGTGGCTCTGATACCAAGATAAATATTGTGTTTGCCGTACCCAAATAGGTCAGCCTCCGGTGTATTTATATTGACATAGCCTTTACATCAAGTTTACAATCTAAACAATAAAGACTGATTGATACATATCTACAGCTACCATCTACGAGAGATATGCTAACTAATACGGTTTACGTAGTAGCCGATTTCTCTTGTACCTAAGCTATACAAATAAAGCATCATTTATTGCCTCGTTGGTTACATATCAATGCCCCATTTTGCCGAGGAATGCCTCAATAATGCTCCTTTACCACTGCACGAGAGCTGTTTGTTCGACATGTGGGTTGTTTTGTTAATTTGCAATCCTTGTTCTTTACCAATGGCTTTTAGAAAATAGAGATGTCAATTTGTACTGAGCTACTACCTCCGTTGTGATGAATAAGACTAATAAATTTAGTTAAAAAACAAAGCTTACTAAGTTTGATCAAACGTAAAAAGATAAAATATAAACATCTACAACATGAAACATATAGATTATGAAAATATATTTTACAATGAATCTACTTAATATTATTTAGATATCGTAAATATTTATTTTTGCCTATAAATTGGTCGAACTCAGAGGATGTTAAGTTTTGATAAAACTTAAAAGTCTTATTCATTAAAACGGAGGGAGTATTAATAGTTGAAGCAAAAGGAATTAGCAAAGGTCATTACATACTTTGTAACCTAGCTGTAAAATCATGCAATGCGATTAAAATTTTGCACTCCATGTCCAATGGATATCATCCCATTTCTTTTTGGGGCTAATCTCAAAACTTGCAGGAAATACATATGGCCCATGAATAATGCATCTTGCCCAAAGTGGTTGCATATTATTCATGTATGGAACTGGGACAAAGTGCAGCAAGTGAACAAGATTTCTCCAAATAGAAACGACAGCATAGTTCAACATTTGTAGTCGTAGACTGACCCCTGTGCACTGACAGAGATCGTCATAGTTCAGCATGGTTCAACACTTGTAGACGATCCCCTGCTCACTGACAGAGATCGTCATTGTTGTTGGCAAATGACAAGTATAACTGAAGTTCAGGTGCCGCGATCCTCTGTGATGCTCCTAAAATTTATCAAGACAACGCATCGGATCGAAAGAATCGATTTTTTTGCCGAGTCATTTTCTTCCGTCCGGCAAATCCAAAATCTCGTCCACCAGCCTCTGCAGCGCGGCGCACGACGAGCCGCCATCCCCGACGGCCCTCCTGAACTCGGCGCTCGTCTCCAATGCCTTCGCCCTCGCCTTCCTCCCCTCCTCCGACCCGCCGTCCATCAGGCTCCGCAACGCGCGCTCCAGCTCCGCCGCCTGCACGAAGAACCCCTTCTTCCGGTCCATCTCCAGCGCGACCGCCACGCCCACGCCGGCCACGAGCTCGAACGCGTTCAGGTGCTGCTCCCCGTACAGCGGCCATGGCACCATCGGCACGCCGAACCACAGGCTCTCCAGGACGGAGTTCCAGCCACAGTGCGTCACGAAGCCGCCCACGGCGGCGTGGGATAGTATCTCGCTCTGCGGCGCCCACGCCGGCCAGACCAGCCCCCTCCCCGCCGTCGCCTCCAGGAACCCTTCCGGGAGCAGCTCATCGAGGTTCGCGTCCGTTGGAAACCGTGTGCCAGCGACGGGCGGGCCTCGCAGCACCCACAGGAAGCGGTGGCCGCTGCGCTCTAGGCCCGCTGCGATCTCCGTCACCTGGGCCGCGTCGTGTGACCCCATGCTTCCGAAGCAGAGGAGCACTACTGACGCCGGCGGTTGGGCGTCGAGCCACCGGGTGCACTCGTGCCGGCGTTGGTCGTCGTCTTTGGGTTCGAACCAGATCACGGGGCCGATCGCGTGGAGCGCCGGAGCAGGGCGACCGGGCACGCATTGGCCGTCCGCAATTGCGGCGAGGACCGAGGCTTCGAGCTCGACGGTGGTGTTCACGATGATGCCCCTGGCTTCCATGTAGCGGCGCCCGTGGTACTCGAACGCGTCGTAGCTCTGGATCTTCGATTTGACGAGGCAGGCCGGCATGTACGACGGCGGCACCGGCAGCAGCCCCGGCACGTCCACCGCGCCTTCCATCTCCGCAAACCCAGGGCCTGTCAGTTCCTCGCGGAGCGCCGGCAGGCGCAGCATGAGCGCGAGGAACGCGGCGGGGGAGGCAAAGTACACGTACGCCGGCACGGCGAGCTCGTGGGCCACGTCGAACAGGGCCGTGAAGAAGAGGTCGACGACGACCGCGGCCGCCCGGGACGACGGAGCCAGGCCGGCGATGGCCGCCTTGACGTGGGGCGTGTGGAGCTCGACGTACCGGGACGCGAACTCCACGGGATCCACGCAGTCGGTGGGGTGCTCGACGGCGGGGAGCTGGAGGAAGCGGGTGTCTAGGCCCAAAGCCGCCTCCCGGCGCACGTGGCCCTCGACCTCCGACGCCTTGGCTTGCGTCGGCGCGTGCATGACGAGCACGGTCAGGGAGAAGGCGCCCCCGCCGGCGGCCAGCAGCCTCTTGCCGGCCTCGAGCGCGGACATGAAGTGTCCGGATCCCCAGAGCGGGATGAGGACGACGGTAGGGCGAGACGCCATTGATGAAGGAGAAGGACTAGAGTGGGCACAGTGGGATTTGGAAAATTTGCCAACAATGGCGAGATCTGCCTTGACGGAATTGAACTGCTGCACGCCTGAACCTTGCTTTTATGGAATCAAGAGATTGTCCCAAAACGTATACGTATCTAAAGAGCTTTCTTGTCCTCGATTCTCATCCAAATGGCATCAGGTTTGGCACCGATAGCTACTCCTTCCCAACGCTATTGGCGTGCCGAATGCTCTTGAGTGATCATGCACGTCTTCTTCACCAGGAAATGACAATACAGACGACGTCATGGTAACGGTCACAGGATGGAGCGTTCCTGGAGGCTGGAGGATTTGTCTTTTTGTTTTCGATTTGAAGAATTTGTCTTGTAGGCTGATCGGCAATTTCATGGAAGTGCACCTACTCACCACTGATTCTTCTTCATTTTCTTCTAACATTTGAAACGTTTCAAAAAAATCAAACCTATGGCAACCAAAATACCATGTTCAAATGGCTGTGAAATTTTTATGCGTTGAAACAGGACCCCGGTTTCCTAAAAAAAGATATATTGAAATCTCTGTTCTGCTGAAATGTATGTATCTTGGAACTTTCTCATGAACCAGGAAGCTTGGTGTCAAGTGCTTGCGGCCACAAGTTCGATAAACATAAATCAATTTTTTACAGATAAGCACAAGTTTTTTTTGCCTTTTGTGGGAAAGGAAAGAACTGGTTCATTCTTTTCGTTCGGATAGTGTGCACAAACACGTCAATATACCATCTCAAATTCTCAATCAGAAAGAGGACGTGCACTAGTCCATTTCTTTTTATGCACATACGCCTGCACGCAAGATCGACTACCATCACGATCATACCAAACGTCTTCTGTTAGGAGAATCTTTCTATTATGTGCAAGACGTTTGGGGAGCTTTCGGAAAGAAAAACCATGTGGATCAACCGGGGGATCACATCCGTTCCATCATCCGCCTCCGTGCGACGACCCGTGTCACCCGGGCCCACGTTATCTTCTGCCCTTCTTCTGTTCTCTCTCTCGCGGGATCGCTCCTCCGCCTCGATTTCGTTTATCGTGGAGCTCCTCAGCGGTCCAGCCTCACTCAATTTCCAGGTTTTATCGCTTTACCCTACAAGTTGTGGATTTTCTTTTTATCACAAAACCACAATCCTAAGATTTTTTTCACAAAGCACCAATCTTTGGGGTAATTGTTTGCACATAGCACATAATCTATAATTAGCTGGTTTGTTAGCCCATGACAAACATATAGTTGTGGGTAAGGTGACATATAGTCACTGATTGCGGCAACCAATCAATTGCTAGAGTGTAAAAGAATCAAAGTGCATCATTCATGATTTTCTTATAACGGTGGGCAGAAATGATGTTTTGATTCTTGTACATGCTTGCTATGTGGGTTGAGAGTGTTTAGAAGCAGTCTTTTAGGATTCCATGGGAAAAAAGAATAGTTCAACTTCTACGAGTATCCCTCACATGCCCTTCTTTCTCGATGACGCTAGGTGTCTAACTGGACTAAATATTTGTAAACCCAACTAATTAGAGATTATGTGTTTTGTGCAAACAATTACCTCAAAGACTGGTGTTTTGTGAAAAAAAAAACTAAGGTTGTGGTTCTGTGATAAAAAGTCTCCAACTTACGGTGTAAAGTGATAAAACCTCCCCAATTCCACCTCCACCGGCCTCCTCCTCCCGAGACTCCTCCGCCTCGTCCACCTCCCACCTCCCGGAGCTCCTCCATCTCGTCGCCTCAGAAAGGCAGTCTCGCCGCCCGGAGTTTGCCTGCGTCAATCTAGGCCCTTGTCGCCTACAAGGCGTGGTACGGCGGGCGCGAGGCCGACGTCAGAGCCCAGGTCACTGCAGCAAAGATCGACCGTCGGGGAACCACCGCTGCCCTCCATATCCGCGCACGTGTGTTCCATACCCAGGCTCACCAGCCGGCTGCATGGAATATGCTGCATAGGTGGGCGGTGGGAGGTGGGCCTTGCTCCCAGTGGCGGACGCCGTTGCTCCAAGCGGCGGAAGCCATTGCTACGGGCGCGATTGCTCCGAGCGGCGAGCACTGTTGCTTCGAGCAATGGACGCAATTTCTCCGAGCGGCGGACGCCGTTGCTCCCAGGAGCTGACATGCTTGTTACAAGGGTGGCCCGAACTTGCTACAAACGGCGACGAGCTTTGATACCATGGCGCGGCGGCTTTGCTACCATGGTGTGGCGGCGTTTCTACAAGGGGCGGCTGACCTTGCTACAAACGGCCGTTGGTTTTGCTCCAAGGAGCGAACGGCGTTGCTAGATGGAGCTTCCAGCGCTGCTACCCATCGCGTGGTGGCGTGGAGGTGATGCTACCGGAATGGTGCAGTCGTGCTACAAAGTTCCAATGGCATTGTTGCTTCACCGCTGACGTCCCACCGGGTTTCTCTGACGGTGGAGGAGATGCGCGGCGCTGGGAGAAGATTCCGCAATAGTTCTCCAGCGACGCCCACGACAGGTTCTCCGGCGATGCCTACGACAAGTTCTCTGGCGACGCCATTGACGAGGTTTTCCATCGGCGCCCGCGACGGGGTTTTCCGGATATGCTTGCGACGAGCTCTGCGGTGACGGCTCCGGTGTTGTTTGCGGGTCACGGGAAGACCAGGGGGAAAGAGTGGCAGCACTGTATGTGGGAGGAGCAGTTTCTCATTTATTCTGTGTGGATTTTTTTTCTAATGAAAAGGACACGTGTCAGCCTCTCCACCCGGGGGATCGTAGGATTTGATCCCCCAGGGATGCTCACCACTCCCCAATCGTTCCATACAAAAAATCAGTGAAACCAAACAAAATAACATATTTTTTTAGATATGGGAGCATCATCCCAGCCTCTGCATCAATAGATGCACACGGCTAGCTTTATTTAACCAAAGTAAAGTATGAGTTTACAAAAGTTTCATTATTACAATCAAGGAAATGCTAAGGTCGACACATGAATCGACCATAAGAAGATGCAACACATAGAAAGCCTATCCATTTTCTATTCTATTAATATGTCGCTATCCAGTAGTCTGGAAAAAGAAGTCCTGAGCAACCACTAGCATCCGGTTGCATCCAGTAATCATATCCTCCCGTTGTTCTGGTGGGAGAAGCAAAACCCATTGTTGAATCCAATGAGCAGCGCGTCGGATAACCTGCAAAAAATTAGTTCCACTATATTTGTTAAAGATGATATCATTCCTAGTCCTCCAAATGGAACAACATAGAGCAGAAACTCCAATATTAATCTTATATTTATCATTCTTGCGTACACCATTAAGCCATTTACCAAACATATTAGTAATATTAGCCGGTGGGGGTATATTATAAGAAAGATAAACCATACGCCAAATAATTTTTGCAAAAAGGCAGCCAATGAACAAATGATTAACGGTTTCAGTAGAATCACAAAAACAACATTTTTAACACCCATTCCACTTCCGTTTAGCTAGATTATCATTAGTAAGAAGCACTTTGTTACTAAGGAACCACATACATATCTTAATTTTTAAGGGGATATTTAATTAACACAGATATTTACGAAGAAAAATAATATGTCCATTCATCAGAACAAGATACATAGACTTAACTGGA
Organism: Lolium perenne; assembly: GCF_019359855.2. Classification (NCBI taxonomy): domain Eukaryota; kingdom Viridiplantae; phylum Streptophyta; class Magnoliopsida; order Poales; family Poaceae; genus Lolium; species Lolium perenne. The sequence continues at coordinate 79,916,701 of NC_067245.2, read as the reverse complement.
AATAGACCGGAATCCGTGAGTTTCCAAACAAACACATCGGGTTCAGTATTCAAAGTAATTGTCATTAGCTGCTGACATAAGTTCAACCATTCTAACCATTTGTTGTCATTCAAACCTCTTCTAAACGAGATATTCAAAGGCGTAGTTGCCAACACCGTTGATACTAGAACATTTTTATGTTGAACAATATTATATAATGTCGGGTATTGTTGACACAAAGGGGCATTCCCCAACCAAACATCCTCCCAGAACCTAAGAGTCGTTCCATTTTCCAGTTTAAAGAACCCCCGGTTAAAAAAAGTCGTTCTTAACCTGCATAAGACTCTTCCAAAAGGGTGAATCATTAGGCTTAGCTTCAACTTGTGACAGAGTTTTATTTTTGAGGTATTTATATGTAACAATTAGTGCCACGTACCCTCCTCCGAAAGGAGTTTAAACAACGCGTCGGAACCTATTAGGATAAGGCAAGGATCGTCCAACCCGCGTCGGAACCTAAGACTCGAAGAAGTAGATAAGAGAAGTTTCAAAACTCGCAAAGGTAAGAGGAGAAAGAATATAGGTAAGGATAAAAATCAGAGCTAATCAGATCTATCAAACGAATTTTAGAAAATAGTTTTGACACTAGACACAACAACGTCCGTTGGCAAGGCTATCCTACAGGCTGGACTAGTGAGGTACCGTCAACCTGAGCTCTGATACCAACTTGTGACGTCCCGGAACCGGTACCATGAGGATTCCAGTGATCAAGCCGAAATCCGCACGATATCGATTCAGAGACGCCCTCCGACACGACGTGCGCGACGAATCACACACGTGATGACAGAGGAATTAACACGAGCGGTAACATTATAACAGGATTACAATAGAGCCCACAAAAAAAACATATATATTACAACAACGACTCCAACGAGTCAAGATACAAATATACAATACAAAGATCCAAATCATACAGAAATGTCGAATGCTTCCGAGTACGGACAAGATACAAATTGGACTAAAAGTCCTGAAGATAAACGATGGTGTCCATAACCCTGCCCAGGCCAAGTCGGAAGGGTAATCTTGGTAACGTCATCTTCATCGAACATAACTTCATACCTGCCCGGTTATGTCCCAAAGAAGCAGTAATAAGTACGGGTTCGTACTTAACGAGACTTCAAGACGTATAAGCATTCGTCAACCAGTCGTCCTTTGTACTTTAGGCATGCAGGGGACTTAGAGGACGCAAGAGGAATGTCATAGGCAATATGGTGAGGTTAAGCGGCAGCGCGCAAGCACTAAAAAACCTATAGAGGCACTCTACAACATTCGTCTAATCAGAGAAGATGAGAGGGCGCATAAACTAACAGTTCTATACTCTGCAAACATAACAAAACCAATTCGTTCCCCTCTCGCAAAGAAGTACTTACAAAGGCAATCACACGGTGGACAAGTTTTATTAGGTAACCATTGTAGTAATGCTAAATTACTACGCAAGTTATTAGCAAATTATTAACATCGGCATAAAGGTGTAAGTTGTTCTATGATCGAGCTATTCAATTCCAAGTCGCCCATAACCGCGGACACGGCTTATCGATAAGATGTACACCCTGCAAGGGTTGCCCAAATGTAACCATACGCATGCTCGACCCACTTACGACAGGTGGATGTCTCACAACAAGACCGTTCCTAGTTCAACAAGAAAATCTAGGGGGCCACCCGTCTAAGCTACCTGTATCGAAGTTCGGTCGTACTCCGAAGCGGACTCAGGGTTTGCGACGGCGGCTAGGCGTGCGAACCACACGCTTCGCTAAATGTCCCGCGGGGTACAACACAGAATATAAACACCCGAAGGCAACAAGAAGTAAACACCCGAAGACAACAGTAAGTAAAGCATGGAATACATGGCATAGGCAAATAAAACCAAGGTTGTGGCCCCCTTTTCAACTGACTTGAGAAAAGGTAATGGGTGAGGAGGGTCCCGATAATCGTCCCCACGTACGGGTAGAGCGCTCAATCTCGGAACAGATAACAAGAACTCGGGTCCTAGGGGACATTAGCGAGTCAAAGTTCCGATGCTTTCGCAAAGGGGCTCACATATGCCTCTGCTTACAATTTTAGTTGTTAACAATTAAGAAGCATGTGTAACTCCAAAAAATATATCCATAAACCATGTGTCATGATTCCCAACAGATAACCCGATAAGATAACAACAACGGTAACGAGATAAGACAGCACTAGCATGCACTAAGACTCGCAAGGGCAGACTCGATAACCAAACAACAGCTGTAGGGGGTGGTGGTGGCAAATATTGGCTGCTTGAGGTAACAAGTGGATAGGACACGTGACAAGAACGCAACTAAAGGCTAGCATGAGGGAGAAGACAAAATAAAATAGGTGATCGACTCCTGCAGGGGCAGGAGTATAGGAAATGATTGCCTGTTAAAGCTTGTCGAGGAACATCTGGAGAACTTGTCGTATCTCACAACACCACTTCGCGATCCTATCCGGGAAGAAGCAAATGCTGGAACAGACACACCGTAAGCAATTCTTACTACTACGGATAAAGAAGATCCAGCATGATCAAGATGATATGCATGACATGGCAAAGGTGATGCTAATTTATCCAAATTAAGCGGAGTCGGAACCCCGAACAAGCAGATTAGGTTGGAGTTGCATTTCTACCGTCAATTTTAAGTGTTGATTAGCATGGCATAGACATGGCAAGGGTGAGCTACTTCAAAGTTAAACAGAGCGGGAAAACCTAGGTGGTGTTCTGAAATACTCCGCATCTTATGTGAGGTGAAATGCACAAACTATCACGTCACGATATGATGCAAGATGCAAACAGATATATGGATGGCATATTTATGCTCAGCACATTTTTCTGATCAAATTTCATATATAACACTTTTTATATCGAGTTATAGTTTGGAAGATATTAATTTTACAAGTTTTGCAAAAAGAAAAGGAAACGGGCAGGGGATGGACCTGCCGTGTCCTGGGCTGGATCTGGTATGTGTCGGTGACGGATAGCTTCAGGCCGCGCGGGTGATGTGCTGCGCCGGCGGATCTTGGCTTGGCCCATCAACAGCGCCGGATCTGGTCCAGAACAAAAATAGACTTAAATCGCAAGAGTGGCGATTTGAACCTGGGATCTGTCGGGTTAGGAAGCAGGGGGATTACCACTACACTGATGCTTCTGTTGTTGAAAGTACATTTATGATCAAACAGATGTATGGATGGCATAATTATGCTCAGCACATTTTTCTGATCAAATTTCATATATAACACTTTTTATATCGAGTTATAGTTTGGAAGATATTAATTTTACAAGTTTTGCAAAAAGAAAAGGAAATGGGCAGGGGGGTTAGAAAGATGCAAACAGATGTATAGATGGCATATTCATGCTCAGCTCATTTTTCTGATCAAATTTCATATATAACACTTTTTATATTGAGTTATAGTTTGGAAGATATTAATTTTACAAGTTTTGCAAAAAGAAAAGGAAACAGGCAGGGGGTTAGAAAGATGCAAACAGATGTATGGATGGCATATTTATGCTCAGCACATTTTTCTGATCAAATTTCATATATAACACCTTTTATATCGAGTTATAGTTTGGAAGATATTAATTTTACAAGTTTTGCAAAAAGAAAAGAAAACGGGAAGGGGATGGACCTGCCGTGTCCTGGGCTGGATCTGGTATGTGTCGGCGACGGATAGCTTCAGGCCGCGCGGGTGATGTGCTGCGCCGGCGGATCTTGGCTTGGCCCATCAACAGCGCCGGATCTGGTCCAGAACAAAAATAGGCTTAAATCACAAGAGCGGTGATTTGAACCTAGGATCTATCGGGTTAGGAAGCAATGGGATTACCACTACACTGATGCTTCTGTTGTTGAAAGTATTGGGCCACGAGACCTTTAGAACAAGCTGGGCGGAGTTCGGGAATGATGGCTCAGGCTGGGCGTTCGGTTTAAACCGAAATTTCGGTTCGGTATTTTCGGTGTTTAAACAAATTCGGTTTCCAGAACTGACAACCGAATTAGCATCTAAAATTCAGAAAACCGGTGCATTCGGTTCGGTTTTCGGTATAAACCGAATAGAAGAATATCCTAATACATATGGCAGATGCATCAACATTTTCAAACAGAGATCTATAATAAATGATAGCAAAACGACCCAAAACAAGAACTTTTGCAACACAGTGCAACTTGCAAGGAATAGTAAAATCTGACAACATATATAGATTATAGTTAACACACTTGACAATTGATAGTTGAGACTTCAGTGACGCATACATAGAATTAGAATCCATATGTAACAGAAAAAAGCTTGACACTTGACACATGACAGTCATCTGAAGAAAACCAGCGATCCGGCACTTGACAGTAGCAACATCAAGTTGTCATCAACAACAGCAAGCCATGAAACCATGAACAGTCAGCATTCAGTAAACAGCCTAACAAGCCAGCGACGAGAAAATTGGCACCCAAGTTGTCTGAGTTGGCAACAAAGACATACTCCTTGCTTCCTTGCCCTGAGAGAAAATTGGCAGATATAATAAGCACGAGATTACAAATAGCGAAAAAACTTCCACAACATGGAGCTGCAAATATACTGGCTAGTTCACCCTATCTTTCCCCCTCATATGGCATCAAGGTTCTTTACATTGGGACAATGAGGTACTGGCCGGTTGGCCAATGTAATGACTTGTATCATTAATCAACGGTTTCTAAGAACAAGAGCAAACCCTTATCATTGAATGATATGGATAACAGACATGATGCAGACCATTTGTTTACCGGTAAATAAGCCTAAACACATGATTTTACAGGGGCACCCTTTCACTATTAGATTCTTTAATGAAAACATTATGTCATGCTTCTTTATTATTTCTGATGGGCAAGAATGTGCATTCATGTCATGGAGATGTGAAAATAATCAGAGGAGCATTAGAAAAGCATTATACCACAATATCATCTAAGGGAGATCTAAACCCAGTATCAAAACATCCTGGAAACCAATGGTTGTATAAACCAGTCATACTAAACTTTCTGCCCATATAGAAGATTAAGCATTTGTGCTCACCTGCGACAGTAAGGAAACCATGAGCTTGACACTTGAGTACATAAGCAAAAATATTAACTATGGAACAGGGAACTCACCAAGTTTAAGCTGAACAAGTATTGCTAGCTTGTGATGTCTTCGACTTGGCAGACTTTGCAGTAGCGTACTCTTCTAGTAATTCTGAAATATAGAAAGAACCATGTAATGAGCAATTAAGCATACTAGCATGTAACAAATACAATTAGAAGAAATTTCTTAGAGAATATGCTACCTTTTTCCAAGATCTCTAATTCCTCCATATCCTCTTCAATATTGATAGGAGTAGAACGCTTTAGCCAATCTTGGCTACAAACAAGAACTTGAACCATGAAGGGAGTAAGCGAGGTCCTAAAATCATCTAGAACACGTCCACCTGTGCTAAATGCCGATTCTGATGCAACCGTTGATACCGGGATTGCTAAGACATCACGAGCCAATCTTACTAATACTGGAAATCTAGATGCATTTAACTTCCACCATGCTAGAATATCAAACTTGATGTTGTCCTCTTCATTCTCTCCCATAAAGTATTTATCAACTGTTATTGTCATAACCTTCTCTATGCCCCACTCCATCAGACATTGCTCTAAGTTTTTCCCAATGCCATCTCCCTTATGACCCTTTACCATGCAATAACTAATAATCTTCTTGTGCAATTTCCAATCACCATCAATAAAATGTGCCGTGATTGTCATATAACCATCTTGTTGTTGAGATGTCCAACAATCAGTAGTGAGACAAGCTCTTTGGCAAGATTGTTTCATAAAAAGTTTTAGCTTCGCTTTCTCTTCAAAGTAAATACCCACTGCATCCCTAGTTGTCGTTTTTCTAGATGGCATAGAAAAATGAGGACAAGCTATTGACATTAATTTTCTGAAACCTGACTTTTCAGATGTTGCAAAGGGAAGCTCATCTTCTATAATCATTTCAGCAATAGCTTTCCTTATTGCTTCGGGATCAAATTTGCTTACTAAAGGAGTTTCCCCTTGTCTAACTTGCAAAATACTTTGATTCACATTTTTCTTGTTGTGAGGATTAAACTTGCAAGTGCTAAAATGACTTTTCAAAGCAGATGTACCATTAATTGTTTGATGGGCCTTGATCTCATGGTTGCAGTAGTTGCACTTCCCTTTCTGCAGAATACCACCAATTACCACTTCGCTGAAATGAATCCACATCTCTGATCTCTTCGCCATTTGCCTCCTTCTTGCTGGTCCATCATTACCCTTCCCTTTTTTCTCCCTTTTATTCCGTTCATACTCCTCATTCTTCTTTTCTTCTTCCTCATAAACTCACATCTCCTCTTCAGTCATCTCAACATCATTTTCTGCCATCTATACATATATATAAAAAGAGACAACATTTAGATCGGGTCATTTATTCATCAATTACATTTTCTGCCATCTATTCATCAATTCCATTTTTCATAGAGGATTTGAGTGATTAATTGGAAACTTACATTGCCTGATTGCTCTGTGTCGGCGGTAGATGTCGTCGTGGAGAGCTGGGCAGTAGATGCCGTCGTGGAGAGATGGGTCGACGGCGGGCGGCTCGACGGTGGGCGGCTCGACGGTGGGCGGCTCGACGGTGGGCGGCTCGACGGCGGGTGGCTGGACGACGACGGGTGTTGGACGGAGGCGGGCGTCTGGACGGCGACGGGTGCTGGACGGAGGCGGGCGTCTAGACAGCGACGGGTGCTGGACGGCGGTGGGCGGCTGGACAGAGATGGTCGGAGAGGGTGGGAGGCGGCGCGGCGGGCTGAGTCTGTACCGCGGCCGCGAAGTCGCGGAGAGCTGGAGACCCTGAGACGAGAGCCTGCCCTGAGCGCTGAGCGGGAGCAGAGAAGGGGTAGATAAATAAGACGTGTGCTGTGCGCTTTCCAGGTTGGGGAGACGAGAGGAGAGGTCTGACTCTGGCGTATTCAATGAGAAGTTGAGAACGAGGTGTCTCTTCGAGTTTGACGCAACGCATCGAAATTAGAACGGTCGTGTCGTGCGGGTTTGACACTCCATATATCGGTTAACGCGGTTTAACCGAGCTAAATACCAAACCGACCGAATTAAGTTCGGTTAGTAATCCTAAAAACCTAAATTTAACACATGAACAGTAAAACCGAGAATTCGGTATATTCGGTATCGGTTTCGGCTAGGTGTTCGGTTCGTCGGTTTTTATGCCCACCGTGAATGATGGCCTTGGTGGACGATCTGGTCAACCGGGAATCCATCGAGGGAGGAAGAACCGGGGCTCGGGGGAGGGAGGCGAAGGTGCGCCACAACATGGAGGACCTGTGGCGGGCGAAGGTGAGACCGGGGCACCACTGAGGAACGGCCGACGACGAGGTCCTGCGGGGCAAAAAGATGGTCACCGTTGGCAGCCGCGTCTAGAAGTTGAGCGAGAAGAGCGAGAGGTCATAGGGAACAAGAACATCACCAGGAAGCCATTGAAGGAGTTGGTGAGGCCAGAGGTACACCACAGTGGTCGGAATTGAAGAAACTCGACGACAGGTCGGGAACGGAATCGGCGATTTTGGAGACGATTGGAGCGTCCCCTGGTCGATTCCTTCGAGGAGGATGGAGAGGACAACGAGGCGCATCCGCCGGTGCCCTCGGAACGGCGGGGGATGGTCTGCAGCGGCGGCGCCATGGAGAGGTGGAGGAGGTGCGGTGGGGGTTGTTTTTCTCCTTGGTTTGCTTATAGAGGAGAAGATAAAAAGGTGGGGGAAAGCGGAGGGAATGGCGGCACGTGGGGAGGAAGAGGAGGGGCGAGCTAGGGTTTGGCTTGGGCGTCTCGGTGGCTAGAAAAAGAAGGGAATGGAGGGGACCAGGGGAGCAGGTGCGGACCGGATGAGCTGCTCGCTCACGTCCTTCTTGTGAGATGAAGAAGACGACAACAAAGGAAAAGTGGAGAGCGTCTCCACTCGAAGAGGTACGGGCCGAGAGGTGCAAGGTGGGCTGGGCCGGTCGGTGGGAAGGAGAAGAACCAGAGAGAGGGCCAAGGGAGAAGGGGAAGGTTTTATTAAATGAAAAGGAGGAGGGATAGGTTTTATTAAACCATATGAGAGGGAAAACGCAAAATAGCTAGGGTTTATAAAATAATTTTATTTTGTAAAAACATGGATGATATGATGCATGCATGATGTCATGATGATGCATAAAATAAAAAGAACAAGCAAATCTAGTAGGGGTATTACCCGGGGCCGTTACAGTAATCAAGCCAGAGATAGGATTATGAACACACAGGAGCATCCATCAAACAGCAGCAGCAGCTAGAGCAACATGGCAAGCCATGAGCATCATAGCATGCTCATGAGCTGATGCACACAAGCCACAGCAGCAGCACAGAACACATAGTAGCAGTAGTAGCAGCGGTAGAACAGCTTAACAAGTATGAGCAAGGCAGCACATCAGCAGCAACCATGGCAGTAGCAAGGCAGGGCTAATCACACAGCAGCAGCAGCCATAGCAAGAGCATAGGATGGCCATGAACACAACACAACAGCGGAGCAGCAAGTGCTGGTGTACTGGCAAAGCCAGCACACCAAGGATATGGATGCCAAGGCATTCAGAGGAAGGAGAGGAGGAAGAACACATAAGAGAGTGAAGGAGGCGAACATACCTGGGAGCAGGAGCCGTTGACGCAACCATGGCAGCCACAGCGGCACAGACCAGGCCACGACAGCGCCAAGCCGCAGCCAGGCCAGGCCACGCCGAGCGCCACCGCACCCATCGCACCACTCGCAAGCCGTCGAGCAGCCCCACGGAGGCCTGGAGCGTCTGCTGACACGCATCGCCGGCGAGGACCGCAATTGTAGCATCAGAGAGGGTCGAGGACGAGCGAACCAGGACGCAAGCGCCAGATCGATGCGGATAGATCGATGCACCGTCACGGGCCACGTTGATTGCGCCCCATGGTGAGGGCCAACACCGCCGGAGTCAGCAGGAATCGGTCGGCGACGGCCAGGGCGACGCAGGCGTCGCGAGAGAGAAATTAGGGTTAGGGTTCAGTCGCGCGAGAGAGGGGAGAGAAGTGAGGTCGGTTCAACCTAACCCACTGGGTTACACCGACAGGTGGGCCCAAGGGCAATTTGGTCATTTCCAAATTCTCCTTAAACTGAAACTTTGATCAAATTTAAAAAAATTGAATATAACTCTAAAAAAATAGAGAAAAATATGCAAATGACTTAAAATTTTATTCTCTATCCAAATAAAATATGAGATAGAATTTTTGAGACAACAAACTTTGAATCATTATTTAATTCAAAGAAAAAGGATTAATAAAGAATCATTAAAAATAAGATCATATTTTCTAATGATTAAATAAGTCTATAAATTAAAAAGGACTTCAAAATAACTTGGCAATATTCCAAGTTAATGTTTTCACTCTTAAGGAGAAATCATAAATTGTTCTTATTCGACACCTCCGACATGAAATAACAAAACACCGGGAAGGGGGAACCAAACCCTAAAAATGGAAAGCATGCATATTTGAATCTTTAACCATTGCCCTTATCAGACAATGATGCTATCTTTCAAAAACAGAGGACAAGGGTCAGTCTACACCATCCAACTGCAATACTTTGCAGTCTTCAGGCAAGTTCATCACTTGCTCATGTTACTTTGAGTATTTTTACCAAATTACTTGCAAAGTACTATGATTATCACTCTTGCATGAAAAGCAAAAGAATTAATTTCATAACTATGAATATGACTATGTGGTGGGAAATGGAACCATGGTATGAGTATGGTGGAGGTTCCATTGCAAGGGTTTATATCCATCTAGGATTAACAACCAATGTCGTCCAGTGATTCTTGTGCCGTATAACTCGTGTTAACCATAAGATCTGGAGTGGGACGGAGTAGTCAACTGTACCGGCCTCTTCCTCTCGTACATCAACGGATGCGCTTACCGTAGTCACTTGAATCCTGAGGGACAAGCGGAGTGGTTGGGGAGCCCTAAGTCCCCACGGTAATGCGGTCTATGAGGGGTTGCAACGACCGGCGAAGGAATCAGGTCGAGAACCTGGTTGTTGTCGAGGTCGGAAGGTATCCATAGGGGTACACTGACCGGCGAGGACCCAAGGTCGGAATTGCAACAAAGGGTGGGTGTGCGAGGTCGCGAAGGAGTATAATTTGGCTAGGACCTTATACCGGGCCTCACACCACGGAAGTGTGGACGGGAAAGTTGCCCGGTTGGCACCAAGGTTAAGATCTCTTATGGGTAAAGCAACACACCTCTGCAGAGTGTAATGAATCGTGACCTATCACTCCTTGTTCCAGGATTTGGAACTGCGAACGTTGCCCGAAAGGAACTCCATGAAGTTCTAGTAAGTAGGTGAAGGCTGGCAGACATAGTTCTTCTGAATAAAAGCAACCTTTTGAAGAAATGATTATGAAAACCTGCATTGGTATTAGACTTTCTGGTCTAATGTCGTAGCTAGTGCATTAAAAACCTCTTTCCTATAATGAACTTGTTGAGTACGCTCGTACTCATACCTCTTATAATTCCCTGCTTAGATTGTCTGAATCACCTTGAGGAGGCCACCGAAGGACCAAATGGAGCAGATGGGATCTGCTATGAAGAACCAGACCTCTCTGGAGGAATAGAGGGGGTCGACTACCTAATCGTCTATGGAACCGGGGAGGTTCCAGAAGGAGAACAAGTGTGAAACACCGTAGTGATAGTAGTAATCGAGCAGCACGAACTCTTTAGCATATAGCTGCTCGAGTTCAATAATGTATAACTTATTAAGACTTCTATTAAGTAAGTTAAGTAGGGTTCAACCCGAACCTAGGAGTAAACCTCCATGGACCCAGGAGGAGCTCCAAGTTGATGTACATATATGGATTGTAATAATATGTGAATGAGTTGGAGACCAGCTATGTTTCTGTTGTACTACTCCGAGGGATGTAATATTTGCGGATTGGTACTTCGCGAATGTTATGTCAACGACTGGCATACTACAACATGCAGTGGTATGCAGGGTCACCACAGTAGCCCAGTTCTTCGCACAATCCCGTCAAAACACTTGAATATATATTATACTCTTTGGCCACTTTATTTCTGATGACATGTACACTTATCCCACTGCCATCCTCGCTCTATTTGCTCATTCACAGGTGGTTCAAGTGATGATGGTCGTGGAACTGTTTCCAAGAGAGGTAGGCATGAGAAGCCTCCAGGGTGCCGTACTAGCTCTCGCTTGCCTTCTAGAGCACCTCAGAATACTGGTCCAGGTAGTTCAGCTGGAGGCATAAGCAAGATATTTTCCAAGAGAAAGAAAGACAAGCATGCAGCTCAAGATGATGATCTTATTGAGAGAGTGCCAACATTCAATGTTGGCGCAACACATCTTGCTGATTGGAGAAGAGTTAGAGAGGCAAATCCATATCGGTTCGAGGAACGAACTTACACTGGTGGGGACAGGTTATTCTGTGCCAACACCTCAAGCGAGCATATGGGAAGATTTCTACAACTCTAGAGAGTGTATGAAGAATGGTGTCATTGTGATGCCAAAGGCCATCAACAAGGAAATGCTTACCATGCATGAAGCCACAAAGTACCGCTTTGTGGTTGATACCTTGAAGAGTATGGGGCTGTATGATCTTGTGTGCTTGAAGCCCGGTGATGAAAAGGGAGTTGGGCCCTATTGTCCAATCCTTGTCTGTCAATTCCATTGCACCGTGTTCTTTCATGATGATCCTGATCGCACTATGACCTGGATGACTGGTAAAGAGAAGTACACTTGCAACTATCTTGACTTCTGTGAAGCCATGGGATTTGGTGGTGGCCGTGCTCATGGATTTAAGATTCACTCTCACGATAAGTTCACTCATGGAGACATAGCTTTTTGCTATCCTTCAGAACCTACAGCTAGTCCTCCCACTATCTCTGGGATGTATTACTCCTATCTTGTGCTTACCAAGCTATTCAGTGAGAATCTCATCAGCAAGTCAGGAGACTCAAGTGAATGCCGTGCCTACCACCTTAATCTGATGTACTATTGCCGACCTAAGAACATTAGGACAATTGATGGATGTGACCTCATCTAATGTGAACTGAGGCGTTTTGTTTGGGATCGCATGACTCCAAACTATGCTCAGTATATTCAGCAGCTCATCAATAAGGTGGTGCCTTCCCCCAACAATAAGAAAGATCAACTGGTCAAGATGGATCCATTCAAGTTTCCTACTCAGGACAATAGACCTAAAATCTCAGCAATGATGCCCTCTGAGCGCCGTTCCAAGGAAAGACATGACCCTGCAGCTAGCTCCAGCTACTCTAGGCGCCCCAAGCGCGGTGCTTCTCGCTTCTTGACAAGCCTGTGGTAGATGTGCAGGAATACCAATGATGTTGCTCATCAAAGTCTTGCCTTGAACCAGGAGACCAGGAGGCGCCAAAATGAGTTCATGGCTGCAAGAAATAACCCTGTTCCTCCTCCTGGACTTGAGATGGAGTCTGTGATTGCACTAACTTGGGAGATGTCTCCCATTGATGATGAGATGCTCCAGAACTTTGATTTCTCCATGTATGCTCATGGTGGTCTTCCCCCTAGATCTGCTCAGGACCCTGATGCTGCTGGATATAGAGAAGATGATGATGAAGACAATGAAGAGTATGATGATGAGGGTGATGATGACGAGGATGATGATGGATCTCCATCCACTGGGACAAAGTTCTACTGATGGGAGCGCTAGCATCCCTACTCTTTTCTTCGTCTTTTTGGTGTTCCGATGCCAAAGGGGGAGAAGAGAGTAGAGTCTAGGATCACGGGGTCCCTTGGTTGCACAAGCCATGATTGATACTTTATTTGCTTCTTATTTGGCTTGTGCTTATTTGCTTGCTTTTTCAAGAACCATTTGCTACTTTGAATAATTTGTGTATGGACAAGTACTTGTATGCTTAATCTCTATATTAGGATGATTATGTTTTATGCTTATATATCTTGATATACACATGTCCATACCATGCTTGTTACCTAAAGATATTGGGGGAGCTTCTCATATTCCACAAATGGTACACTTTGCATTCAAACGCAATTTCTCCAAGTGCACACATTATGGGGAGTTGTCTTAATATATTATATGGAATCAAGGTTTAAAGCTTATCATAATATCTATATGTGACCCTAGCTCGGTTTGTCATCGTATACCAAAAAGGGGGAGATTGTAAGGGTATTTTACCCTTATCCATTATTTTGGTAACAATGATACCGTGCTAGAGTATTTGGCCTAATACATGTCTATGAGGTTAATCTCAGGTATTAGCCAAAGAGGCATAAATGGTGTATCGATGGAACAAGAAGGTAAAGGGAGAGCCCCCACTTCGACAACAATCAAGAAGGGCTCTTCAGCACCTGGCCGGTTGATACGCGTACAACACGCGTCAGTTGGGAACCCCAAGAGGAAGGTGTGATGCGTACAACGGCAAGTTTTCCCTCAGTATGAAACCAAGGTTTATCGAACCAGTAGGAGCCAAGAAGCACGTTGAAGGTTGATGGCGGCGAGATGTAGTGCGGCGCAACACCAGGGATTCCGGCGCCAACGTGGAACCTGCACAACACAAACCAAGTACTTTGCCCCAACGAAACAGCGAGGTTGTCAATCTCACCGGCTTGCTGTAACAAAGGATTAGATGTATAGTGTGGATAATGATTGTTTGCAGAAAACAGTAGAACAGTACTGCAGTAGATTGTATTTCAGTAAGAGAATTGGACCGGGGTCCACAGTTCACTAGAGGTGTCTCTCCCATAAGATAAACAGCATGTTGGGTGAACAAATTACAGTTGGGCAATTGACAAATAAAGAGGGCATGACCATGCACATACATATTAAGATGAGTATTGTGAGATTTAATTGGGCATTACGACAAAGTACATAGACCGCTATCCAGCATGCATCTATGCCTAAAAAGTCCACCTTCAGGTTATCATCCGAACCCCCTCCAGTATTAAGTTGCTAACAACAGACAATTGCATTAAGTATTGCGCGTAATGTAATCAGTAACTACATCCTCGAACATAGCACCAATGTTTTATCCCTAGTGGCAACAGCACATCCATAATCTTAGAGATTTCTGTCACTTCCCCAGATTCACGGAGACATGAACCCACTATCGAGCATAAATACTCCCTCTTGGAGTTACAAGCATCTACTTGGCCAGAGCATCTACTAGTAACGGAGAGCATTCAAGATCATAAACAACACATAGATATAAATTGATAATCAACATAACATTGTATTCTCTATTCATCGGATCCCAACAAACACAACATATAGAATTACAGATAGATGATCTTGATCATGTTCGGCAGCTCACAAGACCCGACAATTAAGCACAATGGGGAGAAGACAACCATCTAGCTACTGCTATGGACCCATAGTCCAGGGGTAGACTACTCACACATCACTCCGGAGGCGACCATGGCGGCGTAGAGTCCTCCGGGAGATGATTCCCCTCTCCGGCAGGGTGCCGGAGGCGATCTCTGAATCCCCGAGATGGGATTGGCGGCGGCGGCGGCGTCTCTGGAAGGTTTTCCGTATCGTGGCTCTCGGTACTGGGGGTTTCGCGATGAAGGCTATTTGTAGGCGGAAGGGCAGGTCAAGGGGCGTCACGAGGGGCCCACACCATAGGTCGGCGCGGCCAGGGCTTGGGCCGCGCCGCCCTATAGTTTGGCCACCTCGTGGCCCCACTTCGTTGACTCTTCGGTCTTCTGGAAGCTTCGTGGCAAAATAGGACCCTGGGCGTTGATTTCGTCCAATTCCGAGAATATTTCTTTACTAGGATTTCTGAAACCAAAAACAGCAGAAAACAACAACTGGCACTTCGGCATCTTGTTAATAGGTTAGTTCCAGAAAATGCACGAATATGACATAAAGTGTGCATAAAACATGTAGATATCATCAATAATGTGGCATGGAACATAAGAAATTATCGATACGTCGGAGACGTATCAGCATCCCCAAGCTTAGTTCCTGCTCGTCCCGAGCAGGTAAACGATAAACAAAGATAATTTCTGGAGTGACATGCCATCATAATTTTGATCATACTATTTGTAAAGCATATGTAGTGAATGCAGCGATCAAAACAATGTATATGACATGAGTAAACAAGTGAATCATATAGCAAAGACTTTTCATGAATAGTACTTCAAGATAAGCATCAATAAGTCTTGCATAAGAGTTAACTCATAAAGCAATAATTCATAGTAAAAGCATTGAAGCAACACAAAGGAAGATTTAAGTTTCAGCGGTTGCTTTCAACTTGTAACATGTATATTTCATGGATATTGTCAACATAGAGTAATATAATAAGTGCAATATGCAAGTATGTAGGAATCGATGCACAGTTCACACAAGTGTTTGCTTCTTGAGGTGGAGAGAAATAGGTGAACTGACTCAACAATAAAAGTAAAAGAAAGGTCCTTCAAAGAGGAAAGCATCGATTGCTATATTTGTGCTAGAGCTTTGATTTTGAAAACAAGAAACAATTTTGTCAACGGTAGTAATAAAGCATATGTATCATGTAAATTATATCCAACAAGTTGCAAGCCTCATGCATAGTATACTAATAGTGCCCGCACCTTGTCCTAATTAGCTTGGACTACCGGGATCATCGCAATGCACATGTTTTAACCAAGTGTCACAAAGGGGTACCTCTATGCCGCATGTACAAAGGTCTAAGGAGAAAGCTCGCATCGGATTTCTCGCTATTGATTATTCTCAACTTAGACATCCATACCGGGACAACATAGACAACAGATAATGGACTCCTCTTTTATGCATAAGCATGTAACAACAATTAATTTTCTCATTTGAGATTGAGGATATATGTCCAAAACTGAAACTTCCACCATGGATCATGGCTTTAGTTAGCGGCCCAATGTTCTTCTCTAACAATATGCATGCTCTAACCATAAGGTGGTAGATCGCCCTTACTTCAGACAAGACGAACATGCATAGCAACTCACATGATATTCAACAAAGAGTAGTTGATGGCGTCCCCAGTGAACATGGTTATCGCACAACGAGCAACTTAATAAGAGATAAAGTGCATAAGTACATATTCAATACCACAATAGTTTTTAAACTATTTGTCCCATGAGCTATATATTGTAAAGGTGAAGGAATAGAAATTTAAAGGTAGCACTCAAGCAATTTACTTTGGAACGGCGGAGAAATACCATGTAGTAGGTAGGTATGGTGGACACAAATGGCATAGTGGTTGGCTCAAGTATTTGGATGCATGAGAAGTATTCCCTCTCGATACAAGGTTTAGGCTAGCAAGGCTATTTGAAACAAACACAAGGATGAAGCGGTGCAGCAAAACTCACATAAAAGACATATTGAAAACATTATAAGACTCTACACCGTCTTCCTTGTTGTTCAAACTCAATACTAGAAATTATCTAGACCTTAGAGAGACCAAATATGCAAACCAAATTTTAGCATGCTCTATGTATTTCTTCATTAATGGGTGCAAAGTATATGATGCAAGAGCTTAAACATGAGCACAACAATTGACAAATATCACATTATCCAAGACATTATAGCAAATTACTACATGTATCATTTTCCAATTCCAACCATATAACAATTTAACGAAGAAGAAACTTCGCCATGAATATTATGAGTAGGGCTTAAGGACATACTTGTCCATATGCTACAGCAGAGCGTGTCTCTCTCCCACACAAAGAATGCTAGGATCCATTTTATTCAAACAAAACAAAACAAAAACAAACCGACGCTCCAAGCAAAGCACATAAGCTGTGATGGAATAAAAATATAGTTTCAGGGGAGGAACCTGATAATGTTGTCGATGAAGAAGGGGATGCCTTGGGCATCCCCAAGCTTAGACGCTTGAGTCTTCTTGATATACGCAGGGGTGAACCACCGGGGCATCCCCAAGCTTAGAGCTTTCACTCTCCTTGATCATGTTGTATCATCTCCCTCTCTTGATCCTTGAAAACTTCCTCCACACCAAACTTAGAACAACTCATTAGAGGGTTAGTGCACAATCTAAATATACATGTTCAGAGGTGACATAATCATTCTTAACACTTCTGGACATTGCACAAAGCTACTGAAAGTCAATGGAATCGAAATATCCATCGAACATAACAAAACTGGCAATGCGAAATAAAAGGCAGAATCTGTCAAAACAGAACAGTTCGTATTAACGAATTTTATCGAGGCACCAGACTTGCTCAAATGAAAATGCTCAAATTGAATGAAAGTTGCATACATATCTGAGGATCACTCACGTAAATTGGCATAATTTTCTGAGTTACCTACAGAGAACTTTGCCCAGATTCGTGACAGCAAAGAAATCTGTTTCTGCGCAGTAATCCAAATCTAGTATGAACTTTACTATCAACGACTTTACTTGGCACAATAAAACACTAAACTAAGATAAGAAGAGGTTGCTACAGTAGTAAACAACTTCCAAGACACAAAATAAAAACAAAGTACTATAGTAAAAACCATGGGTTGTCTCCCATAAGCGCTTTTCTTTAACGCCTTTCAGCTAGGCGCAGAAAGTGTGTATCAAGTATTATCGAAGGATGGTGCATCTACAGCGGGGTTTGGAGTTTTCTCAGCCAAGCATAGTATACTGGATACATAAGTTTTAGCGTCTCCCTTTTCATTAGTCTTGGGCTTGCTACTCTCATCAAACAAATTTTCAGGAACAAGCCAAGCATAGTTATTTTCTAGTGCTTCATGCATTGCTAGGAGCTTACATGGTATTGGTGCTTTGATCTCCCCACCATCATTAATATTATTAGTGTACTTTATTCTATCCATATCCATCTTTTCAAGGAGACTAACAAAATTGGTATAAGAACCAAGCATATCATATTTAGCAAAGACCTTTCTAGCCCCTCTTGCTATACCACCAAATTCTCTAAGAAGGGTTTCTAAAACAAAATCTTTCTTTTCCCCTTCTTCCATATCACCGAGTGTAAGAAACATGTGTTGGATTATAGGATTGCGATTAACAAATTTAGTTTCCATCATACGAACTAAAGCAGCAGCGGTAATTTCATAAGTAGGAGCAAGGTCTACCAAGTGTCTATCTTCAAAATCGTCAACGGTACTAACATGGTTGAAAAATTCTTCTATATTATTTCTCCCAATTATAGACCCGCGTCCTACCGGCATGTTTTTTACGGTAAAATTAAAAGGAAACATGATGAAATAAGTAAAGTAAATGCAAGTAACTAATTTTTGTGTGTTTTCGATATAGCAAACAAGATAATAAATAAAGTAAAACTAGCAACTATTTTTTTTGTATTTTGATTTAGTGCAGCAAACAAAGTAGTAAATAAAACTAAGCAAGACAAAAACAAAGTAAAAGTGATTGCGATGTGGAGACTCCCCTTGCAGCGTGTCTTGATCTTCCCGGCAACGGCGCCAGAAAAAGAGCTTGATACGCGTACAGCACGCGTCCGTTGGGAACCCTGATACGTCTCCGACGTATCGATAATTTCTTATGTTCCATGCCACATTATTGATGTTATCTACATGTTTTATGCACACTTTATGTCATATTCGTGCATTTTCTGGAACTAACCTATTAACAAGATGCCGAAGTGCCGATTCTTGTTTCTGCTGTTTTTGGTTTCAGAAATCCTAGTAAGGAAATATTCTCGGAATTGGACGAAATCAACGCCCAGGGGCCTATTTTTCCACGAAGCTTCCAGAAGTCCGAAGACGAAACGAAGTGGGGCCACAGGGTGCCCAAACCCTAGGGCGGCGCGGCCCCCCCTGGCCGCGCCGGCCTATGGTGTGGGGCCCCTGTGCCCCCTCCTGACTTGCCCTTCCGCCTACTTAAAGCCTCCGTGACGAAACCCCCAGTACCGAGAGCCACGATACGGAAAACCTTCCAGAGACGCCGCCAACGCCGATCCCATCTCGGGGGATCCAGGAGATCGCCTCCGGCACCCTGCCGGAGAGGGGAATCATCTCCCGGAGGACTCTACGCCGCCATGGTCGCCTCCGGTGTGATGTGTGAGTAGTCTACCCCTGGACTATGGGTCCATAGCAGTAGCTAGATGGTTGTCTTCTCCCCATTGTGCTATCATTGTCGGATCTTGTGAGCTGCCTAACATGATCAAGATCATCTATCTGTAATTCTATATGTTGCGTTTGTTGGGATCCGATGAATAGAGAATACTTGTTATGTTGATTATCAAAGTTATGTCTATGTGTTGTTTATGATCTTGCATGCTCTCCGTTATTAGTAGATGCTCTGGCCAAGTTGATGCTAGTAACTCCAAGAGGGAGTATTTATGCTCGATAGTGGGTTCATGTCTCAGTGAATGCGGAGGGGTGACAAGAACCTCTAAGGTTATGGATGTGCTTGTTGCCACTAGGGATAAAACATTGGTGCTATGTTCAAGGATGTAGTCACTAGTTACATTACGCGCAATACTTAATGCAATTGTACATTGTTAGCAACTTAATACTGGAGGGGGTTCGGATGATAACTTTGAAGGTGGACTTTTTAGGCATAGATGCGGTTGGATGGCGGTCTATGTACTTTGTCGTAATGCCCAATTAAATCTCACTATACTCATCACGATATGTATGTGCATGGTCATGCTCTCTTTATTTGTCAATTGCCCAAGCGTAATTTGTTCACCCAACATCTTGTTTGTCTTATGGGAGAGACACCTCTAGTGAGCTGTGGACCCGGTCCAATTCTCTTTCTTGAAATACAATCTACTGCAATACTTGTTCTACTGTTTTCTGCAAACAATCATCTTCCACACAATACGGTTAATCCTTTGTTACAGCAAGCCGGTGAGATTGACAACCTCACTGTTTCGTTGGGGCAAAGTACTTTGGTTGTGTTGTGCAGGTTCCACGTTGGCGCCGGAATCCCTGGTGTTGCGCCGCACTACATCCCGCCGCCATCAACCTTCAACCTGCTTCTTGACTCCTCTTTGGTTCGATAAACCTTGGTTTCTTACTGAGGAAACTTGCTGCTGTACGCATCACACCTTCCACTTGGGGTTCCCAACGAGCGTGTGCTTTACGCGTCATCAAGCTAAATTTCTGGCGCCGTTGCGGGGAGATCAAGACACGCTGCAAGGAGTCTCCACTTCTCAATCTCTTTACTTTGTTTTTGTCTTGCTTAGTTTTATTTACTACTTTGTTTGCTGCACTAAATCAAAATACAAAAAAATTAGTTACTTGTTTTACTTTACTTAATATCATGCATGTTTTTATTTCACTAGTTTGGCATAATGGACAAGAATGAGCTTCTATTTCTATTTCCTGATTTAAAACATGGATTGTTTGATGCGAAAATTAAAAAACCTATGGAATCTTATTTGCATGCTGGTAGTAATATTAGTATGAACGCTTTGAACACCATTGTTGATAATAATATAGAAAGTTCTAAGCTTGGGAAAGCTGGTTTTCATGATCTTTTTATTCCCCCAAGCATTGAGGAGAAAATTTACTTTGATGATACTTTGCCTCCTATTTATGATAATGATATTGGTCTTTTAGTACCGCATATTATGGAGGATAAATTTGATTATGATTACAATATGCCTCCTATATTTGATGATGAGAATAATAATGATAGCTACTTTGTTGAATTTGCTCCCACTACAACTAATAAAATTGATTATGCCTATGTGGAGAGTAATAATTTTATGCATGAGACTCATGATAAGAATGCTTTGTGTGATAGTTATATTGTTGAGTTTGCTCATGATGCTACTGAAAGTTATTATGAGAGAGGAAAATATGGTTGTAGAAATTTTCATGTTACTAAAACACCTCTCTATGTGCTGAAATTTTTGAAACTACACTTGTTTTATCTTCCTGATCTTGTCACTTTGCTTTTCATGAATTTATTTGTGTACAAGATTCCTTTTCATAGGAAGCATGTTAGGCTTAAATTTGTTTTGAATTTGCCTCTTGATGCTCTCTTTTGCTTCAAATACTATTTCTTGCGAGTGCATCATTAAAACTGCTGAGCCCATCTTAATGGCTATAAAGAAAGAACTTCTTGGGAGATAACCCATGTGTTATTTTGCTACAGTACTTTGTTTTTATTTTGTGTCTTGGAAGTTGTTTACTACTGTAGCAACCTCTCCTTATCTTAGTTTAGTGTTTTGTTGTGCCAAGTAAAGTCGTTGATAGAAAAGTTCATACTAGATTTGGATTACTGCGCAGAAATAGATTTCTTTGCTGTCACGAATCTGGGCAAAATTCTCTGTAGTTAACTCAGAAAATTATGCCAATTTACGTGAGTGATCCTCAGATATGTACGCAACTTTCATTCAATTTGAGCATTTTCATTTGAGCAAGTCTGGTGCCATTTTAAAATTCGTCAATACGAACTGTTCTGTTTTGACAGATTCTGCCTTTTATTTCGCATTGCCTCTTTTGCTATGTTGGATGAATTTCTTTGATCCACTAATGTCCAGTAGCATTATGCAATGTCCAGAAGTGTTAAGAATGATTGTATCACCTCTGAATATGTTAATTTATATTGTGCACTAACCCTCTAATGAGTTGTTTCGAGTTTGGTGTGGAGGAAGTTTTCAAGGATCAAGAGAGGAGTATGATGCAACATGATCAAGGAGAGTGAAAGCTCTAAGCTTGGGGATGCCCCGGTGGTTCACCCCTGCATATATTAAGAAGACTCAAGCGTCTAAGCTTGGGGATGCCCAAGGCATCCCCTTCTTCATCGACAACATTATCAGGTTCCTCCCCTGAAACTATATTTTTATTCCATCACATCTTATGTGCTTTTTCTTGGAGCGTCGGTTTGTTTTTGTTTTTGTTTTGTTTGAATAAAATGGATCCTAGCATTCACTTTATGGGAGAGAGACACGCTCCGCTGTAGCATATGGACAAGTATGTCCTTGGTTTCTACTCATAGTATTCATGGCGAAGTTTCTCCTTCGTTAAATTGTTATATGGTTGGAATTGGAAAATGATACATGTAGTAATTGCTATTAATGTCTTGGGTAATGTGATACTTGGCAATTGTTGTGCTCATGATTAAGCTCTTGCATCATATGCTTTGCACCCATTAATGAAGAAATACATAGAGCATGCTAAAATTTGGTTTGCATATTTGGTTTCTCTAAGGTCTAGATAATTTCTAGTATTGAGTTTGAACAACAAGGAAGACGGTGTAGAGTCTTATAATGTTTTCAATATGTCTTTTATGTGAGTTTTGCTGCACCGGTTTATCCTTGTGTTTGTTTCAAATAAGCCTTGCTAGCCTAAACCTTGTATCGAGAGGGAATACTTCTCATGCATCCAAAATACTTGAGCCAACCACTATGCCATTTGTGTCCACCATACCTACCTACTACATGGTATTTTCCGCCATCCCAAAGTAAATTGCTTGAGTGCTACCTTTAAAATTCCATCATTCACCTTTGCAATATATAGCTCATGGGACAAATAGCTTAAAAACTATTGTGGTATTGAATATGTAATTATGCACTTTATCTCTTATTAAGTTGTTTGTTGTGCGATAACCATGTTCTTTGGGGACGCCATCAACTTTTCATTGTTGAATTTCATGTGAGTTGCTATGCATGTTCGTCTTGTGCGAAGTAAGGGCGATCTACGAGTTGAATGGTTTGAGCATGCATATTGTTAGAGAAGAACATTGGGCCGTTAACTAAAGCCATGATCCATGGTGGAAGTTTCAGTTTTGGACAAACATCCTCAAATCTCTAATGAGAAAAGAATTAATTATTGTTGAATGCTTAAAGCATTAAAAGAGGAGTCCATTATCTGTTGTCTATGTTGTCCCGGTATGGATGTCTAAGTCGAGAATAATCAAAAGTGAGAAATCCAAATGCGAGCTTTCTCCTTAGACCTTTGTACAGGCGGCATAGAGGTACCCCTTTGTGATACTTGGTTAAAGCATATGTATTGCGGTGATAATCCAGGTAGTCCAAGCTAATTAGGACAAGGTGCGGGCACTATTAGTACACTATGCATGAGGCTTGCAACTTATAAGATATAATTTACATGATGCATATGCTTTATTACTACCATTGACAAAATTGTTTCATGTTTTCAAAATCAAAGCTCTAGCACAAATATAGCAATCGATGCTTTTCCTCTATGGAGGACCATTCTTTTACTTTCAATGTTGAGTCAGTTCACCTATTTCTCTCCACCTCAAGAAGCAAACACTTGTGTGAACTGTGCATTGATTCCTACATACTTGCTTATTGCACTTATTATATTACTCTATGTTGACAATATCCATGAGATATACATGTTACAAGTTGAAAGCAACCGCTGAAACTTAATCTTCTTTTGTGTTGCTTCAATGCCTTTACTTTGAATTATTGCTTTATGAGTTAACTCTTATGCAAGACTAATTGATGCTTGTCTTGAAGTGCTATTCATGAAAAGTCTTTGCTTTATGATTCACTTGTTTACTCATGTCATATACATTGTTTTGATCGCTGCATGCACTACATATGCTTTACAAATAGTATGATCAAGATTATGATGGCATGTCACTCCAGAAATTATACGTGTTATCGTTTTACACCTTTCGGGACGAGCGAGAACTAAGCTTGGGATGCTGATACGTCTCGACGTATCGATAATTTCTTATGTTCCATGCCACATTATTGATGTTATCTACATGTTTTATGCACACTTTATGTCATATTCGTGCATTTTGGAACTAACCTATTAACAAGATGCTTAGAAGTGCCGATTCTTTGTTTTCTGCTTGTTTTTGGTTTCAGAAATCCTAGTAAGGAAATATTCTCGGAATTGGACGAAATCAACGCCCCGGGGGCCTATTTTTCCACGATGCTTCCAGAAGTCCGAAGACGAAACGAAGTGGGGCCACAGGGTGCCCAAACCCTAGGGCGGCGCGGCCCACCCCCTGGCCGCGCCGGCCTGTGGTCTGGGGCCCCTGTGCCCCCTCCTGACTTGCCCTTCCGCCTACTTAAAGCCTCGTGACGAAACCCCCGGTCACAGAGAGCCACGATACGGAAAACCTTCCCGGAGACGCCGCCAACGCCGATCCCATCTCGGGGGATCCGGAGATCGCCTCCGGCACCTGCCGGAGGGGAATCATCTCCCGGAGGACTCTACGCCGCCATGGTCGCTTCGGTGTGATGTGTGAGTAGTCTACCCCTGGACTATGGGTCCATAGCGGTAGCTAGATGGTTGTCTTCTCCCCATTGTGCTATCATTGTCGGATCTTGTGAGCTGCCTAACATGATCAAGATCATCTATCTGTAATTCTATATGTTGCGTTTGTTGGGATCCGATGAATAGAGAATACTTGTTATGTTGATTATCAAAGTTATGTCTATGTGTTGTTTATGATCTTGCATGCTCTCCGTTATTAGTAGATGCTCTGGCCAAGTTGATGCTAGTAACTCCAAGAGGGAGTATTTATGCTCGATAGTGGGTTCATGTCTCAGTGAATGCGGAGGGGTGACAAGAACCTCTAAGGTTATGGATGTGCTTTGTTGCCACTAGGGATAAAACATTGGTGCTATGTTCAAGGATGTAGTCACTAGTTACATTACGCGCAATACTTAATGCAATTGTCTGTTGTTAGCAACTTAATGCGGAGGGTTAGGATGATAACTTTGAAGGTGGACTTTTTAGGCATAGATGCAGTTGGATGGCGGTCTATGTACTTTGTCGTAATGCCCAATTAAATCTCACTATACTCATCATGATATGTATGTGCATGGTCATGCTCTCTTTATTTGTCAATTGCCCAACTGTAATTTGTTCACCCAACATGCTGTTTGTCTTATGGGAGAGACACCTCTAGTGAACTATGGACCCCGGTCCAATTCTCTTTCTTGAAATACAATCTCTTGCAATACTTGTTCTCACATTTTCTGCAAACAATCATCTTCCACATAATACGGTTAATCCTTTGTTACTGACAAGCCGGTGAGATTGACAACCTCAGCATTTCGTTGGGGCAAAGTACTTTGGTTGTGTTGTGCAGGGTTCCACGTTAGCGCGGAATCCACAGTGTTGCGCCGCACTACATCCCGCCGCCATCAACCTTCAACGTGCTTCTTGACTCCTACTGGTTCGATAAACCTTGGTTTCTTACTGAGGGAAACTTGCTGCTGTACGCATCACACCTTCCACTTGGGGTTCCCAACGAGCGTGTGCTTTACGCGTCATCAAACCCTAAGAGGAAGGTGTGATGCGTACAGCGGCAAGTTTTCCCTCAGTATGAAACCAAGGTTTATCGAACCAGTAGGAGCCAAGAAGCACGTTGAAGGTTGATGGCGGCGAGATGTAGTGCGGCGCAACACTTGAGGATTCCGCGCTAACGTGGAACCTGCACAACACAAACCAAGTACTTTGCCCCAACGAAACAATGAGGTTGTCAATCTCACCGGCTTGTCAGAACAAAGGATTAGATGTATAGTGTGGATGATGATTGTTTGCAGAAAACAAGAGAACAAGATTGCGAGATTGTATTTCAAGAAGAGAATTGGACCGGGGTCCGATTCACTAGAGGTGTCTCTCCCATAAGATAAACAGCATGTTGGGTGAACAAATTACAGTTGGGCAATTGACAAATAAAGAGGGCATGACCATGCACATACATATTATGATGAGTATTGTGAGATTTAATTGGGCTTTACGACAAAGTACATAGACCGCTATCCAGCATGCATCTATGCCTAAAAAGTCCACCTTCAGGTTATCATCCTAACCCCTCCAAAGATTAAGTTGCTAACAACAGACAATTGCATTAAGTATTGCGCGTAATGTAATCGATAACTACATCCTCGAACATAGCACCAATGTTTTATCCCTAGTGGCAACAACACATCCATAATCTTAGAGATTTGTCACTTCCTGATTCACGGAGACATGAACCCACTATCGAGCATAAATACTCCCTCTTGGAGTTACAAGCATCTACTTGGCCAGAGCATCTACTAGTAACAGAGAGCATGCAAGATCATAAACAACACATAGATATAAATTGATAATCAACATAACATGGTATTCTCTATTCATCAGATCCCAACAAACACAACATATAGAATTACAGATAGATGATCTTGATCATGTTCGGCAGCTCACAAGACCCGACAATTAAGCACAATGGGGAGAAGACAACCATCTAGCTACTGCTATGGACCCATAGTTCAGGGGTAGACTACTCACACATCACTCCGGAGGCGACCATGGCGGCGTAGAGTCCTCGGAGATGATTCCCCTCTCGGCAGGTGCCGAGGCGATCTCCCCGAATCCCGAGATGGGATTGGCGGCGGCGGCGTCTCTCGAAGGTTTTCCGTATCGTGGCTCTCGGTACTGGGGGTTTCGCGACGAAGGCTATTTGTAGGCGGAAGGGCAGGTCAAGGGGCGTCACGAGGGGCCCACACCATAGGTCGGCGCGGCCAGGGCTTGGGCCGCGCCGCCCTATAGTCTGGCCACCTCGTGGCCCCACTTCGTTGACTCTTCGGTCTTCTGGAAGCTTCGTGGCAAAATAGGACCCTGGACGTTGGTTTCGTCCAATTCCGAGAATATTTCTTTACTAGGATTTCTGAAACCAAAAACAGCAGAAAACAGCAACTGGCACTTCGGCATCTTGTTAATAGGTTAGTTCCAGAAAATGCACGAATATGACATAAAGTGTGCATAAAACATGTAGATATCATCAATAATGTGGCATGGAACATAAGAAATTATCGATACGTCGGAGACGTATCACCGGTCATAGGCCCGGTCATACCGGCCCTGGCACCGGCCAGCCCGGCGCCGACCAGCCCCTGGGCTGGTGCCAACCGGGGGATTTTCTGTAAGTCACAGAACCCTCCCAGTCATGGCCCGGTCGCTGGCACGGTTTGGACCAGCCTGGTCCGGTCATGAGCCCGGTCGAACCGGGTTGTGGACCGGACGCCCCGACGCCAACCGACTCCTACGCTGATGACATCCGGAGGCATTACTGCACGACAATGTCCTGCCCCGGTCAAGGCCCAGTGCCAGCTCCGATTTGGACCGGATGGCCCGGTCCCTAGCCCGGTCTGACCGGTCCCTGCGCCGGCCGACCTGGTCCCACGCTTGGTTGATCGGGTTCCTCGAAGAAGTTGCTGAGGTGGCAAGTCATCAACGACCATATTTCAAGTGACACTATATATACCCCTTCTCCTACCTCTGAACAGTTAGGCACTACACTACAAGCTGTTCTTGAGCTCTCTCTCACATACTCCATTGTTAGAAACACCAAAAGCCTTAGATCTCTCTCCTCCTCCACCCAAACTCAAATCCCTCTAGGGAAAAGATAGAGGAGGACCTGATCTACCGTTCTACCAAGTCAAATCTTGTTCCCATTTGTATTCATCAAGATACTTGCTCTCTAGGGTTCCTTGGAAACCCTAGGTGCGCAAAAGAGGTCCGGAAGCATCCGGGTTGTGGATTTGCTCCTGACAAGATTGTGAAGGTTTGGAGGCTACCTCAAAGTATACCACAAGTGAGTGAGCTATTCCTTCGTGGGATAGGCTCCAGAGAATAGGGTGAGCCTTCGTGGCGTTGGGGAATCCTTCGTGGGACCTCCACCCCTCCAAACGTGACGTACCTTCTTGCAAAGGAAGGGAACATGGGAATAAACCCTCATCTTCACGTGCTATCGGTTATCTCTAACCGAACTCCTTACTTGTGATATAATTGCCTGTGAGAGCCTTCGTGCTCTAATTACCCGTATCATCATATAGGTTGCCTCACCTAGTTTGCATTAGGCTCACCTTTATATTCCGCAAAGCCTAATATTGCAAAGAAAGAATTAAAATTTGTAAAAACCTATTCACCCCCTCTAGGTTTACCATCTCTGAACTTTCAATGGGGAACTCCAGTTATCTTTGTGGATAAGAGAGATGGAGGCAAGAGGATGTGTGGAGATTATAGGAATCTCAAGAATGTAACCATCAAGAATAAATACCACTTACCCAAAATTCAAGACCTGTTCGATCAAGTTCAAGGATCAGGAGTCTTCTCTAAGATAGATTTGAGGTTAGGATACCATCAGACTAAGATCAAAAAGGAAGATGTTCCGAAAATAGCTTTTGTTTCGAGGTATGGACACCATGAATAATTGGTTGTACCATTTGGATTAACAAATGCACCAACTATTTCATGAATTTGATGAACAAGATATTCATGAAGTACTTGGACAAGTTTTTGATAGTGTTTATTGATGGTATTTTGATATAGTATAAAGACAAAGAAGAACATGCCAAGAATTTGAAGATAGTTGCAAATCTTGAGAGAACATCAGATGTATGCTAAGTTTAGCAAGTGCAAGTTTTGGTTGGACAGTGTAGAATTTCTCAGACATGTCATAACCAAAGAGGGTATAGCGGTGAATCCAAGTAAAGTTCAGCCAGTTTTGGAGTGGAATTCACCCAAGAATGCAAAGGAGATAAGAGGATTTCTTGGAATGGCAGGTTATCAAAGATTCATCGAAGGATTTTCGAAGATTGCAGGACCAATGACTAAGTTATTAAAGAAAAACACCCCATTTGTTTGGACTGATGAGTGTGAATCAAGTTTTCAAAAGCTCAAAGAGAAACTAACCACAGCACCAGTACTAGCAGTTCCTGAACCAGGAAAGGATTACACGGTATATTGTGACCCTTCCAAGAATCGACTTGGATGTGTTCTGATGCAAGACCGTAAAGTGATAGCTTATGGATCAAGACAACTGAAGCCACATGAACACAATTACCCAGTACATGACTTGGAGTTGGCAGCAGTCGTTTATGCTTTGAAGAGTTGGAGGCAATTTCTTTATGGATCCAAGTGTGAGCTATATACAGATCATAAAATCTTGAAATATTTCTTCACTCAAAAGGATCTGAACATGAGACAGAAGAGATGGTTAGAGTTGATCAAGGATTATGAATTAACAATCAACTATACACCAGGCAAAGCCAATGTGGTAGAAGAAGCTTTGAGTAGAAAGAGTGTAGAGAATCAACCTACGGAATGGGAAATTCCAAAGGAACTTCGGAAAGAACTAGAAGAAGCTCAAATTTTGCTCATTCAAGGTGATACAGTAGGAAGTATTGCAACCTTGAGGATCATGGATGAGATGTATTCTGATTTGAAGTATGAGATTATCCAGAAAAAAGAAGATGATCCATTCATCCAAGAAGAACTTAAGCGGATGGAGGAAGGAAAACCATCTGAATTCTGAGTGGGAGACTTCGATTCATTGTACTTTCAGAAGAAGATGTGTGTACCAGATGATCTGGTAGTCAAGGCAATTATACTCAAGAAAGCTCATGAGACACCTTATTCGATACATCCGGGAAGTACCAAGATGTACATCGATCTGAAAGAAATGTTCTGGTGGAACAACATGAAAATAGAGATAGCCAAGTATGTTTTGGAATGCCACACATGTCAACGAGTGAAGGCAGAACATCAGAGTCCTGCTGGACTACTTAAACCCTTGGATATTCCAGAATGGAAATGTGATGACATTGGGATGGATTTTGTTACCGGTCTACCAATGACCAGTAAAAGAAAGGATATGATATGGGTGATCATTGATAGACTCACCAAGAGTGCACACTTCTTAGCAGTTAATCAGAAGGATACTTCGGAAAAGCTTGTGGATATCTATATTAAGGAGATAGTTAGCAAACATAGAGTACCAAAGAAGATCGTCTCAAATAGAGGTTCAATCTTTACATCGACATTTTGGAAACAACTACAATAAGCACTAGGATCCAAGTTGGATTTTAGTACGGCGTATCATCCAAAAACCGGAGGACAGACAGAAAGAACGAATCAACTACTTGAAGACATGCTTAGAGCTTGAGTTCTAGACTTCGGAGGTTCATGGGAAGACCATTTGCCACTTGCATAGTTTTCATACAATAATATTTATCAAAGTAGTATTCAAATGGCACCATATGAAGCACTCTATGGAAGAAAGTGTAGATCCCCAATCTGTTGGTTTGAGACCGGAGAAAATAAAGAGTTAGCACCGAATTATATCAAGGAAAGACAAGGAGTCATAGAGTTTATCAGGGATAGACTCAAAATAGCGCAGAGTCGACAAAAGTGTTATGCCGACCAGAAAAGAAGGTTATGGGAACCTAAGGTTGGAGATATGGTTTACTTGAAGGTTAGTCCGATGAAAGGACTAAAGAGGTTCGGAGTGAAAGGAAAGTTAAGTCCTCGATATATAGGACCATTCAAGATACTCAATCAGAACAGAGAGACATCTTTTGAGTTAGAGTTACTAGAGAAGTTGAGCTTGATTCATAATGTATTCCATGTATCTCAACTCAGGAAGTGTTTAAAAGCACCAAATGACCTACTTTCACATGAAGAATTAGAACTGCAGTAAGATTTAACTTATGTTGAAAAACCAGCTAAGATACTGGAAGAAAATTGGAAGAAGCTAAGGAATAGGACAATCAAGAACTGCAAAGTACAATGGAAGCATGGTACGTCCATTTTGCATCACTATTTTATATCATAATTTACTGTTATTCATTGATATATTTCATATTTAGAGGTGATACTTATGTTATTTCATCTATTTTGCATGTTTCATGATTATTGGAGGATCGCGCACCGGAGTCAGGATTCTGCTGGAAAAAGCGCCGTCAGAATGCAATATTTCGGAAGATCAACAATTGACGGAAATTATATGAAAAATCCTATTTTTCCAGAAGACGAAGAGAGCCAAAAGGAGGAGCCGAGGAGGGCCGCCATGCCCCCCCCCATAGGTCGGCGCGGGCGCAGGCCTGGCCGCGCCGCCTTTTGGGGAGGGGGCCCACAGCCCCCTCTGGCCTCCTCTCCTTCGCGTACTTCTTCGTCCCGAAAACCTAAGCTCCAGAGGATAGTTGCGAAGAGTCACAGCCGCCTCTGCGGGGTGGAAAACACCAGAGAGAAAAGAGCTCTCCGGCAGGCTGAAATCTGCCGGGGAAATTCCCTCCCGGAGGGGGAAATCGACGCCATCGTCACCGTCATCGAGATGGAGATCATGTCCATCATCATCACCATCATCTTCATCATCATCACCGCCGTCTCCACCGCTGCACATCGTCACCGCTGTAACAATTTGGGTTGGATCTTGATTGTTTGATAGGGGAAACTCTCCCGGTATTGATTTCTACTTGTTATTGATGCTATTGAGTGAAACCATTGAACCAAGGTTTATGTTCAGATTGTTATTCATCATCATATCACCTCTGATCATGTTTCATATGATGTCTCGTGAGTAGTTCGTTTAGTTCTTGAGGACATGGGTGAAGTCTAAATGTTAGTAGTGAATAATGGTTGAGTAATATTCAATGTTATGATATTTAAGTTGTGGTGTTATTCTTGTAGTGGTGTCATGTGAACGTCGACTACATGATACTTCACCTTTATGGGCCTAGGGGAATACATCTTGTACTCGTATGCTAATTGCGGGGTTGCCGGAGTGACAGAAACCTGAACCCCCGTTGGTATATCGATGCAGGAGGGATAGCAGGATCTCAGAGTTTAAGGTTGTGGTTAGATTTATCTTAATTACTTTCTTGTAGTTGCGGATGCTTGCAAGGGGTATAATCACAAGTATGTATTAGTCCTAGGAAGGGCGGTGCATTAGCATAGGTTCACCCACACAACACTTATCAAAACAATGAAGATTAATCAGCTATATGAAGCGAAAGCACTAGACTAAATTCCCGTGTGTCCTCAAGAACGTTTGGTCATTATAAGTAAACAAACTGGCTTGTCCTTTGTGCTAAAAAGGATTGGGCCACTCGCTGCAATTATTTCTCTCGCATTTTACTTACTCGTACTTTATTCATCTACTACATCAAAACCCCCTGAATACTTGTCTGTGAGCATTTACAGTGGATCCTTCATTGAAACTGCTTGTCAACACCTTCTGCTCCTCGTTGGGTTCGACACTCTTATTTATCGAAAATACTACGATACACCCCCTATACTTGTGGGTCATCAAGACTATTTTCTGGCGCCGTTGCCGGGGAGTGAAGCGCTATTGGTAAGTGGAATTGGTAAGGGAAACTTTTACTGTTAGTGCTGATTTTATTTCTGCCTGCTGCTATAATTCATTATGGAGAGATCTTCTCTTGAATTTTTATTTGGAAAATCTACTACTACTGCAAAGGTAGTGGATGAGGCGCCAGGTGAGAAAGAGGTTCCATACAAAATACCTATGAAAATTATTGAACGTGTTGTGGATAACCGTTATGCAGGGGATGGAACTGTCCATCCTGGTGATCATTTACTGTTCTTACATGAATTATGCAGTTTATTCAAGTGTGCAGGTATTGCTATGGATGAAGTGAGGAAGAAGCTATTCTCTATATCGCTGTCTGGTAAAGCGGCGCATTGGTATAAATTACTGAATAATGGGGATTCTCTTGAATGGAATGATATTGTGCCCCTATTTTATTCTAAATTCTATCCTCCAAGTGAAATTCACAAGGACCGGAACCGCATATATAATTTCTGGCCTCATGATGGAGAGAGTATTGCCCAAGCGTGGGGGAGATTGAAGTCTTTAATGCTCAAATGCCCCATTCATGAGCTTCCTGGTAATATTATCATTGATAATTTCTATGCAAGACTTTCTTTTCAAGACAAGACCTTGCTGGATACTTCTTGTGCTGGATCATTTACATGCAACAAAGAAGAGTTTAAAAGGGACCTTCTTAATCGGATTCAGGAGAATACTGAAGGATGGGAGAACGACAAAGATAGAGAGTCAGGTATAAATTATGATTATAAATGCATTGAAGCTTTTATGGATACTGATAAATTTCGTAATATGAGTGCTACTTATGGTCTTGATTCTCAAGTCGTTGCGAATCTTTATAAAGCTTTTGCCTCTCATTATGAATTGCCTAAGAAGAATTTTGATAAGTATCATGAACCGTATAAAGATAAAATTGATTCATCTATAAATAAATGTGTTGTAATTGAAACTGTTGATCATGTTATTCCTGAAGCTTATATTGAAAAAAACTCCTTTCCCTGCTAAAATGAAGGAGTATTCTGTTATAAATAGTGCGGTTAATAAAAGTGAAAAGAAACCTATAGAACCTGAAGAGAAAATAAAAGTTGAACCTGCTATTGCAATAGTTAAAGATCTTGTGACTGAAAATGTGGAAGATGGTCATATTATTTTCTGTGAAGATGCTTCTAATATTGTTTCGCATCCTAATAAGTCTAGGAAAGCTAGTGTTCCTATGCTATCTGTTAGAATTGGTGATCATTGCTATTATGGTTTATGCGATATTGGTGCAAGTATTGGTGCTATTCCTTATGAGCTTTACACGGAGATCATGCATGAAATTGGTTCTTGTGAACTTGAAGCTATTGATGTGGTTATTCGGCTAGCTAATAGAGAAACTATCTCTCCAATTGGTATTGTTCGAGATGTGGAAGTTCTATGCGATAAGATTAAATATCCTGCTGACTTTTTGGTACTTGGTTCTGCTGCTAGTAAGTATTGTCCTATCATTTTTGGTAGACCTTTTCTAAATACTTGTGGAGCTGTTATAGATTGCAAGAAAGAGAAAATTTTGACTAAATTTGCAGGTGAATCTTATGAGTTTAATTTCTCTAAATTTGCCAAAACTCCTTATAAAGCTGATTCGCCTAATAATGATTTTAGAATTGAACAGTGTGCGTCTATTGCTCTTGCTCCTAATAATCCTTTGCAGCAACATTTGGAGAATAGTGAGAGTGAAGTCTTTAGGGAAGAAAGAAACGAGCTTGATGAAATTTTCCTTCGTCATTCTATTCTTAAACATGATTTACTGGTTGAAGATCTAGGTACAACATTACCACCAAAAGAAGATCCTGTTTTTGATTTAAAACCATTGCCTGATAATCTTAAATATGCTCATATTGATGATAAGAAAATATATCCTGTTATTATTAGTTCTAAGCTTTCAGAGATCGAGGAAGAAAGGTTATTGGAAATATTGAAGAAACACCGAGGAGCTATTGGCTACACTCTTGATGACTTGAAGGGGATTTCTCCCTCTATTTGCCAACATGCCATTAATATGGAAGATGATGCAAAGCCTGTTGTTGAACATCAGCGTCGTCTAATTCCTAAGATGAAGGATGTGGTAAGAAATGAGGTATTAAAATTTCTTGAAGCTGGTATTATATATCCTATTGCTGATAGTAGATGGGTTAGTCCTGTGCATTGCGTTCCTAAGAAAGGACGAATGACTGTTGTGCCTAATGATAATGATGAGCTCATCCCTCAAAGAGTAGTTGTAGGGTATAGAATGTGCATTAATTATCAAAAAGTTAATAAGGTTACTAAGAAAGATCTTTACCCTCTACCTTTTATTGATCAAATGTTAGAAAGGTTATCTAAAAATACTCATTTTTGCTTTCTTGATGGTTATTCTGGGTTTTCACAAATTGCTGTTAAAACTAAGGATCAAGAGAAAACCACTTTCACTTGTCCCTATGGAACTTATGCTTATAGACGTATGCCTTTTGGTTTATGTAATGCTCCTGCTACTTTTCAAAGATGCATGTCGGCTATCTTTCATGGCTTTTGCGAGAATATTGTAGAGGTATTCATGGATGATTTTTCTGTCTATGGAAATTCTTTTGATAATTGCTTGCGAAACCTCGATAAAGTTTTGCAGAGATGTGAAGAAACTAACCTTGTTCTTAATTGGGAGAAATGCCACTTTATGGTTAATGAAGGAATTGTATTGGGACATAAAATTTCTGAGAGAGGTATTGAAGTTGATAGAGCTAAAGTTGAAGCAATTGAGAAGATGCCCTATTGATGCGTACAGCGGCAAGTTTTCCCTCAGTAAGAAACCAAGGTTTATCGAACCAGTAGGAGCCAAGAAGCACGTTGAAGGTTGATGGCGGCGAGATGTAGTGTGGCGCAACACCAGGGATTCCGGCGCCAACGTGGAACCTACACAACACAACCAAAGTACTTTGCCCCAACGAAACAGTGAGGTTGTCAATCTCACCGGCTTGCTGTAACAAAGGATTAGATGTATAGTGTCGATGATGATTGTTTGCAGAAAACAGTAGAACAGTATTGCAGTAGATTGTATGCGATGTAAAAGAATGGACCGGGGTCCACAGTTCACTAGAGGTGTCTCTCCCATAAGAATAAGCATGTTGGGTGAACAAATTACAGTTGGGCAATTGACAAATAGAGAGGGCATGACCATGCACATACATGATATGATGAGTATAGTGAGATTTAATTGGGCATTACAACAAAGTACATAGACCGCTATCCAGCATGCATCTATGCCTAAAAAGTCCACCTTCAGGTTATCATCCGAACCCCCTCCAGTATTAAGTTGCAAACAACAGACAATTGCATTAAGTATGGTGCGTAATGTAATCAACAACTACATCCTCGGACATAGCATCGATGTTTTATCCCTAGTGGCAACAGCACATCCACAACCTTAGAACTTTCTGTCACTGTCCCAGATTTAATGGAGGAATGAACCCACTATCGAGCATAAATACTCCCTCTTGGAGTTACTAGCAAAAACTTGGCTAGAGCCTCTACTAATAACGGAGAGCATGCAAGATCATAAACAACACATAGATATAAATTGATAATCAACATAACATAGTATTCTCTATCCACCGGATCCCAACAAACACAACATATAGCATTACAGATAGATGATCTTGATCATGTTAGGCAGCTCACAAGACCCGACAATGAAGCACAATTAGGAGAAGACGACCATCTAGCTACTGCTATGGACCCATAGTCCAGGGGTGAACTACTCACTTATCACTCCGGAGGCGACCATGGCGGTGAAGAGTCCTCCGGGAGATGATTCCCCTCTCCGGCAGGGTGCCGGAGGCAATCTCCTGAATCCCCCGAGATGGGATTGGCGGCGGCGGCGTCTCTGGAAGGTTTTCCGTATCGTGGCCCTCGGTACTGGGGGTTTCGCGACGAAGGCTATAAGTAGGCGGAGGAGATAGGTCAGGGGGCCACACGAGGGCCCCACACAACAGGCCGGCGCGGCCAAGGCCCAGGCCACGCCGCCCTGGTATCTGGTGATGTCTACGGGTGCTTCTATTCTTGTAGACAGTGTTGGGCCTCCAAGAGCAGAGGTTTGTAGAACAGCAGCAAGTTTCCCTTAAGTGGATCACCCAAGGTTTATCGAACTCAGGGAGGAAGAGGTCAAAGATATCCCTCTCATGCAACCCTGCAACCACAAAACAAGAAGTCTCTTGTGTCCCCAACACACCTAATACACTTGTCAGATGTATAGGTGCACTAGTTCGGCGAAGAGATAGTGAAATACAGGTGGTATGAATAAATATGAGCAGTAGTAACGGCACCAGAAAATAGCTTGATGCTACAACTGGCGTGTGGTTGATGGTGGTAATATTGCAGGCAGTAGAGATGCAGTAAAACAGTAAACAAGCAGTGATTTCAGTATTCGGGAACAAGGCCTAGGGATCATACTTTCACTAGTGGACACTCTCAACATTGATCACATAACATAATAAATAAATGCTATACTCTACACTCTCTTGTTGGATGATGAACACCACTAATTGTGTAGGATTACACGAACCCTCAATGCCGGAGTTAACAAGCTCCACAATATTCGATATTCATGTTTAAATAACCTTAGAGTGCATGATAGATCAACACAACTACACCAAGTACTAACATAGCATGCACACTGTCACCATCACACTATGAAGGAGGCATAGATCACATCAATACTATCATAGCAATAGTTAACTTCATAATCTACAAGAGATTACAATCATAACCTACTCCAAGTACTACACGATGCACACACTGTCACCATTACACCGTGGAGGAGGAATAGACTGCTTTAATAACATCACTAGAGTAACACATAGATGAATAGTGATACAAAACTCATATGAATCTCAATCATGTAAGGCATCTCATGAGATCATTGTATTGAAGTACATAGGAGAGAGATTAACCACATAGCTACCGGTACAGCCCTTAGCCTCGAGGGAGAACTACTCCCTCCTCATGGGAGACAGCAGCGGTGATGAAGATGGCGGTGGTGTCGATGGAGATGCCTTCCGGGGGCACTTCCCCGTCCCGGTGGCGTGCCGGAACAGAGAGTCCTGTCCCCCAGATCTTGGCTTCGCGATGGCGGCGGCTCTGGATGGTTTCTCGTAGCGTGGCTTTTCCGTCTCGATGTTTTAGGTCAGGGACCTTTATATAGGCAAAGAGACGGAGTTGGAGGGCTGACGAGGCGACGACACAATAGGGGGGCGCGCCCCCTCCTCTGGCCGCGCCAGGGTGGCGTGTGGGGCCCCCAGGGCTCTCCTCTGGCGGCTCTCGGGTGTTCTGGAAGCTTCGTGGGATTTTAAGATCTTGGGCGTTGATTTCGTCCGATTCCGAGAATATTTCCTTTGTAGGATTTCTGAAACCAGAAACAGCAGAAAACAACAACTGGCACTTCGGCATCTCGTCAATAGGTTAGTTCCGGAAAACGCATAAAATCATCATAAAGTGTGAACAAAACATGTAGGTATTGTGATAAAACAAGCATGGAACATCAGAAATTATAGATACGTTGGAGACGTATCAGCATCCCCAAGCTTAGTTCCTACTTGTCCCGAGTAGGTAAACGATAACAAAGATAATTTTTGAAGTGACATGCTACCAATATAATCTTGATCATACTATTGTAAAGCATATGAGATGAATGCAGCGATTCAAAGCAATGGTGAAGATAATGACTAATCAACTGAATCATATAGCAAAGACTTTTCATGAATAGTACTTTCAAGACAAGCATCAATAAGTCTTGCATAAGAGTTAACTCATAAAGCAATAAATTCAAAGTAGAGGTATTGAAGCAACACAAAGGAAGATTAAGTTTCAGCGGTTGCTTTCAACTTGTAACATGTATATCTCATGGATATTGTCAACATAAAGTAATATAATAAGTGCAATATGCAAGTATGTAGGAATCAATGCACAGTTCACACAAGTGTTTGCTTCTTGAGATGGAGAGAAATAGGTGAACTGACTCAACATAAAAGTAAAAGAAAGGCCCTTCGCAGAGGGAAGCATTGATTGCTATATTTGTGCTAGAGCTTTCATTTTGAAAAACATAAAGAGAGTATAAAAGTAACATTTTGAGAGGTGTTTGTTGTTGTCAACGAATGGTAGTGGGCACTCAAACCCCCTTGGCAGACAAACCTTCAAAGAGCGGCTCCCATGAAGCATTTTTATTTTTGGGTGGCACTCCTTCCAACCTTTACTTTCACAAACCATGGCTAACGGAATCCTCGGGTTCCTGCCAACAATCTCATACCATGAAGGAGTGCCTTTTTATTTTAGTTTTATTTAGATGACACTCCTCCCCACCTTTGCTTTCTCAAGCCATGGCTAACCGAATCCTCAGGTGCCATCCAACAATCACATGGAGTGTCTATTTTTTGTAAAATTATGAATGTTAATTAATTTGGGACTGGGAATCCCATTGCCAGCTCTTTTTGCAAAATTATTGGATAAGCGGATGAAGCTACTAGTCCATTGGTGAAAGTTGCCCAACAAGATTGAAAGATAAACACCACATACTTCCTCATGAGCTATAAAACATTGACACAAATAAGAAGTAATAACTTTTGAAGTGTTTAAAGATAGCACTCAAGCAATTTACTTTGGAATGGCGGAGAAATACCATGTAGTAGGTAGGTATGGCGGACACAAGTGGCATAGTGTTTGGCTCAAGGATTTTGGATGCATGAGAAGTAATCCCTCTCAATACAAGGCTTAGGCTAGCAAGGTTGTTTGAAGCAAACACAAGTATGAACTAGTACAGCAAAACTTACATAAGAACATATTGCAAGCATTATAAGACTCTACACTGTCTTCCTTGTTGTTCAAACCCTTACTAGAAAATATCTAGACCTTAGAGAGACCAATCATGCAAACCAAATTTTAGCAAGCTCTATGTATTTCTTCACTAATAGGTGCAAAGTATATGATGCAAGAGCTTAATCATGAGCACAACAATTGCCAAGTATCAAGTTATTCAAGACATCATACCAATTACTACATGTAGCATTTTCCGTTTCCAACCATATAACAATTAACGAAGCAGTTTCAACCTTCGCCATGAACATTAAAAGCTAAGAACACAAGTGTTCATATGAACCAGCGGAGCGTGTCTCTCTCCCACACAAGCATTTATTCAAACAAAAACAAAAACAAAAACATACAGACGCTCCAAGTAAAGTACATAAGATGTGACCGAATAAAAATATAGTTTCAAGGGAGGAACCTGATAAATTGTCGATGAAGAAGGGGATGCCTTGGGCATCCCCAAGCTTAGATGCTTGAGTCTTCTTGAAATATGCAGGGATGAACCACAGGGGCATCCCCAAGCTTAGAGCTTTCACTCTTCTTGATCATATTGTATCATCCTCCTCTCTTGACCCTTGAAAACTTCCTCCACACCAAACTCGAAACAAACTCATTAGAGGGTTAGTGCATAATCAAAATTCACATGTTCAGAGGTGACACAATCATTCTTAACACTTCTGGACATTGCTCAAAGCCACTGGAAGTTAATGGAACAAAGAAATCCGTCCAACATAGCAAAAGAGGCAATGCGAAATAAAAGGCAGAATCTGTCAAAACAGAACAGTCCGTAAAGACGAATTTCTAAGAGGCACCAGACTTGCTCAAATGAAAATGCTCAAATTTAATGAATGTTGCGTCCATATCTGAGGATCACTCACGTAAATTTGCAGATTTTTTGGAGTTACCTACAGAGAGCCCTGCCCATATTCGTTATAGACAGAAATCTGTTTGTACGCAGTAATCCAAATCTAGTATCAACCTTGCTATCAAAGACTTTACTTGGCACAACAATGCAATAAAATAAAGATAAGGAGAGGTTGCTACAGTAGTAACAACTTCCAAGACACAAATATAAAACAAAGTTACTGTAGCAAAATAAACACATGGGTTATCTCCCAAGAAGTTCTTTCTTTATAGCCATTAAGATGGGCTCAGCAGTTTTAATGATGCACTCGCAAGAAATAGTAGTTGAAGCAAAAGAGAGCATCAAGAAGAAAATTCAAAACACATTTAAGTCTAACATGCTTCCTATGCATAGGAATCTTGTAAATAAACAAGTTCATGAAGCGTAAAGTGACAAGCATAGGAAGATAAAACAAGTGTAGCTTCAAAAATTTCAGCACATAGAGAGGTGTTTTAGTAACATGAAAATTTCTACAACCATATTTTCCTCTCTCATAATAACTTTCAGTAGCAACATGAGCAAACTCAACAATATAACTATCACATAAAGCATTCTTATCATGAGTCTCATGCATAAAATTATTACTCTCCACATAAGCATAATCAATTTTATTAGTTGTAGTGGGAGCAAATTCAACAAAGTAGCTATCATTATTATTCTCATCATCAAATATAGGAGGCATATTGTAATCATAATCAAATTCATCCTCCATAACAGGTGGCACCAAAAGGCTACTATCATTATAATCATCATAAATAGGAGGCAAAGTATCATCAAAGTAAATTTTCTCCTCAATGCTTGGGGGACTAAAAATATCATGCTCATCAAAGCCAGCTTCCCCAAGCTTAAAATTTTCCATATCATTAGCAACAATGGTGTTCAAAGTATTCATACTAATATGTTCCATGGGTTTTTTAATTTTCGCATCGAACCATCCATGTCTTAACTCAGGAAAAAGAATAAAAAGCTCCATGTTGCCTTCCATTATGCCAAACTAGTGTAAAACAAGAAACAAAAAGATGCAATTGCAGGATCTAAAGGAAATAGCTTCGAGTACTTACAACGGCAGAAAATAGCTTAGTAGCCGAGATCCGGAGTGTGAGTACCTTTTACCTTTCCTCCCCGGCAACGGCGCCAGAAAAGTGCTTGATGTCTACGGGTGCTTCTATTCTTGTAGACAGTGTTGGGCCTCCAAGAGCAGAGGTTTGTAGAACAGCAGCAAGTTTCCCTTAAGTGGATCACCCAAGGTTTATCGAACTCAGGGAGGAAGAGGTCAAAGATATCCCTCTCATGCAACCCTGCAACCACAAAGCAAGAAGTCTCTTGTGTCCCCAACACACCTAATACACTTGTCAGATGTATAGGTGCACTAGTTCGGCGAAGAGATAGTGAAATACATGTGGTATGAATAAATATGAGCAGTAGTAACGGCACCAGAAAATAGCTTGATGCTACAACTGGCGTGTGGTTGATGGTGGTAATATTGCAGGCAGTAGAGATGCAGTAAAACAGTAAACAAGCAGTGATTTCAGTATTCGGGAACAAGGCCTAGGGATCATACTTTCACTAGTGGACACTCTCAACATTGATCACATAACAGAATAAATAAATGCTATACTCTACACTCTCTTGTTGGATGATGAACACCACTAATTGTGTAGGATTACACGAACCCTCAATGCCGGAGTTAACAAGCTCCACAATATTCGATATTCATGTTTAAATAACCTTAGAGTGCATGATAGATCAACACAACTACACCAAGTACTAACATAGCATGCACACTGTCACCATCACACTATGAAGGAGGCATAGATCACATCAATACTATCATAGCAATAGTTAACTTCATAATCTACAAGAGATTACAATCATAACCTACGCCAAGTACTACATGATGCACACACTATCACCATTACACCGTGGAGGAGGAATACACTACTTTAATAACATTACTAGAGTAACACGTAGATGAATAGTGATACAAAACTCATATGAATCTCAATCATGTAAGGCAGCTCATGAGATCATTGTATTGAAGTACATAGGAGAGAGATTAACCACATAGCTACCGGTACAGCCCTTAGCCTCGAGGGAGAACTACTCCCTCCTCATGGGAGACAGCAGTGGTGATGAAGATGGCGGTGGTGTCGATGGAGATGCCTTCCGGGGGCACTTCCCCGTCCCGGCGGCGTGCCGGAACAGAGAGTCCTGTCCCCCAGATCTTGGCTTCGCGATGGCGGCGGCTCTGGATGGTTTCTCGTACCGTGGCTTTTCCGTCTCGATGTTTTAGGTCAGGGACCTTTATATAGGCGAAGAGGCGGAGCCGGAGGGCTGACGAGGCGACGACACAATAGGGGGGCGCGCCCCCCCTCTGGCCGCGCCAGGGTGGCGTGTGGGGCCCCCAGGGCTCCCCTCTGGCGGCTCTCGGGTGTTCTGGAAGCTTCGTGGGATTTTAAGATCTTGGGCGTTGATTTTGTCCGATTCCGAGAATATTTCCTTTGTAGGATTTCTGAAACCAGAAACAGCAGAAAACAGCAACTGGCACTTCGGCATCTCGTCAATAGGTTAGTTCCGGAAAACGCATAAAATCATCATAAAGTGTGAACAAAACATGTAGGTATTGTCATAAAACAAGCATGGAACATCAGAAATTATAGATACGTTGGAGACGTATCATCTGGCCACCTCGTGGCCCCACTTCGTATCATCTTCGGTCTTCTGGAAGCTTTGTGTGAAAATAGGCCCCTGGGCATTGATTTCGTCCAATTCCGAGAATATTTCCTTACTAGGATTTCTGAAACCAAAAATAGCAGAAAACAGCAACTGGCTCTTCGGCATCTCGTTAATAGGTTAGTGCCGGAAAGTGCATAAATATGACATAAAGTATGCATAAAACATGTAGATATCATCAATAATGTGGCATGGAACATAAGAAATTATCGATACGACGGAGACATATCAGCATCCCCAAGCTTAGTTCCTGCTCGTCCCGAGTAGGTAAACGATAACAAAGATAATTTCTGGAGTGACATGCCATCATAACCTTGATCATACTATTGTAAGCACATGTAATGAATGCAGCGATCAAAGCAATGGTAAATGACATGAGTAAACAAATGAATTATATAGCAAAGACTTTTCATGAATAGTACTTTCAAGACAAGCATCAATAAGTCTTGCATAAGAGTTAACTCATAAAGCAATAATTCAAAGTAGAGGTATCGAAACAACACAAAGGAAGATTAAGTTTCAGCGATTGCTTTCAACTTATAACACGTATATCTCATAGATAGTTGTCAATGCAAAGTAATATAACAAGTGCAATATGCAAGTATGTAGGAATCAATGCACAGTTCACACAAGTGTTTGCTTCTTGAGGTGGAGAGAAATAGGTGAACTGACTCAACATA
The DNA here is from genome assembly GCF_019359855.2 of Lolium perenne. Taxonomy (NCBI): domain Eukaryota; kingdom Viridiplantae; phylum Streptophyta; class Magnoliopsida; order Poales; family Poaceae; genus Lolium; species Lolium perenne. The sequence continues at coordinate 79,873,417 of NC_067245.2, read as the reverse complement.
AAAGTAAAAGAAAGGCCCTTCGCAGAGGGAAGCATTGATTGCTATATTTGTGCTAAAGCTTTGGTTTTGAAAACAAGAAACAATTTTGTCAACGGTAGTAATAAAGCATATGTGTCATGTAAATTATATCCTACAAGTTGCAAGCCTCATGCATAGTATACTAATAGTGCCCGCACCTTGTCCTAATTAGCTCGGATTACCTGGATTATCATCGCAATACATATGTTTTAACCAAGTGTCACAAAGGGGTACCTCTATGCCGCCTGTACAAAGGTCTAAGGAGAAAGCTCGCATTGGATTTCTCGCTTTTGATTATTCTCAACTTAGACATCCACACCGGGACAACATAGACAACATATAATGGACTCCTCTTTTATGCATAAGCATTCAACAATTATTAATTTTCTCATATGAAATTGAGGATATTTGTCCAAAACTGAAACTTCCACCATGGATCATGGCTTTAGTTAGCGGCCCAATGTTCTTCTCTAACATTATGCATGCTCTAACCATTCTAGTGGTAAATCTCCCTTACTTTAGACAAGACGGACATGCATAGCAACTCACATGATATTCAACAAAGAGTAGTTGATGGCGTCCCCAGGAACATGGTTATCGCACAACAAGCAACTTAATAAGAGATAAAGTGCATAAGTACATATTCAATACTACAATAGTTTTTTAGGCTATTTGTCCCATGAGCTATATATTGCAAAGGTAGAGGATAGAAATTTAAAGGTAGCACTCAAGCAATTTACTTTGGAATGGCGGAGAAATACCATGTAGTAGGTAGGTATGGTGGACACAAATGGCATAGTGGTTGGCTCAAGGATTTTGGATGCATGAGAAGTATTCCCTCTCGATACAAGGCTTAGGCTAGCAAGGCTATTTGAAACAAACACAAGGATGAACCGGTGCAGCAAAACTCACATAAAAGACATATTGTAAACATTATAAGACTCTACACCGTCTTCCTTGTTGTTCAACCCAATACTAGAAATTATCTAGACCTTAGAGAGACCAATTATGCAAACCAAATTTTAGCAAGCTCTATGTATTTCTTCATTAATAGGTGCAAAGTATATGATGCAAGAGCTTAAACATGAGCACAACAATTGCCAAGTATCAAATTATTCAAGACATTTTACCAATTACTACATGTAGCATTTCCTGATTCCAACCATATAACAATTTAACGAAGAAGATTCAACCTTCGCCATGAACATTATGAGTAAAGCCTAAGAACATATTTGTCCATATGCAACAGCGGAGCGTGTCTCTCTCCCACACAATGAATGCTAGGATCCATTTTATTCAAACAAAACAAAAACAAAAACAAACCGACGCTCCAAGCAAAGTGCATAAGATGTGACGGAATAAAAATATAGTTTCACTAGAGGAACCTGATAATGTTGTCGATGAAGAAGGGGATGCCTTGGGCATCCCCAAGCTTAGACGCTTGAGTCTTCTTTAAATATGCAGGGGTGAACCACCGGGGAATCCCCAAGCTTAGAGCTTTCACTCTCCTTGATCATATTGTATCATCCTCCTCTCTTGATCCTTGAAAACTTCCTCCACACCAAACTCAAAACAACTCATTAGAGGGTTAGTGCACAATTAAAATTTACATGTTCAGAGGTGACATGATCATTCTTAACACTTCTGGACATTGCACAAAGCTACTGAAAGTTAATGGAATCAAAAAATCCATCAAGCATAGCAAAACAGGCAATGTGAAATAAAAGGCAGAATCTATCAAAACAGAACAGTTCGTAAAGACGAATTTCTAAGAGGCACCAGACTTGCTCAAATGAAAATTCTCAAATTGAATGAAAGTTGCGTACATATCTGAGGATCACTCACGTAAATTGGCATAATTTTCTGAGTTACCTACAGAGAATTAGGCCCAAATTCGTGACAGCAAAGAAATCTGTTTCTGCGCAGTAATCCAAATCTAGTATGAACCTTACTATCAACGACTTTACTTGGCACAACAATGCAACAAAACTAAGATAAGGAGAGGTTGCTACAGTAGTAACAACTTCCAAGACTCGAATATAAAATAAAAGTGCTGTAGTAAAAACATGGGTTGTCTCCATAAGCGCTTTTCTTTAACGCCTTTCAGCTAGGCGCAGAAAGTGTGTATCAAGTATTATCAAGAGATGATGCATTAACATTACCTTGGGCTTTACACTTACCCTTCTTGTTATTTTTCTTACTCTTTGATTTAGGGAATACATGTCTACCCCCCGGTGTAGAGGTGAATTTTAGGGTGCCTTCTCCCACATCTATGACTGCTCCCAATAGTTTCAGCAGGGATCTTCCGAGTGTGATTTGTCATGTTCCTACACATTCAATAACAAGATAATCAATGGATATTGTTCTTCCAAGAATGGTTATATGCACACCCGCAGCTATTCCCTTAGGAATTATAACGGAGTTATCAATAAGAGTTATTCCTTCTCCCCCTTCAACAAATCCCCAAAGTGTCAAAGATTCATGAATACTCTTAGGCACAAGGCAAAATTTAGACATAATATCACAATTGGCATGAAGAGTTTGGTCACCGATAACAACTTTAATAGTAGGATCCCATAATGAAGGTTCAGAGTTTACTAAAACTTGATCAAGACGGTTACGAACATAGCTATAATTTTCGTTCAAGCGAGATGCACTTGTCTCAAGAGTGTTTAATCTATTATAAATGCTAATAAGGGCTGAATCAAAGTTATTAGCTGAATCATGTGATGCAACCAATTTCTTTATGGCATTAAAAGCTTGATCCCCATTGCAATGAAGGAAATCTCCTCCCACTACAGCATCCAAGGCATATCTATAGCGAATCATAAGACCAAAATAAAAGTTACTAAGAAGCAAACTTAGAGTCATTTGAGGTTCAGCTTTACGATAAGAATCAAAAATTCTGGACCAAGCATCTTTAAAACTCTCCTCATCCCCTTGTTTAAAAGTGAAGACTAATTCCTCAGGTGAAGAAGTATCAGGTGCAGAACTAGACATGGTAACAAAAGTAAAATGCAAGTAAGTAATTTTGTTGTGTTTTTGATATAGGGTGCAAAACAGTAAATAAAGTAAAGCTAGCAACTAATTTTTTTGTATTTTGATATAATGCAGCAAACAAAGTAGTAAATAAAATAAAGCAAGACAAAAACAAAGTAAAGAGATTGGAAGTGGAGACTCCCCTTGCAGCGTGTCTTGATCTCCCCGGCAACGGCGATAGAAAATCTGCTTGATACGCGTACAGCACGCGTCCGTTGGGAACCCCAAGAGGAAGGTGTGATGCGTACAACGGCAAGTTTTCCCTCAGTAAGAAACCAAGGTTTATCGAACCAGTAGGAGCCAAGAAGCACGTTGAAGGTTGATGGCGGCGAGATGTAGTGCGGCGCAACACCAGGGATTCCGTCGCCAACGTGGAACCTGCACAACACAACCAAAGTACTTTGCCCCAACGAAACAGTGAGGTTGTCAATCTCACCGGCTTGCTGTAACAAAGGATTAGATGTATAGTGTGGATGATGATTGTTTGCAGAAAACAGTAGAACAAGTATTGCAGTAGATTGTATGCGATGTAAAAGAATGGACCGGGGTCCACAGTTCACTAGAGGTGTCTCTCCCATAAGAATAAGCATGTTGGGTGAACAAATTACAGTTGGGCAATTGACAAATAGAGAGGGCATGACCATGCACATACATGATATGATGAGTATAGTGAGATTTAATTGGGCATTACGACAAAGTACGTAGACCGCTATCCAGCATGCATCTATGCCTAAAAAGTCCACCTTCAGGTTATCATCCGAACCCCTCCAGTATTAAGTTGCAAACAACAGACAATTGCATTAAGTATGGTGCGTAATGTAATCAACAACTACATCCTCGGACATAGCATCGATGTTTTATCCCTAGTGGCAACAGCACATCCACAACCTTAGAACTTTCTGTCACTGTCCCAGATTTAATGGAGGCATGAACCCACTATCGAGCATAAATACTCCCTCTTGGAGTTACTAGCAAAAACTTGGCCAGAGCCTCTACTAATAACGAAGAGCATGCAAGATCATAAACAACACATAGATATAAATTGATAATCAACATAACATAGTATTCTCTATCCATCGGATCCCAACAAACACAACATATAGCATTACAGATAGATGATCTTGATCATGTTAGGCAGCTCACAAGACCCGACAATGAAGCAAAATTAGGAGAAGACGACCATCTAGCTACTGCTATGGACCCATAGTCCAGGGGTGAACTACTCACTCATCACTCTGGAGGCGACCATGGCGGTGAAGAGTCCTCCGGGAGATGATTCCCCTCTCCGGCAGGGTGCCGGAGGCGATCTCCTGAATCCCCCGAGATGGGATTGGCGGCGGCGGCGTCTCTGGAAGGTTTTCCGTATCGTGGCTCTCGGTACTGGGGGTTTCGCGACGAAGGCTATAAGTAGGCGGAGGAGATAGGTCGAGGGGCCACACGAGGTCCCCACACAACAGGCCGGCGCGGCCAAGGCCCAGCTGCGCCGCCAGTGTCTGGCCACCTCGTGGCCCCACTTCGTATCATCTTCGGTCTTCTGGAAGCTTCGTGTGAAAATAGGCCCCTGGGCGTTGATTTCGTCCAATTCCGAGAATATTTCCTTACTAGGATTTCTGAAACCAAAAATAGCAGAAAACAGCAAATGGCTCTTCGGCATCTCGTTAATAGGTTAGTGCCGGAAAGTGCATAAATATGACATAAAGTATGCATAAAACATGTAGATATCATCAATAATGTGGCATGGAACATAAGAAATTATCGATACGTCGGAGACGTATCAGCTATCCCAGGGATGTTAAAATTCGTAGTGTTCTTGGTCATGCTGGGTTTTATAGGAGATTTATTAAGGACTTTTCCAAGATTTCAAACCTCTTACTAATCTTCTTCAGAAAGATGTACCTTTTATTTTTGATGATGATTGTAAGGAAGCTTTTGAAACTCTAAAGAAAGCCTTAACAACTGCTCCTATAGTTGAACCTCCTGATTGGAACTTACCTTTTGAAATTATGTGTGATGCTAGTGATTTTGCTGTAGGCGCTATTCTTGGACAGTGAGTAAATAAAAAATTGAATGTTATTCATTATGCTAGTAAAACTCTTGATGCTGCTCAAAGAAATTATGCTACAACTGAAAAAGAATTGTTAGTTGTAGTCTTTGCTTGTGACAAGTTTAGAACCTATATTGTTGATTCAAAAGTTACAATTCATACTGATCATGCTGCAATTAGATATCTTATGCAAAAGAAAGATGCTAAGCCAAGGCTTATTACATGGGTGCTTTTGTTGCAAGAATTTGATTTACATATTATAGATAGGAAAGGTGCTGATAATCCTCTTGCTGATAATTTGTCTAGATTGGAAAATATTGCTTATGATCTTGTTCATGTTAATGATAGTTTTCCAAATGAACAATTGGTTGTAATAAAGGTGAGCTCACCAGATAGTCCTTGGTATGCTGATTATGCTAACTTTATTGTTTCCAAGTACTTGCCTCCAACCTTTTCAGCTCAGCAAAGGAGAAAATTCTTTTATGACTTGAGGCATTATTTTTGGGATGACCCACACTTATATAAAGAAGGAGTGGATGGTATTCTGCGAAGATGTGTTCCCGAATATGAACAACAAGAGATATTGAGTAAGTGTCATGGTAGTGCTTATGGAGGACATCACGCCGGAGATAGAACCGCTCAAAAGGTTCTACAATCAGGTTTTTACTGGCCAACTCTCTTCAAAGATGCAAGGAAGTTTATTTTATCCTGTGATGAATGTCAAAGGGTCGGTAATATCTCCAGACGCAATGAAATGCCTATGAATTATACTCTTGTTATTGAACCATTCGATTGTTGGGGATTTGACTTCATGGGACCTTTCCCCTCTTCAGAAGGTAACACTCATATACTTGTAGCTGTTGATTATGTTACTAAATGGGTGGAAGCCATACCCACAAAAAGTGCTGATGGTGAGACCTCTTTAAGAATGCTTTTAGATATTATTTTTCCTAGATTTGGAGTTCCTAGATATCTTATGGCTGATGGAGGTTCTCATTTTATTCATGGTGGTTTTAGAAAAACTCTTGCTAAATATGGTATTAATCATAGAATTGCTTCTGCTTATCATCCTCAAACTAGTGGGCAAGTAGAACTATCAAATAGAGAGATTAAATCTATCTTGCAAAAGACTGTTAATAAATCTAGAAAGAATTGGGCTAGTAAATTGAAGGAAGCACTATGGGCTTATAGAACTGCTTATAAAAATCCCATGGGTATGTCACCTTATAAAATGGTTTATGGAAAAGCTTGTCATTTACCTTTAGAACTAGATCACAAAGCTTATTGGGCAGTAAGAGAACTAAATAAAGATCCTAAACTAGCCGGTAAGAAGAGATTGCTAGAATTGAGTTCTCTAGATGAATGGAGAAGTGAGGCTTATGAAAATGCTAAACTCTTTAAAGAGAAAGTTAAGAAATGGCATGATAGAAGAATTATCAAAAGAGAATTTAATATTGGGGATAAAGTCCTATTGTATCGGTCTCGTCTCAGATTCTTTGCAGGGAAATTACTCTCGAAATGGGAAGGACCATATGTCATTGTGGAGGTGTATCGTTCAGGAGCAATTAAAATTAGTTCTCTCCAAGGCGATGCCACACAAGTGGTGAATGGACAAAGACTCAAGCATTATATCTCAGGTGATTCTTATAATGAAGATGTTGATGTTATTCGAGTAGAAACTCCGGAAGCTTTCATCAAAGGTCAAATTGGCAGTCCGGCAGAGTTCGACTTTGAATAGGTAACAGTACTGGTAATAAAAAGTTCGCGTTTTACTTTCCGAACAATGTTTTTGCTATTTTTGGAAAATATGAAAAATTACGAGATCGAAAAGGAGTGGAGGAGACGCACGAGGGCGTGCCCTCATAGGCTGGCGCGGGGCCCAGCCTGGCCGCGCCGCCCTATGAGGTGGGACCCTCGTGGCCCCTCTCCGACTCTGATTCGACCTGGTACTTTCCTTTTGTCGTAAAAGTTCCTGCTATATAATCCCCCAGACCCCTGGAGGTCCGTATATCGTTTTCTCGACGTGTTTTGTTTCGAGCTGTTTTCTGCCAGGATCTGTCTTTGATCTAGAAGCACCATGGTCTCCAACAACAAGGGCAAGGGGCTTCCGGATGAAGATATTCAAGATCCCGAGTGGAAAGAGGTGGACGAGAGCGTCAAGGAAGAAGATGAAGAAGAAGTGGAGGAAGACTTGCATGCATACCCGCGTGCTACCATCGCAAGTATCAAGGTGGTGGAAAACCCTCTTAGTACCAAGAAGAGCACAAGAATTCGCACCGGAGGAAAGGTTCCACGTCACTACCTAGCTCCAAAGACATCTCCTCCAGGCACCTACAACCCCTTCCGCAATCTAATTTACAATAGTCAAATTGAAAGGACTCCCAAGGCAGTATTGCCTAGCAATTGGGATATAGATCGTTCTAACACTGCAGGAAGGATGAAGCCTGAAGTTGAAGAGTGGGCAAATAACTCCAAGAGTTGGGACTCGCCGTCGGACATACTTCTTAACCGCGTCGAGCACAATTCGGAGATGATCCGCAACCTCATGTACAAGATTGATGAGCTTCAGGAGCTTGTTGAGAAGCTTGTCAAGAATTCATCACCACCACCGTCGAAGGAGTAATTCATCATCAGTATTGGCACCCCCTTGGTTTGTTCCAAGCTTGGGGGAGTTCTGCGGTATAATATCATCACTATCTTTTACTTTTTACTATCAAATAGTGCAATATCATGAGTAGGGAAGTTATCATATAAGATGGGTTGTGATACGCATACAGCACGCGACCGTTGCGAACCCCAAGAGGAAGGTGTGATGCGTACAGCGGCAAGTTTTCCCTCAGTAAGAAACCAATGTTTATCGAACCAGTAGGAGCCAAGAAGCACGTTGAAGGTTGATGGCGGCGGAGTGTAGTGCGGCGCAACACCAGGGATTCCGGCGCCAACGTGGAACCTGCACAACACAACCAAAGTACTTTGTCCCAACGTAACAGTGAGGTTGTCAATCTCACCGGCTTGCTGTAACAAAGGATTAGATGTATAGTGTGGATGATGATTGTTTGCAGAGAACAGTAGAACGAGTATTGCAATAGATTGTATTCGATGTAAAAGAATGGACCAGGGTCCACAGTTCACTAGAGGTGTCTCTCCCATAAGAATAAGCATGTTGGGTGAACAAATTACAGTTGGGCAATTGACAAATAAAGAGGGCATGACCATGCACATACATGTTATGATGAGTATTGTGAGATTTAATTGGGCATTACGACAATGTACATAGACCGCTATCCAGCATGCATCTATGCCTAAAAAGTCCACCTTCAGGTTATCATCCGAACCCCCTCCAGTATTAAGTTGCAAACAACAGACAATTGCATTAAGTATGGTGCGTAATGTAATCAACAAATATATCCTTAGACATAGCATTGATGTTTTATCCCTAGTGGCAACAACACATCCACAACCTTAGAGGTTTCTGTCACTCCCCCAGATTTAATGGAGACATGAACCCACTATCGAGCATAAATACTCCCTCTTGGAGTTACAAGCAAAAACTTGGCCAGAGCCTCTACTAGCAACGGAGAGCATGCAAGATCATAAACAACACATAGATGATAGATTGATAATCAACATAACATAGCATTCATTATTCATCGGATCCCAACAAACACAACATGCAGCATTACAGATAGATGATCTTGATCATGTTAGGCAGCTCACAAGATCCAACAATGATAGCACAATTAGGAGAAGACGACCATCTAGCTACTACTACGGACCCATAGTCCAGGGGTGAACTACTCACACATCACTCCGGAGGCGACCATGGCGGTGAAGAGTCCTCCGGGAGATGATTCCCCTCTTCGGCAGGGTGCCGGAGGCGATCTCCTGAATCCCCCGAGATGGGATTGGCGGCGGCAGCGTCTCTGGAAGGTTTTCCATATCGTGGCTCTCGGTACTGGAGTTATTCTCGACGAAGGCTTAAGTAGGCGGAAGGGTAGGTCAGGGGGCACCACGAGGGGCCCACACCACAGGCCGGCGCGGCCAGGGCCTGGGCCGCGCCGCCCTGGTGTGGCGTCGCCTCGTCGCCCCACTTCGTATCTCCCCCGGTGTTCTGGAAGCTTCGTGGAAAAATAAGATCTTGGGCGTTGATTTCGTCCAATTCCGAGAATCCTTACTAGGATTTCTGAAACCAAAAACAACAGAAAATAGCAACTGGCTCTTCGGCATCTCATTAATAGGTTAGTGCCGGAAAATGCATAAATATGACATAAAGTATGCATAAAACATGTAGGTATTATCAATAAAGTAGCATGGAACATAAGAAATTATCGATACGTTGGAGACGTATCAGCATCCCCAAGCTTAGTTCCTACTCGTCCCGAGTAGGTAAACGATAACAAAGATAAGTTCTGAAGTGACATGCCATCATAATCGTGATCATACTATTGTAAGCACATGTAATGAATGCAGCGATTCGAAGCAATGTAAATGCAATGAGTAAACAATTGAATCATATAGCAAAGACTTTTCAGGAATAATACTTTCAAGACAAGCATCAATAAGTCTTGCATAAGAGTTAACTCATAAAGCAATAAATTCAAAGTAAAGGTATTGAAGCAACACAAAGGAAGATTAAGTTTCAGCGGTTGCTTTCAACTTATAACATGTATATCTCATGGATATTGTCAATGTAAAGTAATATAACAAGTGCAATATACAAGTATGTAGGAATCAATGCACAGTTCACACAAGTGTTTGCTTCTTGAGATGGGAGGAAATAGGTGAACTGACTCAACATAAAAGTAAAAGAAAGGCCCTTCGCAGAGGGAAGCATTGATTGCTATGTTTGTGCTAGAGCTTTGATTTTGAAAACAAGAAACAATTTTGTCAACGGTAGTAATAAAGCATATGTATCATGTAAATTATATCCTACAAGTTGCAAGCCTCATGCATAGTATACTAATAGTGCCCGCACCTTGTCCTACTTAGCTCGGATTACCTGGATTATCATCGCAATACATATGTTTTAACCAAGTGTCACAAAGGGGTACCTCTATGCCGCCTGTACAAAGGTCTAAGGAGAAAGCTCGCATTGGATTTCTTGCTTTTGATTATTCTCAACTTAGACATCCATACCGGGACAACATAGACAACAGATAATGGACTCCTCTTTAATGCATAAGCATTTAGCAACAATTAATATTCTCATATGAGATTGAGGATATTTGTCCAAAACTGAAACTTCCACCATGGATCATGGCTTTAGTTAGCGGCCCAATGTTCTTCTCTAACAATATGCATGCTCTAAACATTCAACTCATGGTAAATCGCCCTTACTTCAGACAAGACGGACATGCATAGCAACTCACATGATATTCAACAAAGAGTAGTTGATGGCGTCCCCAGGAACATGGTTATCGCTCAACAAGCAACTTAATAAGAGATAAAGTGCATAAGTACATATTCAATACCGCAATAGTTTTTAGGCTATTTGTCCCATGAGCTATATATTGCAAAGATAAAGGATAGAAATTTTAAAAGTATCACTCAAGCAATTTACTTTGGAATGGCGGAGAAATACCATGTAGTAGGTAGGTATGGTGGACACAAATGGCATAGTGTTTGGCTCAAGGATTTTGGATGCATGAGAAGTATTCCCTCTCGATACAAGGTTTAGGCTAGCAGGGTTGTGTAAAGCAAACACAAGTATGAACCGGTGCAGCAAAACTCACATAAAAGACATATTGTAAGCATTATAAGACTCTACACCGTCTTCCTTGTTGTTCGACCCTTACTAGAAAATATCTAGTCCTTAGAGAGACCAATCATGCAAACCAAATTTTAGCAAGCTCTATGTATTTCTTCATTAATAAGTGCAAAGTATATGATGCAAGAGCTTAAACATGAGCACAATAATTGCCAAGTATCACATTATTCTAGTTATTATACCAATTACCACATGTAGCATTTCCCGATTCCAACCATATAACAATTTAACGAAGCAGATTCAACCTTCGCCATGAACATTATGAGTAAAGCCTAAGGACATATTTGTCCATATGCAACATCGGAGCGTGTCTCTCTCCCACACAATGAATGCTAGGATCCAACTTTATTCAAACAAAACAGAAATAAAAACAAACAGACGCTCCAAGCAAAGTACATAAGATGTGATGGAATAAAAATATAGTTTCACTAGAGGAACCTGATAATGTTGTCGATGAAGAAGGGGATACCTTGGGCATCCCCAAGCTTAGACGCTTGAGTCTTCTCGAAATATGCAGGGGTGAACCACCTGGGCATCCCCAAGCTTAGAGCTTTCACTCTCCTTGATCATATTGTATCATCCTCCTCTCTTGATCCTTGAAAACTTCCTCCACATCAAACTTAAAACAACTCATTAGAGGGTTAGTGCATAATCAAAATTCACATGTTCAGAGGTGACATAATCATCTTAACACTTCTGGACATTGCACAAAGCTACTGAAAGTTAATGGAATAGATAAATCCATCAAACATAGCAAAACAGGCAATGCGAAATAAAAGGCAAAATCTGTCAAAACAGAACAGTCCGTAAAGACGAATTTCTAAGAGGCACCAGACTTGCTCAAATGAAAATAGTCAAATTGAATGAAAGTTGCGTACATATCTGAGGATCACTCACGTAAATTTTCAGAATTTTCTGTGTTACCTACAGAGAATGTTTCCCAGATTCGTGACAGCAAGAAATCTGTTTCTGCGCAGTAATCCAAATCTAGTATGAACCTTACTATCAAAGACTTTACTTGGCACAACAATTCAACAAAACTAAGATAAGGAGAGGTTGCTACAGTAATAAAAACTTCCAAGACTCAAATATAAAATAAGAGTGCAGTAGTAAAATCATGGGTTGTCTCCCATAAGCGCTTTTCTTTAACGCCTTTCAGCTAGGCGCACAAAGTGTGTATCAAGTATTATCAAGAGATGATGCATATATTAGATGCTCCATTATCTATAGTGGTATTAAGAGCTTTACCAATTTTAGGCCTATAATGTTTTGGTTTAGGCACCTTAGAGACGTACATGAACTTTTTCTCCTTACCCACATAAGCTTTCTCCTTAAACTTAATAGAAGAAAAAGTTGAACCCAAGGTTCCCATAGCTTCTTCAAGTTCACTAGTCCTTTGGGTTTGATTATCATGAATAGCACAAGTTTCTAAGATGGCAATTCTCTCATTAATTCCACCTAGAGATTTGTCAAGTTTATCAGTGCTATTAAGTAATTCTCCCAACTTAGTCTCAATACTTGGAAGATTTTGCTCTATGGTTTCTAACTTTTTCATGACATCTTCAGAAGAGATTTCAGTTTTAACTTCATTGATAGGTGGTATTCCAAATAGACTCTCAATAATGCAACTAGCTTCTAAAGCAGGAGTGCCTAGGAAATTACCTCCCGCGAGTCAATCAAGAACATACCTATTCCAGCTAGAGATACCAACATAAAAATTCCTGAGTATAATAGTGGTGGAGTGTTTCTTAGTGCACCTATTATGAGCATCACTAATTCTATACCAAGCATCTTTTAAACATTCTCCCCCTTGTTGCTTAAATCAACGAACTTCAACTTCAGGATTACTCATTTTAGCAATAGTAAATAAAGCAAACTAGATAAAGTAAATGCAAGTAACTAATATTTTTGTGTTTTTGATATGAAGAGCAAGATAGTAAATAAAGTAAAACTAGCAACTAATTTTTTTGTGTTTTGTTTTAGTGCAGCAAACAAAGTAGTAAATAAAGTAAAAGCAAGACAAAAACAAAGTAAAGAGATTGGAAGTGGAGACTCCCCTTGCAGCGTGTCTTGATCTCCCCGGCAACGGCGCCAGAAAACAGTCTTGATACGCATACAACACGCGACCGTTGGGAACCCCAAGAGGAAGGTGTGATGCGTACAGCGGCAAGTTTTCCCTCAGTAAGAAACCAAGGTTTATCGAACCAGTAGGAGCCAAGAAGCACGTTGAAGGTTGATGGCGGAGGAGTGTAGTGCGGCGCAACACCAGAGATTCCGGCGCCAACGTGGAACCTGCACAACACAACCAAAGTACTTTGTCCCAACGTAACAGTGAGGTTGTCAATCTCACCGGCTTGCTGTAACAAAGAATTAGATGTATAGTGTGTATGATGATTGTTTGCAGAGAACAGTAGAACGAGTATTGCAGTAGATTGTATTCGATGTAAAAGAATGGACCGGGGTCCACAGTTCACTAGAGGTGTCTCTCCCATAAGAATAAGCATGTTGGGTGAACAAATTACAGTTGGGCAATTGACAAATAAAGAGGGCATGACCATGCACATACATGTTATGATGAGTATTGTGAGATTTAATTGGGCATTACGACAAAGTACATAGACCGCTATCCAGGATGCATCTATGCCTAAAAAGTCCACCTTCAGGTTATCATCCGAACCCCCTCCAGTATTAAGTTGCAAACAACAGACAATTGCATTAAGTATGGTGCGTAATGTAATCAACAAATATATCCTTAGACATAGCATTGATGTTTTATCCCTAGTGGCAACAGCACATCCACAACCTTAGAGGTTTCTGTCACTCCCCCAGATTTAATGGAGACATGAACCCACTATCGAGCATAAATGCTCCCTCTTGGAGTTACAAGCAAAAACTTGGCCAGAGCCTCTACTAGCAACGGAGAGCATGCAAGATCATAAACAAAACATAGATGATAGATTGATAATCAACATAACATAGCATTCATTATTCATCGAATCCCAACAAACACAACATGTAGCATTACAGATAGATGATCTTGATCATGTTAGGCAGCTCACAAGATCCAACAATGATAGCACAATTAGGAGAAGAAGACCATCTAGCTACTGCTATGGACCCATAGTCCAGGGGTGAACTACTCACACATCACTCCGGAGGCGACCATGGCGGTGAAGAGTCCTCCGGGAGATGATTCCCCTCTCCGGCAGGGTGCCGGAGGCGATCTCCTGAATCCCCCGAGATGGGATTGGTGGCGGCGGCGTCTCTGGAAGGTTTTCCGTATCGTGGCTCTCGGTACTGGAGTTATTCTCAACGAAGGCTTAAGTAGGCGAAAGGGTAGGTCAGGGGGCGCCACGAGGGGCCCACACCACAGGCCGGCGCGGCCAGGGCCAGGGCCGCGCCGCCCTGGTGTGGCGTCGCCTCGTCGCCCCACTTCGTATCTCCCCCGGTGTTCTGGAAGCTTCGTGGAAAAATAAGATCCTGGGCGTTGATTTCGTCCAATTCCAAGAATATTTCCTTACTAGGATTTCTGAAACCAAAAACAGCAGAAAACAGCAACTGGCTCTTCGGCATCTTGTTAATAGGTTTGTGCCGGAAAATGCATAAATATGACATAAAGTATGCATAAAACATGTAGGTATTATCAATAAAGTAGCATGGAACATAAGAAATTATCGATACGTTGGATACGTATCAGGTTGCAGTGTGGAAGTATCTCTCCTTTAGTTGGTTGACTATGTATCCCTTGGTGTGAGTTATCGTTATGGAATATTAATGAGAAGTCTTATCATTTACATATTGCACATCTTATTTTACTTTGCAATCTTTATTATATGATTGATCTTGTTATTAGTATTGGTATCACTTTGGGAGCATTGAGTAAATCTATTTGGTTTTGGCAAACTTAGCATTGGTAAATAGCAACAACACTTTGAGGTTTAAGTAGAAAAGAGAAATACATGTAGTTGTTTCATTGTCTTCCTTTCTTGTTAGCTCATAGCTTATTATTCTGATGATAAAATTGTTTGTGCTTACAAGAAAGATGCATGATTGTTTCTATCACATGTATATTTGTTTGTTTCCCTCAACTCTTATGCTTGATAATTAACCTTGCTAGCCAAAAAACTGTACTGAGAGGGAATGCTTCTCGTGCATCCAAACTTTAACCCAAACCTATGCCATTTGTGTCCACCATAACTACCTACTACATGGTATTTCCTGCCATTCCAAGTAAATACTTCGTGTGCTACCTTTAAACAATTCAAAATTTATCATCCCTTATTTGTGTCAATATTTTATAGCTCATGAGGAAGTATGTGGTGTTTATCTTTCAATCTTGTTGGGCAACTTTCACCAATGGACTAGTGGCTTCATCCGCTTATCCAATAACTTTGCAAAAAAGAGCTGGCAATGGCGTTCCCAGTCCCAATTAATTAACCTTCATAATTTTACAAATAGACACTCCTCCATGGTATGTGATTGTTGGAAAGCACCCGAGGATTCGGTTAGCCATGGCTTGAGAAAGCAAAGGTGGGGAGGAGTGTCATCTAAATAAAACTAAAATAAAAAGACACTCCTTCATGGTATGAGAATGATTGGAAGGCACCCGAGGATTCGGTTAGCCGGCCATGGTTTGTGAAAGCAAAGGTTGGAAGGAGTGTCAACCAAAAATAAAACTTTATGGGAGCCGCTCTTCGAGAGTTTGTCTAGCAAGGGGGTTAGAGTACCCGCTACCAGTCGTTGACAACAACAAACACCTCTCAAAAATGTTACTTTTATGCTCTTTATATGATTGCAAAACTGAAAAAGCTCTAGCACATGATTTAATCCCTGCTTCCCTCTGCGAAGGGCCTGTCTTTGACTTTACGTTGAGTCAGTAAACCTATTTCCCTCCATCTTAAGCAAGCATTTGAGTTGTTGTGATCAAACCATTTATATTGTGATCTGCTTAATCATGTATTCTACTCTTCCTTGTTTAGTACAAGTTTTATCTGAATGAATATAGCTTTCAAAGTTATCAATGATTATGAGGAGATCATTATGATTGAGTATGAAAGTTGTGCCATATAAGCTTTAACATAATCTGTTAATTGTTCTCTGACCAAGAAAGAAGTTTGCCATCACCAATTATGATTTCTTATGCACCTTTATTTGTGATTACCTTCTACTTGTTTCAAGTTGAATTATATGAGGAAGTTGTTTACTAGAATGTCTTGCGTGAATTAATATGATGCTTCTTGTCCGTATTTTATTTATCGACTCTTCACTCCATAAACATGTGGTCCTGTTTACCGAGTTCAGTTTCGCTTGGGCACAAGCGAAGTCTAAGCTTGGGGGGAGTTGATACGTCCATTTTGCATCACTATTTTATATCATAATTTACTGTTATTCATTGATATATTTCATATTTAGAGGTGATACTTATGTTATTTCATCTATTTTGCATGTTTCATGATTATTGGAGGATCGCGCACCGGAGTCAGGATTCTGCTGGAAAAAGCGCCGTCAGAATGCA